>NC_059435.1:51329240-51954240 GCF_021028975.2 Sphaerodactylus townsendi | reverse complement strand
TGAAGCGAAAGGCTGGGAGGAAGCCAACCCATGCTGTTTCCTCCTGCAGCCATGCTCCCTGCTCCATTCCACTATGCTGGCAGAGGTGCACATCCCAGTGCCATGGGGGCTATGGCTGCACACCAGCGAAACTGTCCCTCTGCCAAGGAAACTGCCCTGGGGAGAGCAAATCTACCTGTGTGGCCACACAACACTTCCAATGGTGGATTTGACCCCTCCTCTGGCTGGGATGTATAGAGTCTACTCTCTAAAGCAGTCATTTTCTCCAGAAGAAATAATCTCTGTTGTCTGGAGATCAGTTGTAATTCTGGGAGATCTCCAGGTCTTCCCTGGAGGTTGGCAACCCTACCTCCACCAGTAACTTTTGTAGACATCCCAAAACTTATTTGCTGCCTTTTAAAAAAATCGACAATAATGACATTACTTGACAAAACTTCTCTCAGTCAGTTTGAATTTTCAAGGGTATGCAGTATTCTTCACTAGTTGTTCTGTGAATTACTATTGCCACCATCTTCTTATCTTTTAAAAAAAATATACTGAACATTTCCTAAACAGCAAAAGGAGCCACTTCATGTAAATTACTGACTACATGAAATTGGGAGTTTTGGTCTATTATGCCAGAGGATACATTTGTCTGAGGACAGAAAATCAGTATTAGGACAGAACAATATGCTTTGTTCTGTGATCATTTTAAAGGAATTTTGCAAATGAAGCTGCTCAGTCAGGTTATTTTGCGAGGGAGAACTGTTTGTGGAGAGAGTGTAGCCCTTTCCTTTGTTGACATTTTCCCACAGAAAAATACTACCATGATCCTTGCAGTTAGATATCTAGAGTGACCCATGGTAGCATTTCTCAGGTGGAAAATGTGTGACAAGAAAAATAATGTCCATGGGAGCCCCAGGAGGCATTTGAATCCACTCCCAATGGACCTGTCCACAACACAAATATAAAACTGCTTCAAACCTGTTTAACAAGTAGTTACCTACGAATCAACCAACCCCTCTCCCAAGAATTATAGTTTTATGAGAGGACTAGATTCAGTCACTCTTTTTCATAGAAATATCAACAACCTTAACATCACTTTAGGTCCCTGGGGAAGCCATATAACTCAAATCAGTTTCAAGCTGTTTTCAGTGAGTGTTGTTCAGTTTGCTGTTTTATTATTATTATTTGGTTCCTTAAAAGAGTACTGCTAATAAAACCAGTTTGCTCTTTCTTTGTTAAGTATTAGCTCTCCAATAGAGTTGTAATGTTCTACAGAGCAAAACAGATCAAACAAAACACTGTGAATCAGAGAAATTACAGGAAGCATATAATTATGGAAAAAATGTAGGAAAAAATAAAAGACAAAAAATGCATGTGCGTTGTCAGAAAACCAGTGAATTGTAAGCTGCAGTTGCCCTTCAAACCATGTTGAATTGTTCACTTGTCTCCTCCCAAAAAGTTCTTCCAGAGTCTGATTGATTCCATTCCCAGGTCTTTTTTCATCCAATCACAAAGCAGATCAGGAAACATAAGCAACATAAGGCTTTAATTTATAAGGGATCGTCTACATTTTTCACACATGCATGCACTGAGCCACAATCCAACACTGAAATCAACTAGTTTAAGATTACTTCTTGATTTCTCTGTGGCATGCAGGTTAAAATTTTCTGCTCATGAAGAGACTTTGTATAATTAGTTTTAAATTGTACATATACGCAACATTTTCCTGTACACTCCCTCATTCATGATACATTAAAATAATGTTGCAAAACAAAAGATGCTTTAGAACAATGGGGATATTTTAATGGATCTAGGTTCAAGCATTATGTGATTGTCTCAGCACAGATACTGAACTTGGTAGTTTTCCATTATTTCATCTTATTTTACTTATTGAAACCAAATTAAAATTGGCTTTCTTTCCATACAATCAGATTAAGAAGGGTTCTAAATTCAAAAATTCCACTGTGATACTCAGGCTTTGGGGTTTATCTAAATAGAGGTTTGGATCCTGACTAATGGACAACAGAAATATAACCTCCAAGTCATGCAAGCAAATCAGCCAAGGCCAGAGCAGTTGGGAAGATTAAGCAAACAAAGATCACTAGAAGCAAATGGCCCTGAGTTGTTGCCCAAATATTAACATAATCCCAATACTCATTTGGACATTGATCACAAAAAGTGGATGTCTGGACTAGTAATCTTTTGATAGTTATAATGAATTCTTTATTTAATTCATTTATAGCATTTGAGGGCCACTTTTCTAATTTAAAGTAACAACCTTTAAATCTGAATAAACCTGGCCTTGTTACCACTAGGATGTCAATAGAGTTACAGGCCTTTACTGCACTAGTTGTTTACAACGTATCTTGCCACCAAATGCTACGTTTTTCTTTTAATTTGCATTTCTCCAGAATTTTGAATTTAATTCCGGAAACATTCCAGAAACAGGTTCATTTTTCCTCTGTTGTTTTCCTGAGCACTTTTACTGTGATTTTTCACTATTTCTGAGCTAGCTTCTCTTGAGCATGCAATCCTGTTGAAGTGGTCTTTATTTCTCCACCATACCAAACACCTGGCCCTTATCCATGCCCAATGTAGTAAAGAACCATTGTTACTGTGGTAATCCCTTGTCATTTTTTTCCTGCCAGAGCAACTTCACTTATCAATTTCACTTGCTCCTGACTATGGGTACAGTATATCTTCACCTTAACATGATATCACACATTTGAGATGAAACTGACAGAGCTGATGCAGTCAACCTGGCTTGTGCCTGTGCCCTGATGCTACATTGCTAATGTGATAGAGAATTCTTTTTTTTAAAAAAAACCCTTTTGAAAATGGAGGAGAAAAAATGGCTGAAGGGGCGGGCTGCTCTTCTGCATCATGGATCATAACCCACCATCATTAGGAATACTATGTTTTCAGCAGGAATAAATGCAACAGAAGAGACAAGTGCGAAATGATGGAGGGAATGGAGGTGCATGTAATGATTTCACAGAAAACATTTCCAAGACACAAGGTTTGACCACTGGGAAAATCTGTGGTAAGCTATTTATGAGGAAAAGGTCATAGGAAGGGTTCAGGGGTCAAGTCATTGCCAGAGCAGGGCCCTTGGACTTTCAAGGAGGAGGTCCTGCAGGATCAAGAAGATGGGGGCAGGCTTTGCAAAGGTTATTTAGGTTATCTCAGCCACAGGAGTGAGAAGTTGTCCTGTCACCTTTTCAGGTAGGGGTTATTGAGAGGCAAAGGAGAAGAGGAAGAGGACCAGCTGGGTGAAAGCAGAAATTGTGAGAATGACTTCAAGTGGAAGGAAGGCCAACAAGGATTTGGTGCTGCTTCACTGTCAAGAGTCACCACCCCACACTGATCAATTATGGACTCAAAATAATGCATTCTGAATTTGTCTCATATAGATAATGAGAGTCTCTGAAAACTTCACACAGAAAACCACTCCCATAGCAACAGTAACCAGGCATAAGCTCTACTGCTTGGCAGGCTGCCCAGAGGCCTCCATACTTTGCAGCTTTTACTGTTCTCACAGAAGTAAAATCACATATACCTCATAAGGTTACAGTTTCTTAATATTAACATCACCTTTTTATATAGAACTGTTATTTACAATCTTCACATATGTTTGACAGCTTAACACACACGATTTTAGCTGTTTCTTCACATACATTTATTATCTTGCCTCAATATATTTATGGCACTTTGAGTTGGGCATTATTGACTATGTTTTAGCAACTGTTTTCTAGGAAATCCAATAGTATTCTGATTACAGGATTTTGTACACCTGTACAAAAATCTGTGATTTCCCAAACACCAAATTGGCTGTAATTCCCAAGACCTTTGTGCATCTCTAATATATTTTTTTACTGTTGTTGAGAGGATGGGCTTTTGATATCTGTCACTACACTATGTAATTAGCAACAGTCGCAATGGCCATCTACCACCTCCCCATTCTTAAGCAAGGAACAGGCATCTAAATTACTCCTGCTTATCAATTTTCTGTCTCCCTTCAAAAAATAGTCCTTATTGTACGAACATATTATTTAGAGCTGACGCTATAACTTTGACCAACTGTCAATCTTAGCCATTTCTGAATTGAAGTACATTTTTGGCAATATAGCTTTTCTTTTTCTAACCTTGATACACTTATGACAATTCTTTATAAGCATGACACTTAGCTCTAGGACCAGGCACTTCATAGCTGTATGTAAAAGTTTGTTTTATCTACCAATAAAAATACACACCAACAAAGAATAAAACTTCTCTAGTTAGATAGACTATTTGCAGGAAACTTGAACTCATGCATTTCCCCCATCCCAAATTACTTGTAAAAAGAAAATTGAAAATGTGTATGAAATGTAATCATTTTTTCTTTTGTTTGTTTGGAAATTTTCTATGCCACTTTTCCAGGGAATCTGCCTGAGGCAATTTACAAAGTAAATCAATATTACAGTTATTTTTACACAATCAGATCTCCTAACTAATCTTTATCAAACTCAGACATACTTATAAAGAGAGGCACCATTTGGGGACCCATAACATTGGACCCCCGACCCAATTTTCACCAATGTGGTTATCATAAGGATAGGCACCTGCAGCTCCACTGCACATTTGGAGCCTTTCCCTTTAAAAATAGCCTCCCAGAGCTCCACAAGATTTCCCCATTAACTAACATGGCAGCCATTTCATTAAACTTTTAAAGGAAATCACTTAATGTTATCCTATGATTTAGGGCTCCGAGGGTGCTGTTTTTTAAGATAGAGGCATCAAATTTTGGTGCCAATAAGATGAAGCAATTTTAGACCAGAGAATCAAGCTGAGATAAATTTTCCTACCATTCTTGCAGTGGTAGGACATTTTTTTTAGCACCATGGCACTCTTTAGGGAGTCTCTGTGGGACTCTGGGGGGCTGTTTTTTGAAGTAGACGCACCACATTTTCAGCATAGCTGTAGATTTGTCTCCTTAAGAGAGACATCAACTTTGGTTAAGTTTTGGTTGGGGGGTGGTGGTGCAATTTTATAGGCACACATAAAACTGGACCACCTGACCCAGTCCTCATTGAATATGGGGATTCTTGTAAGGAGAGGCAGCTGCAGTTCCACTGAAAATTTGTTGCCTCTATCTAACCCCCACATTGCTAAATGTGTCATATTAATACTCATAATGTGCTCTAGTTCTTTCTGGTTGGTTCCAGACTTCTACAATCCTAATGCATTGTGAGTGCCTGTGAGAAAGGCAAACCATAAATAACTTAAACAGTATCGAAATCCATCATTTAAAACATAGTATAAAACATGGAGTTGCTACAAATGCATCTTAAACTTTTCTCAGGCTAAAATACAGAAGTATAAAAGGGCATTAACTGAATTTATGAAACATCAGTATAATGCAATCCTAAACATACCTTCTATGTCCATCAAAGTCAGTAAGCTTAGAAGGGTGTAATTCTGCTTAGGATAGCAGTGTAAAACAGTAATGTTAATTTCGGTTTTGGAATAAGATAAGGGAACAACTCCAAGCAGAACTACTCAGATCTTACTCCAGTCTATTAGTGGGGCTTACTTCCAGGGAAGAGATTTTAGGATTGCACTGATTTTGGAATTGCACTGTTTTGAACACCATTTTAAATACTGGGTTCTCATAACTTTATGATGTTTTAATGGCTTTAGTTAGTTAATGGTTTTAGTTAAAATATTTTGTACTGTGAATTGTCAAACATGCCAAAAATCCTATGTGAGAGGTCTTTATCATGAAAACTAGGTAATAATACACTATTTCATAATGTGCATTATTTGTTACAGCTGAATATTGGTAGTAACTTTTTTAAAATGTGGGGCTGCCCCGATAGGACAAAGGAATATGACTTTGTAGCATAGAAAAATATGCTAGCGATTAACCCCTCTGAACAAAGAGACTCTTCAGCATATTCTGCAAACATATCTGATACTTTTCATTTTGTGTGATGCTGTAACAAGTTCTAAATCAAATGTCAAATCAACAGGTAGAATTACCTCTTCAAGGCACTACAGAACTTGAATTTTGCTGTTAGAATAAATTAGGGATTTATGGGATGATTTATGGGATTTCAGAATCTGCAGATCTGCACTGACACTTTGGCCCCTTCCACAAATGCAGAATAATGCACTTTCAGTCCACTTTCAATCCACTCTACAGCTGGATTTTACTATGCAGAATAGCAAAATCCACTTTCAAACAATTGTGAAAGTGGATTGAAAGTGCATTATTCTGCATGTGCAGAAGGGGAAGAATGAGGACTAATGAGAAAATGTGCTGAGCAGGTAGATTAAATGTTTGACATGCAGAGTCCATGAGCTATGAGACGTGGAAGACAGACAATTACAGCCTTTTGGCCACTAACACTCCCAGCTTTTGGGCAATGGAATCCCATTTCAGGGGGTCCTGTTAGCTTTTAGCTGAAACTGCTCAGGTATGTTGAGAGTATCTTCTAAAACTATGAAATGTAGAAACCTTAGAACTTCTTCTTTTTTAAAATGAAATTGAAAATTCTTCAGTGTGTCATATTCCTCATCTTCGGGAGTCACAGTTAAAGCCAACCTGTTTAGACTCACTAACAAAAGATTTTTGGCAGTAGCTCTAAACAGGCTTAAATTTCACATTTGTGCCTGTGTCTGTTAAAAAAAAAGTATCCGCATGGGTTGAGCCCAGAGGTCACCTAAGGTATGGTTCCACCACCAGAAGACTAAGGCGGATTCCACATGGGCCAAAAACAGCGGTGTGAAAATGGTGTAATGGTGTTTTCACATCATTGTTTTTGGCCCATGTGGAATCCTCCATAGATTCATGGTCTATTCCATAGTGACTCCTTTCCTCTGGAACTCTCTTCTAAGCGGGAGGCTGTCAGGCCAGCTCATTGGAGGTATATGCAAAGGCAATTCAGAGCATTTTAGAAAATGTCTTGTACCCTAAACCAGCACTTACAGCATTATTAATTCTCAGCTAAAAATGGGAGAGGCAATGTAACTGGTAAAATCCCTTTTAGGATAGCTAGGAGCCCTACCAAATACTTGATGTCTGATTCATTCACTGTGAAGTCCATGAACACTATTGGCAGCATTGGGCAGGGAATTCTATGGTGGGAACTTAATTCCTAGGCACAATGGGTCCCGGTTTGTATCAAGACTGCAGTGCGTGGGACAAGAGCCCCTGCCATGTAGTTTCTCTGACCTCAAATGACTCAGGGGGCCATTTTGGTTCTGATGGGAAAAGGTGCATGTACTGAGGGCTATAGAATAAAAGGCAGATCCCTGGGCTGTTTCAGATCAGGAATATGGTTCATGGGATTCAGTCCCTTCTCCTTGCTTTTCTGATGCAAGTTAGGTGTGCACAGAACTTAATAATTGGTGTTTAGTATTTAAGGTGCACAGTAGTTCTTACAACAGCTGAGGTGAGATTTATTGGCTGAGGTGAGATTAGTCTGTGAGATTTAAACCCACGCTCATCTGGATTACAGTTAATTCTTTTAGGCATACTATCTCAATTTTGAAATCTTTTTTTCATCCCAATTCAACAGTATTACAATGACTGTTGCCCCTAACTGAGACAGTCCAGGCTACCTGAATGTTTTCAGCTCTCCACAGCCAAGCAGGGTGGCTTCTGATTAGTATTTGAATGGAAGACCACTGAGGAAATCCAGGGTTTTGATGCAGAGTTTCTCTTATAAGGTTGTCATAAAGTTAGCTGCAATTTGATGGGGAAAGAACTTGATGGGGGGTGGGGGGGGAAACGAAACAAAACCCTACTGTTAAAAAGCAGTACATATGAGATATTCACCATATGTATACACAGTCCAGTTCCGAAATGTTGGAAAAATCTGTGTGTTTTCAGAAAAAGTGCAAAGAACAGGATAAAATATTAATTAAAGGACAAACACACACACACACACACACACACAATCCCATTTGAAGGAACTGAAGCACATAAGATGCCAGCAGTCACAACATCACAATCACCTAGCCAAGTTGTTACCTCTAGGGAGGAAATCTGGTTAAGTTTCTGTTTTAGACAGTTCGGACTATGGCGCAGCCTGATCCCATGCACAAGTGTGGGAAAGTAAATGAGACTCACTCCCTGCCTAGCAAGTGGGTTTGGGGGCCCTGCCTTTAACCGTTGCTTCTTGTTTAGTCTTCTGTTCCTGGAACTATTTGCTCTGTTACATTTCTGAAACTGACATCAGATCCTCCAGAAACGCAGATTGTAAGTTCTGGGGGCAAAAAAAAAAGATGGCATTTTTAAATTTAAATTTCTGGTGGTGAGAAGCTATGACTTAATGTTTGCTCTTTTCAAAAAAAAAATTAATAGTTAATTGCGACTTAATGAGTCATCGGAGTGGGGGAGTAAGATGGGAACGCAGCAATAAAGCAAGCGCCAAGAGCCTCAAAGGGTTTTTCTGCATTAGGTTACACTCAGTTCAAATAAAGTTTTCGTTCTGTTTGGCGTTTTTTTCCCCCCAAATAGAAAACTATATTTTCCCCAATAGCAAACTCTAAACAGGAACTCACAAAAGTGGACCTCAGACTGGTCCCCCCCCCCCCCTCTTTTGGAAAGGTATTTATTACTACTCGTAACTGCAAAAAAGAAAAAGAGAAAGACTGAACGTAAACGACAAGCGATGGTCGGCTGTATTCTATTCATTAACCGTTCACACCATATGGGGCTATTCTCCTCCCCACGTTTCCCTTTCTTCTCGCCAGGCAGAGCCCATCACCCCCGGCCTCCTCATCAGCCACCCTCCCCCCGCCCCCACCTCTCTCCTCGCGTCCTGCAAAAGTTGCTGGGAAGAAGCGGCGGGGGTGGGGGGGAGCGCCACCTCCTGCGCCTGGAAGCAAGAAGCGATGTTGGACGACGGTCCCTTACGCCGGCAACTTAGGCGTCGGTTTCAAGGCTCCTCCCTTCTGGTGAAAGGCAGACTGCGGGGCGCCTGGAAACCGGTTCGGGGGAGAGAGAAGGGCTTGAGGGATTGCCCCAAATGGTCAGGCGGCAGCGGCGGCGGAGGAAGAAGGAGAACAGGCAGCGGTAGTTGCAGCAGCAGCGAGAGAAGCAGCAGCAGGGGGTGCCGCGCGCCTTGCCCGGCTGGCTGGCTGCAGAGAGTCGAGCGCGGGCGGCGGAACGGAGGATCGTGCCGGGGTGGCCGCTTCACGTCCGCCGCTGCCTCCTCCTCCCTGCGTGCCCTTCATGAGTCTCAAGTTTGAGCTGGCAAGAGAAGGGGCAGACAAAAAGCAGCAGCCTGGCTAGGGAGGCGCAGCAGGCGGCGGCCAGAGGAGCAGCGGCAGCGGCGGCGGCAGCAAGAGGAGCCGGCCAAGTATGGCTGAGAAGTGGGCTGTGCAAGTTTGCAGCGGGGCGGCGGCGGGCGGCCGAGCCGGAGGGCGCCGTGGCCGGCTGCTGCTGGCTCTGCGGCTGGCCGTGCTGCTGCTGCTCTGGGCGGAGGCTCCGGTGCTTCCCGCGCGGGGCCAGGCGGCGCAGCAGCAGCAGCAGCAGCAGCAGCAGTACAACGGCGAGCGGGGCATCTCGGTGCCGGACCACGGCTACTGCCAGCCCATCACCATCCCGCTGTGCACCGACATCGCCTACAACCAGACCATCATGCCCAACTTGCTGGGCCACACCAACCAGGAGGACGCCGGCCTGGAGGTGCACCAGTTCTACCCGCTGGTGAAGGTGCAGTGCTCGGCCGAACTCAAGTTCTTCCTGTGCTCCATGTACGCGCCCGTGTGCACCGTGCTGGAGCAGGCACTGCCGCCCTGCCGCTCCCTCTGCGAGCGGGCGCGCCAGGGCTGCGAGGCGCTCATGAACAAGTTCGGCTTCCAGTGGCCCGACACGCTGCGCTGCGAGAAGTTCCCCGTGCACGGCGCCGGCGAGCTCTGCGTGGGCCAGAACACCTCCGAGCGGGGCACGCCCACGCCCTCGCTGGGGCCCGAGTTCTGGACCAGCCACCCCCAGATGCGGCCCGCGGTCGGCTCGGGAGGGAGCCCCCCAGCGGACAGAGCCGGCAGGTTCACCTGCCCCCGGGGCCTCAAGGTGCCCTCCTACCTCAACTACCGCTTCCTGGGCGAGAAGGATTGTGGCGCCCCCTGCGAGCCGGGCCGCCCTTATGGGCTCATGTACTTTGGGCCTGAGGAGCTGCGCTTCTCACGCACCTGGATCGGCATCTGGTCGGTGCTGTGCTGCACCTCCACCCTCTTCACCGTGCTGACCTACCTGGTGGACATGAAGCGCTTCAGCTACCCGGAGAGGCCCATCATCTTCCTCTCGGGATGCTACACAGCCGTGGCCATCGCCTACATCGCTGGCTTCCTGCTGGAGGAGAAGGTGGTCTGCAATGAGCGCTTCTCCGAGGATGGCTCACGGACGGTGGCCCAGGGCACCAAGCGGGAGGGGTGCACCATCCTCTTCATGATGCTGTATTTCTTTGGTATGGCTAGCTCTATCTGGTGGGTCATCCTCTCCCTCACCTGGTTCCTGGCTGCTGGCATGAAGTGGGGCCACGAGGCCATTGAAGCCAACTCCCAGTACTTTCACCTGGCTGCCTGGGCCGTGCCTGCTATCAAAACCATCACTATCTTGGCCTTGGGCCAGGTAGATGGGGATGTGCTCAGTGGCGTCTGCTTTGTGGGCATCAACAACGTGGATGCCTTGCGGGGCTTTGTGCTGGCTCCTTTATTTGTTTACTTGTTCATTGGCACCTCCTTTCTGCTGGCTGGATTTGTGTCCCTCTTCAGAATTCGGACCATCATGAAGCACGATGGTACCAAGACAGAAAAGCTGGAGAAACTGATGGTGAGAATAGGGATCTTCAGTGTCCTCTATACGGTACCTGCCACCATTGTGATTGCCTGCTATTTTTATGAGCAAGCTTTTAGGGAACAGTGGGAAAAGAGTTGGTTTGCTCAGAGCTGCAAGAGCTATGCCATCCTGTGTCCCAATAACCACCATCATTCTCCTATGAGTCCAGACTTCACGGTTTTCATGATCAAATATCTCATGACCTTAATTGTAGGCATAACTTCAGGCTTCTGGATCTGGTCTGGGAAGACGCTCAATTCCTGGAGAAAGTTTTACACCAGACTCACCAACAGTAAGCAAGGGGAAACGACTGTGTGAAATTCACATGCCCAATTAGGGATAGCAGTCAAAGGGACCTTGCTGTGTCTGCCTATTGTCCCAGCCACGGAGTATCATGAGATGTCCATACAACCATTTCTTGGACGCTCTCTCTCCCCTCCCTTCCCTACTTCAGCCTACAAGGACCTAAAAGGAAAGAGGCTGGTGGAAGGACAGATCGTTTTCTTCCCCCTTTCAGCTGGGACTAAATTTACCATAAAGTTGGGAATGTGGCTTTGAGATTGTTGTAAATAGCCTCTGTAAGATTTTGTAAGTATATTTGTATTTAAATTGCCAAGTTCTCTCTTTTCGTAATTATTTAGAACATTTTAACCCATTTTCATACTTTTTTTTAAGAAAAGGAAAACGATATTTCATTTTTTTAGTGAGGGGTGGAAACATAGGAACCAAAACAGTCCCCTTTTCTCTACAGCCCACTCATTGCTTTCGAATCCATGGGCCTCAAATCAAGACTTGTCTTATTTCATGTGTGGTTGTAATACCCAAATCATTTGCACCAATTACAACAGAGGTTGGGAAGTTGCAGACACTTTGATTTCTGTGTTCTCCATAACAAATGTACGGAAGGAATGGAAGAGGCTAACCCTTCTTTTTCTCTGTGTGGCCTGGAGAGATAAAGGAAGAAGCTGTTCTACCTGTTCTAGTTCCTCTGTGGAAGGGGTGGGGGGAGGGCAGGGAACCTGATGTTAGGCAGTTGCATTCCAAAGTAGTAATTGCCTCAGAAAACTTTCAGTCGGCAAACTCTTGGTGAGAAACAGTCTGCTGAGCCCTAAATAAAGGTGTGACCAGTTTTAAGACCCATGAAATTGAAAGGTTATGAATAAAAGCTTCTCCTCAGCTGAATCTGTACAGCGTGTCTGATAGTTTTAAGAACTGTCACAGAAATCTAACTTTTCTCTTAACTTTGTGGATGGCACCATTTGCTTTTAAGCCTCCGAGAAGCAATTCTTCCCTTCTGCTTCGGCAAAATTGGAATTGTTTGGTTGTCATTTCTACTCTGGAGCTGGGTGGAAAGGATGCTTGCATGTCTTCATAGGGATTTGGTGTTTTGTTTCTTAGCAGAATCCTTTTAGCAGTTTTATTACTACAGGGGAGCTGCCAGGGACTACTGCCCTGGTTTTGTGGACAAGCTCAGCGTGGCCAACCTGAAGGGGAATTATAAAAAAGTCTCAGCAACTTTGTTCAACTAGATTTCCCAAGCATTTATAACATTAACATTTCATGTCTAGAAATCTTTATGAACTGGTGGGGTTTAATTCCTTCCTGGTGATAGTGATTGAAAAGCATAATAATTTATGACACCAGTAAAAAGAAATATCAAGCAAATGAGAGCCTGTAAGGCCCAGAGGATCCACAAGCTTGACGTTTCCATACACTAATTTATACGGAAAGCTAAGAGAGCCCAAAGTGACTGGTCTTCTCTCTCTCTAAACTGTTACAGCTCCTGCTTTCTTAACAGGTTTATAAAGATGCGTCAAATTTAACTGGCAAAAATGCATTTTAATATTTAATCCTTTGTATGGCAAAACAGAGTGGCTGCTTTTCCGATTGTACTGTTTAAAACTTTTTATATAAGTACCTGTCAAATATCTATAACTTACCGTACGCTAGAATGCATAACAATGTTAATTTGATATGCGTTTCTTTCTGTTCACTATCAAAATCATTTATATTTATAGAGGAATAGAAAGTTTATATATATAAATATATATATAATACATATTTTAAATTTCTTTGAAATAAATGGAGGTTTTGTACAAATTTTCTTGTGCTTTTAAGCATTCTTCATTGAAACTTGATACATACTTAGTGCACTGTTTTAAAGTTAAAACTGTAGGGCTTATTTAAATCAACTAAAAAACTGAAGAAGAGCATACATTGTATAGGTCTAGTGTTGTAATTAAGCAGCTGTCTTTGTTTACCTTAATGCTAATGCAGGCTGTATAATATTAATGAGAGAAATGCTGATTATAGTGTTTTCTCTCTCTAATAGAAGTTTAACATCCATCAGGTTTTTGTTTCTTTAATATAGCAACAAGAAACTCTGTTTTGTGCTAGCCTTGCTCCTTTTATGCATATGTGAAAATATTCACACACTGTCAACAGCATTTTTAGACGTGCTTAAAATACTACCACACCTTTATGCAAGATTCTTTTTAAGCAGTTCTTTTGTTGCCATGGAGCATAATTTTGTGCAGGAAGCAGTGTGGCAGACTTAAAAGAAAACACCCTATACCGCTTTCAGGGAGGGGGACGGAGGAGAAAACCTTTTTATTTTCACAGTAGTTTATCAGAGTTTTATTTGGATTGGAACACTTGGTAAAGCTGATTTCAACCATTGATTAGATCACAATTTTAGTTGTTATTTTGTTGCCTGTCGGAAGCTACTTAATTGCACAAAAATATAAGAAAAGGTTAATAGCAAGATTCTTCTTTTCTCTCACCACACCAACCAATATTTTAAATTAAACTCTGCTTGTGAACATCAGCAGTTAATTAAGGCAGAGTGTTTTCAGTAGGTGTACAGTTCTGTTCTGGTCAAATGAATTTTACAATTTTAGTTTATTAGTTGTTTGTATTGATTATTGACCTGAAGCTAAATTTATGTATGAATCATGGAAAGTGATAGTAAATAATAGTTGCAATACCATAAGCATATTTGGTTGTAAGTTCCACTTAGAAAAGAGAAAAAAGATAATATAGTATTTTGGAGTATCTGAATTCTAAAATCAACAGGGTTACATATTTTAGTGAATTCTGCTTATTTTTCTTTTTACATATATTTCGCTGGTTATTTTGTAGACTTTTTCATTCATATGTTCTCCTAGCCATGCCTCATCTAGAGGGGAGACATACAAACCTGACTTTTTATTATAATCTTGTAGACAACATTTTACCATTGTGGAAACTATATATGGGAGCAGCTGAAGGAATGTAAGCAGACACTCACCATGTTTGAGGTGGATGAAAGTTTTCTTCTTTAGCCTTCCCTTCCTGAATAATACATTTAGCAGTATAATCTGTTTCTAGCCCTATGAATATTTGTTAACTACAAATTCAGTCTTTCTGAGAACAGAAAGCCAAGCTTACTTGAGAACCTGTTTTAATTAGCCCTCTACAGCATGTTGTGGCACAATGGCCTGTGCGGGCAGATGCTGAGCCATAATTTATTCCATTCCAATGGAACTCAGTGTTGTCATCTTCACTCCTGCTTTACACCTGTGTGCAAGCCACTGCCCTGATGAGTCTCGCAGTCTATATTACAGGGATTTTAATTAGCCTCTATCCAGATGGTTTCAGGCCCAAGGGGGAAAACAGTTGTTGACAAACAAAACACATGTAAAACATTTCTATATACATTTGCCCTAATGCTTTCCTAGCCATTTTCCAAACAAAATATGATACTTCCTCTACCTGGATATTTTTTTTAAAGTAATGTTTTGTTATGAAAATAAAAGTACCACTTGCCCAGTAGCATTCCTGTGCAATGGCCATTAATTTCATTGTGTGGCACATTACATTTTGTGGCACAAAGTGTTACTATATCTTCAAGGGAATGTCCAGTGTAAACATGACAGTTTCAAGGCTCAGATATTGAATAACCACAGCATATGCTAGTAATGTTATGCAAAAACACACATTTTGAAGCTAGTACAGAAACTAGTAGAGATTGGAGATTCCTTTAATGTTGGGGAGAGTCAAGTCCAGTTGACTCAAGTTGCCTGTGTACATGATGGTTTCCTTTCCCCTAATATTGTGCATTATAGGGGGACTATCCCTAAAAGGCCTTGTTGCTTAACTTGAAACAACAGTTAATATAGAATTTAGCCAATGTGTACGAGTTCCTGTTCTCACTGTGCATATAGGAAGCATGTAACATGCACAAATGTGTCCCTGTAGCATCCCTGTTGGCATGTTTACTCAGAAGGGCTTACCCTCAGGTAAGTGTGCATTGTGCTGCAACTTAAGTAGGGTGCGTTGTATTGCAATCTTAAACAGAAGGCACTCTGAACTGCTCTCAGTATTTCCTCTATTAAATGTACCTTCTTCTTAACATTCCCAGGGAAAGAGGTGAAAGAGCAACTCATGCACATTCTTATTGAGATGTGCAAGATTGGTGTGTCTCCCGCCATAGGCCTGATGCACTTAATTTCCCTTTTCATGCTACATCAGAAGTACAAGAAGACCACAGGGGACTATCACTAAAAGGACTTGTTTCCTAACTTGAAACAACAGTTATAATACAATTTAGCCAATGTGTAGGAGTTTCTATTCTCACTATTCATGTAGGAAGCATGTAAATCTTCCAGTGAAGGCTTTGGCCTACATTCAGTCAAGCACACGGTTCAATTACATACTGGAAATTGTCCTGCCATGTTGGCTTTTGTGTGTAACATTCATCAACTTATCTATGTTACTTATATTCAGCTAGGCAGTCTGAAGTACTGATTGCGGTGTCTTCCACTCAGTGATGGGATTTTGTGATTTCCTCATTGCTGTTGTGGCTGCAGATAAAGCGGAGTAGCAACATGGTCTCCACATAGCCACTTTCCTGCTGGGATTCTTTGGAAGTGACCTTCCTCAAAGGCCTTGTAATTAAAAAAAACTGACATAAGAATGACACTATATCAATATACTGCTGTAATGATATGCGTAACATGTTCTCTGAATTTCCAATTTTCATTTAAAAATAGAGTAAGTCTCTAGCTCCTTCTTTCTTGAAATTTCTCTTATATTTTGACAAAGGAGAGAGAGAGAGACTTATTGTGCAATTCAAAGGGGGGGAGAATGAAGTTGCAATGAAAGTGGTTGAAGGGTTGCGCCAGCACCTGTCCCATCAAAACTATGCAAAGTGACATGGATGCTGGCACAGAGGGACTTACCTCAGCATCTGGCCACCAAGGCACCTAAGTCCCGTGTTTGGCCTAGTGGTGGCAGTCCTTCACTTCAACAGACTCCACCAGCAAGGAGGGGGGTATTCTGGAGGTATTCCCGGGGTGGAATTCCCTAAGGTATTCCCTTAGTTGGCTCCTAAAGGACTTTTGGCCTGAGAATGCCCGCTATGCCAGCAGCTGACATGCCACCAAAAAGTGTGGAGTAAGTTGGTGTTCCCTATGAGATTTTTGAGGAGGCTGGTATTTAAAAAAAAATTCCCCTTCCTGCGCTTCCTGAAACTCCATGGGAGGTTGCATGAGTGTGCTGCCATGAAGCCATCCCTGGTGGCCACTATACCCCCACACCTCTTGGATTGGGCTGTTACTAAAAGAAGCAAACTGAGAATTTCGAGAACTTGCTACACCTATTGTTACAAAGGCATATCAATAGAACAATTTTCCGCTCCCCACCCCCAATGGCAGGGGAAAGAATTGGCTGTCTCAGGGTCGGGGAAAATGGCTGTCACATGGGCCAGAAAATCAGATGTGCTCATCTACACAGCAGCTATCTTGGCTTTACTGTGATATTTTCCAAAATTCAGGAGTAAAGCAAGTGCGAGAAAAATCAGAGAAAAGCCAGGGAAATTGTGGAAAAGCATGAATGTGCCACAATACTATGAGGACATAGAGAAAAAACCCACTTTCCAAAAACATTAAAGTTGAGGCAGATACCCTGTATGGAAGACCTCATTCTTTCCTCCTTGCTCCAAAGTTCTGGGCATCTGGGCTGCAAACTATGCACAAGCTGTTTAAAGGCCATTGATTTCAATAAGATTTAAGCAGCCCAGTTGTCTGCAGGACTGCAGTCTCCTCTTATTTTTTTGGAAGATGTAAGGAAGACAGTATAGCTCTAGAAAAGTAGGCCTTTAACACTAGGCCTATAAAAAAATATTCAAAGATCCCCAAATGAAAAGCTTCACATTTCAAGACAGTATTTGATAAAGTAGGGCTCCCCTTCCGGTTCATTTTTGACCTCCCGCATATTTCTTTTGGGTCAACTCAGCAACCGTGCTCATTTCTTAAAAAGTAGACTCTGCACTGAACATGGCAACATTTACTTTAAAAGAAAGAAATCTTAATTTAAACTATATAAAACAAATAAGAATCCATGTCAAATCATTCTAATGGTTGCATCAACAAATGTGACTACAATAACAAATAGTCATGCGGCACCTTAAGGGCTAAACAATTTGATGTGGGTTAAATCTCCATGAGAAAAGGACACTGTGATGGACTGCACAGAAATATAGAAGTTTAAAAGGTGCAAGTCAGTCAATGGAACAAGATGCTATCCCAACAGAGGGGGGGAAAACATCCTGGGAATGGTAAAGCATCCTGATTGGGTGACCTGTGCTCTGATTGGTGGATTTTGGTTCCTGTGAGTTAACATCAGGTCCTTAACTGTGTATGTCAAATATCTACTCTGAGGGAATTTCAGTTAGGGTGTGGTTCTGACTTGAAATATACTGAGTTCACTGTGTTGTGAAAGCAGAAGAAGAAGAAGAAGAAGAAGAAGAAGAGTTTGGATATATATCCCCCCTTGCTCTCCTGCAGGAGGCTCAAAGGGGCTTACAATCTCCTTGCCCTTCCCCCCTCACAACAAACACCCTGTGAGGTAGATGGGGCTGAGAGAGCTCCGAGAAGCTGTGACTAGCCCAAGGTTACCCAGCTGGCGTGTGTGGGAGTGTACAGGCTAATCTGAATTCCCCAGATAAGCCTCCACAGCTCAGGCGGCAGAGCTGGGAATCAAACCCGGTTCCTCCAGATTAGATACACGAGCTCTTAACCTCCTACGCCACTGCAAATACACAGACAGGAGAACTGGGAGTTTTATTTAAAGGTCAAAGCTGAGAATGGAATAGTAGTGAGACTTTCCACAGGTGACCGTAAATAAAAGGGAAGGAAATATATCTTCTGGGTGAAGAATGATTCCTAATCCAGTTAGTTCAGGAATTATACGCACAGGTGGATTCCCAGTCTGGTGTATTAGTATTCTGCTAAAGTTACCCCAGGAGGGAGATTTATGTGAAGTAGGTAGCTAACAGTGTCGAGACTGTATGTGTACTGTGTAAAAGGATACTAGTGTATTATTACCTAAAGGCATTATGAATCCATTAGCCAGTAACAGCTAACTGAACCATCTTAAAGAACATCTCATAACATCCAAGCAACTAAAGAAACGTATAAAGCTTTATTAAGAACTGTGCCTGTGCCAAAACTGGAATTTGTATATAGTAATCTCTTGCTTGATTTCCATTCACAGAAATATTTCCTGATCCCATCTAGTTTGTTCAATAAATTCTACTTTTGTTTGACAAAGCTGCCTCAGTTCTCTGGTGCCTTAAAACGGGGGGGATTTGTTATAGGGAAAAGGCTTCCTTCACTTTTCTGGAGTTCCTAAGACTGAGAAGACAATCATAAACACCTCATATGCTACCATCACATCAGCTCAGTCATAGTTAAGGCGGGAACACCTGCCCAGCATAGTTAGGAGGCTGCTTGAGCCTGCCACAAATAGTTAGGGGAGTGAAGGAACTTGCCACAGACATATTTAGGCAAGAGGAGGTTTCTTATTTCTGCTTCAAAAAATCTGCACAATATAAGAATAAAGAATCACAAGAATATCAGTCGAAATACATTCCCTGTTTTTTGGGGTGACCCAGTCCCATCTTCCTCAGCAAAGAATTGTATACTTAATGGGGAGAAACATTCCGCCTCTAAACCAATTTATGTAGCTCTTTAAACTCCCAAAAATGATGTCAGGTTCGTGAATCCAGCTGCTGAGGGACTTATCTGGATCTAAGCTGATTATCTTAATATATCTAAGCATAAGCAAGAAAGGAGGAAGAGGAGGAAGAAGAAGAATATCTGGAACATCATAGCAGAGCTTAACAAGGGACTAAATTTGTCTGTAATACCTGTCTTATGAACTGTTTTGCATACTGCCTGATATTGTTGCAGATTCTTTGTTCCTATTTCATGCAGTCCTTTCAACACCTATGAATGACTTTGTGTCATCTGATATCTTGTGATTCTTTATTCCTATATTGTGCAGCCTTTTTGATGCAGACATAAGAATTTTTGTCCTTTTGTATATAGCTCTAAATTTTTGCACTTTTAATACATCTGGTATATTATCAAATCACTACCTTTGTAAGTGTGTGGTCTAGTATGCTCCTTTTTGATTGTATAAATTTTTCCACTATAGCTCTCTTCTGATATATTTGCCATTGGAGGAAGAGCCACTTAGCATGGAAGAAATCTCTCTAGGTTGGAGGAAGACATTGAAGTTTGCTCAGTAGAATGCTAGGATAAGCCAGTGTCAAACTTCTGGAAAGAAAATACGTAGCCTGATCCTAAGTTTACTTAAACTTAAGCACAACTAGTTTGGATACAATTTTATTTCCAGTGGGTATGGCTTGGACCTTAGGTTTTAATGGCAGAGTACATATGGCAAAGTCTGGAGCTATTTTCTTGTCCATAACTTGTCCATAACTGAAAATCTGACCCAAAGGAAATGTTCATTCACTGCGGAGCAGACCACAAGTGCACAAATGGCCTGGGTCTCCATTCATTAGTGAAAAATAATCTGGAATTATTGAGATGTTGATTGACAAAAGGTACAGTGGAGCTACTCTGGCTGACAGGGGTTTTTAAACAAAGATAACGCCATTGGTGTTGATATAATTAGCAGACTATTCCCTATATACAGCATTATCATGTTAATCTAGACTGATGGAAGCAAACCATCTTATTATGCTAACTGATCATGGATCGAGAAAAGTAGAATCACTGTCGATGCGCAAGGTACTGGCTGTGCTATTTTGTTGCAGCAAAACCCCAAAAAAGAGTCTTCACTTTAACTGCTGATTTCTATTTACATATATTTCCATGGAATAGAGCGCACTTCACCAGATGTGTGTTCCCAGATGGTAAATATAGATACATTGGATAAAGAAAAAAAAAGTGAGCGGACAATGAAATCCCAAGAGGTACTTTGCGGTATGATGCCCAGTGAACAGTGAGCATCATAGAGAGGAACATTGTATAGATGAACAGCTGTGATGAACAGTGACCTTTCACAGCACCAGTTATAGATGATAATATAATATTCCTAAACATGCTAAGCAAATGTAGTATCTGTTGCGTTATGGGAATTCACTGTGTTTATTGAAGTACAATGACAGAGTACCAGGTTTCTTAATGAATTCAAATTCAGTGGCAGTTTCATGCAGGAATCTTTCTTTGAAGTTCTTCTGTCGAAGAGCGGTGCCTCTCGGGTCATCAGCAGTATGTTCTGGTAGACTGAAATGTCCTCCCACTGCTTTCTAAATGGTGCCACTTTTGATATCAGATTTGTCTTATGGATATCGTCCTGAAAAGCTAATGGTTAGAGAAGACAGATGTAATGAACCAGAATGGTTAAAGAGTCATGAGCTTTGCAATGCAGAGGTGAACCCACAGTAGGATGTTTTAAATATAATCATAATACCTTGCATTTTTACCTCAATCTTTTTATTCATGAGCGGTGGACATTTAGCTATCTTTTCCTTCCTGTCTCAGGATAGCACTGTTGTTGCAAGTGAGAGTCACAGGGAAGGGAACAGCATTGAGGAGAAAAATGGGCTGCAGGAATGAGATTCGTTGCTCAGAAAAGCAGATTTGTTCTATTGCTTGATCTTCTTCTCTTGGGGAATCTTTTTTGTCCTAGAGCTTTTGTCCTCTGAGGCAGAGTGGACTGCAATATCTTTGGATTCACTGAGGATTTGGGTTGATTGTCCTTGCCTGGTTTTTCTGCTGAAATGTTTCTCTCCCCCCCAACTCCTGGGTATGGTGACTGACCTTGTCAAGTCCTTTCAGTACCTTATTGTTACCCGAAATGGTGGAAGTCTCTCCCTTTTAGAGTGGGGAATTAGTGAGAGCAGGCTCTTGGCTTAGCAAAAGGCCGGGCAAACTTCAGATCTTAGTTAGCAATGTTTACAAAAAATCAGCTTTTGTAAAAAAATTCTGCAGGAGACCAAATAAAGTTTAACAATTTTAAGCACACAATAATCCACATGGCAGAACACACACATTCCTAAGATATAAGCAGCGTTGAGTGGATAGGTTGGAATAGATGAGGGAATTGGGGAGTAATGGTTATTGTCATCTGATCTTGGGGTGGAATGGTCCAATGAACAGAGATGAGCAGCTGATGCTTAGTTCTGGTAGAAGAACAAAACATTGTGAAACAATATCACAGACAAAGAGGTGTCCAGAGATATTTGAACACTGGCTACTGGGAGACTCGGGTTTTTATAGGGAAAAAGGGACCCTCAAGGTTATGCAGAGTGACCCTTAATCTCCCAGGACAAAGAAGAGTCCTGCCTTTCTGGGGAAAGACAAGAGACAGACATCAATCTGAATGGTTGGGTTGTTAATATAATGGTTGAGGTATTAGCTTGATGGTCCAAGTTCAGAAGTGCCTCAAAGGGGGAAGGTAGCTGGTGGAATTACAGCTACAGAACAATGTGGTGGTCATTAGAGAAGTTAGTCAGAGGAAGAAGCGTTGAGTTAATACAACAATCGGCAGGAACACGGGGCAAGCACATTAACATGCCCTTTGTCTTTGCAGGGGTGTATGGTCCAGGGCTGGAAATGGGAATGCTCTTCAGGGCAGGGTCATTGTGCTTTCTTAATCCCTTCAGGAAGGGTGTGAGATAAGTGCTTTGCAGTGCAGATGTGAGCAAGGGCAAGTCCAGACATTGTGTGTCCTTGTGGGTACACTGAGCCAGTGCAGAGAATAGGCTCCCCATTTTGGCACTGCACTGCTAGGCACCCAAAGGGTTGGCAGAATGGTTAGCAATATAACTGTCTCAAAACAGGGTCAATCTGTTAACATTATGCTGAACCAGCATAGATGATATCACTAAAAAGTAGACAAGACAGTTTCTTACTTCTGCAGCACATGGAGGACACATAGTTTGAATTTATAGTTCAGCAGTAGATGACCTTGTGCATTAGATGATTTGCATGCACAAGGTCCAGGGTTCACTCTTCGGTTAAAGGAGACTCTTCTGAAATCTAGGAGAGTTGCTTCCAATATCTGACTGATACTGAGCCAAATGGTCCAATAGGTTGACTCAACAGATCAAAACTTAACTTGTTAATATGTATGTTTATACTGGCAGTTTATTACTGTGCTATAACATGCTTTCTATATAACCATCATCTCCCAAAGAGGAAAAGTTGAAGCTAGGATAAATAAAGTACATATGCAAAGTTGCCCTCTAGGAACAAAGTACTTAGATTGCTTCAGTCTCTTACTTGCATACACAAGCCTTCTATAAACAGCTGATCTTGAGCTACTGCTAATCAGTATGGCATAAGCAAATAGAGATTATCCTGTTGCTGAGAGTCAAATAGTGCTAAGTATTACTGATAAAGCGGCTCTTTATGGAATGATATAAGATTAAGAAGGGGAAAATTTTCTCTCAAGTTTTGTCCTTGGGAAACTGGAAAGCTTTTGTCTGTAATCTGCCACAGTGTCAATGGTACTATAGCAATTAACCATACATTTTTTCAAGGTGAAACTCTATCGTGTTTCTAAGATTATCAGCATCCTATAGAAGTTCCTTAAGAAAAAAATAAGTTATCCAACTTCTTGAATAATGTCTTATCTTTGGGGCAGGTCACTGGACTTGCATTTTCTTCCTCTGTGTAATTGTGCACAGTTGTGGATGTCAGTGGGACTGTGCTCCAGCACAATTGCTACTATGTTCTCTGTACCTGAAGAACATTCTTTGTTTAAACATATTTCTACCTTGTTGACTGGGCATAGGATACTACCTAGTGTTAGAGCTATCCTGGGATTTTTGGATTGGACTGTCCACTTTTCTAACAGTAAGCAGTTAGAGTAACCTACAGACCAGCAAAGTACAAAAAACACCCCAAGAAAGCCAATATGCAAAGACACTGGAATGCACATTGGAAACAGCAGCTCAGAACCACAACAAAAGCTAGATCAGCATCTCTTTAAAACCTCGGCAGAATGATATGGTTTTCACTGACTGAGCCATGTGATCCTTTCTGAAAAGGAAATTTCCACATTGACCTACCACTAGTCACCAACCTACTAAATGATGTTGAACGTACAGATTTCAGAGGGCAATGTTGCTGATATGCTAGGACTTCATGAAAGGACTGGTTGTAGCAAAATAGGCCCTCAAACACTTCCACCATCCCAAGGACCATAGAATTTACCTGGCTGGTCCAATCCCCAAGTCACTAGAGTAGGATAGGTAACCCTTGGCACACATACAAAACAGCAGCATGCTACACGATTTTTCTTAGCACACAGGACCAGCTCTCTGCCCAAGGGACTAAGGTGATGCTGGGGCTCAGAATTCTTCATATGTCTGGCCAAGTTTAGTTATTCTCTCTGCCCTTTCCCTTCGAGTGTTGGCAGGCCAACATCTTCATAAGCAGATGTTGCAGTCTTTTTTGGCATGCTGGGCAAACAATATTATTTCACTCTGTACTAGGCTATGGCCACATTGTTTTGTCACTTGAATTGCGTGGGTTAGGTTTTATCTCAGGCAGAATAAGCACAATAAAACATTTTTAATGAAAATAGATGTTTAACTTTGTCATAAGACTCTTTGACCATAGCAAAACATACAGCTGAGCAAGTAAAAAAGTGACAACTGATAAAACAGGTACAGGCCTGTCTTCCCAGAGGCCTACAACATTTCCATAACACATTACTGAAGAAAGGCAATTTTAAAAATTGCTGCTTGTTTTATTGTTTTGCTTTTGTTTTAATGTGTTAATTAGTTTCATGTGAATGTAATTTTTTTACTTATTGTAAGCCTTCCTGAGTACTTTTCTTTTTTTAAAAAAAGTAAAAGAATGGGTATAAATATTATAAATAAACAAGTTTTAGTTAATGAAATTTCTGTCTCCACCATTTTGTGCTGGTTTTGTCCAAATGAGTCTTGAATCCATGCTTATCTGTTCAGATAGACCACATGATCTCTGTTTCTACTTCTTTCGGGCAATTCTGTGTCAACTGTTCTTCCTCAAAGAAAGTACCCATTCTTGGAATTTGTATCACTCCAAGTCTCTTAACAACAGATGTTCTTAGTTTTATGTACAATAAGACTCATCATTCCTTGATAGAAAGTTCTACTATCTTGGATCCAGAAGAGACAAAAACTCATTGAGACCAAGAGGAAACTGATGCTACAGAGAAAATAAAACCTTATCTTATTTCACTGGCTGCTTACTGTTAACATACCAATTGCATTCTCATTAAGAAGTCTAACAGAGCAGCAACACATTCTTGGAAAGGTTGTGTTTGATTACCAGTATGATGGCAGTGTCACAATGCAGGTAATCATTTATTTATGCCTTATCTGGATTCCATTTCATGTTAACTTACATCCAACCAATAAACGTATCCAGACAATTGATAACAGACCCTGCTATTATTCTTGGCTCTGAGCATAATGAAAAATAGAACTATCATTGGCATTATGATTAGCATCATGACTTGTGTTATCAAACATTCTAGATGATCCCCAACAGTGATTTCATATAGATGTGGTTCTGGAAGGGTTAAGATAGTCTTCTTTGTTTAATATTTGTAGCACAGAACAAAATAATTTCTACAGAACCATGCAACATTCCGACACCATCAGAATAGAACTGCAAAATAGTACCCAGTATAACCAATTTTAGGGCCAGCAAAAACTGATAGTTCTTGTTGTCAAAAGCCCCCAGAAGCCAAGAAGGATTCATATGTTTAATGTTACTTTTGTTAATCTTCCAGCATATCTTTCTCAATAGTTTTACCAGTCTCCAAAATTCTAAAAAAAAGTTCTAAATACAGAATGAACTGGGACTAAATAAATGGCCTAATCGAGTAGTACCTGGTTGCGATACATTTCACTTGTTGACAAATGTGCTGGTTGTGAGAGCCTTTTTCACAATATGTCATTTCACAATATATATGGCCCCTTCCGTACACGCAAAATAATGCTTTTTCAAACCACTCTCACAACTGTTTGCAAGTGGATTTTGCTATTCCACACAGGTTCAAAGAGCATTGAAAGCAGTTTGAAAGTGCATTATTCTACATGTGTGGAATGAGCCTATGTTTTTCCTCCACGGCTACTTGCATGTTGGGCAGGCCATAAACTGAGAATAGAGACTGCTGCACCTCTGGCAGTTTTGTGGTGTTTTTGCTTTCTGAATGCTGCTGTGTATCAAGTTCTCAGCTCACCCATTCTAAAAAATGTTGTGGACTGAGTCTACAGATTGTACTAGAAAGATATGTCATTGTACCAAAATCTGCCCCCCAAATGCAATTTGAATTGATTTTACAGGATTCATTTTCAAAACGGCATGCATTCATAAGAACCAAGCTGAATTTGTCTTATGGGTTCATGTGGAAATGGGTAGTGGTAGGAAGGATAGGATGGTGAACATACTGGGACACCCCATCAAATCCCACCACTAAAAATAAACTCCTGTTGACTATTTAAAAGATTATGTGAAAATGTGTATTTTGATTTCTGGCATTTGATTTAAAGGGCTGCCACTGTCGTTCCTATACAACTTCCTTGTGAGGGTAAGACTTTATAAAATACATCTGAATACATTTTCAAAGCTGTTTTCTCCCCAGTTGTGTACATAGACTTTCTCTGAAGTCTTAGCATTTTGCTGAAGTCACGCCTGTATTGCTAAGGGCCCAGGGAGGAGGGAATGGAGCTCTTTGAGATTGTTATTTTGGTGGGATATTCTTGAGTCTGCATCATCCTCTTCATATGTTGTATTTAGAGATAAGTTTGATTTTCAGTGACACTCTCACCTTCTGATAACAAAGCAAAAAACTACAACAATAATGATCAATTAAAAATAGAAATGCACAAAGAATCTTGTTTGCATAATCAGCCAGGGGAAAACATAATTGTAGAAAGAAATCCCAAAAACCAGACACTAAGGCCCCTTCCGCACACGCAAAATAATGTGTTTTCAAACCACTTTCACAACTGTTTGCAAGTAGATTTTGCCATTCCGCACAGCTTCAAAGAGCACTGAAAGCAGTTTGAAAGTGCATTATTCTGCATGTGCGGAATGAGCCAAGGATTTTTTTTCTGCCCTTCCAAAAGACAAGTGAAGAAAAAAGGTTTCCCAGTTCCAAACTGAAAATTCTGAATAGGTACCTGCGTTAGGCTGAAGCGGCAAAATAAAGCAGGAGTTGAACAAGATTTATTCAAGCTTGCCAAGAAGTGAACTCATGATTCATGAACACTTATGCTGGAATAAATGTTTTTCTTCTTTGAGATACCATTGGATTCCCACTCATTTCACAGTCTTGGGGATCCTACTTTTAGTAGCAGATTTTGCATTTCATGGAATAGAAGACCTGCACAGAGCCTTTGAGTTAGACAAGAATTTTTTTAAAAAGGATCATGGACTAGTAAGAAGAAGTAAACAGGATGGTGTAACATGTGACAATAACGTCTTACATTAATTCCTATTCACCTTTTCACCAGAGACAGAAAATATCTTTCAAGGAGTTCCACATGCTGCGCCAGAAGTTCAGCAGTGCTGAACCTATTTCAGTGTATACATTTATAATCTATTTTAAAAAAATAAAATCTGAGGTAAAGTAAGTATTTAGACAGTTTAGAAGGCTAGAACTGTCCTAAACTGTTGCTTTACTGCTTAAAGTCATCTGGAGCGCCAATTAATTGAAAAGGGCAGCATTTGTTCTGTCATCCATTCCCTGGCCCCTGCAGCTACAATTCCTGCCTCTGCTTTCCCTCTTTCCAGAATAAAAATTTCATAGGGTGTTGAAGAGCCAGTGTTTTAGTACAATAAAACACATCTATACAGTGAGCGTGGCAGGATTTTAAAGTGCATGTTTTCTGCATCATAGGGAAAATACAATAAGCAGTTGTCACAGCTAATGTATTGGTAACAAGGACAATGTGGCATACTGTAACACAAGTTCCCTAGCATGGAGACTTCTATGCTTTGCATTTCAGCATCCAGTATATCTTTAAAGCCAAACTTTGACAGATGGTTGGTCTGTTTCTATTTCAGCCTTGGAGTAGAGAAGGCAAAATAACTCCACTTGAACATTTTTTTTTCTGTTCCTATATAATGAGCAGTGTTAAATACATGTTGATATGAAACTTTTTCTTGCAATTTGATGAACAGCTGTTCTTCCGGTGGGTAGAGCACTTGCCCCCCAAACTAGCTATTGCTGCCTTTATCAAGCCAAGCCTGTTATTGTTTATGGCCATAGGCGGTTACAAGTTAGAACACTGTATATTTATAAATAAAAAGGAACTTAACAGCCCAATCCAGATGGGGGCAGAATGCTGTGGGAGCAGAATGGGCTAGTGCTGATACATTTGCCCACCCTGCTGGCAAAAGTGTCACCTAGGCCAGCAGGGAGCACAAACAGGGCGGCGGGTAGGCACTGTGAGGCTCCATGTCGCCCGACCCAAAAGAGGCTTCCACCCTCAGAACTGCATTGGCATAAAGGAGGATGCTAGCACAACTGGGGCATTACTGGGGGCGGAGTCAATAGTAGTCAAGTTCCACCAGGCTTTTGGCCCAGAAACATCCCCTATACAGGCCTGTAACTTACACTGTGAAAACTCATGGCATAATTCACTTTTTACATTTGAGGTTTCTGGACATTTGAGTTTTCTGGGCTGCACGACCTGGAGCTCCACTGGAAGCAGTACGGGCCTCTTCACCTGCATTGTCCCTGGCAGCTGTGGAGCCCCCCTCAAATCTGAAGTGGACTGTTAAAAATATGTACAAAATATATATACCTTAGAATTAATTTTAAAATCATTGAATATAAAACTTAAGCTTAAAACTTAGATTAGATAGGATGAGCATTAAACACATTGTTTACATATCTGGTCTGTATCCTTTTAGCAGCCAAAGAATAAAGAGAAGCACTGTAGGTAATAAAAGGATCAATATCAGACTGAAGTGCTACCAGTTTCTCTGATTCTGTGAAGCCACCCTGGCCAATGAACAATTCATCTAAAAATTTGGTCTTAAGTTCAGCACAATGTAGTAAGTCTTCAGGAACTAGTTCTCCACATATACCTTTATCTGGTGACCGTACAAACTAGTATAAACCAAAAGACCAGCAAAATCAATACTGTAACTTGTTAATTCGATTATAATGCATAAATGTGTGTGAGAGTATATAAACACACACTCATTAATGCACATAAGACTTATAGTGCTTTGCATTAATTGTGAACCATTGGCAAAAACAACAAACATATTTCTGCAGCTAAAATTTAAGTCTTATCATAGTAACATGGGGAATCAATTACATGGTTTGAATGTCTTTTTTTGTTAGCTTTCCCCCCTCCCCCTGTTCTTTGCTTTTATTTTATTGCAGTAGAATAGTTCTTTCTTTCTTTCATTCAGGGTAACATGCACTTTGCAACATCTGCTACTAACAAGCTGTTAGAACTTTCTGCTAAATTAATACACTGGAAGTAAGCTAAACAGAAGGTCTGTGGAATTCTAAACATTCACTTTCTCTTCTGCTGTGGCTGCATTTCAGCTTGGGAACCTTCCACAGGGTTGCTACAGCATCTGGACAACATTTGGGACTGTCTCTCAAGCACACAGGGTGTGTACCTCCGGTGAATTTCAACTTTCAACATCTCCCTGCCTCTAATCTATATTTAATGTTTCATGACTGGTAGTCAGAGAAACTTCAGCTAACTATCAGGTTGGAATGAAAATGATCCTTGGGAAAACACTCATTTTTTTCTCCAGCCTATGCTAGTGGAGTATCTGTGACAGGGATGATCCCTTGAGATTTGTAGCCCATTCACTCTCTGTAATAATAATTAAGTCTCATGATTACTGTCCCTGCATAATCAAAGATTGCCTCATAAAATGTACCCCCAAAGGAGAAGAATTTCTCTGTTCGTAACTGGATGTCAGTCATATGGATCAGCACCCCCAGGGATCGCCCGTCTTTTGCTAGCCCTTTTCATTACTTGTTGTTAAGATTGTATTATTCTTCTTGATGCAAATGAGTAGATAATCATGTGTAAATCATGCCCTCCAGAAGGTACATGTGGGGAGTTCCTCCCCCACCCCAAATCTACCACAGGGATTTCTCACATGGAACATAATTACATCTCTGCCATATGGGCTCATTTATATTCCATTACAGGTTAAGCTAATACATCTCAGAAATATGCTAAAAATACCTCAAAGGGTGTTATGAATGCTGTCAAAACACTTGTCATTTCTAGGCTGTACGTTTGATTGCTAGTGACTCAATATTTATTTAGGAATCCGCAGAGTCAGAGAACCTAGGAAAACATGATCTATTGTTGGTCTCTGAAATAATCTGTTCTCTCTCTTTCAACCTCTGCTCTTTTTGTCAGTAGAGATTTATCTCCCCCCACCCCCCATCACTCTACAGCCTGAATTCATACCATCATTTCTGTGAAGTCTGAATCTATTTTCATTCCTGGACATATACAAGTAAGCTTTCATTGTAACAACTAATAAAAACACAGTATAAACACAAATCTGATTCCATACAGGCTCATTCCTAAGAAAGCATCACTACAAGGAAATGTCAAAATGTGGAGATGGACTTTTCCTGGATTGCTCATGTAAACTTACAACAAGGATGAATATATTGGGAGATACTTGACTCTAGACTTCCCTACATGACAATATGAGATTAAAAATTTTTTTAATTCATATTGAAGATTTAAAGATCTAACGTAAATATTTTCATTAAAATTCATACATTGATTACCGTATATACTCGCCCATAAGTTGACCCGAATATAAGTCGAGGCACCTAATTTTACCACAAAAAAACTGGAAAAACTTATTGACTCGAGTATAAGACTAGGGTGGGAAATGCAGCAGCTACTGGTAAATTTCAAAAATAAAAATTTAGGCAATCCATTTGCTGCTTTTGAGGCCTTAACTTTGGAAAGGGGAGAGAATTTGAAGTTTATCCCAGCCATCTCCTTTCCTCCACACAGTTCTCCTGCTTTCTGGTCTCGGATTTTGAAGACCCACCTAAATAGGAGGATTTCTGACTCCCATGGGATATGGTGAGCATTATCATGAGAGCTGGAGAATTGATTGATTAGTAGATCCAACCTCATACATTCCTACTTTCCCTCCCTGTTTTAATGCCGTGATTGTCCTTTTGATCCTTGTCACTCTACTGGGCCATGGCTGCATTGTTGGCCTTCAGCTGAGTGGCCAGTGGGGATTCTGCCATAGGCAGAACACTGCCATCTAGTGGGGTAACTGACTGGACCCCTAGTGGCTCATAGGAATGCCAACCTCCAAGTGGGACCTGGATAAGGAACCTGGTCTCCCACTGGTTTCCCCACTTCTCGCCAATGTCTCAAAGGATGGCAGGAGAAAAATGAGAGAATGGGGGGTGGATTTATGTGCACTAGCTGTGTACCAGCGCACAATGGAAATTGATGTCATCACACTGTGGGGAATGCTGTAGGCGCAGCCTAAACATCTGGTTTAACCAATGTTGGTGTCTCTTCTAGTTTTCACCAGAAGTCACTACATCAGTGCTCTTCTCCCAAAATCCTGGAGCTAGCAACCCTAATCCTGATTGCCAACTCTGGGTTGAGAAATTCATAGGGATTTGGGGATTGATCCTTAGGAGAGTAGTATTTGGGGAAGGGAGGGACCTTATCAGGGTACAATGTCATATAGGGCAGTCTCAAAAGTAGCCATTTTCTACAAGAAAAATTATGGTATGTTGTCTGGAGATCGGTTTTAATTTCAAGGAATCTCCAGACTCCACCCAGACACTGGCAATTCAAGGCTCGACGATCTTTCAAATTACTACAGAGATCGTTTCCCTGGAGGAAATGCCTTCTTTGCAGGATGGTCTCTATGGCATTATACTCTGATGAGGTCTCCCCAAACCATACCCTCCCCTGGGCTCCTTCAGGAGTCTCCCAGTCTGAAGTTGAAAACCTTAAGGGCTCAGCTGACCTCCAGTGGGAGTTGGTGGTGCCTCCAGGCCCTGACTGAGACTGGGGAAGGGAAATCATGACATGGATTTCCTAGAAGAGAAGCCGTCAACTTCAGTGATTTTATAGCTCTGATACTACTCATGACCAGAATGCTTATGGTGGATTCCGCATGGGCCAAAAACAGCAGTGTGAAAATGATATAAAATGGTTTAAAATAGTGTAAAAGGTTTACACTATTTTCACACCATTTTCACACCCCTGTTTTTGGCCCTTGCAGAATTCACATTATGTACATTTTTTTGCTGTAGTAAGCAAGTTACAGGTAATTGAAATCAGCTTTCATCTGTGGATCGTAGTGTTGGGCACGAGTGACAATGATTGTTTATTTATTTTATCCTACCACAGTCCTGTGAGGTAGATGAGACTGAGAATCTGTGACTGGCCCAAGGTCATGCAGCAAGTTTACATGGTAGAGTAGAGATTTGAAGCTGCGTCTCTGCATTTTAGTCCAGCACTCTAACTCCCATGCAATGCTGGTTGGATGAATTATGGTTGCTTTGGATATTTTGAGGGAGGTTTAAAAGAAGTTTGTTTCCATAGACAGTTAATATACATTGTACCAGTAGATGGATATTTAGTAGTATGAATATATGTCCTAAAATAGCATGTAAAATAGTTATTTGATGAATGAACTTTTTGTTATTGTTGTTATTTAACTGTGAAAGGAAATATTTTAACTGCAGCCTTTCGGGAAGAGGTAATTTCTTCCAAGGGCTAAGGCAGAACTCTATATCTTTTGATTGGTGGAATACTGAAAATTTGCCATTACCTGGGAGAAACAAGAATAAGAGACAGGTAATATACATTGTGCCAGTAGATGGCACACAGGAGTATATAGCATTCATTAATGGATCTTGTAGGGCTGATAAAGCTGGCAACTGTTTTGTGTACCACATGACAGCTACAGGTAGCTCCTGTTCTCCAAGCTTAAGAGGTGTGATTAACTATTTGTAGTTCAGGAGTGTGATTTATGGGTGTTTCAGGAATGCAGCCACAGCAAAGCAGAACTCAAACTAGATGTAAACAAGATCAATGGCCTTTTCCACATGCACAACTGAACAAGTGGATAAACTTTGTATCTTAGAAATGTTTTCTGTGAAATCGTTCCTCACGCCTCCACCCACCGCCTTCTTCCCCTTGTCTTTTCAGTTGCATTTATTCCATGCGCTACTGCTGAAAACATATTGACTGACTTAAAATGTACAACCAAGACAATGTATTTCATATTTCCTTTTGTATTCTTTTATTTTACTTGATACAGACATCTGGGCTTGTTTGTTTCACATGCAACTTAAGTTAGTGTGCTACCACTTTGTGCATTTGATGTTGGGTGAGATGTGGGGCCTTGTAGTGGTGAGATGTTGAACTCAACAGCTTTTTGATACCTGCCAATGCTAATTCTATGAATAAGTTGAACAAGTTCATACAAAATCTGCTAAGGTAGTTCCCGTAGAAACACGTATTGAATGCTCATTGTCAATGTTGTTATGGTTTTAACCCATATTTCCTTCAGGAGCTCAGCTCAGAGCATAATTTCTACCACCATCATCACCAATTTCTCCTAATAAAAATTTTGGGAGCAAAGTTAGGCTGGGAGATTTTGATTTACCCTTGATCACACCGTACGTTTTACAACAAGGTAGGGATTTCCCCTTGGTCTCACGCCAACCACTGCACCACACAGTTAAGCAATTTGCAAGCTGTATATTCTGACCCCACAGCTGTGATGGTAATGATTATGGCGATAGAGTTGTCACATGGAAGAAAATAGGACCACACCAGCTGGTAGAGAAAAGAAGGAACGAAGTGCAAGGTAGATCAGTTTATTTGATCTTCTAGATCTCTGTGCGTTTCACTGTATGCTTCATTGGGGATCTTACATAGAAACTTCTCTGGCTCCTACCCTGGACAAATAGAACAAATTGAGATGTTATATGAATACTGCTTCTTTGTCACAGAAACTTGATCTTCAGACCCTCTGACCTTGATCAAAATTCCCCCAAGGCAGATTCACATGATCTTAAAATATGCATTTTTAAAAAGGTCAGCCATGAGATACAAGTATATAATGCTCTAATAAAGTACACCGAGTAGTTTCAAGACTAATTTAATCTATGCACAACAGAACATGTTAAACTATGGGACCAATTACAGAAACTGCCACTGTATAGAAACTGCCTCTTGACATTTGCATATGCTGATGAACTGCCAAGGAAGGGCTGGAGTGACTGGACTAGCTTGGGTGGCCGGAATTGCCACAAAGGCATGTGACACCCCATGCTAATGTCCATGTCCATCCAGCTGCCCTGCCTGGGAGAAACGGCCAAAACTTCTTTCAGGGCGTGGGGACTGAATGGCGGCTGGAAGTCATTATGCATACTCCCATCCCTCCCTACCCCTGGCCTAGCTTCGCTGGCTCTCTCTTCCCCTAATTCTCTGCCTCCCTGATGGATGGAAGTCATCCTGTCAAAGCCCTGTCCTGCCCCCTCCAAATGAGCACTGGTGCACTACCATTCCAGGTCCACAGACTGGCTTTTTGCTCTACCATCCTAGAGCTGGCCACTACGCTGCAAACTGCTTAGGAGGCAGCTCAGCTATGCCATTGATGTGCCATCCCTGGCTGTGGCACAGGTGCTCCCCCCCCCCAATTGAATTTCCCATTCTTATTTCTCTTTGACTTTTGATCATTTTAGAATGAGAAGTTAAAGCATTCCGTGCTACAAACTTCCTAAAGAAAACTGATTACCAGGCAGAATTAAATGTACATCTAGTCTTCTCAAATAAAAAGGGTGTGTGTGTTTATATGTGATTCCTGTTTGATAAGAAATGTCATCTTTTTTTTGTGAAAGGCGCAAAATAGTAAGTTGAATGGAATTATATCTTTCCCATGAATCATACTTTCATGTCATCTGTGACACGAATCAGATCTTATTGCTTTGGGAAATGGTATAGCTGTGAATTTTTATTACTGAGTTCCTTTAAAAACAACTGGCAAATCTGTTGGAGAAATAACACTTGAGAATAGCACTCCATCAGTGCAATCCAGAACAGAGTTACCCCAATCTAAAGCCATTGAAGCTTAGGCTGCAGTAACTCTGTTGTGGATTGCACTGCATGTCTTGAATTTATTTAACTCTTCAATATGAAATAGCATAGTTAAAGGAACAGCCATATCGTATGTGTTTCTGAAAAGGACCAAAAATTGAGAGATCTGGACAAGATGTAATGGGCCAGTGTGACTGGCATAGCAAAATCTATTGCTATCTGTTCAGAGATTTTGCATTAACACCACACTCATAAACACATTTACATGAAATTAAGTCCCACTGAGTTAATAAGAACTTGCTTCCAAGTATGCAGGCGTAGCCTTAGGATACTTTTTGAATATAGATAACAGTACTCCAGGCTTTAGGCTTTGCAAATGTCTTTTATTTGAAGATGTAAAAAATCTTTATAAACATTAATTAAATCTCTTCGGGTAGGAAAGTACTATATGTGCTGTTTAAAAGCCAGAACCAGAAAGCGTAGAAGCCCAGAGGAAGTCTGAGAGTCCAAGAGGAGGTGTATGCTTCTCCTGCCTTATTTACCTAACAGCCGGACTGTCTTTTCAGGTGGTGGCTCAGGCACAAGTATAAGACACAGGAGCCTAAATTGCAGAGAGAGCCAAGTGCCTGGCCCACAAGTCTGACCGCTCTCTCACAATAATGAGTTCAGTATCTTCTCCCTGCAGTTGTAGCTTGAGGACGGGGATCAGCCGACAGAGTTCAAATTGCATTAAAACCTTTTAAGAAAAAAAATATATTTAGCCTGCTGCCCAGAGGACCTTTTCCTTCATCTTTTCAAGGCGTTTTCTGTCTTGGATCAACTTGTCTAAGCCATTTCTGTCTCCGCTTGATTCTGAATGCTGTCACTCAAGGTTGATCATTCTCATTTATATCTCAGAGAAAACTATCTGCTGGTGTAACCAGTTTCTTGCACAGGCAAAAGAAGTTCCTAGTTCAGGTAAACACAGACGGCAAAGAGCCATTGGTAAGGCAGAGTTGCAAGTCTCTCATTGGGGATGGGGGATACCCTGCCCCTGTCTCTCGTTTCTCTCACTGCTCAGAGCGGTGGCAGAAGAAAAATACATAGTGAGGTTTTACTATAGATTTTCCAGCAATTTCTATAGGGGCATGACATAACCTCTGGGATTTCTCCTGGCAGTCATGTCATGCTGTCACTTATGGCTACTCCACCATGCTCCCATCCCTCTGATCTTATGCTGGTTGTCAGTCCAGGCCTGGCAACTTTACATGAGGGGGAGAGGGATTGGATTGTGCACTCCACAACTGTAGCTTTAAAAATGCTGTTCTGTTTACCGCTTGGCACCACAAAGACATGGATATGCATGTGAAGAAGAAGGAGGAGGAGGAGGAGGAGGAGGAGGAGGAGGAGTTTGGATTTATATCCCCCCTTTCTCTCCTTAGGAGACTCAAAGGGGCTTACAATCTCCTTGTCCTTCCCCCCTCACAACAAACACGCTGTGAGGTGGATGGGGCTGAGAGCGGTCCAAAAAGCTGTGACTAGTCCAAGGTCACCCAGCTGGCGTGTGTTGGAGTGCACAGGCTAATCTGAATTCCCCAGATAAGCCTCCACAGCTCAAGCGGCAGAGCAGGGAATCAAGTCAGGTTTCTCCAGATTAGAATGCATCTGATCTTAACCACTATGCCACTGCTGGTCCTAGTGTTGCTCTGCCTTTCTCTTTGTGTGTTTTTTAAATTTCAAAGCACTCTACATATTTTCCCACATAAATCTAGTAAACTGAATTTTTCCTTTATTGAAGGTGGGCTTGGGGGAGGAAAGGAAATTGCTTGTCTAAAGTTACCTAGTGAGTCCATGGCTGAAGTAAAATTGGAACTGGATGTGGTTCATTTTCTTTAATGGAAAGTAGAACTCTGTCAATAAACAATGGCTAGAGAGAAGGCTTTTGTGAGAATTTGGTCCAAGAAAACTTTAGGCTATGACTAGGGTAGCATATTCTCAATTGAGTCCTTATTTTTATATCATGTTCCTATTCACCTGAACTAGGGTTGACTGTCCAGCTTGGACACCTGATGGGAGATTGTGGGGATGAGACCTACCTTCTTGATGCCACACTGATGCCATGACATGGTTTAATCACAGAGCTTTCCGTTAGTCCAAGAGTACCATACCGACACAATGTAATCATTTTCAGTTCATGCTGAAAGTGATGTCGAAGCACTGGTGAGATGCCAAATTGCTCCCCATTCCCCTGCCACCCTATTTAGGTCTTCTAATGTAGTGGAGACCCAGCTGCCCTATATTTAACTGTGCTGCCAAGTCCCTTCTGTGCCTCTTCCTACCTTTCTCATTCACTCCTGCTTGAAAAGTGCAATGGCTGTACTGTCTGTTTGCATAACAGAGCCCCTCGGGGATAGGGCGGTATAAAAATCGAAATAAATAAATAAATAAATAAATAAATAAATTAAATTAAATAAATAAATAAATAAATAAATAAATAATACCCTCCACCATCATTTTTCATCTCCTTTTGGAATGCACTCTCCTTTTATGGTGAAATAATTATGCAGACTTGGTTGTCACATGTAAAATCACATGTCATGAAAAGTGCACTGTTGCATTGATTATTGGATGCCTCACTGCATTAATTTTATATTTTGTAACCTGCTTTGAATTTCAGTAAGAAAGGTGGCCTATAAATAAAGTGAATAAATAAACAAGAGGTTGATGTGAAGAGGTTGATGTGAAGCCACTGCTGCTCTCATACAGTAAGACAATCATAGAGTTGGAAGAGACCACAAGAACCATCCTCTGGACATCTGGACATGGCCCACCCACCCTAGGAGGATCAAGTTCCGAGTCATGTTTAAAGTGTTGGTCTTGACCTTCAAAGTCATTCACGGCCTTGGACCAGCATACCTGCGAGACCGCTTCTCCCCATATCACCCCATTAGGCCCCTCCGTTCATCGAAGGACGACCTATTGGTGATCCCTGGCCCTAAAACAATCAGTCTGGTCTCCACAAGGGCCAGGGCTTTTACAGGCTTCCAAGGGAGATCAGGGCCCTGCGGGACCTGCAGAGTTTCTGCAGGGCCCACAAGACGGACCTGTTCCGCCAGGCATTTGGCCAGCCTGGTTAAATACATCGCTGCCATTTCATCTGGCCTCCCATGGGCATAAAGGTGGGGTGGGGGGAGGGAAAACGCCATCTGATGCTATATGGTTCCTGGTTTTGTTATGGATAATTAGTTATTTTATGTTGTGTTTTTAAGCTGTTTTTATTACGGTTGTTCACCACCACAAGCCCCTAGGGGGAGGGTGGTCTAGAAATTTCATGAATGAATGAATGAATGAATGAATGAATGAATGAATGTAAGACCCAAATGGCTGTTCTCAAGAAGCGATGCAGTGGGGGGTGAGAGTAAGCCTAAAACGCTGCTCCTGGGGGACAGAGGAATCCCAGGACCAGAGTGAAGGGGGAATCTGAGATCTACAGTGGGAAGGGGAAATTGTCAAAAATCCTCTCCCTTCTGTCCATGGAAATCCTCTGGTTGAGTCAACCCCCACACATTCCAAGGCTGTGCATCTGTGGCCACAGTTCTTTGGAAATCTGAGCAGGGCGATGCATTAATGTCTGAAGCAACCTTTAGTCTCTTAAGCTCAAAAACTGGTTTGTGACTGATGAAGCAATCAATGGGAATAATAGGAATATTCACCCAGCTTACTGAACTGGCTCTCTACATTTATCAAATTAACAAACCTTCCTTTCTCTTCCCTTGCCAAAAGTGAAGTTATTCTTGCGTCTACACCTTCCCCTCCCCCTGAAGATAATAAAAGCTCTGCAGCCACCTGTCTTTTTTCTCTCCTTGGCATATCTGCTGTTGATTGGTTTTGCAGGGAAGGAACTTAGGTTTATTCTCTTCTCAGAAGCTCGGCTGCTTCTTTCTCATTCTTAGCGCACGTATTTCAGTAGCCAGGAAGGGCCTGCATGCTGCTGGCATAAAGTTGGGGCTTTTAAAATCTCACAAAAAAAATGAAATATCCATCTTTATTCAGCCTTCTCGGGAAATTTTTGCAAAGCCCTTTGTAACTGACAATGTATTATAGTTTTTAAAAGGCACTGTGGGTAACAACTTTTTAAAAAGATACTCAGAAAATCACCTTATGATGCTAGCTTCAGACTAAAGGAGTCTGGGAGATTGCAGAGGAGCATAATTCACGCGTGACCCTTAATTCCTTAGCCAGCCATTGCCTACTTTCATAGCAGTGTAATGCCAAAGTTCATTAGTTAAAATGACAGTCAGTGGAAACACTTTTATGACAAGCAGGGGTGTAGAGTGGTATTACAGAGAGGTATTACAGAGACTGGCTAAACAAGAGACAAAGCCATCCGCAAGAAAGCTTCGAAGCATGAGAAGGGGCATGGGTGTGCTATTCAGTGGAAACATTAGTAAGAATCATGAGCCAGGATATTTTTTACACTTAGCAAGTATACATTTCACACCATATCACCCTGGTCTGTTCCATTCTTTTCTTCTGTTTCCCTTTTGCTTGATCCTCAGTAACTGGCAGCCATCCCCCCATATCCCCATCTCCAGTTTCCTGATGACTTATACCCCATTTTTCTATTTACTGTGTTCCAAAGTGGTTTACAATATTGTTCACCTCTCCTCCATTTTTATTCTCACAACAACAGCTCAACGAGGACAGGTTAAGCTGAAAGAGCAATTGACTCAAAGTTACTTAGCAAGCTTCCATGCCAGAGTAGGGATGCAAACCCATTCTTATCTGACACTCTTACCTGAGGGTTTCCAACATGGTGCCTGAGGGACCCGTGACTCTTGCCAGTACTTCCCCTGATGCCCATAGAGCTTTTCAGAAAGAAACTGGGGCCACTGTAAGGTAGGGCTTGTTATTGGATATTCTCATTCAAATGAATGGACTTTTGATGACTGACACTGGAGGAAGGGTCGCCAGGACCCTCGTGGCAATTGGCAGGGAATGGGAGAATGTTTACTAGCTAAGGGCAGATGCTAAAGTTGCCAACCTCTAGGTAGCACCTGGAGATCTCCAGATGATAGAGATCAGTTCCTATGATGCAAATGGTTGCTTTAAACTAGAATGTAAGATCATTTCTTTATGTCCAAGAAGCTGTACTGACATGATTTTAGTTGACCAATCAAATTTATGGACAACTTTGTAACTTGACCAATTAGGTATGTTTCTACCTGGTTGACCCAACCAATCAGGTGAACTGCTGTCATGAGGCTATGCCCTCTATAGCTGTGTTGGGTCTAATTAAGCAAGCACCTTCTTCCATGTATGGGTCCTTGGACTAATGAGATGTGATGCTCAGGCCAAACTCCCGAATTCTAATGGCGTAACTGGCACCTGTGTCAGTCTGTTATCTCATCCTTTGAAACTACAGTCAGCTTGACCTTTGGTTCTCAGAAAGAGAAGCCTCTGATTTTTCCTCAGCCTGAACTAATGTCTTAAAATAAACAAGAGACTGCTAGGCAAGCTAGTCTCATGACAATAGGAAGTGTGATGGAGTGAAGTTTATCTGACTGACTTTTGCCATGAACTTAATTTGTAAAGCAAAGAGGAAGCTTTTTTCTAGTCTGACAGACTGCACTATTTTTTATTTTATATGTATGTATTTATTGGATTTATCAACCACCCTCCCCCAAGGGCAGTGGTTCTCAATCTGGGGGCCATCCAAATATTGACCAGGGCCAATCCTGCTGGGCTTGTGGTTTTCTCTGACAAGTGAACATTAGAGCAGCGGTTCTCAACCCTTTGGGGGTCGAACGACCCCTTCACAGGGGTCACCTAAGACTCTCTACATCAGTGATCTCCATCTGTAAAATGGATAAATGTTAGGGTTGGGGTAGGAAGGTTGAGAACCACTGCCATAGGGGCTCAGGGCGGTGAACAACAGTTTTAAAACATACGTTAAAAATACGGTATAAAATCAATTCAATACATATTCAATAAAACCAGAACTATATAATGCAGATCACATATTTATCTCCCCTTCCCAACCTTGCGCCCATGGGAGGCCAGATGGAATGGTAGGTGTACTTAACCAGGCTGGCCAAATGCCTGGCAGAACAGGTCTGTCTTGCAGGCCCTGCAGAAGCTTTGCAAGTCCTGCAGGACCCTGACCTCCCTAGGAAGCCTGTTCCACCAGGTGGGGGCCAGGGCTGTAAAGGCCCTGGTCCTTATAAAGGCCAGCCGTTTTGGGCCAGGGATCACCAGTAGGTCCTCCTCTGAGAAGCGGAGGAGCCTAACGGGGCAATATATGGAGAGGTGGTCCCTCAGGTATGCAGATCCAAGGCCATGAATGGCTTTAAAGGTCAGAACCAACACTTTAAACATGATCCGGTACTCGATCAGCAGCCAGTGCAGATGGTATAGGACCGGCGTAATCTGGTCCCTGCTCGAAGTTCTGGTAAGGAGCCTGGCTGCCACAATCTGCACGAGTTTCAATTTCTGGATCATGGCTAAAGGCAGTTGTATAAGGATACATGAGTGTATAAGGATACAGGAGTAAAACCCTCCCCCAGTGGTTCTCAACCTTCCTAATGCCGTGACCCTTTAATACAGTTCCTCATGTTGTGGTGACCCCCAATCCTAACATTTACCCATTTTACAGATGGAGAACACTGATGCAGAGAGTCTTAGGCGACCCCTGAGAAAGGGTCGTTCAACCCCCGAAGGGGTCGCAACCCCCAGGTTGAGAACCACTGCCCTACCCTCTCCTTCTCCAGGAGTCTTTGGGATTGGACCTTGGTTCCAATTAAACTTCGGATAACACTAAGCTTGACTCTGAATGAGGCAGCTTCACGTATTCAGCATGTTTGCTGTATGATCCTTTTGCGAAGCGATGTGGGAGATATTGTATTTTGCTCCGTCTTTTGTAGCAGCCATTTTGATTATTTTTGGATCCTGTGGCAGCCATTTTCGGATGTTGCTATTCCCTCTCAAAATTCCAAACAGTCCCACAGACTCAAAATGATTGGAGACCTGCTGCTTTAAGCAGTATATCCCAATAGCCACATGATTGTGCCCCTACTGTCAAGTTTTAGATTTTAAGCTTGTATCAGGGCTGAGGGACCTGCATTTTTTCGGCTGTGTTAATCTGATTAAATAGTAGTGATGATGATGATGATAACTAATGCACACAACTAGTTGTTCACCTAGTGCTAACTAGCTTATCAAGCTGGAACTGAGTTTGATACCGGTGCAGTAGGTAAGTCAAAATTAATACGAAGTGTTACTCTGACATATTTTGTTATATTCTGTTAGTCTTACTGTGGAAATAATCTATATCTTTCTGGGGCTACCTAACAGGTTGTAGACTTCACAGCTGTGTTCATTCAGAGTTTTTTTTTCCTGAGCTCAACTACACTGACCATCTCTTTGAGAATGGAATTAATTATGATGCCAGGCAAGCAAGAGGAATATATTCATGTGGTATTTGTATGCACCCAATATCTCATTTAGACAGGCCCTCGGCCATACCACTTGCAATTTTAGAATGCCAGTGCAGAATTCATCCAGACTGTGGATCCCTAGGATATCAACCCGTGAGCAAGGAGATATCATTTAAATGAAAATCAGGCATGCTCACTGCTAGATAACTAAGTACTTCTTGCTTGCCTAGCTTCACATTTATGGGGCTGATTGTAGAAAAAATTGAAACAGTTCACCATGCTTAGATGGTGTAACCTTTATTTTTTATACATGTATATGTGTGTGTGTATTTCAGCCATGAAAGAAAACCCTAGTAAATTACAATTTAGTGAAATGAACTTAGAAGAAGAAGAGATTGGGTTTATACCCCGCTTTTCTCAACTGTAGGAGTCTCAAAGGGGCTTACAAACTCCTTCCCTTCTTCTCCCTACAACAGAAACCCTGTGAGGTAAGTGGGGCTGTGAGAGTTCTGAGGAAATTGTGGTGGTGGTGAGAGAGCTACAACTTATAAAAGTCTATGTACAAATATGCATGTGTAAATTAACATGGATAAAACAAATGCAGATGAATACAAAATGGTAAGACTTTAAAAAATAATGCAGTATTTATTTGTAATCATGGTCTGACTGACTAGTTTGTCCATTCTTTAAACGTTTGGTATCTGAGTGATGTGTAATAATTACAGATTTTTGGCAGGGGAAAAGAGGACCATGCATATGCATGAAATGCTGCCAATTGCACTGTACTGTACATTATGAATATGTGGAAGCTGTAATGAGCTGTTCACAGACTGCTCAATGAAAAGCTAGTCCCTGCTTGCAGTTGTGAGAACAGTATGAAACTAATGGTGGACATTCTAGCATGCCTAACCACAATTCTGCATATTAGTGATATTGTAGGATTTCTCTCTCTCTCTCTCTCTCTCTCTCTCTCTCTCTCTCTCTCTCTCTGTATTTATCTATATTCATTTCACAGTACATAAATAGATATATACATATACATACATATCGTGAGGCGGACTGCCCAGATTAGCCCCATCTTGTCAAATTTCAGAAGCTAAGCAGAGTCAGCCTTGGTCAGTACAGTATTTGGATACTACCAAGGCAGCCCAGGGTCACTGTGTAGAGGCTGGCAATGGTGAACCACCTCTGAACACCTCTTGTTTTGAAAATACTATGTGAACATCATGCACACACACCACATATATACATGACACTAGATTCACATGACACTTGGTTCATACCAGAGATCCTAACATATCTATAACATCAGGATGTCTTTAAGAAGACGAAAAGATAAGACAGTGTTGATTGCATTACCAAAAAATCCACCGGCCATTCAAAGTCAGTTAAACACAGGACAGCTGTAAAGACCATAAGTAAGTGCCCTTTGTCCCTTTCTTCCTTGGTTTTCCAGTATTTCAGGTGAACTCTGATCCAGAATTGTTTGCAGCTGGGCAGTATGACATGCTGACAGAACAGTGGACATAGTTAAAGAGAAGCTGCCAGAGAATATTTTATAGTACTAATGGAATGGCATGTGAATTTGCCTGACTTGATCTTACATAATCCACTAAAATCTTCCCGAATAGTAAAAGTTGAATCTGGCTGGCAAGAGAAATACCATTCCTTCTCTTGTTTTTCAGATAAATCAAGTCCTCCTTTGGAGAGATGGTCACATAAATCCTTTTGTGAATGTATTTGGATTGTCGAAAGTGATGTTTTAAAAGCAATGGGTTAGAGCGATATATAATTCAAATGAAATGAATGCTTGCTTCTCTGCTTTGCCTTGTAAGCCTTCTCAGTATATGACTTCTTATATGAAGGATGAGAGTGGAAAGGGAATTCATAAAACAACAGCTATGGATTCTTGAGATTCATCATCTCTATGAACCCATAAGCAAGGTGTTTATTTTTAGTAAACTGACTCAGGATTTGTCTTTGAAAAGTGGTCAAAATTCATTTTCCAGCTTTGGAAAGTTCTGAATAGTTCAAGTGCACTTGGTTTCATCTCTGTTTGGTTTTCATCTCATTTAGTTGAAGGCATAGTTATATACCATTGATCCATGGAGAGAAAAAAGGAAGTTATTAATAGCCCTGGCAGATTTTTCTGTTTCTAAATTAGGGGTAAACGACGGATGAAGTGCCTTGGAAGTGAGAAGGCCGCCTCCCATGGCAACTCATTGAATACTGACTGAGGGAAGTGTTTCAAAATGGTGCCCTCAGTGGGCACCATTAACCCTTGCATGCCATGCAGGTGTCCAGGAAGGGAAGGATGAGGGAGCTGGTAATGCAGGGCTAAGAAGGAAGGAAAGGCAGAAGGGGTTGGCCCCTTTTGTGGGTTCCATTAACTCATCAGTAGTTTACTAGAGCCCATTGTATTTGTTCGTACAACAGGCTTTACTGCTAGTCTAAAGATATTTATGAAGTTCTTAGAGAGCCATTTCTGATAATTGTTTACAGCTGTTCAAAGAGGCTTAGATAATTTGCTGCGTTTTTTTCTTATTATACTTAAGGGTTTTAATAGATTTTATTGTATTCACATTGATATGAACAGTAATTTGCCTTGTTTTATTCATTTATTTGTTTACATTATCTATAGTCCGCCTCACAGCATTTCAAGGCAGATTACACATAATGAGCCTGTAGAATCACAAAAATGGAACATTCATTAACATTAGAATTTTAGAAGGGCTGGAACCACCAGAAAGAACTGACACAAGTATTCACACAGTACATTAAGCAGTACAAAAATTACGTAAGTTAAACCCAGCAGTATAAACCACAGTCCTTAATAATTTATCCATGCAAGTTTGTAAAAGCATTTGGTGTAGTGCAGTCCTACTACCTGCACAGAAAATCCCTTTTGAATAGCTTAGTTTTGCATAGTTTGTTGAAGGTCAGCAGAGTGGCAGCTTTCCTGACCTCCTGGGGAAGGCTATGCCACAAGGGGCAAGCCACAAAGGAGAAAGTGCCTGTATGGGCAGTTGTCGATTTTGCCCATGTACAGGTTGGCACCTGCTGACTTACGCAAAGTTGTCATGGCAGAGCACAGGAAAACAGGTGGCCTTGTGAGTGTTTTGTGGGGTGAAAACTGGTACCAAAAGCTTAAAAGGGGGGCTTGCTCTCAAGTAAGCGTGCATCAAATTGCTGCCTTTGAATGGTGACTGTTTTTCTCCTACTGGATATTGGCACTGTCAACAAGGAGGAAAGATTGCAGCGACTGCTGGGGATAGCGATGGGTTCTCTGCGGCATACACAAACTAAAGTTCTGAGGTTCAGTGACATTTATGTTTAGCAATTTTACGCTCACCAGCAGGACTTTTTTCAAGCTTAGTTTGCATTTGTGTAGAGTTGTTGACCTTGACTCTTTAGATAAACGGCAGGGTGCTTCTCTGTCAATAGAAAAGACAGCACTGTTGATGAAATAAACATTGTGAAGCCACAGAAAATCTGACATCCTTTTTATGGTTGCTTTCCCACTAGGGCTCTTTGGAACCACTTTCCTCCTGCCTGGTCCAACTTTTCCTACAGCTAGATCTGCTTGCTTGATGTGCTTTTTAGAAAGATAATCTATTACCTCTCATAAATTAACTAACAGTTTAGTTCTAAGCTCATCAGCATCCTATGGTCACTTAGCAGAGAACAGAAATGACAAAACAGATCCAACTCTGGGGAGAGATCATAGCGACACTTACCAACCTCACCAATCACAGAGCAGAATAACAACTATGTCTCATGTCATGGCATACATGGAAGCAGCCAAGCAAAGCAGGGTGATGCTGGCATATCGCCCTGAAGTCACCCTGGCTCCCCTCACCTACAAGCAGAATAAAGGAAACATGGTATCCTATGGTCTAGAAAGGACTAATGGAATGCCCAAGAGAACTGTTGCACTCTTAACAAAAGTATGTTGATTATAATTGATGTGATAGATCCTATTCTGTTATTACTGGAACCACTTTAAGTCAGAATGCCTGCCAATCTATATGTATTCCAAAATAACAAAATAAACATTATTTATTAAAAAAAGAGCACTGGTCGAATTCCACCCTGTTGAGAAGTAGACACATGCTTGAGGAATTCCCAACATCACTCAGATACCTCTAATGCAGTGGTTCTCAACCTTCCTAATGCCGCGACCCTTTAATACAGTTCTCATGTTGTGGTGACACCCAATCCTAACATTTATCCATTTTACAGATGGAGGACACTGATGCAGAGAGTCTTAGATGACCCCTGTGAAAGGGTCGTTCGACCCCCCAAAGGGTTGAGAACCGCTGCTCTAATGTTCATGACAGAGAAAACCACAAGCCCAGCAGGTTTGGCCCTGGTCAATATTTGGACGGCTGCTCCTGAGGAAGATCAGGCAGCAGAGCCAACTCCCAGCCCTTCTCTACCTGATGAGGTGCAGGTGGATGAGCCTGCAGATCCTCCTAGGGAACCCAGTAATGAGTCAGCTGTGCACAGGAGGCAGAAGCAGAGGCAGTTGCTGCAGAAGCAAAGGAGTGCTCGTATTGCAGCAAGATATGGAAAGATAGAAGTGTCTGCATCTGATGAGGATTAACTCCTTGCAGAATCCCAACCCCTTGGACAAGGTTCTCTATATAAGCCTTGCTGTGAGCTTGCTTCTGCCTGGGTGCAACAAGTTTGTTACCTGTCACTGCCATGTGCCTAGCTCATAGGTGTTCCCCAGCCTGTTTATTGGTTCTCCTGTACCACGACCTGTGGACTGTTATCTGACTATACCTTGCCTGCCGCCTGCCTTGACCCACGGGAATGTTATCTGACTACATTTTGCCTGCCGCCTGCCTCGACCCATTGGACTGTTATTGGACTGCGCTTTGCCTGCTGCCCTCCATTTGCATTGGGCCTCATGTAGTATTGGATCCTGACTACAGGACCTCTGTAGCTCTGCCAGCAGCATAGATAGTACAGGAAAGATTTCAGTGTGTTGTGCAACACTGTGAAGCAGCGCAGGTTTAGTAAGTGTGAAGTGTTCAAGCCCTCTGAGGAGTGAACTGACATCCCTGAAAGAAGTTCCATTGTCAAACTCAATCTCTACAGATGGGCTACTCATACTTTCTCTCCTGACTGCAGTCATTTTGCCATGTGCTCTTCATTCCATGATTGAGGGACTGAGCCAACACTTACCCATCCCCTGTAGGGAGTTTTCATCATAACTTTTTCTGTCTTTTCTGTTGGAGCTGCTGAATGGTGCAAAAGGTAGCATGAGTATATAGCCAGCATCAGCAGTGGTTGGACCAATTAGGAATCATCCCCAAACAGGGTCATATGTTTTCTGTATGAATGTTGCACTTAGTTTATAAAATTAGGAGAGGAGTACCTTTAGTGTGGTTAAAAGCCCTAAGCACAAATGGCTCCTTTGTCTGAGTGTAATATTTGTACATTTTTCATTTCAACCATCTCACTGGGATCTGCGATAGCTGCTGCATCTCCCCTTTTCCCCCAAAGTTGATCTGGAGCTGGCCTTCAGCTGCAAGATAAAGATGAATTGCTTTACTAAAAGAAAGAAAAAACATCTGCAGAAGGAAAGCAGAGAAATGGAAGTGCTCAGTTTCAAACAGTCTCACTATTTCCTAAGAGATTCCGAAAACAATGATGATACACTGTAGCTTCTTTTTTTATAGACTGGCTGATATGAGCATGAGTCTGGCTTATAGCAAGGACAGCTTTATGTTGGCCTGCTCCACAATCCTATGATCCACATCTTTCAACAGAACGAGATAAGCAACTGTTGCTACAATGCATGCAGCCTCCTCATTATGACCGACATTGCTTTAAACACTTTGACTGTAAAAGCTCTCCCTAAAAAAGTAATTGACCTGAAATCAATTACCATAATGGACCCTAAACCATTTTTTTTAAAAAATCTGAATATTATCAAATTACTAAGAAACTTACTATGCAACTTTGAAGGCTGAGGACACTTAAGAGAAAAACCATGACTTTTGTGTGAAGAAAGTTTTGGAGCCTTTCAGATGGCAAGAAATGCCACATTAGGTTATCTTTTCTAGTCCTATTGTGTGTCGTTATTTCCTGTATCTTCTGTTGACTTGGCAGCATATTCTTTAATCACATTCCTGTGCTGTCTTCCTCTTTGATTCTTACATGAATAAGCCCTTCGGGGATGAGGCGGCCTATAAGTTTAATAAATAAATAAATAAATAAATAAAAATAAAATAACCCCAGTCAATGGGAGACTACATTGCAATTGGGATGACATTACACTGTCATGTAGCCAATCAGTTTTTGCTGTGTGGTGATATCACAGACAGCCCAATCTTGGGGCAACTTCTATGGGAGGTATTACACAGTGTGAGTGCATCCTCAGACCGCCAGAGGTAATTCCACCCTGCTGGCTCAAGGGGCAAATGCGCCGGCTGAGGAGACATTTACCCCAATAGGCAAAATCCCGTGACAGGGTGCCTAGGAGTGGGCTGGGCTTAGCTTCCACTGCCTTGCCAGAGCCACCTGCAGAAATCATGGCATATCTCTAATTTTTCCTAGAAGGAGTTTTGCATGGGAGGGGTTGTTTAAAAAAAATTTTTTTTTTGAGAAAGCCCTTTGGAGGGGGCAGGTCAGCACTGGAGTGGCACCATCCTCACCCCCCCCCCCTCCAGCTCAGGATTGGGCTGTTAGGCAGGTAAGAAGAGGAAGATGTTCAAGTTGCAAAAGCCAAGCAAGCCAGTTCAGGAAACAAGAACCTTACTCGAAACAAAGATCATTTTTGTTCTATTGAGATGCAGTCACCCAAAGAGATTGAAAGGTTCACTCCTTTTGCCATTGCTGAAAATGTTCAGAAATAACATTCTATTTTTATGTAGGACAAAATGTAGATGGTGGATAGACTGTAGCAGAAGTACTGCCTATCCATTCCTTCTTTTCATAGTTCTTTTCACGTCCTTCTACTTCTCCATTTGGATGGCTAAGAGAGCTTTATGTATTATGCTTACTACAGAGGCCATCGGCTTTGAGATCAGACTTCTTTGCTCGACTTCTTTTCCTGTACTTATTTATGATATGCTATGCCCAGAGACCTTCAGAAAACTCTTTGTTTGATAACAAGATTTTTTCTGTTAAACCTCAGGAGTATGATAGCCCACTTCAAAAAGGAAAATCACTTCAGCTCCTTAGAACAGTTCCCAACTGATGGAGAAAACCTTAATAATTCATTGGGCCGGAGCTGGCCTCTAGCTGGATCCCCAGTGTTTTTCCTATCCAGTCATCACAGAAATATTTCTGATGAAGTAGTGATTGAAAAATGTCATGCTTTATGATACAGAGCACTTGAGAAGTCTGGGCAATGCAGTCCAAGATTAAAATGGTCATTTGATCATTTATCAGAATAACCACAAACAAGTTCTGCAGTAGCACTGCTTCATGGCTCTAACAGTTGTGCATGTTCTATTAATTAGTAATATTTTCGAAGTCATTACGTATTTACTGAAACACCTTTATAGCACACACACATATACATGCACATTACAGGTGCCTTCCTTTTATTTTTCCCTGCTAGGTATTATTGTTTTGAATAAATATGATTCCTCCATGGAAGAAGTCAGTATGTTACATTATTAGAGCTAACAGCTGAAACCAATGTGAACTTTGAGATGATGCTTGTTCAGGTCACTGACTGCTTATTGGTACACAGCCATCAAGAGTATCTGGGTATCTGCATTCATGAATACAGAATGTGTTGATCTTATAGATCACCACTGCACAATCTGTGTTGAGATTATTTTCATACAATGAAATTCTGTCGAATCAATATACGTTAACATGTAATCATTACAACAATATCTGGGAATGTCTCACTGTGTTTTCTGTGAATCTCTCTCATGGACAAAACCCAAGGACAGTAACACAGAGAGCAATTCCGGTTCCATCGATAGTTTAAAGTTTCAATGGCTCGATAAAATAGGAAGGTCAACTGAAAATACAATAATTCTTTTTCAAGCTGAAATGAATCAAGTGGTCATCTTGCCGAGTGTCTCCAGTGCGCCACTCCACTATATGTCTCAAACAATTTCATGAAGAGGCCAATTTAAGAAAGGAATAGAAGAACAGAAGTATTTCTCCACACTACTCGTTACAATGAATTATTGCAAGGTCTGTAGCCATCAGTCATTTGTGCCATTCATTCTTCTCGACTTAACAATTAGGAAGAAATAGATGGTATCCTTCCATCCAGGATGCATTTGGCTCAGAAATTGCTGTTGAGGCCCTATATTAAAAGTGTCCTTGATTCTTTCCTAGCTTTTGAAACACCCAAGGATTTCCCCTCAAGCTCCTTAGTAGCTTGTTTAGTGACTGACTATATGTATCTGTAAATGAAGACTACTCACAGGGAGAAAGTAGATTCCTTTGAAATGTGGTGTTGGAGAAGAGTGTTACAGATACCGTGGACTGTCATAAAAACAAATAAGCAAGTTCTAGATCAGATCAAGTCTGAACTGTCCCTAGATGCTAAAATGCCTAACCTGAGGCTGCCGTGCTGTGGTCACATAATGAGAAGACAAGCCTTGCTGAGAAAGATAATAATGCTAGGAAGGATTGAAGGCAGCAGGAAAAGAGGAAGACCTAACATAATGAGATGGATTGACTCTATAAACATGGCTCTCAGTTTCCAAGACCTCAGCAAGGCTGTTAATGATAGGAGACTTCGGAGGAAATTGATTCATAGGGTCATAAGTTGGAAGCGACTTGATGGCACATAACACAAACATGTATCTGAACTCCTACAGATGCACTGAGCAAGAATGTTAATGAAAAATCCACTCATGATGATTACTTCACTATACTAGTAATACAGTAGATACTTCATTTAGGATTGAAAATCTTTATTACATTCAGAAAACCAGGCATGAAAGCTTGAAACACTTACAGAGTTTTATTAAAAGGTTCCAACTCTGAACTTAGTTACAGCAACAACTAAATCTGCTTCCTTCCGGAACTTCTTATTTGCCTTTCTAATCCACCTTAAAGTATGAGTTAGCATATAAGAAACTCTAAAATACTGGCCTGGATCGAGGAATAGAGTTGCTACTAATATCACATTATTGGTGAGAATTACATTCCATTTGCCCCCATTTAGTCTACTCCCCTAAGTGGAAGGATGCAGATCTCAATTTGTTTTCTTTGATTTTTCTGTTCATTCCCTATTAGAGCAATACCATTTTGGAGGTTCTACAGATTGCGTTTCTCTTCTTCTGCCAGAACAAGCTAGTACTAAAGTCTGGTTTTCTACCCTTTAAAGACTTTCATCTGAAGGCAGGTATTGTGATGAGTGATTATCTCCACACTTTGTTTTTAGTGCGTGAATAGAGAGAAATATATCCTACTTAGATTTTTTCACCAAAGGGATACCCTATACAATGCATAGGGCCCTGGGCAACTTTGACTGGTGTCATCGTTGAGTGCAAAAGAAATCTACTACTACTCATGCTCACAACTGGATAAAAATATTATCCTTATGAAAATAGGAACAAAAGATTCATAGCTGACTCTGTCAAGAAAAGAACTGACTTTCATTGTTTGGAGGAAAGGTTCCAGTATGCTGTTCTGTTAACAATCCTCATAGAAGGAGGTTTAGTTATTGTAATGTATCATTGTCTTTGTGCATGTAGGCAGTCCAATGTTAGTCTTCTACACAGCCATGAATAGAATTTGCCTTGAAAGCCGACTCTTTGGAATGTTTGCTTAACCTTTCTTTTGCAGAAATAAATCCTTTGTCTGGGTTTAGAAAAGAAACCTGTTGGAGCAAATATATTCAAACAGAGAGATGCCTCATCATGATCCAGAGTGTTTCATGAGAAGAATTTGATGAACTATGCCCTAGCCTGCTAAAGTTTGTACCACTATAAATCTGGAATTCCTATACACTTGTTAGTCTTTGGCCATCACAAGGCTCCTGTTTTTCTGACAGACTAACACTGGCATGTGAATCTGTGCTCAACTATCGCTTATGAATTCAGACAAGATGGAGGTTCTCTGTATTCTGTCTACAATATCACAAGGCATCTGTTTCTGGATGGGGTTGCATTGCTCCAGAAGAACCAGGTGTGAGATCTAGGAGTGCTTTATTCTTTTCTCCCTTGCCACTTTATTTCCATCATTTCTGTGGGTTTTCTTTTTATTTGGCTGAACATACAAAGCATTGATTAAATAGAGCTATAGAGAATCAAAGCCAAGAATCAATAAATTATGAATTCTAGGAATAACCCAATTTTTTTTAAAAAAAAACAAACAAACCCTCATAGCAGCCATTAAACGTTTGGAGGAGGTGAGTGAGAACAAACATTGTGATTGGGGGGGGGGGAGTTGAAAACATTCTGGAAATGTTCTAGGTGACTTGGGCAGAAAGGGCCAATGTCAGTCGAAAAGGGAAGTTCTTCTAAAACTGTAGCTACTTTTTGGAAATCAACTCCTTTGAGCAGCATAATGGATTTTACAACATGGCAACCAGTGCTCCGTCACATCTATGGTATTCACATATGTTGGTGGTGCATATGGTACTGGTATGATAGTGCTCATACACAGGTGGCCGTGTATTTTACAAATGTCTAGAGCTGCTTCAGAATTCAATTTTTTAAAATGCAATTTCCATAGAAGGCCAGGTGTTTTAACATTGAGCTAGCCATTTTGCCAAAACTAGTTGAACATTTTTGCAAACTTCAGCAATTTCTAGGCAGATATTTCTGCATACAGATGTGAAGATAAACCCATATTTGGCTCCAGTACATAAGAACATAAGAACATAAGAACAAGCCAGCTGGATCAGACCAAAGTCCATCTAGTCCAGCTCTCTGCTACTTGCAGTAGCCCACCAGGTGCCTTTGGGAGCTCACATGTAGGATGTGAACCCTAATGGTCTCTCATGCGGCTGTTGCTCCCGGGATCACCTGGTCTATTAAGGCTGCTATCATTTGTAAACTCCTCGGTGATCAAGGAGGATCAATTGATTGGTGCAGCCATAAATCGACTTTCCTCCTCCATAAATCTGTCCAAGCCCCTTTTAAAGCTATCAAGGTTAGTGGCCATCACCACCTCCTGTGGCAGCACATCCCAAACACCAACCACATGTTGCGTGAAGAAGTGTTTCCTTTTATTAGTTCTAATTCTTCCCCCCAGCATTTTCAATGAATGCCCCCTGGTTCTAGTATTGTGAGAAAGAGAGAAAAATTTCTCTCTGTCAACGTTTTCTACCCCATGCATAATGAATAATAATGCATCTTTTACTTTCTTTGTAAATGAATAAATACTTTCTTTGTAGATGAATAATAATACATCTTTTACTTTCTGTGCAGGTTCAGCTATCATCTCAAAAAATGTTCTAGCCAGTCCTAGATTAGATAACCAGGAGGATATATAGCTGTAATGAGTTCAGGCATTCTGAGGTCAGTCACCAGGTGATTTCTCTTTCCTCTGGACACTTAATGATTTGTGTGTGTCAAACTATTTCACTCTAGAAAGCTTCAGTAGGCTCCCTGAAGCTGTGTGTCAGGTAGAGAGAATTACTGGGATTGTGAGTATGCTGAGCTGGTCAGAAAGTATACATGAGAAGTTCCTATATACTGAATCAGACCATTGGTCACAAAGGTCTACTCTGACTGGCAACAGCTCTTCAGAATCTTAAATATGGGTCTTTCACATTGCCTATCGTTTGATCCTGTTGAATGGAGATGCCCATGTGTCTGAATCTGGACATCCTGCAAACAAAGCAAATATTCAATGTATTGTCGAAGGCTTTCACAGCCGGAATCACTACTAGAATGTTGTGATCCTCTGAAGATGCCAGTCACAGATGCAGACGAAACGTCAGCAGAAAATACTACTGGAACACAACCATACAACCTGGAAAACCCACAACATCCTAAAGCAAATATTCTTCCACAGAGCCACAACACCTCCCTAAGATTACATACCCCCTTATTGTATTAAATTATTGGTGCTGTGTACTAGGAATGATAGAATTGTTTTAGGCAAAATTAATCTTGGCTTCCTAATCAATCACTAGACTCCCATCAGTAACACTCCTAACACCAAACACCAGTGACAAATAATACACTGGTTTGGAATCACTACAAACTATGTAGGAGGCAAGAACACCAATGTGCGAAACATCAAAGGGTTCTATGCAGTCATTTCAAGTAGGAAACATTGGTTTCAATGTCCACATGATAATGAGATGAAAGTTTGCTATATAAGTATATTCAAACTACCATCACAGCACTCCACTGAATTGTGTTAGATGTGTGTGTCACTGCACAGTACAGCATGCCTGTACCAAAAAAAAAATCAATGCTCTCTCATTAAGCAGTTTGTCATTTTATCTGAGAAATCAAACCAAACAGAAATAGCACCAGCTACTTCTGTCTTAACAACAGATGCCTTATGGACATAGAGTTCCAGATAAGGCAGGCCAAGGCATATTGATTTCTGTGGTTTCTGCAGAAAAGAGGATTATTTAGAAATCTTATCATGTTTGGGGATAAACAGGGCTGAGAACGAGAGAGTCCAACGAAACTGTGGATAATTCACAGTAGTCACAGTGCAATAGTATAACAGTATAATAAACAACATTTCACAGTAAAGTTGATCTCTTGTGTACATTGGATGCTAGTTTTAAAAATTCAGGGCATAATCTGTCGGGAAGTTCTCTTCTGCAGGCCCCATCAAAATGAACAGCAGCTATGCAATGGTAAACATTTATAACAGGTATTGGGTTAGCAGGATGATTTGATCTTTTTGGAGGCTTGCCTGAAGGTAGCTCTGGTCAGGTAAGCAGCTAGCTGAGGGTTACCAGAACTGGGATTAACGAGTAGCAGAGCAGACCCTGATCAATACCGTAACAGCCAGATTGGCATGAATCAGAGGAAAGCAAATGAAAATGGGAACAAAGTTAAAAACCTGAATCGGTTACAAGGGGTACAAAATATGTAGAGCAGGTGGGTCACTCATGTCTAGGAAGGAAGCCAGGAGGAGACTTGTGAGGTACAACTGGACGAAGAGGTACAGATCAAGAAAGGAACAACAACCAAGGGCAAGAAAAAAGGAATGTAAGTTAGGGATGCTAGCCTCTCAGTGGGACCTGAGGATCCTCTGGAATTATAGGTCGTCTCCAGACACAGAGGTCATTTTCCCTTTAGAAAATGGATGCTTTCAAAGGTGAGTTCTATAGCACTGAACCCCAGTGAGGTTGTTGTCCTGCCCAGACTTCATCTCCAAATTTCCAGGAGTTTCCCAATCCGGATCTGGCAGCCTTACCACATGTCCCCCCACACAAACCCAAGCACTCTCAGCTGCTGAGGGCGCCACCTTCTTGGCCCCTCCCAGTGTTCCGTCATGGCGCAGGGACTTGCATCCTTTATGCTCTCTTCCGCAGCCTTCCTTACAGGCAGCTGGAATGACACGCCCACACTGCCCTGTGATCCCTGAGGGGACCATTTGAACAGTTCTGATGCTCCACTGGCTTCATCAAAGCCAATGGGAAGCCGCTGCCTCCGGCCGTGCGGAAACGGCCAAAGAGCCAAGAGAGGGAAGGTTGGACTGTTTCACCCTCAAGGAAGGGATGAAAAGAGTAGACTCTCTGCAGGCTCTCCTCTGGGCCAGGACGCCTACCAGGGCTGCTGTTTGTCATGTCATATTCCGACGCTCTGGACAGGTGTACGAGCAGGGCAGCGACAGGCCCCAGAATATAATTCTACATATTTTAGTCTAGCCTTGTAAGAAACTATCCAACTATGAATGAACTCCTAATAAACCAGTTGGTAGTTACTGTGTTCCAGCAATCTAGACGCAAATTCTTCCAGCTGTGATGGGCATCTTAAATGTTAATGTATTAAAGAAATCATTCCTGCTGCTGGACTCCGGCAAACCATGAAATATTTAAAAAGTGATGTTTTTGTTTCCTCTGGCTGCAGAGCACAGGCCTGCAGTTTTAAATATTAAAACAACAACATTTCAAGTATTCTAAGCAAGCACAAGAGTTCACTGGCACTAGACATTTTTTTTTACTTGTTGCTTCAGAAAAATGTGTGCCTTTTATAATCAAAATGGATGCATACTGCTAAGGGATGCAGCCAGTGTATGTATTTTTTGCGCTGAAGAAATATGCTGGATAGTCATCTAGGACTTGTTTGAAGAATAATTCCCAGAGCTGTGGGGCCCACTGCGACAAAGGTGTTTTCTGCACAGCACAAATAAAACATCTTGAGGACATGAAAAAAAGCATTTTGGGGAGGAAGTTTGTACAGCTTTTTCCCCCGGATGTCCTCAGGACATTATATTTCTATTCAATCCAACTTATTTTGAAAACACTAAACCAGCAATCTTTTTCTCCAAGACGAGTTGAAGCCGTTTCCTGCTTGCTGTAGAAAGTCTTATTTTTCCTGCATGAGTTTAAAGCTCTCGCTTTCGGTTTCTTTTCAGTTCATGCCTGCCATTTTCTGCTTCTCCAGGGATTGTCCGTGCAGCCCGCCATTTTCAGAAGGTACCCACAGAGGTTTCCTCTGCTTGCAGCTCCTCTGGCCACAATTTCTGTTGTAAAAGTACATGAGTAAAGTTAGTTTTCACTGCCAATTCGGCACACGTTGTTTTTCCTTTTTTGTTGTTTTGTTTTGAGGGAGATGTCTTTGAAACGATGAAGACTCAAAATATGCACATATTGCCAATTCTCATATTCTCATATTCTTCTGTGTGCCACCACTGATCCAATGCAGGTCACGACTAAAAGTAAAGTGGGTCTAGATCTGGTTAATACCTGGATGGAGTTGGTACGGGGGGAGGGCCCTTTTATGCACACCTCACCTTTGCCATGATGAAAGATAGGTCGATGTAAAAGAAATAAATTCTGTGTAAGTCTGAGTAGATATTGAAGAACTGAGGCATTTTCCCCATGGCCAATATATCCTGGGATAAGGAAGTGAACCATCCCGGTTTGGCCATGAATTCCACATGGCTTCCGGGCCTAAATCGGGCCCACCCCACGAGATTTGCCTTATCCTGCAGCTTTCAAAAAATGATGAAATTGGCAGTTCTTTTGAAAAAGCCAGCACCAATCCCACTCCCATGCAAACACCATGGGAGATGGGCCAGTTTATTTTTCCGGCTTCGCTGCCTGCTCTCCCCGCCCCTTAGCTGCAGCCAATCAGAATGCCGGAAAAACAGAATCTACATACACTACGTAAACGTACTCAAATGACGTAAATGATGTAAACGTAAACATTCATGTGGAAAATAAAAATAAACCGGGGACTCATGCATAACTCACTGGTGTTCTTCCTCCCGGCCTGAACGCACTGATGGTCAGCAGCGCAAAGGGAGAAACCGGGATAAAAACATCCTGGGATATATGATCCCGGGTCTATCCCAGGATATTTTGTCTGTGGGGAAAACGTCTGAGTCATCTAGGGCCTGCCTTGTCACATCCTACAACTGACTATACCTGAACCGTAAAATTGTGAATAGGTCCTTCACAGAAACCAACCCAGCTCCAACTCCACCAAAATTCAGCTTAGACAATACAGTCACCAAAAAGTTTTCTACGATGTGACGTTCTCCACCCCTTTCTCTACTTTCTGATACTTCTTCTGTTCTGACTCCTGCATTTCATGTCATCCAGTGATTAAGTGACAGTGCATCATATCGGGAGTGCAAGTGCTCAGGGAGGAGACAACATTCTGTAGTGAAGAATGTGTCTTCCGTCTTAAAGACCTTCAGTGTTCCTTGATAAGGATCATGTCTTAAAAGAAAGAGAATCTGGCAACCTTTCGTTGATTCCCCCCCCCCCCTTTCGCAGACACACAAATTTGCATAACTCACATTTTATTTCCCTTCTGATTTGCATAGCTCTGAGCAAAGATGCTTTGTACATATTGTACCACTAAAATTTCTAAGCACTGCTGAATTGGGAAGACACTCTGTTCCTCTCTCGCTCCCTCTCACCTCTTTCTTGTCTCTTTCTTTCTTTCTCGCCATCACACATACCGCTCAGGAACACATCTCAGTAGTGAAGGATAGAAGAGTGCACACAGTTTGGGAATATTATTAGCCAGACCTCATTAATTAAATAAGACTAATGATTTATTCATAACTCCAGGACAATGAGAGGACAATGCAGTACATTTACATTAGGAATGAGCACATACTTGGAGGAAGAATAAAAGACTGAGCGGTAAACACTGAAAGCCTCATGTCTGAGTCTTAAATGTTTTGTGTGAGGTGTCAGACTGCATCATTGTCCTCTATTTTATGTTTCAATAGCCACTTCTGCATTTCTAGTTGTCTCAGAGTATCTCTTGATTTTCATTTTTCATTTTTACAGGGAAAATAATTTAATAGACTATTTTATTTAAAAATGGCAAAGGGTTTTAAAATATGAATTATTGTGTTAGGATTGTGCTATTGTTATGGATACTGGCACTTGAGAGATTTATTCTCAGACAGGTCTTTGTTCAACAGCTGGCAGTAAAGTTGCCAATCTCCAGGTATGGCCCAGAGATCTCATGGAATTACAATTGGTCTCCAGGTTACAGAGATTAGTTTCTCTGGAGGAAAAATGACTGCTTTGGACGGTGGACTGTATAGCATTATGTCCTGCTGAGGTGTGTTTGTGAGTGGGGAGGGGGGAGAATTCTATAAACAAACTGCTGTACCAGAAAAGGTCCTTTTTTGTGATTACCCATGTTGCTTCTGAAGGTGGAAGGGCATGAGGGATGATGTGAGAGTGTTCATTGGTGAGATTTCACTGAGCTGGCTCAGACAATCTGTCCTCAGCACAATTTTGCTCCAGCAAAACAGCATAGCAAAAAAATTCGTAGTGTTATTGGAACCTAATGGTACATTCACCAAGGATTACCAACATAAGAACATAAGAACAAGCCAGCTGGATCAGACCAAAGTCCATCTAGTCCAGCTCTCTGCTACTCAGTAGAGGCTCCAACCAGGTGCCTTCTTTGGGAGCTCACATTGTAGAATGTGAACGCTAATGGCCTTCGCGGCTGTTGCTCCCGATCACCTGGTTCGTTGTTACAAGGCATTTGCAATCTCAGATCAAAGAGGGATCAAGATTGGCAGCCATAAAATCCAACTTCTCCTCCATAAATCTGGTCTCAAGCTCCCTCTTTAAAGCTATCCAGGTTAGTGGGCCATCACCTCACCTCCTGTGCAGAAAAAGCATATTCCAAACACCCAATCACTAACGCTATGGGAAGAAGTGTTTCCTTTTTATTAGTCCTAATTCTTCCCCCCCCAGCATTTTCAATGAATGCCCCTGGTTCTAGTGATGCCAGGGAGAAAGAGAGAAAAATTTCTCTCTGTCAACATTTTCTACCCCATGCATAATTTTGTAGACTTCAATCATATCCCCCCCTCAGCCTCACTCCTCTCCAAACTAAAGAGTCCCAAACGCTTTGCAGCCTTCTCCTCATAGGGAAGCGTGCTCCAGTCCCTCAATCATCCTTGTTGCCCCTTTCTCTCTTGCACTTTTCTTTTCTATCTCCTCAATATCCTTTTTTTGAGATGCGCGACTCAGGAACTGGACACACAGTACTCCAAGTGCGGCTCGCACCACTGGGCTTTATATAAGGGCATGACAATCTTTTGCAGTTTTATTACTCAATTCCTTTTCTAATGATCCCCAGCATAGAGTTTGCCTTTTTTCACAGCTGCTTGATGCATTGAGCTGACATCTCCCATGGAATTACTCAACTAAGACGCCTAAATCCCTTTCCTGGTCTGTGACTGATAGCACTGACTCCTGTAGCATGTATGTGAAGTTTGGATTTTTTGCCCCTATGTGCATCACTTTACATTTTGCTACATTGAACTGCATTTGCCATTTCTGAGCCCACTCACCTAATTTATCAAGGTCCGCTTGGAGCTCTTTTTTGCAATCCTTTGGGGTTCTCACCACCCTACATAATTTGGTATCATCTGCAAACTTGGCCACCACGCTACCCACCCCTACTTCCAGGTCATTTATGAATAGGTTAAAAAGCACTGGTCCCAAAACGGATCCTTGGGGGACACCACTCCCTACATCTCTCCATTGTGAGAACTTCCCATTTACACCCACTCTTTGTTTCCTGTTTCTCAACCAGTTTTTAATCCATAGGAGGACTTCCCCTCTTATTCCTTCATTGCTGAGTTTTCTCAACAGTCTCTGCTGAGGAACTTTGTCAAAAGCCTTTTGGAAACATGTTGGAACCTGGTCACCTCTTATACAAAAGAGTCCACATACAAGATTGTATAATATTTTAACATAGAACCACTAATTTGTATTTATGTAGTAACACTATTGAGATATCAATATTAATATACAATGGAACCTCGGTTTTCGTTGGTAATCTGTCCGAAAAGAATCGATAAAAACCGAAACCGATGAAAACCGAGGCAAACTTTTCCATAGGAATCAATGTAAATACAATTAATCCGTTCTAGGCACTCCAAAAAACATACCAAAAACACAGTTTTTGGTGAATAAACATAGTGTTTAATGCTGAAAACAGTAACAAACAATAATACTAGGACCAGCTTCAGAACCAGTGGACCAATGTCACACCAGAAAGCTGTCCAAAGAGGTCTGTTTCTTGATTTGTCTTGAAATGGGGCAAGACATTGTCATTAAACAAATTGCAGACATGGCCTGCAACAGCTTTGTCCGGCTGATTTTTCTCCACAAACCCCTGCACCTTGCTGCAAATTGATGAAAACTCTGGAAAATTCAATGAAAAACCGGAGACAAATTCTTTTCTTTCTACTGAAAAATCAATGCGAAAACCGAAACCGGATGAAAGTCCTCAAAGTGCAATGAAAACCGAGGTTTCACTGTACTTTTTTATGAAGGTGAAGGTTTTTTTTTAACATTAGCCAGTTTGAATCAAAAAAATTTATGCACATTATGCAGAGTAATTAATTTGTAGTCTAGGAACAAAAACATGTGCTTGGCATAGATACAGATGAACCTTTCTGGACATAGGATGATCAAAAGACATTCAAATCAGCTTTTTGCTTAATTTCAGTTTGTTTTGTAGCAAAAGGGAGTTAAGGACCCCCTTTTGAAAGAAATCCTATTGCAAATTGTCAAAACTGATTTACGGAACACAACATTATTTGATTTCTTTCATTTCTCCCATCCCTACTTTTTTCCTCTCTTCTCTGTTTAGGTTTAGGGAAGAAGGCCGTTTCTGCACAGTACAATTGTACTGGGTTACAATCGGTAACTGACAATCTGGGTCTATTTTATCCCGGTTTCTCTCTTCGCATGGCTGCCTATTTCTGTGAAGGTATCGAATGAAGACTTAGAGGAAATACTCCCCCAAGTCTTGTTCTGCACGAGCCCAGGTCTTTTGTATTTACATCGCAAGTGTATCCGTGCATGTGCAAACATCCCTGATGTCCTGTGTTGTGATTGGCTGTTGGTTTTGGGCAGCAGCAGGGGAAAACGAAGCCCCCCTTTTCCAGTTCTGGATAGAAAAACCCGGCACAGGCCTCAACATGGCAAGTGGCAGCAAAGACAATGGGAGACAGCATCACATCACATTCCCACTCAGACTCTCATATGTTTTGTGGAAAACAAGAGACTCCACATACACACCCCGATGATATGCCCACTAACATTCGGCCCAAAGTGCACACCTCTCTAGCTATGCGCTCCGAGCAACCAGTAGTACATGCATTGAAAAAAAAACCAGGGACATTTTGGGACTCCACTCCTGATTAGCCCAGGCAAAATGGCACCTGCTCGATACCATGAGCAGAAAACATTCTTGGGGGAACATTTTGGGATGGGCGGGCTGTGACGGACAGCAGCTCAGCAGAGTGAAAAACTGCCATGACATCAGGTGGAGAGATCAGGGGGTGGGCGGTGGGGCGGGATTCGCGGGAAGGTCAGGCAGCTGGACAGGAAAAATAAACTGGCTCTGCTCCTCTGGCACGGTAGCAGGTTCACTGCGGGATTTTTGAAAAAAATCACCAAATTGGCAACTTTTGAAAATCCCACGATGAGGGAAATATTGCTGGAAAAACCGATTTAGGACCGGGAACCATGTGAACTTCTTGGCCAAACTTGGCCAAACTTGGCCCTCAATGATGCGGCTGGCCTCCACTCGGGCCAGGGCCTTTACGGCTCTGGCCCCTGCCTGGTGGAACACTCTCCCTCCAACTGTCCGGGCCCTGCGGGACCTTGGGAATTTCCGCAGGGCCTGTAAGACCGAGTTGTTCCACCGGGCTTTTGGAGAAACCAGCCGCTGAGTGCCCCCCCCCGGTTGGAATCCCAATATTAATGGGATCCATTATTAAGATCTATGGGTCCCTCATACCATCGGGACCATTACCCCCTCCTGCTAAAGGGATTAGGTTCCGATGGGACGCCATCTTGAAATATTATAACTGCTGTTTTTATTATAACTTATGGTTGTTATGATGTTTTTATGTGATTTTATGTTGTACACCGCCCAGAGCCCTCCGGGGATTGGGCGGTATATCAAATTAAATAAATAAAAAATAAATAAATAAAACTGATATACTTCCCTTGCTCAATCTGGGATATTTGGACCATGGAGAAACAACTGAAGTGGATTTATGGAAGAGAAAAATAAACCAGTATGATACTTCCAACTCAGAAAGGAACTGAGGAACTAAACTGGCTGGCCAGCAGATCTGTGTAAATGCCAGTTTCTAAAGTCACAGATTTGGAGTGGGGGATGGGGAGAGGCTGAGCCATAATTACGGATGTTTGAAGCAGTGCTGTCAGGTAACCATAGCAATTACACAAGGATTGAACTATAGCAATTACAGTGATTCTATTCCGTCACCTTGAGCTAGGTGTATGCTAGTAGGAGGCACCATGAAATCAGTTAGTCACCTCTCCATCTGGATGTAGCTAGAAAAAAATGGCTCAGACACTTTCCCCCTTCGGCAGGGACATACAGAACTTCCTTGTTTGTTTGGTGCCTCCATATGGCTTGACATTTTTGAAAATGGGAGCAAGAAATTGGTTGACTTTATGACCCAATTTAAGCAAATGTCTTTTTTAAAAGCATGTACAAATGTAAATGAAATTGCCTGTAATTTCATAAACTGCCTGGATAGAGCACATTCTAATTCTCATCACAAATCTCTATTAATTGTTTCTAATCCATGTAATTATGTTTCACCCATATCTGATTTTGAAAAATTATTTTCAGCAACAAACCAAGCCAGCCTGCTTATGTAATTTTTTATCAGGTAGTATCCAAAAAGACTCTGAGAATTGCATTAAAGCCATGGAGAAAATGGTATATTAGATACGATTAAGAAAAATGTTGCAGTAAAATAAAAAAAAATGCTGTGGACATTTGTTGGGCTGCAATTATTAAAGATGCCACAATGTTTAACTGAATTATGAATAGATTGCCACTTCATTTATTGTTTTGTCTTCTTACGTCTTTAACAGAAACCGAGCACACCAAAATTAAACAGGTGAAGCTTTTTATGGGAAGTCAATAAGAAACAGAACATCCTCTTGTCCTTTATCTGTTCCAGTGGGAGACCTCTTGTGGGGCCTCGAAAACAGATCACTAGTGTGAAGTAGAATATAGTCCATTATGCACAGCACAAATAAGACCTCCTGGGAACGTCTTTAAAAAAGCCGCCTCCTCATTTTTTGTTCAGACAGCATGGACAAAAAAGGCATCAGAGGAGAAAGTGACTTTCTACCCCACCCCACCCCACCCCACCCGCCATTTCTTTCTGTCTGTGTTTAAAGCTATTGTGCCTGACTTTTTGTGGTGCTGCAGGGATTCTCCGTGCAGCTTTTTGCTTAAGGTTTTTCGGTGCATTTGCTCTGCAGGCTCCATTGCTGGGTGCATTTTCAGCCCAAAAAGTACATGGTTGTACTCAGCTCATCCTGCCGATTCCAGAAATATATAGTTTTATCCTTTTTAAAATTTCAATTAGCTGTCCTCGAAGCTGTGCAGACATGATTTTAAAATTCATGCTGATTTTAATCTCATGCCTGCATAGTTTTGAAGACAACTCATTAAAATAAAAAAAAGGAAACCCATATATTACCAACATTGGCAGGGTGAGCTGAGTACAACCATGTACCCAGCAGTGGCATCTGCAGAGCAAACGTCCCAGGAAAACCTTAAGCAAAAAGCTGCAGGTCCAGAGAATCCCTACAGCACCACAAAATGTCGGGCATGACTGGTGGATGAAACTGACCAAACAGCTTTAATGATTGGGTTGGGAAAAATAAGATGTCTCCTCAGTTCCTGAGCTCCACACAGCAAGAGGAGACAACTTGCAGATGACTTGGGGAGGGGGAGGGGGGAGAGTTGGTAGTTTTGTGTCCTCAAAATAGGATGATTTGAGTAGAAAAAAGACATTCCAAGGATGCCTTGGGGGAAAAGCTGTGTAGAGTTCCTCCCCAATATGCCTTTTTTCCTGTCCTCAGGACATCTTATTTGTGTTGTGTAGAATGAACCTATATCTACAACTGTATGTGTACATACAATAGACATACAACAAAAGGAAATAAAAGTATGAAGATTTAAATTTAAAGTATGAAGCTTCGTGTTGATGTGTTTGGGGCTGTGTAGGGATGGGTGGAGGAAGGGGAAGGTGAGGATGAGGTATGAGTCTGAAATTGTATGAGTATGATGTATTGTATGAAATTGTATGAGTAGGATGTATGAGTCTGAAATTGTGTGCATCAAGGAATGCTGCTGTAAATTTCGTTGTGCGTGCACAATGACAATAAAAATGCTTATGCTTATGCTTATAAATGCAAAATGCAAGGGCTACAGTTAATTATAACATTTCTATACAAACCAAACACAATGACTATACAGAGATGTTAAGTGGCTAAAAAAGGTGGTGGCTCTGTGTAACTCCTGGTGTTTCAGTATAAGGTCAGAACAGTTATCTCTAGGAAGGAATTTGTTCTCCTCTGCTAAGATATTGATTTGTATCCTAAGCAGTAGAAGCAAATTCTTGGCTTCCCTTTCCACTGCCACCTTCTATGCCCCCTGAAACTGTGTTCTAGTGTCAGTGCAGGCACAGTTACAGTGTCATAGAAAAGCATGGATCAGCAGTAGAATATGGAACAAGCAGAAAAGCACTCTCCCTTCCATAACCAACGCAAATGCTGTTCTATCAGCAAAACTCCTGATTTGCTGTCTATGCTTTTAAAAAAATCTGATATCGTGTTCCTTGCAGGAATTGACTGCTAAATTTGTTTAAATGTTTGTGGGGGTTTTTTTGTTTTCAACTTTGTGTGTCCTTAAATCAGTATATTAAAAATTAAATTTAAATTATCTAGGGTATTAATGGATGCAATATGCACCTTGGAATTTTTAAAAATGAGATCCTTCATGCGATCCACCTTCCAGAGCTTTGTAAAATCATACACACGCAAAACATCTCTAAGATTTGTTATACATAAAGATTGCTATGGAATAGAATTCAAAATCAGATAAATATCTAAAAACTAATGTAGATTTCCCGGCTGGTTAAAAACATGTTCTACTTATCTGTCATAAACAAAGTTACTGTTTGCAAGCTGGACTTAATTGGTAATTATATTTCCTATATCATGTAACATTGAAAGCAAGGTTAGAATGTCTCTGCCTGCCCTTAATTGTATTTGTTGAATTTTTTTTAACCCTCTCTTGAGTATGGTTTGAAAGAGGGATCTGACAACTGGACCTTTAGCTTGTCCTTGATAGAAAGCTACAACACAATCTGAGAAGAGTCCATCAAAAACCCTGAAGCTATAAGGCATTTATTTTTAGGCCTGTGGTTTATAGGGAGAGCAAAGCAACCTAGAAGGGGAAAACAGTGTCAACAGTTCACATGAAGTAGCTTTTCATGTTTTGGAAAAGCCAAGGCAGACTGAAACTATAACTATGATGGGATTTAAGAAGGCACATAAAAAAGGCAGCCACAACTGATATCCGTTACACAGAAGGTCATTTCTAGGTAGTTTTGATGTGGTGGAACTTTAAAAAAACAGCACTATCTTCATTCTTGCCCAAAGGCGAAGGATTCCATAGTAGCTTGGGGACTGTGATGGTAATTGTTCCTAAGAGGGAAAAGAAAACGTTCCCAATTGCCTTGAAAAGAAAGAAACATCTGAAGGACTCTTCAGGGCCATTCCAAGTTCAACGGAATGAAATCTTTTGTAAAGTGTTGCTTTCATCCCCAAGTATTGCTCCAATCAACAGAAATGGACCTCGAAGGTGGGGGGAGGGGGAGAGAAGCCAGGAAAGGCCAGTAGACAAATATTGTGATGACAGATCAGGAGGGAGAGAAAGGGAGTAAGCAGAACCTTTAAAAATAAACATGCAGCAAGGGTCTTCTTAGATTTGCAGCATTTCTACACACACACACACACACACTAAATAGCAAGAAAGAAGGAAAGAATAATGCCTTTACTGCATGAAGCTAAGCCATACCAGTTATTTTGCTATACTGTTGGTTAATATAATTGAAATGTATATAACAGAGAAAAAGGGGAAATAAGTCTTCTTCAGGGACCCATTAATTTCTTAAGGATAAAGTGTTTGAAAGTTCAAAGACTTTGTTGAAGCTTATTTTAAATTTAAAATTTTCACTGCCAGGGGATTGATTACAATTCTTGCTTTAGCTTTATCAAACAATAAGTTGACCGGGGTCCTTTCAAATATTCTGTGGTGCTGTGCTTCGTATATATTCCGCTCATACTTTCAAAAGTGATGGCTATATTTTAAAACATTCTCTCAAGGACAGTAACTCTCTAAACCAAAATGCTGTAAAAGCATGGAAACAATAAAAGGCCTATTCAAATGTTGGCTGACTACACAGAGAACGCTTACCTCGGGACTCTTCTCTGAGTCGTGGGCTTGCAGAGGGCTCTCCCTGCGTTTCTCTGCTTACACATGAAAAGGCAGCCCAATGCCTGCCCTGCAGCTGCTTGCTGAAGTCTCAAAGCTTTTTGCTGCTTCTCTTAACTCCACCCATCAACAGCCTTAAAGGCACGGATCTTGCTGATATTCTCTTTCCCTCCCTTCCCCTACACATACTCTCTCATTCTCGCTCTCTCTCTCGCTGCTGCTGCAGCAAGAGAGAGAGACTTGCTTTTAAACTAGAAGTTTGTCTGAAACTTTGTCTTCTAAAATAGAAGTTTGTCTCTTGATCATCTGAGAGGGCAGAAGCAGAGCAGGTGAAGGGGGTGGAGCAAGAAAGAGATCCTGTTTGTGCTGTTCCTTTGCAAAAGCCAACTCTCTGTTATTACTATATCAATGTACCAATACAAGCATTTAGAGAAGTGGGAAGGGAGGAGGGCAAGAAGGAAGCATGTAAAGCCACAAGAGTGTGTGTGTGTGTGGGGGGGTGAGACTAGGTGAACTGGCTATGGGTGGAGGGAAGAGATCCGAAGCAAAGCTATGCCACTGCCAAATCTGCTCTCTCTGGCTGCAAGGCAAAATTAAATTCATACTAAAAGTGGTCACCATTGCTGCTGGGAGAATAAAAAGTGATGTGGGCTTGAGGAAATCATCTCTACAAGAAATCTTGTGGCGATGAACATTTGCTCCCATCATGCAGCAGATGCCTTGTGAGTAATTGACCGTTGTGTTTCCACATGGAATAGAAATGACACAATAAATTGGGTTGTAGTTTCTTCCTTCTAAGCATAGTTAGACTGATCCATACTGCTAATGGCAACACTTTTCCCTGGTGCAAGGGGCCATGCCTTGATACCAGAGTGGCCTTCCTGAGTCTGGAGAAAGTATAGCCATGATCCAGCCCATGGGCTGATGAATTCACAGATGATTTTTTCCAGTTTAATTACATGTTCATTTGGTGACTGGCAGATGGATATATCAACAGCTTCAATTGAAATGCATTGCTTTTGAGGTAATATGAAATTTCTATCTGTGGTAATATATGCATTCACCACATGTGCAAGTTGCACTCATCAACTGATGAATATACTTTATTTGTTTGTTTGTTTATTAGTTTTATATACCGCCCTCCCCCAAAGGGCTCTGGGCGGTGCACAACATATAAATCGAAGTAGAGCACAGTTTAAAACATAACAAATACAACTATAATAACATATATATGGCTCTATAAGATTAAATAGCTAAAACCTCGATTAAAACACAGCATTACAGTATATAATGCCTCATGTCCAGCAGCTAAAGCCCTCTCGAGAGGGGAGTGGTAGGTCCCTCAGATGTTATGAGGACCATCAGAGAGGGGAGATCTCCAAAATAAATAAGCTCCGTATCTTCCCCCCTCTGTGGAGAAAAAAAATCCCAATACTTTTTTTTTTGTCAAACAGCCCTGAGGACACATGGTATTCCAAGAGTCAAAATCACTTGGTGTTTTTGTTGCATAATCTCTAACATGAATAATTTTTGGTATGGCTTTAATTATTTCCAATAGTTGCATACTGTGTTCTCAAAACTATTTATGATGACCTCTCCTCATCTGTTATCTCATGGCTCTTGATAAAGGAAAATGAAAAACCTCTTCAAATATTGAAAAGAGCAGTGGAGAACAAATATTTCCAGCAGCTGTTCAGCATCTTAAACATGGAAAAATTCCACAATGTAGCTATAGAAAGCCTTTGAAATGCTCTGCATAAAACCTAGCCAAGATGAAGAGAAGGGTTGGTTTTTGTACCTTGCTTTTCTCTACCATTAGGAGTCTCAGGGCCTTTCCCCACTTACCTTAAGCCCCACGCTACTTGAGGAGAGTAGCGCGGGGTCCCGGGGCACTCCCCACGACAGGGGCGGCAACAGCGCAGCCGCCCCGACGCTGCTGCTGTCGCGCCCCCTCAGCATGCGGCATCCCAGGCGCTCTTTTTAACGGCGCCTTTTGATGACCCCGCGCAGAGCCAGATTTGATTCCCCACTTCTCGATATCAATGGTGAACGCTAATGTGGAGAACCAGGGTTGATTCCCCTTTCCTCCACATGAAACCTGCTGGGTGACCTTGGCACAGTCACAGTCCTCTGAGAATTCTCTCAGTTCCACCTACCTCACAAGGTTCCTGTTGTGTGTGTGTGTGGAGGGGGGAGGAGCTGTAAGCCACTTTGAGGGCCTTTCCCCACTCTCTTCGATCCCCCCTATACAGCTGTGCATATGTAATGAAATGTATTTAGATGTAGCTTGATTGCACTCAGGACTTTTTATAGCTTTTCAATATATCTGCTAAATAGATAATGAGAAACAGCTATTTAACAGCTAAGATGATTCCTGCTTTGGAATATCTTGGAATACAGAAAAAGAGAAAGCAGTTTGATTCCAGAGTCAGGTTCCAGGCATTTGATTAAATTTTTGCTGTTCTCCAAATACAAATTCTCTAAAAAGGACAGCTTTTATTGGTTCACTCAAGTATTGGTTGGCTTGAAGTTCAGCAACATTTGTTTCACTTTAGCAAACTTGGTGAAATATAATTAAATGCTGCAATTGTCATCTTCTAAACATCCTGATGGCTTCTGGATAAATCTTCCTAACTAAATCACCAAATGTTCCATTAAACAAACATGCACAGAATTCTCTTGCTAATCATCTCTGTCATGAGCCAAAGCACACAGCTGCTACGAGAGACATCTAATTGCTGCTTCATCAGGTCTGGCTATTTCATTTACATAATTCTCTTACTAATCTTAATGTAGATAGATAGACAGATATAAAAAAGAAGCATGCTAATATAATGCCTCATTAAATACAAGTTAAAGATACAGTTTTAGTCACAGCTGGTGGCTGATGCATTTTTAAAAAAAATCTGTGTAGCACCTCTGAGAGACAGTGTAGATATATAAAAATGCATCTTTATGTACTATGTGTACATTATGCATGTATATTAAGTGTGAGCATGACATATTCAAATTAAAAGCCAAATAAGCTAGCTGTTTAAATGAGCAAGAGAGATAAAACATAGCAAAAAAAATTACTAATCCATGGGTTCTTCTTTGATTTTGTGCAGTGTTTTTGATTAAAGAGAATGTCAGCTGCGGATAGAATTAAATCCATAGGAATTAATATGTTTTTTCTTAAAAGCATATTAATTGCCTTCTTTTCAGAATGGAGTTCTAATTGTTAATTTGATAATGCATCTTGTCACGGTTCTGTGTGAAAATGTTTTGAAAAAGTTTTTTTAGCTTTTGGAAGTTAGTATACCCAAAACCTGTAAAAAATAAGCAAATGTTGCAGAGTTTCTATTAATTTTAAGTGTAAATACTAAAGCCAATGTTAGAGCAAAGCAAGGAGAGTTTTTCTACTGTCCTGTTCTGCAGAAATGTCAAAAGATGTCTTACAAAAGGGTAGCCAGACTTTCCAAAGTTGTATTCTGTTGCTGCATCCTTTCACCATCTACGGTTCCCAGTAATATTTGCATTTCTTGTCATAAACCACACAACTATTATAGCTACTACATTTCCTGAGCATCACTTAGTGTATTAGACCTTGTGCATTCTGAGTTGGAGGATTTTTTTAAAATATGAAGAGCTGCAGGTTGATGGAGAAAGGTTCATGGAGACAGGGAATATATTTTTGTTACCACAGTAACGTAAGAGAATGATTGTTTAAAAATATTCTAAACCTTAATGCTTGAAGTCTCCTATTGATTGTTCTCAGATGAAGAAACATCCTTAGGACCTTAGATGCATAATTGCAGTTCCAATATAATTGCAGTTTCAATGGCTGCTGTATGTTACCATCTACTTTTTGCTTGCTTGAAGACATTCCAGAGCTCCGCAGGAAAGAATGTTTAATTCCTCCTCGCTTACATAGTTCCATCCTTCTTGAGTCCCACAAGAGCTAAATCTGGAGAAGTATTATTAACTCAAAATGATGTTTTCTTTTCTTTGGATCTCTATTCATGACATGAACCTAGTCCAGTTCTTTTTCAATGAAGAGAATCTCATGCTCTAAATATGAAAAGTCAATGACGTAGATTCTGAGGAATCTGTTCCTGAGAGCAGGAGAATATTTTTCAGTTTGCAGCCTTCCTTCCTTCTTTCCTAGGTGAGGCTTCAAATAAATGTTCTGTATCAGTTGTCATGTCACAAGTTTACAAAATCATGATAGTTTTTGTCTCATGATGGTTTTGCCCTGACTTTCATGTCTAACAACTGGCTCTTCCATACAGAAAGCAATAAACTAGTGTCTTTCCATACAGAAAGCAATAAACTAGTGTCTTTGAGCATGTGCAGTTGGTTGGACATTACCATAACCAACCCCACACAGCTATCAAAGGAAGCAGAACATGGGGTAATTATTTTACTAACTGATCATTGATCCCCCCCCCCCCGATACTATAAAAGCTGTATGGGTCCCTGATTAACATCTCATTTAATGGAAAATTGATGTCTAGATCATGTTGAATCTTTAACTACTGTACTCTCAGTGCAATAATGTTATCCCCAAAATCTTACTATGCAAGGGGAAGGGAGAACAGAACATACATGCACAATACTAAACCAAGCTTCTCCTTGTCATGAACAAACAGAGGTTTGTTGATAATGTCTGAACTCTTCCAATACTGTGCAAGATGCAGTGACGGTCTGATTCTGTATAACACAGATTTATCCAAAGTCATTGTTCTGTCCACGTACATTTTTTTTCCAGCTGGATCAAATGGATACTCCACAGAAAGTTGGATTTCACCTTGGGTTCTTCTGTTCTTCATCCATAATTTACAGACATTAAATAGTAAAAGTATTATTTGTTTCAGAAGATAGTATTCCAAACTTTTATGGGTCATATTCTATCATGTTTGACACATTTTTCCTGAACATTGATACAAATGGGTTGTGTCTCTGCTGTCTGGCTGTTTGCTCTCATTATCTTACCATCATAATGCTTACTGACTACTGATTGAGAGGATCTGTGAACAGCATTCTTGAGTCACTAATTTCATTTTTGAAACTCATTGGTCAATTATGCATGTGTGATCTGCCCTGTGGCGAGCATACATTTCCTTTGGGTCTGATTTTCGGTGGCACATAGGTTTTGCCTGCCCCCGCAATCAGGGTGCTGCACATCCCCAAAGCCCTCCGTTTCCAAAGAGCAGGGAAAGCTCAGATTTCTCCCTTACTCCAAAGGGACAGTGGAGGAGATGGCACTGTGCTACACTCTCATTGGCTTTTCTCACTCCTCCCTCCTTTCCTGCCCTGCCCGGCCATCAAAGGGTTTTTTTCTTTTAATGTCAGCATTCTGTTGTTTTAACAATGTAGAAAGAGCTTATTTTTGTTTGCTTTAGCATGAGCATTCTATCGATTCAACATGGCAATTAAGCAACAAAGCAACATTGAACAATATATGCACACACAACATGTGCACGCACACACACACACTCACGAAAAAGGATGGCAGGCAGCAGAATTAAGGGAGCTGTGGATGGGCAGTAGTTGGAGGGGAGTTGAGGAAGGGGCTTCTTTGCGGGAGATCCTGCAGGGACTGATTTTCAATTGTCAGGTTTGCAAAGGGCATGTTTGGGAAAAGCAGGGTGGACTGGGTCTGCTCAGCTGGGTGTTTCGCACAGAAAGCTGTAGCGAACCCATTTCCAAAGTGAAAGCCCCAGGGTAAGTGGTCAACACATAATGGGCCATTGTTTTTCTGGGTTTGTTTTTTAGTTGCTGAGTTTGTGGCAAATTGCTGGTACCAGGGGCGAATCTAGGCAAACTGGAGCCCGGGGACAAAATCTGAGTTTGGTGCCCCCCCCCCCCAGGTATGGACGACCACCCTCCCCCAAAACGACCAAACAATGATTTTTTGCACCAGCTCACAAAACACCTCCCACCACCAGCAAAACATACATGGCTTTCTCCCCACCAACTCTCTTTCCTAATTGTGTCCTCACACCAACCCTGTGAGGTAGGCTGCTAGCCTCAGAAACAGCTCCAAGCCAGTGCAAGTGGGAATTAACTTTTAAGCATGTAAATCTCTCACAAGTCACCCCCAAGGTTTACCAAGCAAACATCAGCATCATCTCTCACAAATCACCTCTACCCCCAGCAAAACATACATGGCTCCCTCCCCACCACTTTCCTAATTGTGTCCTCACACCAACCCTGTGAGGTAGGCTGCTAGCCTGAGAAACAGCTCCAAGTCAGTGCAAGGGGAATTAACTTTTAAGCATGTAAATCTCTCACAAGTCACCCCCAAGGTTTACCAAGCAAACATCAGCATCATCTCTCACAAATCACCTCCTACCCCCAGCAAAACATACATGGCTCCCTCCCCACCACTTTCCTAATTGTGTCTTCACACCAACCCTGTGAGGTAGGCTGCTAGCCTCAGAAACAGCTCCAAGCCAGTGCAAGGGGAATCAACTTTTAAGCATGTAAATCTCTCACAAGTCACCCCCCATCTGAAGGTTTACCAAGCAAACGTCAGCATCATCTTCAGTTCTGCTGCTGCTTCTGGGCTCCTTGCTCAGCTTGCCTTTTCCTGTGCCTGCCGGCGCCCAGCTGCCGGGGAGAAGGCTTCTGAGTAATGCCGCACTTAATTTAAGGCGAATAAGGCACGCTGGGTCAGAGGGAGGGGAGGCGGAGCTCCCCAGTTCTTCTCCTGGGAGCCCAGTGGGACTTCTCCCCCGCCCCCTGGACACTCCAGGCCACCGTCTAGAGTGGGCGGGGCTACAACAGGCACTGGGAGCAGTCGGCTGCTTCAGTGCCTGCTTTCTAGCGCTTGCTCAATCCCTCCCTGTGTAGGAGGATGTTTTGGCGCCCCCCACGTGACCTCAATCGATGCGCCCGGGGACAAGGGGTACCCCATGTCCCTAGGCAGGAATGCCAGTGGCTGGTACGCATTTAATTTTCTACACTGCTGATTTTGCAGTGCTGCATCTTGATGCCATTGTCAGATGCAATGGAGATGCATGGAAGACATCATGTTCTGACTGGTTCCCAACTGTGTCCAATGCATACAGCACATTAGACACTGTTGCTCTCCTCACCCAATTCAGGTACAGGTTGGCAGACTTCAGCCCATTTATTTCAGTTGGGTCAAATATGTCTTATTGTGATGATATTCTTAAAAATGACATAAGTCATTGGTAGCAATCCTAATTCTCTGTTGTAGAAGCCACTGCTGACAGATAACCCCTTCCTCCAGGGATAATCCTTTCCTCTGCTTGGCATTCAGATGGCCCCAGGTTCAATACTAGGCATATCCAGTAAAAGTGATGAGGATGTAGGTGACTTAGTTGGTCCAGTGGTCTGAAAGGCGGCTTTGTATGTTCATCTGTGGCTGATCATTGTGATGTAATGCACATGTTCTTCTCCTTTACAGCACTAATTCGATGAGAGAAAAATCATACATGAAATAGCTCTTGAGAAAGGACCTTGCTGGAGAACACAATGTTATTTGGTTCAGGTAATCAGATGGCATTATAACCTGCACAACGATGATACATTTAAGTCATTGGTAACAATCCAATGTAGACATTCATTGCTAAGGGATAATCTACATTTAATTGGTTGTGATGGGTTTTCCGGGCTGTGTGGCTGTGGTCTGGTGGATCTTGTTCCTAACGTTTTGCCAGCCACAGATGCAGGCAAAACATTAGGAACAAGATCCACCAGACCATGGCCACACAGCCCAGAAAACCCACCACAACCAGTTGAATCCGGCCATGAAAGTCTTCGACTACCATTAATTCTTTTCAAGTTGACAAAGTCTTCAATGTAATTTTATTACCATGTCTACCATTAGGTTTTTTTAAGTCCATTTACTTCATTTAGTGTGGATATGATGGAGAAATAAATTAATGTATTCTTAGGGTTTCCAGATGTTGCCACATTCAGAATAATAGCATCAGGAAACAAATAATGAATTGTTCAGCTTGACAAAAAACTTCAGAACTGGGAAGAGAAACCATTTTTATTACATGCCCATGGGACACACATTATTTAATGTCAGTATTAGGCAGAAATCTTAAATATGCCATTAAGCATTAGTTATTTACTGACATAGGAGCATTAATTTAAAGGCAGGGAAAAGAAAGTATAAATGTTGATAGGATGCCCTAATATCCATTTCCTCATTAGTTTATAAACCAAATTTAAATGCAATGTTTTAATTCATTAAATGCAGAAAAGAAAGCTCTGAACAATACCATATTAAAGCAATTAATGAATTATTCAGTTGTCTTGTGACTTTATGCATTAATATACACATAACTTATGACCCCCTATTACATGGTTTTAGTGATTAAAGAGGCATCTTGGCATAAATAGGTCAAAGCAGACGTCTGGAACTTCTCCATCCAAAACTTTCCTTAATGATAAAAAAACTACTTAAGGACAAGCAACACATACTCTTAAAACCCAACAAAATGCATGTAAGTAAGGCTCAGCATTTTGGGGATTTCCCAGATGTTGTAATTCTCAGAATTCTACAGTCAGCACCTATCATGCATTAGCAATTGTGGGGCAAATTGTTACAGAGGAAAAATTGTGAATAATTTAAAATGCCTGTGAAAGAACAAAGAAAATGAACTCTGTCTGCTTAACAATGGAGGTAGCATATTTTAGCCCTTCCTATACTTGTTAAGAATATAATCTAGCTGGTTGTCTTAAGATACAGTTTTTTCACACAAATGAGGAATAGTAATTGTATCTAGAAATGATATATCAATGAATGTTGTCAGTAGCCATTCCGAAACCAAAGTGTCCTTTCCTATTTAACCCCCACCCCCCCAAGCTCCCCAAACAACAAAAAACAGGCTTCATGTTATTTCGATGGGTGCTTATTCAGATGTGTCCATGTGGATCCAAAATACAATCAAAATTGATTTCTGAAATAACCCTGAAACAAACTAGACACTTGTGAAGTATCTCTTAAAGTGCTTAGCTGTGGTTCATATAGTCAGAAGATAAGTATGCTCAAAGGAAGAGACCTCCAATATACAGTGATCTTTCAGTTATTGATGTTGCATGGTAGTAAAACACTGGCCTCAAACAACAGAAGTTGAATATTACAATAATTTCCACAGTAATTCCACAGTAACAGCAACTTCTACAACAATTTTTTTTGTAGACATTTGCTGTTTTGTACTGTATTGGAAGCAAGTACTGTACTGTACTTGTACTGTATTGGAAGCAATTCTGTTGTAGACATTTGCTGTTTTGTACTGTATTGGAAGCAAGGAGTAATATATTTTATTTTATGTATACTACAAGGAAGCTTGTATTTGGGATGCAAACTGTGATCCAATTTCACAACGTGTTTAGTCCAAAATGTTTTATTTCCAGCTTCAAAATGGTTTATTTGCATGCTGTTCCCTGGCAATTATTTTTCTGAAAATGTTTGTAAAATGTTTTCTCTTGCTGTGTGATCTCTTTGAGATGTTTCCAGTACTCCCCAACTTTCTTGTTGGCACCATTTTCTGAGCTTGCACCAGCCCTAGAGCTTATTTCTGCCTGTTTTTTAATTGGGGGGGCAGGGGGGATATCTTCGAAACTATGAAGAGATGACCCTTGGAGAATCAGAGCGTATGGCTTTGATACCTCATAGCATTGGATCCACTGAGGGGTTTTTTAAGACCTTTTTATGCTCTTAATTGACTGTTTTTAATCGTATAGTTATATAACCTCGTTTTATTTGCCTTATTTAACAAGCTGAGTTCTATCTTAAGTGTTTTAAGTATTTTATGAGCCGTTGAGCTGGCCTCATCCTCATTGGACTTTGTTTTTAACTGGGTTTTATTTTAACTGGCTCTCATTTTGATAATTCTTAAAATTAATTGTTTTGAGTTGTATAGCTATGTAGTTATTGTAATATATATTGAGTGATTTTGTTTTCTTTTAAGGAAATGATTGCCATTATTTAAAGCATGACTATTTTTAATGCAAATAATGTACCCATTTTTCAGACACTGGGTTAATTATTGTTCATATTTCAAGAGAGACTGGATTTAAGTATTCCTGACCCAATGAGAAAATAATGGAGAGGAGTTTACCAAGCCCACCAAGTCCTTTTCTGAAATCCAACAATCCCCTTTTAAATATGTTTGTCTCTTACAGGGGTGTACTGCCCATGTGGAGGGGGGGTCAAAAACCAGCAAAATCGCACCCCACCCCCTTCTCCCCTGTGCTGACCCAGTGTCATTTGACCCTCCTGTCCCCGTGGGCAGTACATTGAGCCTGTCTGAGCTGCCTCATTCCCTCCCCAGGCCCTCGGAGGCAGGGCTCAGAGGCAGAAGCAGCTTGGACGGGCACCATGGCGGCAGGCCACCTCTTGGGCCACCCACCACAGTGCCCTACCTCCCATCTCCCTGCAGGCCTGAGGAGGGCATGAGGCAGTTTGCAGGGAGGTGGGAGGCAGCTCAGACAGGACCATGGCAGCAGGTGCGGTGCCTGTCTGAGCCATCCCCACCCCAAGCCCCACCCCTGAGCATGGGGGGGCTGGGGCTGGGGGCACCATTTCTCTCCGATATGTCTCTGGTCTCTTGCACTTGCCAGAAGCAGACAGTTAGGATCCTTAAAAAGAACTGGAAAGAGGATAATCTAACTTCAACTAGTATATTGACAGTTCCTGGCTCTAGAACTCTTTTTTTTATGAAACAATATATTTTTAAGTGAAACTGATTTTCCATGAAACTGATTTTCCCAATCTGTAGCCTGCCATAAGAAAACCTATCAAGCCTATACTCCATATGTCTATAATAAATATACTATCGAGTCGGTGTCCCTAATGCACATAAGTTCCTCTTTAACATTCGAACCATTCTTTCTCCTTCCATAGAAATAAGTAAATTTCTTGTTTTTATTACCTCTGAGCTCCTTCTTGGTTGTTACAAACAGACAAGATTATTCTTTCTGAATTATCCAGGCAAAGAAAAGGTGAGCCTTCACAGTCCAGCTTTGGAAGGCAGGGATGTACTTGTAACCACATTTGTATAATTTACCTTATAGAAGCCAGCCCACAGAAAGTATACAAAGTAATTTTGGCAGTCCTACATACATTTCTGGCAATTTGGTTATTTGAATTTACCTTGAAAGCCAATCTAGATAATACTATGTCCCATAGTCTGCCACGTGACCATAGTACCATTTTAGTGCTTAATTGTTTTTAAAGGTCCTGCTGGAAACTATGGCACAGGGGAATGAGAGGCTCCTGTTTTCCCTGAGTCATTTTCAGAGGCGAAATGGCCTCATTGTATCCTAGCAATAGTTTTTCAACAAGCTGCATTTATATATATGTAATAATATATATTACATATGTTACATATGTAATAATATATTACATATGTAATATATATTACATATATTACATTACATATATATGTAATAAAATATACACAAATGCTTTGTTCTGCATTATTTATGAGCAAAAAGTTTTGTCCTGAGGATAGATACCAGTTTGGCAGAATTGTATGTTTAATCAGTTACAGGAGAGGCAACAGAATATGCAATGCTGGTTGAAAGCAGAGGTGGTTATGCTAATTTGCCACACACCAAGCACTTTGGTACATTGCTGTTTCAGCCAGAAACCCCAAAGGTGAAATGCTAGTGCTTCTATCTAGCCAACAATCCAGTCATCTGAGCAATTTACTCAGAGGAAATGATGTATAGATGCTCTAGGTTGATAAAGTTAAAAGGTGATTCATTAAAAAATATTTTTCCCTTCCACAAAATAATCTGTATTTTTAACTAAGTAGACCATAAAGCCCAGGAAGAAAGAAGGGAAATGTGAAAAATTTTATCATATCATTCAAGTTTGATTAAGTCACAGGAAAACGTAAATGGCATTAGTGTACAAAGGAAGCTAATCTATAAAGGCAGTGAAAAAGGTTACAAAAGTCAACAGTAATTAAATTGCGATTGAAGCTGAAGGAAAATTGATCTGTGTTAGCTGAAGGCCATTCTTCCTTTTGGGATGTTATGCATCAGTGAAGAGGAGAAAGAAAGGTTTCTCTTGTTTTGATATGGAAATATATGTCACATCTTAGCTTATGGTATGGACTCAAGGCTGCTCTGAATTTCTGGACTGCAGTTCCTAGTGTCCAATGTGTGCTTGGGGGTATTATGCAAAGATGAGTTGCTCCAGCAAAGCTCACTGAGGTCAGAAGTCAGGAGATCTTCACTGGTTTGTATGCTGTATTGTCTCAGGCATGAAAAAGTCAGACTAAACTAAGAGACTGGCTATAGATAACAAGACTAAAATATCTAGCTTAGAGCAATATGAGATATATAGAACTGAGAAAAGGTGTAAAACCTTTTTTCTTAGCATATAGAAATATCTTTAAGAATTCTTGAATGCTCTCTAATGGCAAGTTGTATCTCTGAGCACATAATCATTGGTTACTACTTTCAAAGGAAATTTAAAACACTTTTGAAGAGATATTACACCAGTACAGAGAGACTTAGTATAACATTTGCTGGGTAAGTGTTTACTTCCATTTCACAATTCCACTTTGACCATGTTGAGACAAAATTAACAGAGGCTTTATTCAAAGAGAGAGGAACTAAACTGATAAGAAGATAACAGATCTAAGATAAGTCTCTCGGTTCCTTATTTGCCTAATGTAGGCAATTAAGATATGATTTAACTGGCAGTTGTAGAAAAAGACTGTATCATTGCACAAATTCACCTAGAGGCTTCCAGAAAGGTAAACATTGGCGCTTTCCATACAAAACATCTAAAACTTTTCTAAAACATTTTAGTCCCTCCCCTACCCTAACATGATGTATGTCAGCACTCACCTCTTTGAAACAAATCATGGTGCTGTAAACCGTTACATGATTCCCCCCCCCTCTTTTTTTGAGTTCATTGTCAAATTGATGCTTTGTGGGCTTCATGGCCTCGTTCTCCGATCCCGGTTACCTCATCTCATTATTATTGATCCCAGTTACCCCATCTCATTCTGTCTCTGCAGCTAATTTTTCCAATTAAAGTAGGGACTTCCTATCTCAGGGGGTGGGGAGTGATCAATTGTCTAAGGCCGTTTCTGCACAGGCCAAAAACAGTGCCCTAGGAATGGTAAAAACACCGTCCCTAGGGCACTGTTTGCACAGCTGCCGCTGCTGCAGCGCAGCAGCACTGTGCACACTCCCCAAAACGGCGGGAAAATGCTACTTTCCTAATTCGCTCAATGAGCAAGTTATTTGGAAAGCAGCGACTTCCCACCAGAGCTGTGCAAAGGGCATCAGCGTGAGGCCGCCACTTTTAGGTGCTGCCTGTTTGTGTTGTTTGTTTACCTTTTCTTCTCTCCAAGGCCCTGACCGGAAGGAAGAAAACAACACAGACCAGAGGCAGCTCCATGCAGAGCGGCCTCTGCGGCCTGCAGCAGCTTCGGTGGCACCTGCATGATCCCGTGCGAATGGTCCCATGGCTCCATCAGCATGAATTATGCCGGTGGCCAGCTGCTTCTGCTGCCAGTGCAGAAATGGACTCAATGATTCTTTTGCATGACAGTCTTCCTTGTGAAAGCAAGCTAGTAGTGAAAGGATTTTTTAACCATAAACATTGCAGAGTACAAGACATTTTCCACTAGAGTTGATTAGGGAAAGACAAAGCATGAGGTAAAGAATAGTCATTCTTTATTTGTTATTTGTACCAATTTTTCAATGAGAAAATAAATGTATCTTTAAAACATAAATGTTGTAAATTGTAAGTATCTACAGTTTTTTCTAGTGATAAAACCTAAGAACATTTAATAGCAATCTAGGCCTAATGGTATATTACATTATCATTAAATTATCTCCAGGTCTACCATGAGAACATTTGTCTTGCAAATTTTATGCTTGGAATTCAGTTGGTCTGATATACAAAAACTGCAGTGTTCCATTGGGGAATCTTAAATGTACTGGTGGCTGCAAGTTGGTTTGCACAATGATGCAAATAGCATCTGTCTGAACTATTTCAGGTTGGGAAAAAAGGCATGGGAGGAGGCCCTTTCCCCTGTGTACTTGGGAAATGAGTTTTGAGTATGAAACTCATGAGGCCCTTGTGATCAAAAGTCCTCATAACTGTAATGCAAAGATAATGTAAGATAGTTAGGCCCTGCTATTATTCGTGTAATGCATATGATTTGAGTTATAGGGTAAAAAACTTCTGCAAATTCAGAAATAATAATTGAAATCAAGTAAAATGCTGTTGTGAGGAGAGGAAGGCAAAGGAGCTTGTAAAAGCCACCTTGAGTCTCCTAATAGGAGAGAAAGGTGGGGTATAAATTCAAAAAATAACAACTCCTCCTCCACTTCTTCTAATTGCTGGAATTAGCCCACTCAGTGTTTTCACAGCAGGTTTGTCAGTTCAGGTTTCTATCAGTGTTGCAGCATGATAATAGTGGGAAGTCTGTGCTTACTGCTCCCCATGTGCCATCCTGAAAATGCTCTCTTACTCTAAGTGCTTTCAGGACACCAGTTGGGATTTAAAGAAATGTTTCATTCTTGAAAGAATTCTTTGTATTCACAGTGGAACACTCTTGAAATTTTACAGATCATCACTGAAAAGAAAAAATAGGGGTTTTTTGTTAATAGTTGGTTAAAAAAAACCCTAAGGCAAATGTGTCCCTAATCCTATTAGCTGACTTAATATAGAATTATTAAAAGCCTTGATATACAGGATTTAACACAATCTTTCTAGCAGGGTGTGATGTAATCTATTTTTGTTCCTCAGCTAGCAGATGGCTTACCTTTAAGTAATTTCCAATATGTTAGGAGATCAAAAGCCATCCTCTCGCCACTGAGGCAGTAATCGTTCCTCTCTGCTGGGGTTGCTTGGTACTGTGGTGGGGATATGCAAAGGCTGCTGGCATTTCCAAACATAGAAGGCCGACATTTCTTCAGACTTTGAAGTTAATAATCCTTCAGAAGTTGAAAAACTGAGGGATTTTTCAAAACGCTTTTAATGTTCTATATGCCATGCGCTAAAGTAAATATCTGCAAGTAATCACTGAAGGCTGGCACATGGAAGTATTTTACAATACCAAGTATTGTAGTTTAAAGTGCCCTGTAACAGAGAAAGTCGCTTTTTTGTGTTGATGGTGGTTTTTAGGAAAAAGGAAGAGGTCTCCAACCATCTTGTATGATGTACTATCAAGACTTCTTGTAGTATTTTGTAGTCCTATAAAAATATCTCCAGTGCAATGTAAACCATCATTCTGTTACGGAAACCTCAACATGCCTCATTGATGTGCTTTAAGATACTGTTTGATTATACACATTTCATGTTACCCCTTCCATCTTTAGCTGTCTTCATTGGAGGTAGGCAGTAGAAATCTGGTATTTGTGTCACAGAGTATCATTGGAAGACATATTTATAATAATAATAATAATAAGCCTTTATTTGGCATAACAATAATCATAACACAATAAAAAACCTGAGATAAAAGGTATACAAATACAAAGGTTTAAGATAAAAGGTATACAAATACAAAGGTTTAAGATAAAATATAAATTATTGATTGTGCATCACCTCCAGTAAAAATTGTGCAACCAATTCACAAGTTTCATTGTCAGAATTGTCCAGAAGAAAAGGAAGTCTACTTGATTCTTCCATTTCACTAGGTATCCTAGAAAGAATGTTGGAATATTTTGATCTGATATTAGCAGATTTAGGGCAGCAAAGCAGTTGATGTGCCAATGTTTCAATTTGTTGTTCACCACAAGAGCATACCCTTTCGCTCATTTCCAAGGTTGTTAAAATCTACCGCAATGCTAATAAAGCCGGAGGGGAAAACATTGAAGCGAGCAAGGGCGTGAGGGCTCTTCTCTGCATTGGATTAGTCAAAAAATACAAATAGGGTTTCATCCTGTTTTGATATAGAGGGGTATTGAAAGATGTAAGGGTGAGAACAAGAAGTTTTCATAGCAGCCCTAAATAAGAATTAATCCATTCGCTTTTCCAACAATTCTTTTGTTTTAACAAGTTGTAGGATTCTGAACTAGATAGCGGGAAAAGCGAAGTCGAGAGATATACCTCAAGTGATTCAATCTTTCTTCGATCAGAGAGAACCATGGATTAGCCTGAGGTATCGTGACAAAAGTAGGTGAATCAGCGAGTGCTCATCATCTAGCAGAGAAATGCGAAGCTAAGCCAAAATTTAAAAAGCTTCCTCAACCAAGCCCTATAAACTAATGAATTTTTGGCCCAGTTCTAAAACAGAGGGGCATCACGATAATGGCCAACAATTTGGCAGGCCCATAATTTTTTTACCGAGGAAAAAAATTTGGATTGGACAGTATTCAAAGGAGTCGTCAACTGCTTGGAGCCAGATAGGTACTCCATAAAGTAACCGCGCTTCTATCTTAGAGTTAAAGATTTTTTAGTGCTGCTGGGACAAGGGAGTGGCCCTTTCCATAAAAGAAGCTGCTGCAATGGCAGAATATAACTGATGGTGGCACCTGCAATAGCAGCATTTTTGTGGGGTAACCAGGAGAGGTTATAAGAAAATGTAATTCCAAGATATTTGTATTGGTTAACCCTGCTCCACTGGCACTTTATTAATCGCCCAGTTATGTTTTTGTATTGTTTGGGCAAAGATCAAAATCTTTGGTCTTTTGATAATTGATGACTAGTCCGTTATCTGTACAGTACTGCCCACATCTATTCAAAGCAGTCGACTAAGTCCAACTTTTGAGCGAAGATAGAAGGGATGGTATCATCATCGTGCATATTAAGGAAGTATTGAATATGCCTTGTGAGCCTAATTTAGGGGCATGGTTATTAATTTCAATAAGGCAATGATGGAAGGTCACTCAAAAAATAAATTGAAAAGGGTTGGTGCTAACACAACAGCCTTGCCTCACACCTTTAAAGCAGTAGAAATAGAATCAGTCATAGGACCTTCACGTGAAGCACTTTAACTCTGCAGTTTGTGTTGGTGTATGTAAAGTTGCCTGATTAGAAAAGAAGTTTATTGTCTTATTCCTTTGTATAGCCAATTTACATTCTAAAGACGCTTCTCTAGAGACTGTGTCAAAAGCTGCCTTCAAATCAATGAAGTTGCAACGCATAAAGTTTGCTTCTTGGACTTTTGGAGTATTTATTAACCAAATGCGTAAGAAGCATAGCATGGTCTAACGTGGATTTCCCCCTAGTGAAGCCTATTTGCTCTGGGCCAATGAGGATGTTCTGATGAATCGTCCAGGCCTGTAGTTTGGGTAGAAGTGTCTTAGCATATATTTTCCCAATGACTGATGTCAAACTAATTGGTACGGAAGTTGGCAGGATCCGGATGGGTCACCTGCAATAGGTACAATGACTGCAGATAGCCAAGGCTTAGGAATGAGGCCTGAGAGTCATTGATTTAGGGTGAATAGATTGGCCAAAAAGGTGCCCTTCCAACTCACTCTATATGCGAATTTTCAGTATCTCTGGGAAATTATATCTGGGCCAGGAGGCTTCACGGGGTTTCAATTCAGTTATTAGATCCATGATTTCCTGAGTTGGTAACAGGAGGCCATTTGGAATCATCTAATGATGGAGATGGATGATAAATGTTACTCGGTCTCTTCCTTTTTTGGAACAGCTTCAACAAAATGATCTATCCAAACCTCAGGGAGAATGGAAAGAAAAGCAGCCCTCATTTTATTGGAGTCAAGTCTGTTTGTCAAGGCCCAAAACTGCTTCCTTGAGTCATTGGAGATTACAGCTTGATATAAGCGATCCCACTGACTTCTGCGCATACTGAACCTGTTTCTCTTTCATTAAAGAATGAAGAGTAGTTTTATATTGAACTAGCTGGATTGCGCGACACAGGTGATTTCTAAATCTCTTGAATTGTTGGCGTAAGATGCACGAATTGGTTTGTTTAATTCATGGCACTCTTTGTCAAAACCAGGGGCACCTCTCTAGTGCTGTATGGAGGTTTCTGCTTAACGGACTTCTACAAGATAGTCTGTGATATACTTGATTAATGTTTCAAAATTGCCAATTCGCACACACAAGGCTTAAACCCGCCTTATAAAAGCACTCTAAAGAGATTACCTTTAGATGCTGTGAGGAATTAATTAGCTCATTGGCGGTGGGGCAATAAAATGGGATGTCCAGAAAAGCGTAGGTAAATACTCTTTAGAGTGTATCCAGAGGAACGTCCACCCCCTCTTCCCTGATGGAGAACAAGGTTAAGTGAGAGGTGATCTCCCTAGTAGAAGGTCTCCTATCTTAAAAGACTGGACTGAAGTTCTTAATTTTGGTGACATAAAACAATAATCTATGAACACTGTTCCCCAGCCGCACTTCAACAACAAATGTGAAATTATTAGAACAGTCATAGCATTTTAAACCATTGAGCCATAACATGTTATGTTTGGATAGCGAATTCGATCAGATTCCTAGCAGTGTAATTGGTCTGGGTATCCTCAGAATGACGCTTCTTGATGGAAGTAAGAGTGAATCGACATAATCGTTATCATCATAACCTTCACGTTCCACATATGCGGTTAGATTATTACCCACTCTGCGCATTGAAATCCCCAATATAGTAATTTCAGTTGAAGGATATTTTAGTTCTGAGCTCCTCAACAAACGAGGAATAAATTTTGCCACGGGTCATCCACGAATCAAGTTATTATTCGCATCCAAGAGGCGGATATACGTGATAATGAATATCAGTGATGATTTGCCCCAATTAATCAGCAATGCTTGAATTAAGTGGGAGGGGGTTGATAGAATTTTGCTGGCAGGAGAAACAGAAATTAAAATGCAGAGACCACTCAGAAGGACGGCCGGGCCCATTGCATTTAATTAGCAAGGGGAGCAGAAGGCCCTGTAGCCCCTCAAAATCTATGGGATGATATAGCCAAAGTTTCCTGTAAGAGAATTAGATCTGCTTTTCTCTGTGATATTTGAGAAAGTTTGGGTTCCTCAGATTTATTCCTCCACCCCGAGATATTCCAAGACGAGAACCGAAAGACGTCAAATTGTTTTTTTAAGGCGTCAGGTGGAAGAATCCAGGGATGAAATTGCTGGTAGAGAATGCTGTATGCAGCCATTGAAGGATGTTGTTCCTTCTTATGAGAGGCTGCATGCACAGCTGAGAGGAATGCCACCAGCAGACTCTTGGAGTGAGGGACCAAGTATTCTGGTTACACTGTCAAGGTGAGGACTTCCAGCCCGTTGGTGCTGCTCAGGAGTTCCCTTGGCCTCCTGCTTTCACAGGCTCTGTTTCCGCTTCGTTTCAGCTTGTGTCATAGCGTCCATTTCCAGTCAATGCATAACGATGATAGTATTGTGGGAACTAGCAGTCTAGAAGCTTCAGTAGAAGTCGAGCCTTAGCAGCAAGAGCACTCTGTTTGGCAGAAGATAGAGGACCATTGGCTAATACATATTACTAGAATCTTCTTGTTGGTGCATTATCAAATCCTTATCCATATTGGTCAAAGAAGGTTGTAATAAATGACTTATTTTATTGGGGGGCATGGTGTTATTGCTACTTCTCCTACCTGAGTGTAATTCTACAACTGCTCTCAGGTGCTTCTTGCCCAATAGTTGTTTCAGTTATAACCAAAACTTCCTGTAAGTCCTTGTTTGTGCTTGTAGTTGATATTTGCCTCCTGGTGCTTGGATTGTGATGGATCATGCCAATTGATTTTCTATTAGTTCTTGTGCCTTACTCGATTTGCCTCTGTTTACGTTGACCATCTCAGGATGTAGGGTTTCAACACTTGGTTTTGGATCGAAGCTTCCCATCTAAGTGAAGGTGGTTATTGGAAGTTGGAAGCAGCAGTGGAGCTCCTATGCATCTCTGTCAAAAGTCGCAACTCCCATAATTCGAGGAGTTCTGCTTGGATTTTTTCTTGCTTTTATGTTGGGTGTTTGCTTTTCCTGTATTAGTGGGTAGATCATTGTACATATGTTCTTCTGTTTCTTTTAGAGGTGAGGAACTGAGAATCCAGAGACAATTGTTGCTACCAATTGTCTCCAATCATTAATTAAATCTTTGGGTTGGAAGACTTGAGCTTTGGCACAGCGATCTCTGGGCTCAGTTCCAATAAGATTGAATTGACAGTTGTATTTTTTAAACATTCTCTCACCACATGTATATCATATTTTTTCTTTGCAGATAGTCCTTAATTTTAAAAAAAAAAGTCTGTTAGGAGTCATATAGTTTGCAGTGAAAGTAAGTGGCAAGTCTTCTTGTAGTAAACCCATTTTGGGAAGCGTCTCCAAATCTTAAAAGATATAAATCTGCTGGTTTTGCAGTGCAATAAGGAGCAAAGTGATTGTCTAATCCGGAGGTAGGTGTCCCAACGATATGCATTCAGACTGGACTCCTCTAATATACAAAGTTATTTGCTCCCTTTGCAAAACGAGGGATTGGAAAATTCAGTTTAGTGCAGAGGATTTGGTTTCTGAGATTTGGGTAAAATGAGAACTGAATTGTTCTCCTTACTCAGCAGAAGTTGATTGCTAGAATTGCTCCACTTGTTTGACTGGAGCCTATTCCAGTGACTCTAGTTTAGTTCCAATATTGTTAAATTGTCCAAAAAGAAGTTCCAAAGGTGCCTTTGGAAATAAGCATGACTTGGCAAGAAGCAAAAAATCAGTCAATAGGGGCGTTTTGCTTAATTACGTTGTGACCAGCTCGAGGAGACAGGGGAGTGCATGATTCATTCACCGGCAGCATCTTCGCTATGTTGTTGAGAAGTTCCCTCTTAAAATAGCAAACCTATTTTCCAGGTCAACATCTGTTAGCAGTTCCTCAACTGTGGATCTATCTTGAAAGTAGTTAGCTATTTTACTTTGTTTTGTTTTTCTGCCCAGATAGAATTGGGGGAGGACTGCCGACGTTTCCTTGTTTCCCTATATTTCTCAAACAGAACAATATTTACACAAGGAGAAGTAAAAAATCACATAAAACAGCAAAAACTCCCTGCGCATTCTTGCTTAACTACAGCTGGAGTAATTTACTAACTAAAAACTGCTCCAGCAGCGTCGAGATGCAAGCCATCATTCCAACTTGGAGGAATTCTACCAAAACATTTTAGGAGCAACTTATTCAAGCTTGATGGAATTATTATAAGACGGCAGAAGGTTAAAAATATGATAAAAGTTAATAAATATTTGGTAAAAGTTAATAAATATTTGGTAAAAGTTAATAAATATTTGATAAAAGACTTGCGGAGAAGGTAAAAGCGTGCTTCCCTCACGCCTGCCGGAACCGGAATCTGGAAGACATATTTGATGGTCGTCTTGTTGAAGCTAAGCAGGTCTTGGAATGCTTAATCACTGAACAGGAAATCTACAAGCAAACCTATGTGTGCCATGTTAAATTCTAGGATGGAAGAAAAGTGGGATATAATTTTGTAGACATCACTATGGATTCTCTTTTGACTTTTGACATTGTAGATCACCTGACTCTATTAAATCAGTTTGAAAAGCAAGATAGTATGAAACCACCAGGATTAGATTTCATGATTTCCAGAGTATGAATTTTGGTTGTGTTAGTGATGCATCATGACTCCTGGAATTTGTCTTGTGATATGTCCAAAAGGCTTTGTATTGTTGCCTTACCATTTAATCTTCACTTATTCAATATCAGTAGCTGCTATCTTAAACCACCAGTTGAGGTTATAAGTGCTAATTGCAGCTGGACTAGCTGATCATCTAGTGCTCCCAGGAAGAAGGGTTCTTACCGATTCTTAATTATTTGGGCAAATTTTTAATCAATTACTTCTGATACGATAGCTGTGCTCCTTCCTGGAAAACTGGAAATGTCCTTTTGTAAAACCAATGACTACTTACTGTATTGCTTTCCTTGTTTTTATGTGCAGAATGCTACTAGACACCACCTAAGTGATGCTGCTAGGTGAAATCATTTACAATGCTTTTACTGCACTTTAAATGACTAGTAGTATATTTCTGGGCCTAACAGCAGACCTACAGGCAACTGAAAAAAAACCCAGGTTAATTTGTGACCAGCAACTGGAAAAAACCCAGGTTAATTTGAAGAGGCAGGTCTGACAGAACAGGAACACAATGAGTTAACCCAGAGCTTCCCCTGATTGGCCGGCTGAGCTGCAGTTAGCTATAAGGGCCAGAGGGTGTGTGTTCGTTTGGGGAGAGAGGGACAGCTACAGAGTAAGAGAGACTTCTGAGAGTCAGACTGTCGGAGAGAAACTGTTATAGCCAGAGCGAGGCAGAAATCAGTTTGTGAAAGGCAAAGTGCCAGAGGAAACAAAAAGGCTCTAAAAGCTGAGAGAAAAGGAAGATTAATTCACCAGGGGCTAGGTAGCCAAGTGTTGGTGAAGGAAATCAGGGAGAATAGGGTAAGGTGACCAGATGGTCACCTTTGTAAACCGGGACGGGCGGGTAGGCGGGCGGCCACGCGTGCGCAGCTGCAGGAGCGCACTGCTTTCTGGGGCGCTCCCGTTTCCCGCCCTGTCACAGGGCAGGAAATGGGAGCGCCCCAGAAGGCAGTGCTCCTGCGGCCGCGTGCGTGGGAGGCTGCCACACTTCCTTGCGCCCCAGAAGGCAGTGCGGCAGCCTTCCAAAAATCGGGACACTTCAAAAAACCCGCTGGACGCAGGACAAATTGTTTTAAGGCGGGACTGCCAAAAGCGGAACTTCTGGTCACCATAGAATAGGGTGACTATAAGGATACATGAGTCTCAAGTCCAGGCTTAGTTATAGACTCTGAAGAGACCGAACCTAGATATGGTGCCAGAGAATCTCTGAGAGTGTGTGTTTTGTAATTGGCAGAGTCAAGAGAGGCTTTAGAGAAACCCCAAAGCTTGCTCTGTTCCAGCCCAGTGTGATACCCTGAGAAGGAAAGGGTGGGTGGTTTAGGTACTTGTTTGGGATCCGTGTAGGAAGGTTTACCCTGAAGGAAGTAACTGAGTTTATGAAGATCTATTTAGAACTGAAACAACATTTTATTTGAAACAACTAAAGTAAAATTGTTAAGAACTGACTCTTCCCCTTTAAGTTGGGTAAAAAACTCTCCCTTTGATCTGACTCAAAAGCAGAACTACAGGATATTTGTGGACAGTGGTGGAAATAAAATAATTTAACAACCGGTTCCAGTGGTGGGATTCAAATAATTTAACAACTGGTTGTTTACAAGCACCAATTTAACAACCAGCTCTGCCAAAGTGGTGCAAACCTGCTGAATCCCATCACTGTGGACCACATGGGAGGGGACAAAAATTAACTCCACCTTCAAAACTGCAGATCACCTTGACCTTTTTAAGTGGCCTCCCCCCCCCCACCCCACTGAGCCTTTTTAACTGGCCTTCCCCCACCCCCCACTGAGTATATTATTGTCATTACCTTGGTGCTTTAGTGCAGATGCAATGGATCACAAGATGCAGGGTCAAGGGGATAGCACATGTGGACTCCATCTATGCCTGCCTTCTCCCTCACTTGTTTGTTGAGGGGTTCTCAAGGAACTATGCTCAAGCTTCCTTCAGTGTAGAATGCTAGTACAGAATTAGAGTATTGAACCTTAAAGTTTACTTCCACTAAGCTCAGCCAATATTCCTCCTTGCTCATTTTTAAAAAGCTGTATAAATAATTTTATTTATGCATGTTTTCACACAACTTGATTTAGTCTAATGAGTAATAAGAGTGACAGGGAAACTTGGGTGGCCAAACTGAATTTGAATACATGCAGAACAAAAATAGAAAACAATAACTGATATTTTGGGAAGCCCCAGAAAACACTGAAAAAAAAATCTCATGGGACTTTTCAAAGTTATTTTGAAAAATTATCTAACCTGTTTCCCTGAATATAAGGCCCCTTCCGCACACGCAAAATAATGCGTTTTCAAACCACTTTCACAACTGTTTGCAAGTGGATTTTGCCATTCCGCACAGCTTCAAAGATCACTGAAAGCAGTTTGAAAGTGCATTATTCTGCATGTGCGGAATGAGCCTAAGACATCCCCTGAAAATAAGATGTAGTAGAGGTTTTGCTGAAGTGCGAAATATAAGGCATCCCCCGAAAGTAAGACATAGCAAAGTTTTTGTTTTGAAGAATGCCTGATGAACAGAACACAGAAAAATAAGGCATCCCCTGAAAATAAGACATAGAGCATCTTTGGGAGCAAAAATTAATATAAGATGTCATTTTCGGGGAAACATGGTATCTGTTGGGAATAGTGCATCTATTGGAATAAAGACAGATTATAGAACTTGGGTAAACAACTTCTCCCCCCTACAAAAAAGACCCCTAAACCTAAATAAACAAAGGGATACCATGCCAATATTCATTATTTTATATTTACTCTTACATTTGAGGTGGCAAAAAGTTTTTTAGAAACTTGCAAGGATTATCTGGAGGGGGGCTATTAAAAAGGTAAAGTGGTACAGCAAACCTATAATGTGGAACATAACCTTATGAAGTACTAAGGAATTCCATGTCTGCCATGGCATCTTGGATCCAAGAAGCAACTCACAGTCATTTAGCATGAGTTTCAACTCTGCAGCAAAACTTTCAAAAAAACAAAAATACTTTCTCCAGAGAGACATTTGGTATATCTCAGTTATGCCCTCCCCCGACCCCAAAAATCAGTCTAAATAACTTTTAACTATTTTCCACAATGAGCTGCTTTTAAAACTTGGATAAATGTTAGAGGAAGATGGCTTCACAAGTTAGCCTAAACATAGTAGAATTACAATCCCAAGTAATCAAGAGGTAACTTTTTATGTTAAAGAATAATGATGGTGAACATTGCCTCTGAAGCAAATGAGGTTTCCAGGTTGACCCAGCAAACCAGATTATAGGTTTGCTGTACCACCTTACTTTTAGCAATACTGTTCATCAGAATTGTAGGCTGATATGGGCTGAAATGTGAACTGAATAGTAGGCATCTGGGAAACCAAATGTCCCTCACTCCACTTGCCACATTTATATGAATTCAGAGAACGCTGCCAAATGAAAGGCCAGTAATGTGATGCTGTTTCGCTGGACTCCTTTCAGAATGACTGAAAACAGTGTCCCTTTGATGAACACAGACTGACAATTCTATTTTTCCTGGATATCCACTATACATATATCCTGCTGGGTATTTCTAGATATGTCTTACTGTCCAATTGCATTCAAAAAGATTCTTAAAAGGAGAGTAGGTTGGCATCTTATAGACTGTCTGGCTTATTGTGGTAAGACAGCAGTACATTTCATCCATGTAGGATAAATTGTTAACATGATGAGAACAGGAAATAATAGAACCAGGGAGAAAGTGGGATTTTTAAAAAGATAGCTGGAGTTTGAATGACAATATGACAAGAGTATATCATGTTTAGTCAGAAGGTAACCTGGTCTGATTTTGCGATGGCTGCAAGCAATCTTTCATATATAATATGGTAGAACAGGACAGTGGTAAGCATGTATCACAAACCTCCCATCCCACCCAAAGATATCAGGACTTGAAGGACCTGTCAGAATGAATATGAGATAAATCCTGTGTGTCTGTATATATAGAAAAAAGCATAACACAGCTGCGGCTGCACAGCACTTTCTGTATTCCTACTGTGTACAAGGCAAAGATTTTTCAGTTCATACATCATTTACAACTTGCTACAGAGATTCCACAAAGCCGGTACATACCCTTTACACAAAGAAAAGGGGAGGGGGAGAAAAGAATGATTCCGGAAAGAAAGGATTCTGGCAATATATTTGCTGAATAGGCAGTATGTGTCAGGGGGTATTCACAAAACACATGGCTTTCCAGGGAGCAAAATAAATAAGTAAACAACAGTGGCATTTTTCTCATGCTATGAGGTCTCCATAAGATTTCTATCTAAGTTCCTGAGAAGAAAATGTAACTCTCTCACCAATCACTGACATGATTACTTAAGGCCAGGGCAAAGAGATCTTGAAAAAGTTTCTCTAGACCACTTAAGTATAAGTACAGAAACCTAAAACCATTTGACATGTTCCATTCAGATGACATTTCTGGATAGAGTGAACCCAGCTGGAGAGGGAACATAATCATATAGTAGTGGACTCCATTTCTAACCTAAATACTTTAACTAGAACTTGCACAAAAATCTTATGCACGGATAAGTATACACATATCAGTATCCTGCTTTTCCAGGGTTCTCAACTGATTGGAGCTATACCCAGTGGTGGGATTCAAACAATTTAACAACAGCTGGTTGTTTACAAGCACCACTTTAACAACCGGTTATGCCAAAGTGGTGCGAACCAGCTGAATCCCACCACTGGCTATACCTGTGCACGTACACAGGGCCAGTACATATTACACAACTTCTAATGAAAATAAGTCAGTAAAACATAGATGAGGAAAAGGGACAATGTGGCCCTTGAACTGCTCAAGCTACTGTGGCTGGTAACATGTGCTAACAATATCAGCCTTAAGAAGTGTCATCTATTCTTCTCTGTTTAAAGAGGATCTAGTGATTGCAAAACAAACACAAAAGATAGCTTGAATACAGAAGTGAGTTAAAACACAGGGTGAATTAAGATTTGAACCAGGAAAGTCTGCCTGTCAGATCATATGCTTCCAAGCTCTCCAAGGATACTGGTTATTGTGGGTTTTCCAGGTTGTGTGGCCAAGGTCTGATACTTTTTCGCTCCTAACATTTTGCCCTCATCTGTGGCTGGCATCTTCAGAGGCATATCATAGTAAGATGTGTTTCTTTCCATGGCACCGAGGACAGAATAATGGACAAACCTTCTTAATGAGTCACTTCTATGGGGGTGTCTGATGATATACCATGTCACATCAAGTGGGAAATATTGACCTGAAAGCACTCCTTTCTATACAATTTTTTTATTCAGCTATCATACATTTGCACACTGTTGTTGCCACATGTTTCATTGTCAAAACACTAACGTATTCATGAATTCAAAGTGGTGAGATCATGTTACAGCCAATAAAGTAGACTGCATTTTGCTGGTCACATACTTATAGCTTCCATATAAATATTCGCTGGAGGAATAAATGCAAAGCTGGGGGAAACCCAAGAAGTTGATAAAAGCATGATAATGTGCAAAAGCCAAAATCCGTTACACTGAGGGGTGGGGGCAGAACATGCCAAGAACTCAACAGGAAAGCAACCCAAGACCTCTCCCCTATCTTGTAGTTGTCTAACTTGAGAGGGAAGGCCACCTGGAGTTAAAACTCTCAGATAGACTGGAGGGTTTGGAGGAGGCATTCCCATTCAGAGCTTACACTGAGAGCCTTTGATATCGTATGGTCAAGACAATTAGCCTTATCATGTACCCTTTCTTGGACTGCCCCAGTTTTGAAATTGGCAGAAAGAGAGAATCTCCCTCTCCAACCTGTTAAAGTCCCTCTAACCCTGTCTCTTTAGATCTTCCAAAAGGAATGAGTTTGTCACCTTATCATGCAAGGGTACACAAAGTTGAAGCAAAGGATCTGTGAAGCAAAGTGGAACCATTTTTGCCAACGAAGCTAATGTCATATCTTTGTATTTGGAATGAAGCATTGCTATAAGTTTCTACTGCCATTAAATAAAGCTCTCAGCACTGTTTCTCAACAGGGAAGCCTAATCTTTCAGAATCTACCTTTTAAATAAACTGTTCATTATAAAGTATTTTGTTATACATATTTGTGCTCCAGAACTTGTTCTATGTATGATCAGTATTGCAATTGAGAAAACAGTTTCCTGGTTCCAAATCCTGTGTGGATGAATGTTCTGTTTGCTGAAACTCTTTCAAAAACTGTCTCAATTCCTGGCCTTATATCTCATAAATATGTTGGCACATTTTTGCAGAAAAGAGAATTGATTTCAGTTCAGTTGTGCCATTTATGCTGTAGGTGTCAACACAGTGCAGTACTTTTTATACCATGTAAAGCACAAATTGGATTTGGATGTATTTCAGAGACCAATTCAAGATCTGTAATGTTAGTTTATTTGTAAAAACGTATGCTGCTTTTTCAGCATTTCAGGTGGTTTTATAGTGAAGCCAGTCAAGTACATACTAAAACTCTACAAATGATCATAAGGACACTTAGGTCAGACCAATCTTGTTCTGAGTACAAAGCAAAATAAAAATATTCTGTGGCCTTTACATTATGTTAAAAGGGGAACTGGCTTACTAGATCTTCCAAATCCTGGGGCAACTCTCCTACCACCAAGGTTTTCCAGCAACGGGTCTTGCACAGGAGGGAGGTGAATGCAATTGTCCCTTAGACAATTCCTCTCATTCTATCTCTTTCTCTCATCCCTCTCTGGGATGATCACATCATTCTCTCTCCTTCTCCCACTGTGGCTGTAGCCTGATCATTGGAAGCTGCAGCAGCTGCATCAGCAGACTGTGCTGTGCTGCTGCTGTGCTGACTGCAGTATTCCTGCAGTACTCCACAACATATGCAAGCCACTGTGGTAAAAGATGCCATGCAGACTCAAGGAGCACCAGAAGCTGCCACAGCTGTGGCAAAAGCCTGGGAGATGCTGGCTGCATGCACAACACTGACATTCCTTAGAAGTTGCTGAAGAGAAATGGGGTTCCAAACAGCAGCCATTGTAGTGTGCATCCTCAGAGAAGTCCATGTGGGGAGGGGGGTTAAAGACTGCCCAGCAATTTTGGAAAGGTATCCACATTTTTCTGCATACATGGAGGTGCCCAAGTTTGCAGGAAAATCTGCCATCTCTCCACTTGGCTCCAGTTCATGAAATTAACCATCTGTAAATGAAACCAGGTTGAGAATTAGATACATAAATATTGCAGTTGCTAACAGTCCTTGATCCCATTCCAAAACAGACTCTTGTCTTGATCTTCTGGCAGGTATCTCATTAAGTCTGCTGAAATGTATCATTCTGTGCAGGCCTTCTACTCAGTGTCTCCTTCTGGGGTTGTTTTGGTGATATGGAAATGAAACCAGTCTGATTCAGCCTGGTACCTTCCAGCTTCATTGCTGTAAATGCTGTTGTTCAGGGATTCCTGGATCAGTGCCGCCTCCTTGGCATCAGGCTGTCCCCTTGTTGGTGAGTCAGCAGGTCTTGGAAGTTCATGGTATGAAATCTTCAATAGATCCATCATGAATGAAATCTTGGTGTGAGGATTTCACAGAAGAAATGGGCATGAGCCATAACCAAATTCCAAGATACCAATTCTTCAAAATTGTCAGACAGTTAAAAAACTTAAGTATTAAGAATTCTGTGTCAAACTAAAATCATATCACACAGGAAAACACAGTCTGAGCTGTACTTCAATAACATCTTCATACTGGCATACAAAACTGCTTCTTTCCTTATTGCCAATATTCCCTCCTATCCTATTCTCCTGAGGTGTTTAATAAAATTCTACTATTTTATTGGTTGAACTTTTAAAAAAAGAAAAAATCTCTAGGATTGTTATCTGAGGTAAAACGGAATGCGTGAAGTGGAGGAGGATCACCTCAGTTCCCTAAGTTGGTTCATGTATACAATTATTTTACAGAGGTACAGGGTGGGACAGTGTGGGGGGGAACCCCCAGAAGGTGATATATAAGTATATATAAAGCAGTAAAGATCTGAAGAAGATTAGAAGAATTAGTGAAATTTCTTGGATAGGAGAGAGGTATGGGAGATTTTTCCCCATATACAAATATATTAAAAATGAAATGGGGAACATCCACTTAGCCCTAGTTTGAATTATGATGCATCTGTAGGATAGAGGCCTTTGGAAGTATGAGACTTTGTGCACATAGATCTGAAATTCAATCTGAGCAATACTGAAAAGAACTGTTAGAGCACCCCAGTCTATTAGCACTTCCATAGAAAGATAGAAAGATATTCAAGTCGCTACTTTGGATGAGACAGGAAGACTTTCAAGAGGCACCCATCTTTTGCATCCGCTTTCCAGTCAGTTCTTTTCATTATCAAACCCAGCAAGGATCATTAGAACACTTTACTGGTTCACCTTCACCCTGTAAAATACAAATGAATGCTATGAAGAGACAGATTGGGAACAACTTCTTGCACTGTGAAGCTGTATCCTTTATTGTCTTTAAATCAATGAAGACTATTATGAAGAAGAAAGACTGTGCTGGGATTATCTTGGGAGGTTATATTTAAAAAGAAGTACACCTTACAGTCTCAGACATGTTGAGTCTCCAGCTAAGCTATTTTCTGCCATACATTAGCAGGCTATTAAAATATGTTGAAGAGAGATCAACTGTGTTTCTTAGATAGTGTCACTTTGGTAAAGATGATTCTGTAAAATGTGCAGTTCTTCTTTCTTCCTGCATCCTTCCAGGTCAACCCCAGTAAAATCAATATGGGCTTCAGATTCTCTAATTGGGAGAATACAAAGGGAAAACAGCTGTGTAGGATAAAAATGCTATCCTTGAATTTTCACAAAAAACAAATTAATTGGTAAGCCTGTAACTGGGTGTCATCATTTCAGCACCATTTTAGAATGCAGGTTGGGGCTGAGTGAACTGATTACTTCTCCCATACTAACAAATTTCCTCCCAGAAGTCCAACTAAGAGAGCAAGCTAATTTTCTGTGAGTACCGATTTTTTAAAATATGAGGTAAATATATGCATTGGCCATAAGGTTTATTACCTCATTTGCTATTTCTAAGAACTCAGCCATTGTGCTTTATTCTACAGAACTAGCAGAGTTTTGCTTTCCACTGGGTTTTTCAAACTGGAAAATCTGGAGGCAGTGTTGATTTTTCCAGGATTGAGCTGGAATAATGTTGGAAGGAAAAAGGATGCCATCCTTAACAGAATCATTTTAACAAAATGAAAATGAATGACACAGACTCCTTCTTGCCAGCCTATCTTTTTCCTACATCTAGTCAACATTGCAGATAGGTTCTCTGTAATGGGACTCTACATAAATATATCCATACTTCAGACTCGCCAAACAATATGGGAGTATCTCAGGCCTTGCAAATTAAAAATTGAGCTGCCAATATCATCTTGGTCAGAATCCAGCTCCAAGCAAGATTTATTGTTGCTTTTAAACCACAGCTGCTAAGTTCCTCCTGCCACCCTGCTAGTCTCCATTTGGTATAGATTAGCATAGTTTCATTGGCTGTGTGGAGAAAAACTGACCTGCACCCAACTGAGGGTATAGCTCAGCTACTTTCAGATACCATAGGAAGAATTCTACAAAGAATCAAGGCTCTCTCTGAACCTTTTAATTGGTAATTGCAGCTACTGCTTTGGGTCTGTCTTTGATGTGATTAATAGCCAGCTGACACTACCAGATGGAAAGTAAACATACTCAGCCATTAAAAGATCTGTTCCAGGTGACAGATTATTTTAGGAGAAACAGTATTTGCTTTCAGTATTTCATCACAGTTCCACCACTCAGGGAATGCTGAAAATATTTTCCCCTGAGAGATGCCTGCACTATTCAATATTCTGACTAATGGGTATGCCAAACCTTTGGTGGTATTGTGTGGTTTGGATTAGTGTTATGGTATGTGATTCTATTAACAAGAGTAAAGGGGTGTCCCCCTTGACCTGCTCTTTCTAGATTTTGATCTACATTAGATATGATGAATTTGGAAATCTTTATTATGTTTGCAGTCAACATTCAAACAACAGATATCACTGGGGCATCTGTATCAGAGATTATCTATTGACCAGGCACATTCAGATTTCAGGCTATTTATTTCTTTTTCCTAGAATGTTGCAGTTCAGTGCCTCTACATCCATTATGTTCCTTGGGCATGAACATGGCCTGCCAGAGACCGGGGAATTCCATTTATTGTTTAAGTATCTATTTATGCAAAAGATTTCTAATCTGCTTTTCAATAAAATATGTTTGGGGCAAATCACCTTTCTATAAAAATAACTTTTTTTACCATCAAATCACATTTGACTTATGGCAATCCCTGGTGGGGTTTTCGAGCTTTAGTTGATTGGTGGAGGCCAATTTTAATATGTGATAGTTCATTTTAATCTCACCTGTATGGGTCCACAATATTTTTAGTCTATTTAATTCATGTAGTAATGGTAATAGAGATGAATAAATTGTTAATGGCCAAGTAAAGAAATCATTAATTCTAAAAGATGTGAAGTTCAGACAAGAGAAGACAGATATGCTGAAATAGGCTTGGGATGAAAATAAGATGAATAAGAATTTGGCCAGATGTCCTGACAGTTCTGTTGTTACAAACCAGATCCCAAGATCACTGACATGACAATCCTATGCAGAGCCACTCCAGTCTAATATTGTTGATGTCACTGGGTTAGACCAGAGTAACTTGGCATACACTGGCACTCTTAGAGTTCATGAGTGTTTGAATGATGACGATCAAGAGCATAGACATCAGGATGGGAAAGGATTGCATGTAAAGACAACTCAGTCACTTCAAAAATTCCTTGCATGAATACACTACACGTTCTGTCTTAAAAGTGCTCTCGGCATCCCTGCCAGGACATCTTTGTGTTCCCTGGTGGTCCGCACTACAAGAGTTCACCTGACCTGGTTTAGCTGATGGCAGTACATATGATCACAGTCGGAGGTGGTATGAAAAGGGTATGGAACAAGCTGTGAGCAGTGCTCCTCAATTAGAGTGCCTTGAAGGTCAACCACTTCAAAAACTGTCCCCTTGTGACTACAAAAGCAGAGGGCATGCACTTGAAGTCTATTATCACCAAGGAGTCAGTTGAAAAAAAAATCACACACGCACACATCTAGTGAAGTGTATTATTGCTTAGAATTGTTTTCTTGTGTGTTGCCTGTTACATAGATAGATACTATCTGTCCTGCCAGAGCTCTATGGATTAGAGGTGGTTGTCATAACTACTGCCGTAGAACGATGCATTGACAACCTCAGACCTACTGTTTCTGTGTGCTGGCATATATTACCTTGTTGAATTATTCAATTAAATGTGATAATGAGTGCTCATTGACATCATTAAACACTCAGGTGAATAAAGAATTCACTTTGAAGTACACTATTATCTGAAGCCAATTGTGAGTGAACAAGCAAATACTTCTCACTACAGGATACAGGTTCTGGGGAATGAAACTGCCTATGTCTACAAAAAAGAGCACAGGAAAAAGAGCTTATGGGGTTGGATTTGCCGCCACTAATTAAGAATATGTCAGGTATTAATCGGAGCCTTCCCTTTTACTCAGTTTTAGTAATTTCTTATTTTGAAGAAAAAGAGGAAACAATATTACATTACTTGACCAAAGCAATGACTAGGTGTGATAGCAAAACCGAAGCCAGATCTTTGTTGATAGTTAGAATGTTCTATTTCAGAAAAGGCATGGCAAGGGAAACCTGTCCTAGTTCACCCTTGATCTTTGAAAGCCATTTCATCTTCGTACACGTATCCTTGGTGACACTTTCAAACATTGCCTTGGCTAATAAGCACTGTAGTAATGAACAGAGATGGGAAATTATGGCTGCAATCCTACAAACATGTCCATCCAACCACATAAGGTCGCCAGGTATCTCTGGTCACTGCCAGGCAATTGCGGGTGAGGTTTTCCAAATCTATATTGGAAACTCCTGGATATTTATGGATGGAGTCTGTGGATAACAGGGACCTCAGTGCCATAGAGTCCTCCCTCCAAAGCATACGTTTTCTCCAGTGGAAAATATTTATGTCGTTTATACAGCTGTAATTTTAGGAAATCCCCAGGACCCACCTGGAGTTGGCAATCCTAAAACCATAGGATATATTTTCATACATCGGATATATTGGATTGGGCAGCATGCGTTGCACTTCATTCAACTAGCCATGAGGAATTTAGCAATCAGGAACAAGATGCATAGAATGACTGCTCCTAGTCTATTCAGTAGGAAAGTCAACAGCCATCTCAGCCCAGACCAGCTCATAAATGTTGGCATTCAAGGAGCTGTTCTAAAAATGGGTATGCAACCCAGGGTCTACTATCTCAGGTGTCTTGATGCACACTGAAGCTTGATGCACACTTGGGCTACACCAATTAAGATGGGTAATCTGGGAGTCAAACCATGAAAAATGCACTCATAACAGCCAATTAACTTGATAGCTTAGGTTCTCCTGCTCAAGTTTGCCATAGCTGGCATCTTCAGAGGATCTGTTGGCAGTGAAACAAGTTGCCAGCCACAGATGCAGGCGAAATCAGAAGAAAATACTACTGGAGCATGGCCACACAACCCGGAAAACCCACAACATTCTAAAGAGAAGTGTGCTTAGCAGCAGTTCATTCATGGGTTAAAAGTTTGTGGGGGCAGCAGGGCTTGTGCCCTTTTCCCTAGGATTTTTCAGCAGGGGCAATGTCCCTGCTGGGCCTCCATCTATTAGCATAAGATGTATTTAGAGGCAGGTTAGTCTGCCTGTGCTTCCTCCTGCCCTGGGCAACCCCTGAGCACATTTGATAGGATTACAACAGAGGTCCCCCCAATCATTTTTCTCTGTTGGTCTTTGGCTCTTCATTTACTCCTTTACTTTCTGTAACGATGACAACCTGGTGTGTGAAATAATTGCATTTCTTTCATCACACTGCAAACTTCAGCAAGAATTTGCTTAGGAATGTAGCTTTTAAATGGTTTCTTATCCTTCCTGCTCATCTCTCACCCACTCCTTCACTTAAGTACGAAACCGTTTCCTTAATTATCTTACTGGAAGCTTCTTTTTTGTTTACTCCAGTTCTTTATTTAGAATATGTAGAATATTTCTTTTCCTCAAAGTCACCTTTACTAAAGCTTGGGATCATTTCACTAACTATGCTTCAGGTACTATTCTTGTCTGCCTGCTAAAAATTGTATATACACGCTGATGTTAATGGTGGAACTTCTTCCACTGTGGATATATGCTATTGATTCCCCCCTTTTGTTTGGTATATTTAGGCTCCTGAGGAAGCAGGGTGTGAGACTCGTAGCATAGATCAGATTCTTCTCAACAAAGAGAGCTGGTAATACACTACAACCAAGTTTGGGATAGAGGGTATCAGGTGAGGAAATCTCATTTAGTCAGGAACCAAAGAGCAAGTGGGGGGTGGGGGTGGGGTGGTCAAGTGGCAAGGTCCCAAACGTGGAATAAAAATACCCCACAAAAGTAAATGTTGGAATTCTTTGACTGACCCACTTTGGTTGCTAGGATCTCTTTGACCAGCTCTGCTAAGGGAGAAACTGCTAAGGAACAACACTGACCATGGAGCACTCTCACAGATAACTTATAGTCACCAAGCCCTACAACAGAATCATGTGAGCCATCACAGCCTTTCCACCCATGGGGTTTCAGTACTTTCAAAATTATATATGCCCAAGTTCTTTTGTTTTAAATATATTTTAAATATTTCTTGCTATCTTGACATAACCATATATCAATCAATCAATATTTTATTTCGGTCAAAGACCAGAAAATATCAGATATAAAACATAAAATCCAGATAATACATTTCCAGACCAGAAACATAACCATATAGGACTAGGGTATATTAAAAATTTTTTTAGCTTCCTATGTTCTACAAGAAAGAATGTTGACACCCTTAGCAAGGACCTAGTGCTTACATCCGTATATATGTACAGGCTTTGTTTAGTCTGCCATTTCATTCTGTCTGAGGAGCTAACTGGTGCATGACAGCTGTCTAATCTGCTTATGTAGCTAGGCTCAACCAGGTGAGATAGACGTGACAATTCCTGTTGGGTGGATTAGCATGTCTGACATCAGGTCACTCTCTAAATTGAAAGTCTATGCTAATACAGACAAGGACAGGGCCACAGAAAGCCCTGTAATCCCATGCCCCAGGCACATGAAGGCTGAGCTCCTACCTCAGCTGCTTGTTTAACTCCTTCAGTTCCCCAGAAACAACAGCTAAGAGAGAAATCCTTTCTCGCTGCTTCTTGCTGATACAAACTGAACTCACTGAAGAAAGACTATTGTGTGGTTTCTCTGATTACAGCTGATTCAAAGAATGTGGCTTGCAGCCCTTGGGAAATTTCAGCCTCAATGCATTAGGATTTATTTTGAAGAACTGTAGAGAGTTCAAAGTTTTACTCATGTTTAAAAAGGGAGTGGGGAGACATACTAGTTCTGTTTGGAAATGCTGAACAGAAGCATCATTTTCATTTTGATGTTCCCATCTGGAATGCATGATAAAACGTTGAAAATAATGGTTGTTTATTAAAAGACAATTACCGCTGTCTCAAAAGCAGAATCCATGAGCTCCAGCTGATACAATCATGTTTAATGTATAAATAAGCAGGAACTTTAGCACAATAACACTAAGTTCAGCTTTGAGAAGAATTTTAGTGACATTTGAGCAGCTTGCTTTGCATCTCCTATTTCATCTCCTTTTGGTTTCCTCTGCTCCTCCTACTTGCCTCACAGTCCAGTTATGTCCAGAAGTAATTCCTACTTTGTTCTACAAGGCTTACTCCCAAGAAAGTGTGCACAACATTGCAGCAATACCGATTTGGCTCCCTTGCTAGAGCCATCTGAAGGCATTGTGCAGCAGATTAAATTGGAGTCTACCATCAGGCTACGTTTTTCAAATGGCAGTTTCATAAATATGTAGAACAGGGGGGTCCCAGCATAATGCTTATGAAAGTCGCCTTTCCTGGTTCCTCCCATTTTACTACGAACAGTGTCTGAAAATGAGATAGCTTTATGTCTAGTGTTTGAAATTGTGGCACAAACTCTCACTTGTACTACACTAAGCAGTACTAACTCAAACTGGGTGAGAATAGAGAGGAATTTCCTACTTTACACAACTGAGACAGCTTCAGTTTACAAAAGAGGAGTTTTGCATTGACAGCTAGGCAGTGGCATACCCTGTGGCGCCCCACCCCCTCCCAGCTTCTCAACAGGCCACCTTCTGCCCTCCCCAGGCCCTGGGGAGAACAGGAGCTGGCCTGCAGGGATGGGTACCGGGGATCTGTCTTGGGCACTGGCAGCACCCTGCCCTCCCAGGCTCCCTGCAGGCCAGCTTCTGCCCTCTCCAGGCCCTCGGAAGAGCAGGAGCTGTTCTGCAGGGGGGGACTCCACGGTGGGCAGCAGCGGCATCCCACCCTTCCAAGCTCCGTGCAGGCAGGCTTCTGCCCAAGTCCCACCCTCCCCAGCCTCCCTGCTGGCTCTCATAAGTGGGGTACAGGGAGCCGGGCAGGGGGTGGGGTGCAGGGAGCCAGGCAAGGGGGAGCGTGGGGATGTGATCATGCCCCCAGGTGCCATTCAGGCCCAGTGCACCACCGCAGCTAGGAATACAATTATGAAAATGACATAAATCAAACTCAAGGCACATTGAGGGGTGTATGAATTTCAGGATGACACATTATTGTTTTTTTCACTATTTTCAATTATATCCAAAATCTTATCTACAACTAGTAGGGCCCGGCCACACGTTGCTGTGGCTTATTGTGGTGAAATGGGAAAGGAACAGGAGCAGCAAATCAATTGCAGAGGCCAGCAGTACGTGCTCATGCAAACACGCAGCCTGATACTGTGCGATGTCATTGATGTGTGTGCCCGCATTCCTTGGAGGGGGGAATGGAAAGCCACCCCTCCCACACATCTAGGTTAGCTGGTCATGATCCTTTACCTGGGAGTAAGTTTGGTTGGTGGCAATGGGTGTCGCTTCTGAGGAAACCCTCTGAGGGGCGCGATGCAGCCATTCAAAGTATGTCACGGTTGCTGTACCAAGCTTACTCCTGAGTAATGCGTGCCTGGTTTTCTTAACTGTAACCGCAGTATTCAGGGAATCTAGGGTGCATGGCCCCTCCCTCCCGTCCCTTGCATGTCACCCCTCACTCTCTTCCCTCCCTCACTTCTCTTCCCTTACATGCCATCCCTCCCCCTCCCTCCCTTCCCTTTCCCTCTGCTAGGGTGAGTGGGTCATATCAAGATGCTGGGCCCCCTGCCACCCCTCACTGTCTCCCCTCTCTCACTTCTCTTTCCTTGCATGCCACCCCTCCCTCCCTCCCTCCCTCTCCCTCCCTTCCCTCTCCCTCGTGTGTATGTGTGTGTATGTTTCACTTCCACTCGAGTTACTGCCTATGTACTGTTTTCACTGCTCATATCTGGCCATCTGAGTGAACATTCTAAGCTGCACGAACATTCTAAGGGTGACAGTTACACACAGGCAGCTGCATGTTCTTCACCATGGAGCGCCAGGAAAAAGGCGTTTTACCTGGGCCAGGTGTGAAATTTCAGGTATGTGAACATCTAAAAACACTCTCACCTGGCTGACTATAGTGGCTGGAAATTTTCAGAGGAATTGGCCCAGTAGTTACTGAGTTATACTATTGTCAACAAAAACACTGTTCGCTTTTTATATATATAGATTGTAGCTTGATAAAGATAGTTGGCTCTCACTCAGGTACAAAAATGGTAGGGAACTGTCACAATAAAAGTTGTAGAGGCAATGAGAGAGAAGTGCCATGGTCAAAACTAGATAGTATTTTTGGTAGTTTTACGTTATGGAGTCCAAGACAGTATATGTTAATGGCTCAACCTTCTCTACCTAGGGAGTAAGACCAGCCTGCAACAATGCAGAGTGGAGCATAGGATCTTGCTGATCTGGAATTGTTAAAGCTGTGATCAGTGTTTCTGGATTGGGCAATCTTGTCTAATTAAGAAAAAGAAAAGTGGTTAAGGACAACTGAATATTAGTCAAATAAGCTTGAAATGATAATTTGAAAACTGGAAAAGGTCTTCTTGCTTCAAAGCAAGACTGAGTCATGGAACTTGGTCCTTAGCCATAGTGACAAATAGGCTTGTCAGATCCAGGTTGGAAAGCTCCTTGAGATTTGGGGGTGGAGCCTGGGAAGAACAGAGACCTCGGAGGAGTATTACGCCATAGAATCCACCCTCCAAAGCATCCCTTTTCCCCAGGAAAACTGATCTCTGTAGACTGGAGCTCGGCTGTAATTCCACTTGGTCCCACTTGGAGGCTGGCATCCCTAGCAACAAACTAAATTGGGACTGATGCTCTTTAATTTGGTGATGAATGATCTACAATTGGGAGCAAATTGTACAAATCTGCAAATTATTCCAGATTATTCAGGATAGTATAAACAATGGTAGATTGTAAAGCACTCCAAAAGGATGTCTCTACATTGGGTGAGTGACTAATAATGTGGCAAATGAAGTTCAGTGCAGGTAAGAAGAACAGTTTGGAGTTATAACCTGCCTTTCTCTCCTGTATAGAGTCTCCTAGCATTTTACGAACTCTTTCTTTTCCTCTCCCTACAATAAACACCTTGTGAAGTTGGTGGAGTTGAGAGAGTTCTGAAGGACTGTTACTAGCCCAAGGTCACTCAGCTGTCTTCATGTGTAGGAGTGTGTATGTGTGTGTGTGGAGGGGGGTGGGGGATCCAGTTCACCAGATAAGAGTCTACTGTTTATGTGGAGTATTGGGGAATTAAGACTGGTTCTCCACATTATAGTCCAATGCTTTCAACCACTGCACCACTCAGGTAAGTATAAGGTGTTGTAGGGGAAAAATTCTAACTTGAAAGGTACTGTCGGGGATATAACCTGGAACATAGGGGGATAGTTGGCTAGAATTGACAAAAAAAAATTACAAATGATGTTTCTGTGCACAAAAACAGGACTAGCCTGGACTCTCAACTAAGCCTGCCAAAAATAAAGTCTAGAGACCCAGAATAGTCTGAGGCCGCTTTCCGCCGGCTGAAGTGCCGAGGAAGTGGCGAGGTCGGTGCGTTCTACGATCGCTGACCTCGATGACGCTGGGGACCGTCCCTCGCACGGACGATTCGTCCTTGAAACAGCTGGGCAGCCGGGCGCCGCAGAGCGCCGGGCGCCCGTCATCTAACCCGCTGCATGTCCTGGGCCTCCAGCGCTGTTGCCGAGGTGCTTTCTGGGGACACGCAGCCTGGCCCTGCGCACCTGCTCCAGCGGCACAGGGCGGGCGTGTCCCCAGGCCTCGGCGGCAGCCGAGAGGCGTCCGAAGATGGAAACAAGGTGTAAGTGCCGGGTGGGGAGAGCGTCAGCGAAGCCGCTGCCGCTCGCCGCGCAGCCGGCTGGTGGCAGCATGTTTCCCCAAAAAAAGCGCTTCAAAGCGCTCTGGGGAAACAACACGCCAGCGACCGGGCGGCGCGAGGGCGGCGCGGCTGCGATGCAGCTGCGCCCCCTGTGCGAATGGCGGCCTGGAGACGGCGTTTTTACCGTTTCCAGGCCGCCATTAATTGCCCGTGCGGAAACGGCCAAGGAAAAGGGGCAAGAAATAAACATAATCATATGGCTTTGCATATTTTAGAATCTGTCTGAACCATATCAATAGATATTATTTATTGAGGCACAGTCTAAGAGGTCAGCAGAGGAAGGGCTGGTAATAAGGTAAAATTGGTGACTATAGAAACCTAATACTTAATGTTAGCTCCCTTGTGGGCTAGGTAGTTCTGTATTCTGAAGCTTTCACGGCCAGAATCACTTGGGTGCTGTGTGGTTTCCGGGCTGTATGGCCGTGTTCTAGCAGCATTCTCTCCTGACGTTTCGCCTGCATCTGTGGCTGGCATCTTCAGAGGATCTGAAGATTCAGATCCTCTGAAGATGCCAGCCACAGATGCAGGCGAAACATCAGGAGAGAATGCTGCTAGAACACGGCCATACAGCACGGAAACCACATAGCACCTTCATTAATTGTTTGAACATTCCTATACTTTTTTCAACCAGAAGATGACAGGAGATTTGTGCATTAATCTGTCATTAATTGTATATTGATCTGCCATTTCCTGGACCTTATTTGTTCTAGAATGTTCCACTCAGTGCCTATCTAGTGCCTATCTAGTTCTGTCCCCAAGGCACTAGGACCCAAGTGGAACATCCTAGAACAAAGAAGGTCCAGGAAATGGCAGATCAATATACAATTCGACTGTCATATTTTGATGGAAAATAGTATTTTATTAAGTTTACTATCAGCAGATATTCAAATCCATCATGTATTAGCACGTTCTGTCACACACTAAGTTTTTCAGTGATGCATAAAGCTTACTGATTTTCAGAACATTACAGTTTTCTAAAAACGGACCTTATTTTCTTTGTCTGGAGCTAATAAGTAATTTGAAGTGAACGATTATATCTGTGCAGGGAAACTACAGAATGACATTTTCTCACTGCAGTGGTCGCCAAGTCTAGACAGCTGTATGTTTGTTGTTTTTCCCCCTACTTGCAAAGGACGGCTTTTTTGCCTCAAGGTCTGTGTGACTGGCTCAGTTAAGTGTGTTCCAGAGCTTTTGGACTACTGCATTTGTACCATAATCCTGAACAGGAAACTTAATTACTGAAAACCGTGATCTGAATGGTGAAGAATACAACAGTAGGAAAACAGCCTACAGCAAAATTCATTACCTGTGGATTCATTGTTAATGTTCTGGTGAATTTGTTGTTTAATATTTTATCTCTAGCTACTGCAGATTTCTTCATAAGCCCCTGAGAAAAGCATTTCCCCATCCAACCCCAAATATTTTGCAATTAAAACTCTATTTTTCTTACCTTTACCTTTGTGACAACTGAACCACAGGACAAAATTTAAAGAGTCCTCCCCATTGCCACCCATTTTCAATAAGCACTAGACTACTAATTTTTTACTTCAATGAGATAAACGAAAGCTGATTGTGGGGGTTATCTGTATGGTGAGCCCTGGGACATTCTTTTAGACATAGGATTACACTTAAATAAAATGAAGGCTGAAGACTAGCATATTTATTGTGGCTTCTTTTAACAAAATTTAAATTAAAAGCTGCAGCCTTTCAATCCATTACTAGGGAGAAAGGTAAGGTATAAATTAAGTAAGTACATTCACTCTGAAGCACCCACCTGAAGAGTTCCAAAATAAGCAGCATATTGTGGGAACATAAAGTTTATTTCAGATGATGAGTTGCCTAGAGAAAAATGTCCTGTCATTTTAACAAAGGCTTGATATGATGTATTGTCAAAGGCTTTCACGGCCGGAATCACTAGGATGTTGTGGGTTTTCCGGGCTGTATGGTCATGTTCCAGTAGTATTTTCTCCTGACGTTTTGCCTGCATCTGCAGCTGGCATCTTCAGAGAGAAAGAACTGGAGCAGAAGAAAACCTGACTCCTCCCATCTGAAAATCCTTGCTCATGAGGCAGAGGTTTAAAAAATGGCCAGACTACTGTCAGTCTGCTGGCAACTCTAACTGGAATCCTTCCACCTTCCTTCCTGCTGTTTATCAGAGTATTAGATTAGAAAGCAGAAAAAGTCAAACAATCTAACATCAGCAGAAAATACTACTGGAACATGGCCATACAATCCAGAAAACCCACAACATCCACTTGATATTATTAACCACATGATGCTATGCCATGTTATGCTAGGCACCCCAAAGATTGGCAGGATGGGTAGAAACAGGATTCCCCCAACCCACCATAGTTTGGTCTAGTAACACAGTCCCCTTCATGTTACCACTTAGGGCAGACCATGGAGGAAACAGCTCCTGTCCACACACTTCAGATCACAACTGCTTAGAGAGCTCCTCACTAAATGACATTTGTTATATATAAGCAATGAAATCGGCCTCTGTACTGACTCTCATATACAAGACAGAAATCTCTACTTTAAAAAAATGACTTATATCATAGATTCTATCATTAAATCGGTGTGACTACAAAGACAGATTTTATTTTACAATTAACTTAAGTTTTGGTCTCTTTACTAGGAATTAGGGAGAGCTCTAGTGCTCAAGAAGCTGAGGCAAACTCCTTTCTTCTTAACTCATGTTTTAAGTCCTTATCAAACCATGTACCTGTTTGATCTCTGCTGATAACATTACTGCAGTTGTTATGAAGTATGAGGAAAAGTGCAATTAAAATAGATAATTTAATCTTCACTATAGTCAAACTCTTGCTCCACTCTCTGCTCTTAGAACATGGTTCTGATTGTAAAGAAAAAAGGTCTGCTCTATAGGGTTCCCAAGTCTCCCATGTCCACCAGTGTGTGTATGGGGGGGGGGATTGTCTGCTCCTCATTTGGGAACTCCTGGGGATTTCGAGGAGGAGTCTGGGTGGACAGAGATCTCAGTGGGGTACAATGCCATGGAGTTCTGAGTCTAAAGAATCCGTTTTATCCAGGAGAACTGATCTCTATAGTATGGAGATGAGCTGCAATTCCAAAGGATCCCCAGGTCCAACCTGGATGCTAGCATCCCTAGGTCTATATATACAGTCAAAGGCATTTTCCTGCTTGAAAAGTTCGAGAGAACATTAAGATCTGTAATCTGGCAAAACTGGGAGGAAGCCTCCTAACATGTCCATGATACACTGAATGCTGGATTTAGGTCCAAGTAAATATGCATAGCGTTTCACAACGGTACTGCTGCTTTGGTGAATGGGTAGCTGCAGTTGTTCACTAGAAGTAGAAAGATGAATGGCTTCAATCCCCTAACACTTGGGCTGAAATTGTCCCCTGTTGATGTTTTTGCTGCCTGTTAATTTTACCTCTGTTTTCATTTTGTTGTTCCTTGATGGTTTTATTGGTCTACAATTATTGGTTGTTGTTTTTGCTCCTGTTTTATTCTGCTTTATTGCAGCTTTATATATTTATATCTTAGGCCCTTTCCGCACGTAGGTGGAAGGGCTTGGGTCGCCGTTTCTGACGCCTACCCGACGACGCTGGGACCATCCACATGGACGGTCCCAGAAAGAACCGGGAAGACGGCGCCGCTGGGTGCCATCGCCCAGTTGACTCACCTGCTCTCCGGCCCTCCGGCAGCCAAGACGCTTCCCCAGCTGAAGACTCTGAAAAACGCCGGCTCGGTGTCGTGGCGGCGAGGGCGGCGCAGCGTCCAGCAAAGCAGCTGCGCTTAGCCTCAGTAAAATGGCGACCTGGGACGCACCGGCGTTTTTCCGTCTCCAGGCCGCCATATTCCACCTGTGCGGAAACGGCCTTTATCTATTTGTGTATACACACACATACACACATATACATATTATTCTATACTTTTAATCTATTCTTTTAACTATTAATGAGTTTAAAAGAATAAATTTAGGCCTTCTCACTTGAAGACAAAACTCACACGCCTGACCTATCTCAAGAAATGTGAAAAATGCTCACAAGAAGTCTTCATTCTTACACTAGATTATACACATACACCCACACACGCCCCTGGGCTTGTTTTTATTTGATAACAGTAGGTGATAAATATAGGATGACTTCATTTCTCCAGAATAAATCTTACCCACATGCTCCCTGGAGAAATAACTTATGAGATTAATCTGTTCACCTATTTTGCTCTCTCACTCATCTTTGCCTGAAATTGAGTGAAAGTGTTCCTTTCCTGATGGGTTTTCTAGTTATATATATGAAACTGTTTGCCATTAGTATTTATTTCTACTTGCTTGCTCCAGGCAGTCGATTGTATAAATTTTTTCCCCTCATGAATGGCAGACTGATCTTAAGGGCAATGCTCCCTGCTATCGGCTACGGACGCCTGAAAATCAGTCACAGCATCAGCAATCCTCAGGTAGACTTCATCAGTTGTAGTCATCTTATCAGCTGAGCACAGCCTCTCTTAATGGAGTGATAAATATTCTGGCATCCCCGTATCACTATCAAGAGATTTAAATTGTACCCAGTACTCATTGCTGCTATTACTACAGAGTTAATGCCAATGACTCTGTCACTTATCTCTTTCGCCAGAGAGGATGAACCACCTTTTTATGTCTCCACCTGTGGTCACTAAATGCAGATGTCATACAGAAATTTCTCCCCACCAATCTGGAGCTGAAATTTCTCATGTGAATGTTGAAGAATCATTCTGGCATTTGATAGCAATGAATTTCCACAATACCATTGATCATCCTTGCATGCTATAACATTCAGTTCCAAGTGAGAAAATTTCTACTTATGTGACCTGGATAAGCCATGACATTTGAGCTAGGAATGTCAGTGCAAATGTAACACAAGATGCTTCCTGCCATATAAACAAGCATGCCATTTGTGATTATAATTACTGATACTGTTGTTATTAAGTTGCCACTTTTAAATACTTAAATTTAAAATTAAATACTTTTAATTCACAAAGTATTTTTATAATCATGAGTTTTCTTATGCCTGCAGTCTATTGATTTATCAGTAATACTCTTTCTTTATAGTAATACTCTTTCTTTATCCGTAATACTCTTCCTTTCTTTATCAGTAATGCTCTTCCTTTATAGAGACCAACTTTGTCAGCTGATTAAAGAGAAGCTCCTTTTTGACTCTAGAAAAAGTGATGCCAGGGATAATGGAGCACACATGGACAAAAGGCCGCATGGGACGTAATTGTGGGTGAAATCATCCATTGAACCGGTTGAATCCAGAAAAATGAATGTTACTTTACAGAAACTACAGTGTTTTATTGCAGTCTCCCTGCCCCAGTCCCTCAGCAGCAGCCATTTGTCCATTCCTCTACATCACTAGGAGGTGTTTTTTTTACTCAACCAAGGAATATCATTATAATGATATAACAGTCTATGGATCTCTGAATTTTCAGTTTTCATGCCTTTCCCCTGGTATCTCTACAATGAAAAGGACAGGGGACTTTCTTTAAAAAGAAAGTAAGGAATTCAGAGAACTACCAGGCTTAGGAGATTTGTGCAGTGCCTACTCCTATGTAAGAAGAGGACTTGGTGGTAGTGGTGGGATTCAGCAGGCTCGCATGACTTCGGCAGAACCGGTTTTTAAAATGGTGCTTGTAAACAACCAGTTATTAAATTATTTGAATCCCACCACCGGAACCGGTTGTTTAATTATTTGAATCCCACCACTGCTTGGTGGGATATCTTGTTGCTCACTCATGGCTCAGAGGTAGTTGAAGTCACTGCCTTTAGAATTGTTCAGGTAAATTCCCACAACATCCAGGATCAGTTTATTGTGCCAACAAAATGTTACTGTTGACAATCTCTGTCTGTCTGTCTGTCTGTCTGTCTGTCTGTCTGTCTGTCACACACACACACACACACACACACACACACACACACACACACACACACACACAGAGATTATAGTATATGAGGCATTTGCAGAATTGATAAAATTTAAAAAGCTCTACCCAAACTATTTCCATGAAATATACAGGAGTGCTAAACACAATTGTAATAATATTCAACACGCTTTTTCTGTGCAGGGTTATTTTAGGCCGTCTGGTTATTGTAGGGTTGTGAAGGAGAATATAGCAGTATATCAAAAGCCATGTGGAATCCCAGAAACAATTCCCATTTCCAGATTATTGTGGAATAACAATGCTTCAGGCATTGCATTTCCTGTACTTTTGCAACAGTGCAACCCTATACACGCTTTTATGTCCATGGAAATCAAGTCTCCCTCCGTTCTAGTAAATGGGACTATCCCAATTTTTCTTGTCTCCACAGTTCCAGAGCATCCTGTCAGCTGCTAACTTTCTACTTCATTTTCTAGTTGATTAATTTTAAAAAAATGAATTTCCTCTTGCATATTTATTATTTAATTATTCAAACATTTTTATCCCATGTTTCTTCATGGTTTGATTATATAATTGAAGAAATAATCTTTTACATGAAATATACAACATAACAAATGCTCAAAACCAGGTCAACAGTATTTTTCCAAAAACTAAAGGGAAGAATGCTGTTCTGTTCTGTTCCTAGGGAAAAACTGATTTAATTTTTAGAAGGTTGCCATTCAATAAGAAAAATAATTTCCTTGTGACAATATTACCACTTGAGCCCTGGAACCCAGAGTTTCACTGTTGGTCATCTATGAAGATATAATAAAATTTGGGGTGGAGTATAAAACCAGTGGGTAAAAATTGGGATATTTTTAGAGCCTGATTGGAGGCTTTTCAATCACTGTGCCATACTTTATTGTCACATGATTCTCAGGCCAAGTTTCCACCAGGGCAAAATTTATAAAACTTCTTTTTTTAAACTTAGTGGCGGCAGTCATGTTATTTGGCATTAAGGGAGAAAAATAGCTGTTCCAAGTTAGCATTATTTAAGTACTTGTTTATGCAATGTTTATACACTCGGTGATGGGGCTTGGTTAACTAGACTCCAAAATAGCACATGTTCCACCATTCTCCTCCAATATTGTTCTCAGTTGACAAAAAATGAAAACAAGGCAGTGCCAATCAAAACCTTATGCATGCTGATTTACATAATACATAATGAAAACAATTAGAAATAGGAATAGGAATAAATATTCCATAAACTGTATTTTAATCTATAGTAATTTCAACTTTATGTTATTTAAAGTACATACTTAATATAGTCTTTAAGACCCTATAATCTTAAAACTAATTGATTCACATATGGACTTCACGAGTACAAGATGTGCAGATAATCACGAAATGTTTAAGTTGATAACAACTCATCCATGTTACCAACAGTTGTTGGAAACAGAATAACTTTGTTGGAAACTAAACCTTGGTCTAATAAAAGGAGTTCTTTTAAAACATACTTATTCAATAATTTTATAATATTTAATAATAATAAAATAAGATCATGCTAAAAAGTGAAAGAAAGCGTCTAACAAACAATTAATTAAACAGTCCATTACTTTAATTTATATCCTGCTTGGGGACTCAAGGGGGGTTTTCACATTGTTCTCCCCTCTCCCACTTAATCCCCACAACAATCTTTAGGCTGAGATACTGTCAAGGGCTCAAGGTCACCTTGTGGGCATCCATGGCTGAGTGGGGGATTTGAACCTGGTTGTCCCAGTCATGGGCCTACATTCTAATCACTACACCAGGGGCTGATGGGAATTGTAGTCCATGAACATCTGGAGAGCCTCAGGTTGCAGACCCCTGCACTACACCATGTAGGCAGTGGTGGGATTCAGCAGGTTCGCACCACTTTGCCAGAACCGGTTGTTAAAATGGTGCTTGTATACAACCAGTTGTTAAATTATTTAAATCCCATCACTGCATGTAGGGTTGTCACCTCTGAGTTAGGAAATACCTGGAGATTTTTGAAGTAGAGCATGAGGAGAGCAGGGTTTGGGAGGGACTTCAACAGCATATAAAGCCATAAAGTTCACCTCCCAAAGGGGTCAGTTTCTTTGGGTGAACTGATCTGTCACATGGTGATCAGTTGTAATCCCAGGAGATCTCCAGACATCACTTGGAGGCTGGGAACCCTAACCCCACACCAGCCATTACAATCAAACAAAACTGCAACTCTGGTAAGATGTATTCAGCAGCAACAGCTACAAAACACACATGTACATTTTAGAATACAGTGGAAAGTGAAAGTTGACATATTACCATAACCTGTGTCTATCAATTTGTGCTTTTAAAACAAAGCCAAAGCAATATGTTTATAGTTTATTATCAGTAAAATTATATAAAAACTTTGTTTATCAGCAAAATGGTGTATCACTAAAAAAAAGGCTCTTCTCGTTCACATGAGCTCAAAAAGTATTCCTCCAAATTTATGCATTTCCCTTTGATTAAGATTACTTTTCCTACTTGCATCATCTATGCCGTAATGTCTGATCTGCAAGTGTTTCCAGCCTGTCTATCGTGATCTCAGAGTGGGTGTTCCCAGGACCTCCTTCAGCCCATTTGGTTTTCTTCCACCCTTTCTTCTCCGGGACAGTTTGAGCTTGGAATTTAAACTTCTAAGGACCTGGAGTCAGATTTTCTAACTGAGAACCTGCTAATATACTTCTGCAGTTCTGCCAAAGTGAAAACAGAACATCACCCATTGAAACCCCCCATGGCACGCTTGCTGTCAACTTTCCACCCAACACCAAAGCTACTGCCAAGCCTTGACAGCTCTAGAAGAAAAAGGAACCTCAGTTGGGAGTCAGGTTTCCTACAAAACATCACTGCCGAGCTACTCAGCCAGAATTAGGAATGTGTTTTAATATTCATTGTTCATTCTGTCTGTTACCAATGTGCAGGGTGCAATTACTTTAATACTTAACACATGTTGCTTTATGAACTGAAAGCCTTTTAAAACTGTGCCAAGATTTTTTTTTCACCCCCAAAAATCAGAACTCTGTTTTATCTCTATCTCTGTCATTGAGGTCTTGTCACTTCTGCTCAACTGTTATAAAGATTTGATTACCAAATATTCAAGAAACAGAGCCCATGCAAGATGAATGTTTTCCTACCTGAAAACTATTTTTAATCCATTTCACTTTTTGATTATTTCAGCTTACACATAGTTCAGATTTCCAAACCTTAGTAGCACCATGCAAAGAATACCACGCCAGCAAAAACACATTGAAAATCTCATGCAAGTGTAACCCAGAAAATTCCTGGCTACATAAATCTTTATTGGAGACCGAGAAGGGGGGACGGATTTAAAAATCAATAAAATGACAGCACCCTTGTGGCTTGCTAAACAAATGTGAGGATGCTTCAACAGGATAACAACATTCACCATAACAAACATTTAATATGAATGCAACAACTTTACAGCCACAATTAAAACTAAATCATGATAGCTATTAATATAGCCAACTGAGATATACAGAATCTTCAGTGCCATTCAGGAAAGGCACCCAGAACAATAAGAAATGCTAATAGTGCCCAGAAATAAAAGAAGCCAGGAGTCCAAAATATTAATTAGAAGTGCAGGGCTGCTTCTTCCCATCTGCTCTTTTATGGTGGCTGCAGCTAGTGCAGGTCTTTCTCCAGCTTGGGCCTGTGAGGGAACGATCAATTCCCTCATTCATGTTCTGGACCTTCTCTCTCCTGCTGCAGGCTGGATGGGGGGGGGGGGTCTTGCAGTTGGTAAAATATAAGCAAATGTACAAACTGCTCATGCTCCGTGAGCTCCTGTTCCCTGGGCCCTAAAGTCCAAACACCGCCACCACCACCCCCAAATACGAATATTAAAATGGCATAGATTACACAAAGGCTTCTATCCTCACACCCAGTGTGCGGGCCTGCAAGGCGGTATAAGCATTACAAGTTGACCAGGGAAGTTAGAGCAGTAAAATCAGTGAGTATAGCAGCAGAAGTATACATTTATAGCAAAACGTTGCATGAGAGAAGTTGTGTGGGGAAATGGAGTATCTTGACTCTGGATGCCGTCAACAGTGAGTAGTTGGAATCTAAAGTTGATTAATATGTTAAAAAATACAGCTTCCTCATTAGATTCCTTGTATCATGTCACTTGCATGTTTACATTTTTATTTTTACTCATCATTTTCTAGCTTCATAAAAGAAATGAAGACTTAAGGTCCAGTTCATCTAATACCTCGTACTTACAAGTGGTCCACGATGTTCTCAGGAATATTGGCAAAAGAATATATGAAGTGAGCAACTGTGAGATTACAACGCTACATTCCTAGCTTCCAGGTTAATGGAAAATATTTCAGACCCAGACATACTATAGTTGTTCATATGGATGTATATTTATGGGTGGTTTGCATATACCAGAACAGTAGCACATTGGCTTGCGATAAGAATCATTCGTGTGTTGTACTGGGACTTTGGGGTCCCAGATTCAAATTTTCCCACAGCCCAGCCAAGAAGATTATCTTTACTCAACTCCCCCACCCCCTTTACAGTTCACAGAGCTGCTGTGAAGATTTGTTTATTCAGAACATTTAGCAATAAGATATTAGGATAATATAGAGGTGGGAAGAATTGTGTAAACTGCCCCCTGAGCTTCTTTGAGAAAATCAAGTATTGAGAAAATCAAGTATTTAATTCTTTTATTTAAAAAAAAATCAATGACAGACTTAATTCATCAGCAGACACATACATTAATTACAATGTTTTGGTCCTATTAGAGTCATCCCCGGGCTTTTGATTAACGTTCTTCTAGATGGGAGATAGTTTTTGCCATTTTTCGGATGCTTTAATTTGACTTCGTAACCTTCATCTCCCTCCTAAGATTAAAGCCTTTTTATTATAAACGTAATTCTTATAAAAGATAAGACTCTCTCCAGTATATCTTTGTGAATACTAGTTAAGATAACATTTTGGAAGCAGACAGGAGAAGAGATTTATAAAGAGAGAAAGAAGACAGTTGCAGATCAACACAGCAGGGACAGAGACTGATACGCTGTGGGAAACTGTTAACAAAGAACGCTTAAGTTAAAAGTTACGCGGCAAGTGAAATTTTACAACAATGTACTTTAGCCAACATTCTTTCACTTTTCTTTGAGTTTGCGTGTGCCTCTGTGAGCATTGTCATTTTTCATCCATTATGTAAATCTGCCTTTGGAGTTTTCAAATTATTTAATATAGGCCAAGTGAGCAAAAAGTGTTATTCTTCAAGTATTCCTATTGGAATCGGTGGATAGAGAATGTCAGAGCTCAAACATGGTCTATACCATTTCAAAGTGCATTTGAAGCCTGAGACATTTCTTTCTCATGCATGGTCTATAAAACTCTTATGTACTTCAACCAGCTTAGTTCTACTAGCTTCAGTAAGAGTCTCATTTCAAGCTTAAATTTATTTCTGCTGCAGAAAATGCATTCATTTAAATGGACCGCAGCAGACAATCTAACTTGAACAATTTACTAGGCAGTAGTATGGATTCCACTGGAAGCAGGATTCTTCAATTATTACTGAGGTTCCATTGCATCCATTTGGAGGCAACCCCAGATCTTCATACTTGAGGCCAAACAATAAAGACTCATGTGGGACCATAAAAGTCTAAAAACTATTTTGTGACAAAAGATTTTGTGAGCCAGAACCCACATTTATCAAGCCATTAGTGACAGAGACTATCAAGCCATTAGTGACAGGGCGTCTGTCTACATCAGTGGTTCTCAACCTTCCTAATGCTGCAACCCTTTAATACAGTTCCTCATGTTGTGGTGACCCCCAACCCTAACATTTATCCATTTTACAGATGGAGAACACTGATGCAGAGAGTCTTAGGTGACCCCTGTGAAAGGGTCATTCAACCCCCAAAGAGGTCCTGACCCCCAAGTTGAGAACCACTGGTCTACATCCTCAAGTCCTGACCAGACTGAAATGGATCCAGAACAGACAAGTTGTCTAAGAAGCGCGGGAACTGGTCTGTTACTACTACTCAATCACTTTGCTTGGAAAAGACAGATTAAAGGTTGGGTGATAACTGACCACATCATTGTTCTGTAAGGGTTTCTTTTTAGTAGTAGACAGATAAGCACCTCTTTGAGTGAGTGACTATCACCTTAAATTAGTGATTGATTTATGATAGACACTAAGAGTCTGTTAATGTGGTCTTACATGATCCAAGGATCTAGAGCAAGGATCCAGGGCACAAGTAATGGCCTTTACAGATCCCAGGATCTTGTCTACATTCATCATCACTGAAACTGGATTTTTTTTTCACTTGCATGAACTTTTATGGCATGGTGTCAAGGTATTCCTGGGTTTCAGAAGCAGTGCTGCAGTGTGGGGAGTATGCATGAAGATGGAGAGGCAGGCAGCCCCATTATAAATCAGAGGCAGCAGACCACGGTACTGATATAGCAGCACCCCACTGCTCTCATAGAGGCTTCCTGGTGGCGTGGAAAGGCCTACAAAGTGAAAAAGCCTCCCCATCACCTAAAAGTCTATATGGGCCACGTTAGACTTGCACCACCTTTTCAATGGCTTAGTCCAAAGTGCAGGTTTCTGGCGTAACACCAGCAAAAGCTGGGAGGAAATCATGTTGGCTGCTCCCCTTGCCATGCCAAAGAAATGTATGTTGTGGTCCCAGTGCTAAAGATGGGGGCAAAGAGATGTTGAAGCATGCCATCCCCCCTCCAAAAAAGATGTTATGACATAACATTCTAGAATGAAACTGATCACAATGTTATTGATACAGCAGGTGATAGAACCTTGGCACAGCATGGAGCAACGCATCCCAAGACTGGCTGCCCTACCTGCCAGCCAATGTATTCCACACCACCCCAACCTTTCTGTTGGGTGGGGGAAAATACCATGGCATGGCAGGTTGAAGGATTCCATATGGGCATCAGTCACTGTGTGGTCCCCCTGCCTCTTGGAAGGGAGGGCACCTTGACAGCCCCCTGAACTGGGCATGTCCCCTGTAAATCCTTACCCAAAATCCCTTAAGGGAATCCCCAAGAAGAGGAAAATAGACATGCAGTGGTCACCTCTAGGCTAGACTACTGCAACTTGTTTTACACAGAGCTACCTGGTTCAAAAACTCCAACTCATGCAAAATGTGGCAGCACAAGTCTTCACAGGGATCCCATGGCAGACACACATCCAACTGGTGCTCTACCAGCTGCACTGATTCAGATGAAATACCAAATCAAGTTCAATGTTCTGGTATTTATCTTTAAGGCCCTAAATAGTCTAATGTCGTTCTATCTATTGTTACTAGAATTGGTCTGGTGTTTGTCCCATTTTACGTTGTTCACAGGAACAAAGGCGGATTCCGCATGGGCCAAAAACAGTGGAGTGAAAACGGTGTAAAATGGTTTAAGATGGTGTAAAAGGGTTTATACCATTTTCACACCACTGTTTTTGGCCCATGCGGAATCTGTCATAGCTAGCAATGCAAGAGCCTCTGACTAAAACCTCTACTGATTTATACCAAGGTTTTTCCGCGTAGAAATCCACAGGATTTTAGGTTTAACAATTTTATTGGAAAAGTCTGAAAACAAAATCATATTCTAAATTGTATACTATGGCTTTACTTTCTAATTTCACCAGGATATAAGTGAAAAAGCAGAGTTTGGTCAAGACACAAAAATACTTTTCTCACAATCAGTACATTATTTGGTTTCAGAACACGTCGTTGTTCCATCTTGATGATGTTTTATTACATTATCCTCCAAGTAATTTCAAATTTTTCCCAGAGATAAAAAGAGTTTGAGACTTGTTGCTATAGTCAAATTGAAGTAGGAACTAGGATTTCTGTAACAGGAGAAACCTGTTCACCAGTAATCTAATTTCACCAGTAATCTAATTAGGTTAGCCTGTGTGTTGAACAATAAAAACAGTGAGAACATATGGTTCTGGGGTTATAATGACATTAAACTGAATTTATTTGATTCAGTACAACTATGGGAACCTCTCTTATCTCACTAGACTCAAGCTTGGACAGTAGTAATCTTTAAAACATTAACATTCTCTTTTTTTTTCAATGGAATAGAGTGTCCAGTTTTTTGCTAGGGTTGCCAACCTCCAGGTGGTGCAGAGTGGTAGTCTACAGTACCCCATCCATGAGCCGAGGACCTGGCTGCAGCACCATAGTTGCCCCCGGCTGCTGCCCCCAAAGATGCTCCTCAGCAGCATGGGGAAATCAAAAAGCCTCCCCACTGCCGAGAAGCTTCTATGGGATTAAATAGACTTATGCAACCCCAAAGAGTTGCATACATCCTAATTTCCCACCCCCGACATAAACTGGCAAAAGGTCAGGAGGAAGCCAACGAATGTAGGCTCCTTCCTTGACCACGCCCCTGGACCACCCACTGCAGCAACAGCATTAGGACACTGGCGCAGTGTCCCATTCTGCATCCCAGTGTCAGGGGAGGCTGGCAGCAGCTGCCCACCAGTGATTTCACCCCTTCCCTCAGGTAAGTGCCCAGTGGTGGGATTCAAACATTTTAACAACAGGTTCCGATGGTGGTGGGATTCAAATAATGATTGTTAAAAAGTATTAGAAATATTTTTAATATCACTTTTTTATTTTTAGTATTAAAAAGTATTAATACTTAATAAAAAATATTTTAAGTATTAAAAAGTGATATTTTAAATTTTAACAACAGGTTCTACAGAACCTTTGGAACCCCCTGAATCCCACCCCTGTAAGTGCCCCAAAGAGGGTATTTCTACTGGCAGAAGCCCGCACCGCTTCCACCAGCAGATTCAAACCCCCCCATCTCTGAATGGGGCTTTTAGTGTTACTCAACTGATCATTCTACATGGTTTTTATATTATGCAGTTCTCAGTATAGTTTTGGGGTGATGAAAGAAGGGCAAGCCTACTGTCTGTTTGATCAGCAGAAAATGTGATTGGATCCCACCCAGTTTATACATTTTCCAACTTTTGGGATGTGCACTCTGCCACATTTACCTATAAAAGAAAAGAAGAAGAAGAGTTTGGATTTATAGTCCCCCTTTCTCTCCTATAAGGACTTACAATCTCCTTTCCCTTCCCCCCCCCCCCACAAACACCCTGTGAGGTGGGTGGGGCTGAAAGAGCTCCGAAGAACTATGACTAGCCCAAAGTCACCCTGCCGGCATGTGTTGGAGTGCACATGCTAATATGGTTCACCAGACAAGCCTCCACAGCTCAAGAGACAGAGTGCAGATTCAAACTTGGTTCTCCAGACTGAAGTACACCTGCTCTTAACCACTACACCTTGCTGGCTCCACACTGGCTCCCAGGATCTAGGATCTGATCTCATATAAAATTAGGATCAGTTCTCAAATATCTCTAGAACCTTGAGCAAGGGTTCAACTGGAGATATAACCTGCCTTTAATTACCTACAAAACTGAAACCTGTGCTGCTTTCTGAATTTGGCATAGAGAATCACTCAGGTGGAAAACAAGCAAGTTATAACTGGAAATATTTCCAAACTAAACTTACGGGGAAACAGAACAAAAACAAATTAAATACAGGAAAACATCTTGCCTATCATGAATGTGCTCAGCTATAATTCAGGAAATTTGTTTTACGAGAGTTCATTCCTGATGTGGGTTGCATACACCTGTTGGTGCTACAGGTGTATCTTCTTGTATTCATCCTCTACCAATTATAATTCCTTCTCAGGACCTACTGTGATGGAGAGCTTCCCATGAACAAACAGGCTGGGAACAAGACAGTTTTAGATCTGGACTGGAGAGAGCAGCTACATAAATATGCAGCAGAAACAAAGAAAATTAACCCAAGCAGAGGGAAGATACTCAGCAAACAATAGGCTGTCTATTATGGTAACAAACTTCACAATATCAAGATAGTTTTCATAGAGTAATTTGGAGAAGTGGCACTCAATATGCAACATAGCCAGGATTTACAATAACTTGGAGAAAGTAGTATTTCATTATAAAAAGAAATCAAGGTACAAGAGGGTTTATTAGAAACTGAGAGATGGGAGGGAAGAAGCCAGCATTAAGAGTGAGGGAACAGAAATATATACATAATGGGTAAGAGCTTAGAAAAGGCAACATATTAAACACGCAAAATCCCTATTGAAGTACAACTGTCTGCATGCAGTGCATACATTCTTTCCAGTTAAAAATAGTTAACAGGCATAGTGTGAGCACATGCAGAGCCAGGAGATATGCCCAACTGAGTAGATCAGTTTATATATTTTAATCCTTCTTAAAACAGGTTTATCTTCCAAAAGAGTCACTCATTCCTTCTTCTTTTCCCTGATTTAGCAACTAGAGAGCCTACAGACCCACTGTGCTTAGAAGGGGGCTCTCATTTTTATTTCTAACATTTTTATTTCTAACAAGTCTTCCAGCAGATTTGGAACATTATTGAAGTATAATTTTTTATTTGAACTTCACCGTCTTTGATAATGAAGACATGTGGGATGAAATTTCAAATCTTGAGACGTAAGGAAGACAGCCTTCAACATCTTTAAGCATTGAGAATGGCATATTTTTGTTGCCCATAGCATCTGAGACAGTCTATAAAGTCTCTTGAACAGCAGCATCAATTACTACAACATGATCAGAGCTTCACATGAATGCCAATGTATATTTGGTCTTTCTTTACGTATATGCTGACCAGGGCTGGATTTACATTTTTATTGACAGGGGACAAAAGTACAAGATGATGCCTCCCATATAGTATATACCAGAGGCGGGATCCAGCAGGTTTTCACAGGTTCCCGAGAGTAGGTTACTAATTATTTGTGTGTGCTGAGAGGGGGTTACTAATTGGTGATTTTGCCACGTGATTTTTGCCTTAGTTACACCCTCCTCTCAGCAGTAGCACGCAGAACTTGAAGCAGTCTAGCAGGAGGTGCACTGGCGTGCATTCGTTTCCCACCCAAGGACCGGCTCAGTGGCTGTGTCCTTTGCCACAGCCCCGCCCAGGAATACCCCACCCCTGGAGTGCCTGGCCACGCCCCCGTCGTGCCCTGCCCAGCCCCATTGGCGCTACGCCACAGTTTGAATCCCCCACCATGAGAACCTGTTACTAAAAATTTTTGGATCCCACCACTGGTATATACATATTCTTCTTTATATAATCAATGTATATAATCAACAATTCCTTTAAGTGATACAATAAATTATGTTGACTTCTATGAACTCTTAATGAATTATTACACTTTTACATTATTTTATCTATGTATAATGTTTGACTATTCCCTCAACCCTTCTGCACATATAAAAACCCAATCCAAGGAGAAAATTTTCAGCCTAGCTTTTTCCTAGACTTTTTTTTAAAAAATACAGCCCACATAATTTTGAAATAGAAAATACCAAATGTACTTTATGCTCCTTCACAGCCAGAAAGGTACAGTCCAAGAAAAAAGCTTTATCTGGTAATAATGCTGCTATAAGCTAAAATGACTAAATGGAAGCTACTGTATTTTACCTGGGAAAAACTCACTGGAAAAGAAAATACTGCTAGGAAATTTTGAAAGCAGTAGGAAAAGATACGGATTGACTGAATAAAGGAAGCCACAGGTCTCAGTTTGCATGACATGACATGCAGAAAGCTGTTAATGAAAGGACTTTTTGGAGGTCCTCTGGGGACCAGGGTCTCCATCTCTCTCTCCCCCCACCCATTCCTAGCAGCAGCTTAATTGAATAAAGAGGTCATGTGCACTTCAGAACAAGCCATCTCTGCTGGGCAATTGAGCCTCACCCATTTCCTAGCAGCAGCCTATTTGGGGAATGGCATGGGTGTGCTGCATAAAAAGCCAACTTTGTTGGGGAATTGAGCCTCCTCCACCCACTAGAAGCAGCTTAATTGGGGGAACTGCCAGCAAAGGTGAAGAAGATAGGCTCTTCTCTACCCCCTACCCCCCCCCTTTGAGACTAGGACCCCTTCCGCATATGCAGGATAATGCACTTTCAATCCACTTTCAATGCACTTTGCAGCTGTGCGGAATAGCAAAATCCACTTTCAAACCATTGTGAAAGTGGATTGAAAGTGCATTATTCTGTATGTGCGGAAGGGGCCCTAGGAGCTGTTTTATACTTGGTTTTGCCAAAGAACATGAGTAGACCTTCCCCCCCATCTGACAGGCTTGCCTTTTCCAAAGAGCATGATTTCACACCTTGGGAAAGGGGAGAGGAGAATGGAGGGTCTGTTCACATGAATATGTGCCATCAATTCACTTCTAAATTATGAATTTTCTCTTTTTCTTCAACTCTCCATTTTCTCCCTTTGCATTCCCCACCCCAAAGTTAGATTATCAATAGAGCACTGATGCGAATGGACAAGTGAGTGCTAAACTAATGTTTCTCCTCCCCCTCCATTTTGAGATTGGAGCAGCTTTGTCAATTTCACCTAGAACTCCAGATATTAATGTTCAGACAGAGATACAAGGATGCTGGACCTTTCTCAATTTCACCTAGAGTCCCTTAAGTTAATCTTTAGGCAAAGAGGCTTGGTGTATCAGAACATCTTTGTCAATTTCACATAGTGCCCCCAAAATTAATGTCCAAGCAGAGAAGCAAAGATACTAGGTGGATCTGAGCAGTTTTGTCCATTTCACACAGAACATTCCCTTCCCTTGCAGCAGCCTATCTTCCCTTTCTGGAATTTTCTCTTTTCCTTGACCAGCCATCCCTTTCCCCTCCCTCAATCCCCGCTCCCCTCAAATGGACTAAAGGGTGCCAAGAATGGTGCTGAAGTAAAAGGCTAGGATTGTGAAGATTGTGAACAGGACTGGGTCTCTGGGTTTTTGGGAGGGGCATACAGCTATGCATAATGGTGGTTTATGCCTTGGTTGTGTGGTGCAAAATAGAAGATTGCACCATTTTAAGCGCAAACTGAAGGGAATGCACCAAATGTACTTATAATGGAGAGATTCTCCAAAATGTGGTATCTTTGCTGGAGCACCTGTGCAAAAAAAAGAGAGAAAATTAGGGTAATCATTGTCCATGTCATGACTGATATGATACCCCTCCCCCAACTGAACAAATTGCCTCCTATTCAGACAAGATGAAACTGACTGAACGGAACAAACAGAACAAAAACAATGTTGAGATGCCAGGTACTGCAGACCAAATTTGTGGAAACCAGTTGGATCAATCTCACCTGAAATATGGGGCAAATGAAGCATGTGAAAAAGGCCAAAATTATGTATGCTGTATTTTTTTTTAAATGGCCAGGAAAAGGCTAGACTGAAAAAAATTCTCCTTGGATTGGGTTTTTATTTGTGCAGGAGGAAACATTTGAACATTACTGACAGACAAAATAATATAAAAGATTATTTTTGTTAATAGTTCACAGAGGTCAACATAATTAATTCTATCATTTAAAAGAACTGTGGATTATATACGCTGATTATATATCTATCTATAACAAAAATATGTATATACCAACGGGGGTGACATCTTGTACTTTTGCCCCCCTCAAAAAAATGTAGCTCTATTCCAGTCCACTGGAGCCTTTATTATAATTGCACATTACAAAGGCACAGCTATTCAAATTATTGTGTAACAAAAATCTCTTTAAGGTTTGCGTTGTCAAATTTTATGCAAGGCCATCAAGAACAACCATTGATCGCTAGAGGAGGATTCCTTCTCTCTGCCATACCTTGATAAATTCCAAAAATCATTCAAAAATAAACCACATGACTTTCCTGTGTTCATATTCTGCCCCCAAGTGACCACCCTCCCTGGAACTGATTACAGAGAAATATCTCACTGTATTCAGTAGAGCATTCTCCCTAGTTCAGAAGATTACACAAATGGCCCTTTCATGACTCCTCTCAGCATACTCCAAAATAGTACTGGAAAATATGATTTGTCATAGGTCAAGGCTGTGTATTTGGGACTTACTTAAAATGAAAAGCTAGAGCTTGGCCTTTATCTGAGCTTGGCCTAATGTTCATTGTTTATTCCATTACCTTGCTGGACAACTCTGAACCACTAATGAGATTTGTGACATTTCATACTTTTCCAACTTCAATTATGCTCACTTTAATGGAGTTTATTTTAGCAACTGAAAGAACAAGGAAACAATTCTTATCCTATATAAGTATTATGGCTTGATTTTGTAGCCACCGGCAAAAACATAATTGAAATCAGTGGGGCGGTGCTGAGGCTTAGTGGAACATAGTTCATGCTGCTATTCTGTATAAATCCATCTTGAAACAAATTTCCTCTTCTGGCGGTTGAACTGTTTACTTGTCCCTCAGGAGGGAAAGCATCTTTCCTTGGCCTCTAGGTTGGATCACTGCCAGCCTAATAGATGTGTTTAAATGGTGATAAAAAAAATTCCCTGTTTAGAGAATTTTAATGGAGGGGATCGTATCCTGAGGGAATTTTGACTAAGAAAATCATATTCTTCTGTATCAAGGTATACAGATCTTCAATATGATTAGCACACTGTGATTTGATCCAAGAGGATGTGGTAATTCAACAACCATTCAGAAGGGAATTATGTTTGGAGCCAAAATGGAAATAAGTGGGCAAAGTCATTTACTTCAAAGCATTAAAAATATTTAAAAATACACAGACTGCTGGTGGAAAATCTTGGATTGACAGGACTACATGCTGAAATGATTTACCTACAGAACATTCATAATAGAGGCAACCAAAGACTTCTGCTTGGTATTTCACATACTTCATGTTTAGTACAATCAGATTCTTAGGGTGCCTTTAGAAATCACCATTTCCACAAATATGAGGATATCTGCTTGTTAAAAGCACACCTGCACATAGTATAAAGAAGACATGCAAGTTTGTGTTTTCCTTCCCACACATATTTTCAACTTCCTGAATTCCAAAATACACATGAAACATCCATCCAGCTCCTAAAATATGGACGGGCTCGATTCTCTACTGTAAATATACCCATGTTTAGGGATTTGACTTGGTCTGAAATCACATCTAGTTCAATCCCTGTTTAAATGGTATTGTTCTTATTTATATCTTTTCTCAAATATAGACCTTTAAAAATATTAGGTGCAATTTTACATTTATGTGTGAAACACAGAGAGTTGAGGGAAATTATAGGTTTGGGGGAGGAGTTGATAATTGTTCAAGAAGCTAAGCATCAATTTCTTTAGAAACAAATATTTCTAATTTATTTTCTTCCTTTATTGAAAAGAAACAGGCCTAAAATACAAAGGCAAAATCCTGTTCCTTTTCTTTGTAGTAATCAGAATGAATCCTGGAAATTGCAGCTCCCGAACAGTAATAATTCATAATATGTTATTATTAATAATAATTTTATCAACAATGTTAATATTAATAACTTTTAAATAAAATTTATTATTACTACTAATATTTTTAAATGTGAGAGCTGCTATAGTGGCTGGTTACATGAGCTGTATCTGGGTCCAGATGAGGTCAAAGAGGTTAGCTGAAATCTTATTTGTAGTGGACACAAAGCACTCAGCTACTAAGGGTAAGGAGGAGAGGCCTGACCATATTTATAGCACCCCCCTACTGCTTGAAGAGACATAAGTTCCAAAGGGAAATGGTCTCCCACGTCTCCAGCTAGAAGGGAAAAGAGTGGTGAAAGGTGGGTGGAAAGCCAGCAAGGCGACAAAATTCAGGACAAGATGATGTTTCCGCAGAGTGAACCTTTTGAAGCACAAAGGATAGTTATCCACCTCCGTTTAGTACAGTCACAGTTGGGAGATATATCTGATTCTGAAACGTATTCAGGTTCTGCAGAACAGGTGGAAATGGCACACTTCATACCAGCCATAGAAGTTTTTCATTTCAATCTTCAGGACGTTTCTCTTCGTTAGCCGTAATATCCATATGGCAACTATTTTGCTTGCAACGTTTTGCATAAAGTGCTTGGCTGTTTACCAAAAAAGGCACTGAAATATTCTTCAGGGCCAGATAAATCACTGAGCTATAGGGTTGAAAACTCTGAGTTGGGAATTTCCTGGAGATTTGAGGGTGAACCCTGAGGAGGGTACAGTTGGGGGAATGCAGTGACTGCAGCAAGCTATAGTGCCCCTTCTCCCTCTGAAGCAGCAATTTTCTCCATGGGAATAGATCTCTATAGTTTGGAGATGAGTTGTAATCCTGGATGATCTCTGGGCCCCAACTGGAAGTGAGTAACACTTCTATCTGAACATGGTGCAGAAATGTCAGGCAACCACAGCTACTTTTTGTTTTCATGTTAGTGTTTCATCCAAAAGTGGGGGGGGGGGGAGCATTTTCCACTCCAGAATTTTTCCTACTACTCCAGCCGTCAGTCACAGAAACTTAAGGTTTAATTTTTTTGGACAATCTTCGGGGTTAAATGAAACTTTATTCACTCACTCCTGTCCTCAGCCCAGGAGCAAGGAGAAGCTGGGATGGGCCAATCTCCTTGATAACTCTGCCTAACCAGAAGCATGGTGAGGGAAGGCCATTGACATGCAGTTCTAGTCAAAGGCATTGTGGCTCTTGACTCTGAAAATCTGTCAATCTAAATTTGTACAGCCCAGTTTTAAACATCTATACCCAGAATTAAGTCCTACTGTGCTCATCATGTGAGTAAACAAAGGACGGAAGCCATGGGGCTAATGGATTCTTAGGTGCAGCGAGCCTTCCTCTGGTGGGAGGCAGTGGTGGGATTCAAATAATTTAACAACTAGTTGTTTACAAGCACCATTTTAACAACCAGTTCTGCCAAAGTGGTGCAAACCTGCTGAATCCCACCACTGGTGGGAGGTATGTGTTCCACGCATGGAAGTCTCTTCTACCAGAGGCTGTTCCACTACCAAACTGAAACCTTGGTATTAAAGGTGTGACAGGGCTTTTGGTTGTTTTCACATTTGTGTGTGTGCGTGCATGTGTGTGTAAAATGCCCCACCCTGTAAATCCTGGCAGGGTAGGGCACGAATAAAAGGACTCTTTGAGGGAGACTGCAGCTTTGTAATTCTATTGCTACTGTGTTGTCACAACGTAGAATAGAAGGATCATGTATTGACAAGATATAGACAGAAAGCAGAGGACCTTCATACATAATGTGTGCCAACTTTTTAAACATATCCCTTTGTCTTTATGCCAAGTTTAAGCAAAATAAACTTTCCCAGTGCCTTTTATCTCCATGCTAAGAAAAAGGACACCTGTTACATTTCTACATGTCTGGATGCTATTAAAAGAATAGGAGCAAAACCAGCAAAAGGTTGACAGACCTGTCAGAGTTAGTGGACAGTGTTAGCAGAGGTGGTAGGTGGAATGGTACTGTATAGCTCAATCTCTTCAGATCTTGGAAGCTAAGTACTTGGAAGGGAGACCTCCAAGGTAGACTCTGCAGAGGAAGGCCATGACAAACCACTTCTGGATAATCACTTCCCTGGAAAAATTTCTGCTTCACCACTTGCCTATGACTCACTGAATGTGCAGTGAAGTATGGGGATACTGTTTGTAATGGTGTGTCATTATCTGGTTTTGAGATTGAGTTGGATTTTAATTCCATCATGTAGGTAGCAATGTTGTTGGTACTGAGATCCTAATGTCTACTCCTAGCATCAAATGAGAACAACTTGAGAGCACTTCACACACACAACACACAAGTCCATTGCTGAATTGTGAAAAAGAGGGTGGAAGTTCAAATGACAACTGGGACAAAGACATGTGGGTTTTGCTACTGACCGGAATATTTATCATTCAAATGAATGCATGTTGGGCAGAGGAGGATTGCGCAGGCGGTCCTCACTTAGGATCACCAATAGAAGATGTAAATGATGATACTTTTACATACATGTTGTCTCTCAATTCACAATAAGGGTACCTGATTGCTTATAGTGTTCAAACTTTCTGGAGGACAAATGGAGGTAGGATGAGGGTGAGCCCGACTGTGGGCGAGCCCTGTTTTCTGCTCCAAATGTTTGACAAACACATGGAATCAGTTTGAGCGTATAGTTGTGTTTGAGAAAGTTCAGCCAAAGGAGCCTAAGGAAACTTCTTTCAGCCTGAGAAGGTTTCCTTCATCTTGTGGGTCTTCCAGCTTCAAACTTTGCTCAGTGGGGAATCACAGGTTGATCAGTAGTGACACTGCTCATGCCATATGGCACGGTCCCAAAGCTTAAATCAGTTCAAGGAATTAACTCTTGAAATATATATGGAACTGGTTCCCATTATGTGACAGCTGGGAAACTAGTTGGTTAATTTTCTTTCTTTCCTGTGTGTACCATACACGTCCTTTAAACACGCAGCCTCATGTACATGTAACGCAGCTTCTTTTCTAATCCCTCTGTGTTGGTAAAGTTAGCTGCTGTTCACATGGCACTGTTGTTTGCACAGTGGGAAATGTTAGATAGAATGAGTCCATCTCTTCAACAATGAGCTGAAACCTACAGGCCAGCAGTGCCTGTCTTGTTTACACCAGCCACCAGGTTGCATTGTTCAAAGAAGCGTGACTTGTTTTAATGATGTCGGTGTTCTGCCACAGGTGCTTAGAAGCCAATAGACCTTGCATTGCTGTTAAACCAAATGTCATCACTAAGGACAGATAATGTTAAGCTTTGAGAAAAGATCTGGAGCACTGTACTCTTGTATTTATTTATTTTATTTATTTTATTAGATTTTTATACCGCCCCATCCCCGGAGGGCTCTGGGCGGTGTACAACATTTAAAAATAGTATAATTAATAACATTTAAAAGCAGCGATCCAAGTTTAGATATAAATTAAATTAAATTAAAATCCAAGATGTAAGGTGGCGTCCAGCATTTCAACAGTATAAAATCCCTCCCTCCCCACGATGAAGGGGAGGCATGGCGAGTCACAGTGATGGAGTCGTGGCCCGGGTGTTAAGGGCACACAGACGGGGCACTGTTGAAGCGGCTGGGTCCCTCCAAAGGCCGGCTGGAGGAACAGCTCAACGTCTTTACAGGCCCTCGCTGAACTCCTTAAGGTCCACACTGGGAGGCCCGGACAGCTGAGAGGGAGAGCTGTTCTGCACCAGGCCGGGGCCAGGGCTGTAAAAGTCCTGGCCCGCGTGGAGGCCAGCCGCATCGCCGAGGGGCCAGGGACCACCAATAAGTTGGCCTCCGCCGATCGGAGAGGCCGCCTAGGGACATATGGGGTGATGCGGTCTCGAAGATACGATGGTCCCAGGCCGTGAATGGCCTTAAAGGTCAACACCAACACCTTGAAGATGATCCGGAACTCTACTGGAAGCCAATGCACAATACACAATAGTTAGTGAAACATAAAATAATTTTTTAAAATGTGCAGCACTTCCGAAAGGTTCACCGATCTTGATTCATGAAAGGAATACCTGAATTGACATGATAATTAGGCACCTGAGTTCAAACGTGTGGTTATATTTTTGAACAAAAAACAAAGGCAAACAATGACAAGGCTGTTTTTCATTTTTAAGACACACTGGTGAATAATTGCCATTACATTCCTTGCCTCGGGCACTATAAGGCAGTTACATTAACCGCCCAGTTCTATACATCAACTTTAGCTGTAATACTACAAGCCTATTCTGTTCCCAGTAAAAATAGTGAAAATATCCAGGTTAGGTTCTGCTTGCCAGGAAACTTTTATGCTTTTGCTACTTTCATACCCACTCAGCATTGAGTCCAACTAGATTTCAAAATTCTTATTCTAGAAAGCTCCGTGACATGTAACATTGACTGAAAAAGACACTGCTGCCTCCTCACTTCTACGTATCTATAACCCATCAAATGCATAGCAAAGCATGGGGAAATTGTAACTGTGTGTCATTGTCTGGTTCTGAATGGCACTGGAGATTGGGTTGGATTTTAGTTCTGTCATGTAGATGCCAATATTTCTGGTACTGAAATCCTAACATCTTCTCCTAGCATCAAATCTTCTCCAAGAAGAGGAGTCAAAGTAGGTGGGGCACAATTTTTGTACAAGGTCTCAAGTTGGTTTTCAAGTTAAAGGTTACAGCCATAGTGTGTTGGGAGGTCTTGGAAGGCATCTAGTCAACTCTCTGCCCAGTGCAGGAACATGTATCTAGAGTATCCACAACAAATCACCACCCAGCCTTTGTTGAAGGGCCTCCAAATGAAGGAGAGTGTTCCATATCTCAATGCAAGTCAGTCTGTTCCACTGTTAAACAGCTATGTCTAATATTCAGCCATAATCTACTGTACTGCCAAGTAATTTTCACCCATTAGTGCTGCAGCAAGGGAGAACAGTTCTCCCTATCTTCTACATGACAGCCTTTCAGATATTTGAAGACAGTGATCATGTCTCCCTTTCATCTTCTAAACATGTCCAGTTTGGAAAATGTTTCACTCAAAATGGTGTGATCCTCCATTTTGCACCACAAAACATTTTGCACCTTGTGCAATCTGCCATTCTGCACATCAGTATGCTCCCCCGCCCCAACCCCCCCCCCCACTGCACAGACCCAGTCCTTGGAAAAAGAAAAGAATAGGATCATCACAATCCTAGTCTTTTACTTTAGCAGTATATTTAGCATTCACTCATTCATTCGCACCAGTGTGCCATCAGTAGCATCACTTTAAAAAAAAGTAAATGTGAGGGGGGAAATGGAGGGAATACAGCTGACTAAGGGCAAGAGAAAATGGCTGAAAGGGAGGATGGACTGCTGCCAGGAGGAGGGAATGGTCTATGTGAAAATGACAAAGCTGATTCAAAACCCCCCAGCCCCCTTGAATCTCTGGCCGTTTCCGCACGGAGGCGGAAGTGGCTGGGTCAGCGCATTTTGTGCCAACCCGACAACGCTGGGACCGTCCGCATGGACGGTCCCAGAAAGAGCCGGGACGACGGCACCGCAGAGTGCCATCACCCCCGAAACCGTAACCCAGCATGTCCCCCTCGGCCAAGGCTCTGAGGATCACGCCCCCCCCGCCCCTAGCACCTCGCTCCAGCGTCAAGCGGAAGCTTGGAAGGCGTGCTCCCCAGGCGAATCAACGCGCACTTCGGGAGGCCCAGGGACAAGGTAAGTGCAGGGAGGGTGTGGGGGGGAGGCGGCGTTCGCACGGCAGCGGCTTCAAGCCGGCATTCCAGGGAAAGTGCGCTTCCCAGCGCACTCCGGAAACACCGGCTTCGCGCTGGTTGCGATGCAGCTGCGCCCTTTGTGCGAATGGCGGCCTGTGGACGACGTTTTTGCCGTCCCCAGGCCGCCATATTCCGCCCGTGTGGAGACGGCCTCTGTCTGAGCATTAACTTCAGGAGTTGTATGTGAAATTGACAAAGCTGCTCTGATCCATCCCAGCCTTCTTGTATATCAGCCTGAACATTAACTTAGGCAACAGTATGTGAAATTGACAAAGATGCTATGATCTAAAATGGAGAAGGCAGGGGAGGAGAAATGTTAGTTTAGATGTCACTTGTCAATAAGTACCAGCATTCCATCGGTATCCTCATTTCAAGAAAGTTTTTTGAAATGTGAATAGAGAATGAAGGGAATTGAGGGGGAATGGCTGACCAAGGTTATTCTATGTGATATTGACAAAGCTCTTCCAATGTACCCTGAAATTGGAAAAGGAAGGGAGGAAAAAAATGGCTGAAGGGGAGGTTGGGGCATGGATAAGGGCTAGGGCGGAGTGGAGAAATAAACAGTGAATCATTATGATTGCACTCTTAAGGGAAACTAGCTTTGCATTGGTCCAGGGAGCCGGGAAAGGCCCTGAAACCTCTCCACCACCAAAAAGCCCCATAGGGTTGAAAGGGCATATGCTGCTGAAAGGAAGGCATAAGTCCACAGGCCAGTGCCTTGCACTACCAGCCCTTGATCCCAGCAGGGAGCCAAGTAAAGTTGACTCCCCGCCCTGGGAATGCCTTTGTTCACCCTGCGCCCCCCACCCCCCACCCCACTGGCATCCAAGAGGAACCCCAACTCAGCCCCACGGCAGCCTGAACTTCCAGGTTTTGAGGAGGCGGAGCTGTGTGACAAGTGGGTGCTGGTGCGTCTTTCCCTCCACAGGGGTAAGTGCCTCGGGGAGGGTAAACATGCTGGCATGAGGATTCACTTCAGGCCACAGATGGCCATCCCAGGCTCCATTTATTTGCATTTTACTTTTGATGGAGAAAATAATTATGCAGAAATAAAATTCCTGTGTTTTGCATTTTAATCTTATATAAAACAAAGTAGATCTTATGGTTTTTCAGCCTGCATGGAATTAAGTGTCAAATGCTCCCTATCCTTTCATGCTCATAGTGGTGGAAAAAGCGTACGAAAATGGTCCGTGGGGATCCTATATTTGTACTTGGAGGATTTTTATTTTCAGGCCTGGTCAGACTTTATGACTGGTGAGTTTTTGGAAAATGCAGCGCTCGAGGACTGTGTTTCATAATGATTTCTCCTTATGCTATTTATCTCACTTCTCCAGTTGCTGAGCATTTATCCTCACACAGGCAGGAGCATGACAGGAGAGGAACGAAGACGTCAAAAGAGATTCTGCCAGACTGGGAAAGGAGGATTCTCTTTTTTTGTTCCCTCCCCAAATGACATTTTAAAGAAAATGCATAGAGATATTAGCATTCCAATGCAAGTTGGAATGTGAAAATCTCTCAGTACTGTGCTGGAGATATATATATTGGGCTGGGGAAAAATTACAAATGGTGAAACTGGGAGAAGGAACATTTTGCCATTGCTTTTCCTTTCCAGTTCTGCATTTCCATAATCATATTTCTTTACAACTCTAAAATCCCATTTTTGCAGATTTTATCTCCTACTACTTGAATTACTTGTCTCCTGTTACTGATTTCCGTGGCATTTAGCATTTCATTCAGCGGAGTTTCAGCAGGGTTTCTTATGGGGAGCCATGTTTGCTGGGTTGAAGCTGCTGCACATACTACGTCATTAAAGTATACGTGCTGAAAAGGTTTTAGAATGCACCCCTAAAAATATCGTATGTGCATATTACAAATAGTATTTTAGCAAAGATTTGTTTATTAATTTGCTTCATTTATAGCCCAACTCGTGCCTGAGATTCAAGGAGGGCCTTTTACACATGAGTTGTTTATGTTTCTTGCTGCCAAATGCTACATTGTTCTTTGAATTCCACAAGTTTTTTTCTAGAAACATTTTCCCTTCATTGTTACTTCACTGTTTTTCTGAGCGCTTTTACTGCAATGTGTTTTTTTAATCCATTTCTGAGCCAGTTTCTTTTGAGTGCACAATCATGTTGACATGGTCTTTATTTATGAGAGTGCCATCATGTTGACATAGTCTTTTCTGCTCCACCAAACACCTGGCCCTTCTCTTTGTGTAGTCACCCAACCTCTCCTTCAGCCATTTTCTTCTCCCTGTCATATCCTCAGTTTTCAAAAAGATTTTTTTAAAAAATAATCTGTTGTATCAGATTAGTAAGGTAACATTAGAGCCCAAACACAAGCCGGGTGATTGTTTTAGCTTTGTCAATATTATCTTGAATTAGCAATGTAACATGAAGGATAGGATGCATTGTGTTCTTAGAAGCAAGTGAAATTGACAAGTTGTTGCTGTAGGAGGAAATTGATAATAATAAGAAGAGTTTGGATTTATATCCCCCCTTCTCTCCTGTAAGGAGAATCAAAGGGGCTTACAATCTCCCTGCCCTTCCCCCCTCACAACAAACACCCTGTGAGGTAGGTGGGGCTGAGAGAGCTCCAAGATGCTGTGACTAGCCCAAGGTCACCCAGCTGGCGTGTGTGGGAGTGTACAGGCTAATCTGAATTCCCAGATAAGCCTCCACAGCTCAGGCGGCAGAGCTGGGAATCAAACCCGGTTCCTCCAGATGAGATATATGAGCACTTGACCTCCTACGTCACTGCTGCTTCTACGCCACTGCACAATAAGGGACTGCCACAGTAATGATTGAGTGTTACTGCAACTGTAATTTGACTGGAAAATATTGTTCTTTGTGGGGAAGAGGTTCATGTTTCTTTTCCTTCAGGAAATGGCCCTTTGTACAACCCATACTCAGCCACAGCTCCAGACTCCAGGTGTGGCTTGGGTCCACAGCTGACCAGGTGCCCAGCTCTCACTGGTCCCAGCCCTGGGAATGAGCCTTGTGACTGGGCACAGCCTCAGCCATGCCACAGATGGGTGGCTCCAATGTGGAGCTTCCTCCTCCTGGCACTGGACCCACCTGCCAGCTGTGCTCAAGACAGCATACCTCAGCTGTTTGTCACCCTCCTGAGCTGCCTTACCTGCCTTGGGATGGCCTTGTTGGGAGGTTGGGTGGGTACAGTGGTGTTCTGTGCCCCACGTGCCTACTTCCCCTTCCTTTCTTGGATGTAGTAGAAATGGAAGCTGAGAATTTCTGAACTGCGACTTCAAAAGTCAACTGCGCAGTAACTCTAGAGTGGCTGTGCAAAAAAGGGGGAGGGTTGTTGTTCTTCTGCATCATGGGAGACATGGTATCACCATCTGGAAGAATATGTTTTCAGCAGTAGCATGTGGGACAAATGTAACTGAAGAGAAGAGGGAAAAACACCTCAAAACAACACAGGGAAAGGAGATATATGGAATGATTTCACAGAAAACATTTCCAAGATAGAAAGTTTGACCACTAGGAAAATCTGTTCACATGGAAAAGGCCAAATGATCACAGTGTATAAAGCTGTCATACAGTACTGGTTCTTGTATCAGGGTGGCCAAACAGATTCATGAGTCATATATGGCTGCTGAATGGATCAAGTGTGACTCCTTCCCATGTAATGAAATGGAACGAAATTAAAATAAATCCTTAATGTTCATATGCTTAACTATTTGTGTCAAATCCAAGACAGTGCAGAAGTGAAGGGCATCAGATTAAGGCCTAGAACAACTAGGTTTGTATCCCCACTCTACCAAGGAAGCTGATTGGTTGATCTGGGGCCAGTCACTCTCTCAACTCAACCCACCTCACAGGGTTGTTATGAACATAAAATGGTAAAGAAGAGAACACTATTATAAGCTGTTTTGTGTCCCACTTGACGAAAAAAGCAGGGAATAAACAGACATTCTGTTTTGTTCCTCAGTGGCCCATCCTTTGGGGCAAAAGCCTTTTTTCTCCTTTGTTCTTTTTTGGAAACTTGATGTACTGACTTACTCCTGGCACTTCTATGTTTATTACCAGATAAATTTAAGTATCATTTTAGGTTAGTTTCAGGAACAACATTGTTCCTTGGTGGCTTCTCTGTCTCTAATGGTAAGTTTATAAAGTTCACTCCAAGGGATACTCTTGACAATGGCAATGCTTCTTCCCAGATGTAGATTTTTGTACAGCTTTGATATAAACCTGCTGAGACTCCTTCAAGTATGTGTCTTTTATCAAAATGTTAACTGTTTAATAGTCCTCGCTTTTCTCTACATAATGTGGTTATTCACAGCTCGATCGTGCTCTCTGTCGCTCTTGCTCTCTCTGGAAGGTTTTGTTCTCCAAATATTCAGACTGATTTTTTATTTCCTACCTATTCTCCACAATTATTTACCATTTGCCTTAAAATAAGAACAGGGGAGACCTTTTGACATATGTAGGTATTCAGGATTAGAGTCTCTGATAACATTTGCAAGGGAGATATTTTACATTTGGGGGAATGCATATAGCATTTTGCCAGATTTAAAACATGAATTAAGCTTCGTCATGTTTGACAACAACAATCCCTGCATTCCTTACTCTGGCCATTTATTTGCAAGTAGATAAAAAAAAGGTTGGGTTTTGCAAATGAAAACATTCATAAGACATTCTCCAACTCTCTCCCTAATCTGAAGAATAAGTTGCTCCAGCAGTTTGCTTTTTCTGCTTTGATTTTGCAGAGAAAGAAAATATAAACTTACATCTCACGTTGACTACATCAATGCAGCATGAACAACCTCTGGTTCATTGATGTTGAGAAAGAGCTTGATTTATCCTCAGGTAAACACATTTCCCTCTCTCCTCCCATCACAGGAAGATTTCAGATTAAAGACTTCTTGGCTTTAAATAAATATCTGAATGGAGTGCTTTTTAAAAATTGCCATTTGTTTCCTGACTCTAAAGCATAGGTGTCAAACTTGCGGCCCTCCAGATGTTATGGACTACAGTTCCCATCATCCCCTGCCGATGGGAACTGTAGTCCATAACATCTGGAGGATCATTAGTTTGACACCTGTACTCTAAAGTGTGTTCTAGGATAGCCAGGTCCCCCCCAGCCAGGGATTTGGAGGGGGGAAACTGCCAGCTCCATGGTAGGAAACTCTTGGAAAGTTGGGGGGTTTCTGGGAAGGACATGGACCTCCACCCTCCAAAAGATGTATTTTCTCCAGAGGAAAGTGATCTGTGTGGTCTTGAGATGAGCTATAATTTCAGAGAATCTCCAGGCTGGAGGCTGGTATCCCTTCATGGTTCAGTCCTGGGTTGGAATATCAGTGTGTAGGCAAGTACAAACTGCAGCTTGTTCAGTTTGTTTGTAGCATCTGGATAGAGTAAACATCTCCTTGACCATTGTTCCTTAGGCAAGTACAAACTGCAGCTTGTTCAGTTTATTTGTGGCATCTGGATAGAGTAAACATCTGCTTGATCATTGTTCCTTAGGCTCTAGTTTACTGGTTGGGTCAAATTAAGTAAGGATGAAAAGGGAAAGAATTCTCATTCTGGGTGCGTGACTAGATGCCAGTAATTGCTGAAACTAGGATTGTACTTTGTAATTTTTGCATCATTTAATAAATCATGTTAATGTATTGTCGAAGGGTTTCACGGCCGGAATCACTTGGGTGCTGTGTGGTTTCCGGGCTGTATGGCCGTGTTCTAGCAGCATTCTCTCCTGACGTTTCCCCCACCCCCCCCCCCCCCCACCCCCCCCCCCCCCCACCCCCCCCCCCCCCCACCCCCCCCCCCCCCCACCCCCCCCCCCCCCCACCCCCCCCCCCCCCCACCCCCCCCCCCTCCCACCCCCCCCCACCCCCCACCCCCCCCCCCGCCCACCCGCCCCCCCCCCACCCCCCCCCCCCCCCCCCCCCCCCCCCCCCCACAAGCCCCCCCCCCCCCCACCCCCCCCCCCCCCCCCCCCCCCCCCCCCCCCAACCCCCCCCCCCCCCCCCCACCCCCCCCCCCACCCCCCCCCCCCCCCCCCCCCGCCCCCCCCCCCCCCCCCCCCCCCACCCCCCCCCCCCCCCACCACCCCCCCCACCCCCCCCACCCCCCCCCCCCCCCCCCCCCCCCCCCCCCCCCCCCCAGCCCCTTCCAGCATGGCCAATTGGCCATGCTGGAAGGGGCTGATGGGAATTGTAGTCCATAACATCTGGAGTGCCAAAGGTTCGCCACCACTGCTCTAGGCAATTGCCTCAGCCTGCCTAGTCTTTGTACTACTTTTGAGGATCAGGCATTCAGGATTACTTTGGCACACTTTCCTTGCTATTACCAGTGGCCCTCAGAAACCAGTGCAGGTCAAACACTCCTCACAGTTACCTTCCCATACGCTTCGTAAGAAGACCCCTTTGGGAAAGATGCATTTTTACAGGTTTTCTGAAAGGAATATGGTTGATTTGTATTATATTGAAAGCTGCATTTTGAGGATAGCTTCGTGGACTTCAGCATGATTGCTCTTGAATCAGTAATATCCTTTGACCCTTGGGATTGGAGCCAGACTTCTACAAAAGGAGCACACATAATGAAAGAGTTATTTTCTGTTTTTCCTCTTATTTTTTCAGCTTTCTGTGTTTTTTTGAAAAACAGCTATGCAAGGTTGGGGCATAGGATGGGGAGTCCATGAGAAGGGGAGATGGGTAATGAACTCTGGAAGAACTCACACAAGAATAGGGTTATGATAGCTGATTCCACTTTCTAACGCCTCCCCTACGCTATTTCTCATGGTGATATTTTCAGAAGGGAGTAGGTAGTAGAGAAAGAACAGAGAAACAAATAAAGCTTCTTATGACAGCAATTCTCTGTTTGCAGACATTTGGATCCAACCCAGGGGATCACTCCACCCCTTTTGTATCATGATTTCTATTAATTACATTGTGTGTAATTTTGTCAAGTTACAATGCATGGGCTCCAAACACCGTTTCAACTGCTGAAAAAGTAAAGAAGGATCCTTTCAAACTACTCAAACATCTCTGCTAGTGATCATGGAACCAGAACACACAAAATGCACAAAAACTAAGAGGGAGTAGCTAAAACTGAGTGAAAAACCATGCTCACAAAATCAGGATCAAGTATGTTACAACATCAAACACTGCTGTTCTAACAAGTTGTTGAGAGTCAGTGTGATGTAGTGGTGAAGAGCATTGAATTCTAATCTGGAGAACTAGGTTCTATTCCCCACTCCTCCATATGAAGCCTGTTGGGTGACCTTGGGCCAGTCACAGTTCTCTCAGAACTCTGTCAGCCCACACAGAGGCAGGCAATGACAAGCCTCCACTGAATACCTGTTGCCTTGCAAACCCCTCCAGCGGTTGCTATAAGTTAGCCATGACTTGACAGCACTTTCCACCTCCACCAAGTTACAACTGTCCATGCTGCTGAATCCCAGAAATATTGGTCATGGAACAAGCTTCCTTTTCTGATACTTACATTTGTTTTCAAGTTGCTATACAGTGGAACCCCAGTAATCGTAGCCTTCGGTTTTCATCTGTTTCAGTTTTTGCCAGTCGCCCCCAGCCGCTTTTTTGCCTCGGTTTTCGCAGGGCGCCTCGGTTTTCAGCTACACTGTTTGCATGAATTTACACTTTTTGCATAAATTTGCTACGCTATTTATGTAAATTTACGCTTTTTGCATAAATTTGCTATGCTATTTATGTAAATTTACGCTTTTTGCATAAATTTGCTACTCCGTTTGCGTAGCGCATGCACAAACGGCGTAGCTTCGGTTTTCACTGGTTTCAGTTTTCGCTGAAGTTTATTACACTTTTTATGAAATCAATGCTTTGCTTTTACTGCAATGTCACTATTGCTATTCAGTCTCTCTCTCTGGAGGTAGGTATGTTCTTTATAACAGGTGAAGTAGGATGTCTGAGAGACCACAACTTCCTTTGCCCAATTCACAGGACATGCCACACTGGAATCAGATAGCGTATCTTCAGTTAAAGCTCGGCTCAGTTGCTGTCATATCTTCAAACTGCCAAGTTGATTCTTGGATGTGGCAATGTGGAACAGACCCAGCCAACATAATCACATTGGCAGGCACTATTCCTCGGTGCCAGGGCAGCAATAGTTGTATTTGGCAGTGATTTGTGGCCAAGAAGGATAGACTGTCAACACTATAATGCTAACTCAGGCATTACTATTTTTGTGGAGCAATAAACACGGAGCTAGTCAATGTGGAGAGCAGGCCAAAGTCTACATATATGAAAAAGCTTTCCATCTACAGTGTAACAGGTTGTCGAATCAAGGAGAAAGGGTTAAAACTATCCACTAGATGGATACAGTCTCATTTACGCTAAATTAATCCATTTTCAACAAACAAAACCTTTATTAGACATAAATTGATCATACATAAAAATATAACGCATAGGGCCAGAACTTGTAACAAAAACTCCAGAATAAGAGGATCGTCACTATTCAAGAGTCGCACAATAGTTTAGCTTAAAGGGCCGTTCGTCTTGGATAAGAGACAGCAGCCACCTCTAAGCAAAGAAGATTTTGGACAAATAAACAGAAAATGCTCAAGAGTTTCAACAGAGAACAGGCAGTTCGTACAAACTCTGTCTGGGGTGGGGGGGTATATTACAGAAGCGTCCCTGTTGCAGAGCTGATGGCAAAGCATTGCATCTGGCCCTCCTAATGACCCACCTGTGTGTGGATGGTACAAATATTTAGCAGTCTGCCCCAGTTTGGGAATAATGCCAAAATAAAGTGGAAACATGATGTCATAGCACAGCTTAAAAGATATTATTGTTCCTGGTCAAGAAGGCGCATTTTGATTTCCCTCATAATCTCTTTGGGGATAAACATCAAAAGAGCCTCCAAAGAGAGACCAAGCCAAGCTAACTTTGTAATTATTGATCCCCACCACTTAGTTGCTGGGAGTTCAGGAAGCATAATATTGGCTAGACTATTAGGCACAAAATTGAAACAAAGTCTTATCCACAATTTAAAGGTGACTAAACCATGCCCCAGTTTCAAGACAATGCAAACCAGATAAATGAATCCATTTAAATATGTATCTAGTTCTCGTATACTTCCTACCAAATAGAAGGGAGCCTCTAGGCGTCATGGTGGCCATGGACCCTTATGTTGGGGACCCCTGACCCAAAGGCTCCCTTCTATTTGGTTGAAATGTTACTATAAGAGTTATGCATACCCTCACTCCCTGATGTTTTGCAGTTGGCTTCATTTCTTGTGGTCATCTTTTTATGGTTGGCTCCACCTCTTGGGGTCAACATTTTGTGGTTAGCGTCACCTCCTACTTAATTTTGTAATTGCACCCTCCACCTTGCATTAGACTTCCAAAGATATCTTCAGACAAGAACAGACTGGGAATCCCTACTGCAGGGACAAGAGATTTTCTACTGGTTTATGTCTGCTAAATTGAAATAAGGTCAGGCACTAACCACAGATGGCTATCGAAAAATATCCTGTAAAATTGCATCATTCCATCACAAATTGTCATGAGATATAACAAAATAAAGGAGCAAGATCCTAAAGCATATTTGCATAATTCCCCAGTATTTCACGCATGGCTCTGTAAACACTGCGCATACAGTTCAGTTAGACTGGAGTTGATAGCAATTTCATTCCGTTTTCAGATGTGCTAAGGCAGTTCTTTTTTTTTTAGTTTTTCTTTCGTGATTTAGGCTTTGCCATTTCTGCCTGGGAAATTGTGATGCAGGACATGAGAAGCTGTTGAAAATTTCATGACATTTGTACTTGAAAGGCATAGGCGGTAGCTGCATTGGTTTCCTACTGTACCTTGGATTAAAACCCATTACTGTCACAATGTACATACAATTCACAGGGGTGTATGTATGGCTGTTTTTGCATGATTCATTGCACATTTATTTATGGAGACCTGAAGGGCAATTAATCACTGTTCTGCAACAAAACTTGATGATGTACTGATTTTTAGAAAAGGAGATTTAGAGGCTGTGAGAAGGCCAATTTTTGTTTTGTTTTGCCTTGTTTTCCAAAACAGCTCCAATGTATCCAGGAGTATACTTGAAAAGTCATAAGTCAGGGGTATTTATTTAGACATTTTTTTAAAACTACATAATTTCCCTTTTGCTTTTAAAACTACAAAGATAGGTCAGGGGTCTGGGTCTATCATCATATCTCTTTTTTAAAATGTCTGATTCAAGATTTCACTTGCTGTACATTTGGAAACAATTAAGTTATTTTGTGTGGTGATATTCCCCTTGCATGTCTTTCTGAAAATAATGGCAAATAGGCCTTTGTTCACCTAGAATGTGACATGTCCCTAACTCAAAATACTTCTTTCTCCTGCATTTTTTTTCATTAGTTCAACGGGAACCAGACTAGTTAAGCCCAAGGAGGATGTACCTTGGGTTGAATTAATAATATGATAAATCACTGTACATGAAACAGGATGGTGGCCTATTTATGGGTAGGTAGGTGTGATATAGAACTGACTGGCAAGTAACAGAAAGGATGTGGGGAAGACAGCTTCCGGGGGAAAAATTATAAAGAAAAATGAGGCTTCATCTACTTACAGGAATTTCTGACCATAGAGTTTCTGGCAATTCCTAGAGCTACCCTTGTCACTCCTGATGATACTAGATGATTCACTGAAGGTAGAAGCTGTATGCTGCTTTACTTAGCTAAACACATAAATAAGAGAATTCAATCTCTATTTCTAATAGAATTACCTGAACGCACTGAAGAAATTTCTATTGAAAACGTGGACTAGCGCGCAACGCGTTCTGCGAATGTGGCTGCTGTCGCCGTAGTTTCTTCATCACTTGCTGGAGCTGTTGCTGCCAACTACCACAACTCATCTAAATATTTTTGATTCATTGAATTTTGGAGATACTGACTCTTTCTACTGACTGGAACGCAATATGACTATTGCAGGTTTCGTGCCTCATGGACAATGTTTATGACATGCTCTCATTATATGTGTGTTTATTACCTTTCTATCCAGTTAAATAACCACAATATATCTGTATGAATAATCTTTATGAACGGTTTATGAAGTATCTGTTGAAATTACACTCAAAATAACTGCTTATACCACATTGCCTTGTATCCCTATATATACAGTCCTTGTTTTTTAGGCTTGGCTGGCCTTATATCTTTCAGTATTAGTTCTAAGAATCACCAGTAACTCTATGATATGAATTTCCTATAAGTAGAAAGGCCTTATCTTTCTTCTTAATTTTTCTCCTTACACTGGAAGAAGGACCTGGGAGTGGGGGATCCCATTCCCCTGCCAGGGCTTGGCACCCTACAGAGGTCATAAGAGAGCAAATTTAGGCATTGCAACCACTTAACACTACACTCATTTGCTTATTGCATGTGTTTCATTCTTTATGGGCTTCATGTTTAGAGCAAGTATTTCTCAAGATTGAAATACTTGGTGGTAGCAATGACTGGAATTCACATCCTTCTTTAATTCAACTTGGACACTGTCTTGCCTGAGGCGAGTTATGTGGTTGAATCTGCCAGTCTCTTCGCTGACTATACCCTGGCTCTATCAGTCCAAGACAGATGATTCATGTGTTTCTGGAAATATAAGAATTGGGGAAATGTAAACTCTTTCACCCTTTGTGCTTAACATCATAACCTTGCATCAAGGTAAATATTTAATTTGTAAGCTGTCCAACCAAAAAGCTCCAGACAGCTAAAAATGTTGAATTTGTTCCTGAAAAAATAAAACTATCTGTTGCTAATTTCAGGCAAGACCTATCCATAAAGATGTTTTTGTTTTCCTGTGGGATTTTTTTTAAGTATAGATCCAGATTTTTTCTCTCTTAATGTTGTCAGGTCCTTTATAGCTATGATCTCAGTCATTTGCCATTACAGCAAGAACTTTCTGCTTAAGGGTTCTTGAGGAATGCCTTTATTTCAGCTTTGCAGGCCATGTGCTTGTGTGGACTCGTTCAGTTACTATTATTAAATAATGTCATTTGAGTTGTGTGGTTTCCAGGCTGTATGGCTGTGTTCTAGTAACATTTTCTCCTGACATTTTGCCTGCATCCAGAGGTGGGATCCAGCAGGTTCTCACAGGTTCCCGAGAGTAGGTTACTAATTATTTGTGTGTGCCGAGAGGGGGTTACTAATTGGTGATTTTGCCACGTGATTTTTGCCTTAGTTATGCCCCTCCTCTCAGCAGTAGTGCGCAGAACTTGAAGCAGTCTAGCAGGAGGTGCATTGACGTGCGTGGCAGCCTGCGCCTGCGTACATTCGTTTCCCGCCCAAGGACTGGCACAGCGGCTACATCCTTGCCACAGCCCTGCCCAGGAATGCCCCGCCCCGGAATGCCCAGCCACACCCCAGTCGTGCCCCGCCCAGCCCCATTGGCGCTACGCCACAGTTTGAATCCCACCGCCATGGGAAGTTACTAAAATTTTTGGATCCCACCACTGCCTGCATCTGTGGCTGGCATCTTCAGAGGATCTCTGAAGATGCCAGCCACAGATGCAGGTGAAAAGTCAGGAGAAAATACTACTAGAACATGGCCATACAGCCAGGAAACCACACAACACCCCAGTGATTCCGGCTGTGAAAGCCTTCGACAATACAATGTCATTTGACCTCCCCTGAAAAAGTAAATTTGCAGATGCAGAAATATATTCAGGAACAAAATTTGTCTATGAAAGAGGAAGCCAATATTTCACTGCTATGTTCCATTGTTAATAGATTATTAAATGTGTAATTCTACATAGATTGACCACTTTAGAGTACCTATTTATTAATTAATGCATCTATACCCAGTTTTCTCCCCAATGGAGCCCAAAGGAGCTAACAACATTCTCCCCTTTTTCATTTCATCCTCACAACAACCCTGTGGGGTATCTTAGGCTGACTGTGTGTAAAAGTCCCAAGGTCGCCCAGCAGGTTTCCATGGCAGAATAGGGATTTGCACCTGGGTCTCCCAGATCCTAATCTGACATACTATCCGCAGCCCTACACTGACTGTCAGTGCCAGTGCTAGCGTGGTATAGTAGTTAAGAGCAGTGGACTCTAATCTGGAAAACTGGGTTTGATTCCTCATTCTTTGAAATGAGCAGCATACTCTTACCTGGTGAACTAGATTTGTTTACCCACTCCTCCAAATGAAGCCTGCTGGGTGACATTGGGCTAGTCACAGTTCTCTCTGAACGCTCTCAGCCCCATCTACCTCACAAGGTGTCTGTTGTGTGGAGAGAAAAGTAAGGAGTTTGTAACTCCACTTTGAGACACCTTACAGAGGAGAAAGGCAGGGTATAAATCCAAACTCTTCTTTTTCATTCAAACCCATCTGTCATGTGCATTTGTTGAACAAATAAGAAATTAGCCACATGTAGAAAAGAGCTGCAAATGGCTCCTTATTTAGTTCCCCAAGTACAAACAACAATTTTGTTTTGTTTGCAGCAGCACCTCCTGTGCAAACAGCACCCCAGGGACGGTGTTTTTTCGTCCCTCGGGCTCTGTTTTTTGGCTGTGCAGAAACAGCCATTATGCATTCCAAGACATTTAAGATAGGCTGACCAGCCGTCCTGCTTTTGGCGGGACCGTCACGCCTTTAGACAATTTGTCCTGCATCCCACGGGTTCTACAAATTGTCCTGATTTTTGGGAGGCTGCTGCACTGCCTTGGGGGGCAGCCTCCCGTGCACCCGGCCGCAGGAGCACATGGCCTTCTGGGGCTTGCCGTTTGCCGCTCTGTCACAGGGCGGCAAATGACAAGCCCCAGAAGCCCGTGCGCTCCCACGGCCGCGCTCACGGCCGCTTCCCCGTCCCGGATCACAAAGGTGACTACCTGGTCACCTTAATTTAAGATTATTTGAGAATATAGTAGTTAGCTAGGTTTGACTCTCAATAAATATTGTGTGGGATATAAACCTTTCATTCTAATATCTGTGGAACCGTGCTGCATTGCAAGGAAGAGATATGTTCCATTGGTGGAAGACACCTTCCACAACCATAAGCAGAACAGAAGCTTAGGATCTATCTCATTGTTTAAAAATAAATGGTTTAAGAAACCAATTCTAGTGGCATAATATATATCCCAATGTACCCATAGTACTTATAACCATCATTACCAGCACTGAAGCTACCAAGGGTGGAAAAAATCAAAAGTGTGTAATTACTGTTACAATGTTTCGTTCACACATAATTATCTGTGGGTCATACAATTCACGTACGTATTTTATTAATCTATTCAAAATATATTTTTTTCTGTATCTGGCACTCATCCTTGTGCTTGCTTTGAAGATAGAAAGCTAGTGGTATCGCCTATAAATTTGAAGAAATTTAGAAAGAATTGTAGAGTTAAAAGGTACTTTTGATGTTTGTTCTTTCTTTTCTATCACAAGGACATTCAATACGGCAATGGAAAGTAAGGAGAAATATTAAGGCTGAAGAAATTTCCATGGCTATCATGCTTATTTAACCCTTTCTGATCATTAAACATCCAGGGCTGGTAGGCAGCTATTTGTTTAGCAAAGACAGCAATGCATATTTTCATTTCATTGCTAAAGATTCTGTGGTGTTTTCATTTATTTTAATGGAGATTACACACAAGCATTGGGAAGAGGCCCTTTGTTAACTTGGCCCAGTATAGGTCTCCCTTCCTTCCCTTGGTCAATCTGACAATGTAGATCCATGCCACAGTAACTTTGAGGCTAGACTGCTGTAATACAAAGTATCTACCTGCAAAGACAGAAACTCCATTTGGTACAGAATGCTGCTGTGCATTTACTATTAGGAGCTAGCCACAGTAAGTATTTGTTTTGAAGTTACTCCTTTGGTTACCAATTAGTTTCTGGATTCAGTTCAAAGTGCTGGTTATTTCCTACCAAGCTTTTAACAGCTTAGGCCACAAAGCCTTATGGCCACAAGTCTGCCTCTAGGGTTGCCAGCTCCAAGTTGGGAAATTCCTTGAAATTTGGTGGTGGAGTCTAGAGAAGGTGGGTTTTGAGGAGGGGAGGGATTTCACCAGAGTCCCTTGCTACAATATCCAGGACCTGAGTCAGCTGCTAGCCTCCCTTACCAGTGCCCTCCCTACTTCCTTTCAAAGACATCACATCTGCCTACTGCATTGCATCCCCCACAACCACTGACTCAGAGGACCTCATGAACCCCTGCCTCTTCAGTGATACCTTCTCCTGGGTGACAAAGTTCTCCACTTCCTAGAACAGGCACACATATATTTACTTCATTCACTTACTGTATTCATAACTCACCCAAATGCGGACCCAAAGTGGCTTACATGGTTCTCCTCTTTGCCCTCACATGAGCCCTGGGAGGGAGAATAGTCTGAGTCTGTGTGACTGGCCCAAGGTCACCCAGCAAGTTGCCATGGCATGAGTGGGTATTGGAACCTGAGGCTCCCATCTCCTACTCTGACACTCTAACCACCACACCACAGTGGTTCATTCATCCAGACCACTGACTGGCCCATCCCCCCTTTATACTGCACCAGCAGTGTAAGGGGGGAAGCAGATGTGAAGACAAACTTGGAGATGCTTCTGGGCCCTTGCTATGTTTGGTAAATAACCATGAGAGGGGACTAGTGGCACCTGCACAGCCATCCCATGCCATCCAAGAGCCCTCCCTCTTGGACATGTCATCAGGTGGCTCTCAGTCACAGATGGGGTGGGAAGGGAGTGGGGCAGGGAAGGGTTTGGAGTTCCTGTCATTAGTCAGAACTAAAAAGTCATAGACAGAGTTTTGGCACAACACAGATTTTATTGATCTACAAGTTGTCAGATCCTGTGGCTCTTCAGAGGCTCAGGGAAGACTTCATCAGCCCCTACCAGCATGGCCAATTGCCCATGCTGGTAGGGGCTGATGGGAATTGTAGTTCCTGAACATCTGGAGAGCCGCAGGTTCCCTACCCCTGATCTACAAGGTCTGATGACTCAAGTTACCACTTTCAAGGGGCCATGAGGAGATGGACTTCAAGCCTCTCCCCTGGCATGGTATGTGACTTCCCTAAGTTCGGGTGGGAGCTCATAGGTGGAACTTGGAAGCAGCCAGTCTCAGTGACATATTCCTCCAAGAGGTGGGCTAACTGGGCTGGGACATCAAACTGAGCAGAATAGGAAGGGGAACAACACCAGCAACTCCTAGAGGTCTCCCTGTTAAATCATCACCTTACTGGGTGCAGCCATGTCCATCATGGCCTACCAGACTCTATGTCCCATGTCCCATTCTATGTCCCATGGGGCAGAATTCGACTTCAGACCCGCCCACCCCCAAGGCTGGTGCCATTCGAACCAAGCTTTCCAGCGTTCAACAACTGCTTATGATCCATCCACCATGCAGCCACTGGACTGGGCTCTGTTCCTGCAAGGGAATGAGATCAAGAGTTGTATGGAAACCTATTCCACTTAGAATGGTGGAGCTCGACCTCCCCCAACCAAGCACTGTATCTGGAGGGAGGAGTCCACACTTTCAGCCCAGTGTGGAACTGAAAACTTGGACCCCCTCCCCCAGCAGCTCTCTCAGAGCACTATTCATGCACCAATCTCCCTGGGGGCCAGCACCAACATGACTGTGCCTTACACTGGTGTATCTCCAAGATACATCAGTGTAAAGCTCAGTCAGCTCCTTGAGTGCTTTTTCACCACACCCCCCTTTAGGATAGTAGTGTCAGCCTTTTTTTCTGAAAAATTAGAATAATCATGGTGGCTTGTATCACCAATTTAAACACTGTGGCTGTAAAATACTTTGTACACTAAGAAGAATCTTGATAACAATCGCGACGCATTTTGTTACCACAACATTGTTGCACATATTACTGCTTCTCTATCACCTTTTCAGATTGAGATCTCAAGCACCCAAGTTGTTAGAGAAGCAATTACAGATGCACATATAAAACAGCCAATTTAGATGAAATCGTCTGATCACATTTAAGTGTCCCCGATATTAATACAGCTACAATGGCTTAAATCCTTAATGCTTTGGTTTATTTGAATTGTGGAGCATTTCTGTGATTTTTATGAAGGACATTTTTGTGTTGCTTAGCTAGAATTTCTGAGAAACAGGACCATGTTTTAATATCGTGGTTGTGCAATGAAGTCATCATAGCTTACAGTTGTGAGAAATTATGGTTTTTACAAATGCTTCTTTGTGACTCATCCTGACTGAATTAATTTTTTTCCAAGTCTTTTTCTAGGCCAAAGGAAGTCACGATCTTCACATTTTCAGGAGTATGATATAGTTTCTACAGAAGGTTTCCCTCTCTGACTTCAGGTGAGTTCTCGCATGCACTTTCATGATTCAATGAATGTAAAACAAACAAAGGCTTGTCTATGAGAAACAACAGTCACTGACAAAAATTCACTATCAGTTCTCATATCTTCCTTCAGTGCTTTTCAGTAGAGGCAACTGACATATTCTGCTGGGAGCCGCTAAGTAATCAGATGCTATGTGACAGTACAAATCCACATTCACTGTTACACCAATCCAAAAAGCCACATGACTATGCTATGACCCATATCCCCCACACAAACACACACATACAATAAAATAACTGTAACCTTTTGTATTACCAGGCAGCGAGTGGAAAAGTTTCCCTTGTTGCTGTATTCTCTGCATGAGGCACAGCAGCTCAGGCAAGACAGTAAGATTGCCAAGTTAATAATCTAGTAATAGAGCCAGGGAAGTAAATATGCACTGGTTCACTGTGGCCAGTTTCCTGTTTTCCTAGGCGCGTGAACTCTTTTGTGCAGCTGGCTTCCTCTCCTCTTGGTAGCTGTGTGGGTGCTAGCAGTAGAGTGGAGAAGTTGTAGAGAACGATGGAGAGTTGTTGAAGACAATGGGCTCTTTACTACCACAGTCTCTTTACTATCATCCCTAATAGAAGGAATGATGCTCAGGGAGGCTCACGGCTTACCCATTCCCCATTCCTTACAGTTTCAAGATTGGAACTACCTGGAAACCACAAGCCACACCTTGCCCACTTTCCTGAAACAGAGGGGTTTGTTGCCAGGTTGCCAGTTCTGGTTTGGAAAATACCTGGAGATTTGGGGGGTGGAGCCTGGGGCAGTGGGGTTTGTAGGGTTGCCAGTTCTGGTTTGGAAAATACCTGGAGATTTGGGGGGTAGAGCCTGGGGCAGTGGGGTTTGTAGAGGGGTGTGACCTCATCAGAGTCTCCCTGAATAGAGTCTACCCTGAAAAGTAGCCATTTTCTCCAAGAGAACTAAACTCTATTTCTGGAGATCAACTGTAAAAGCAGGAGATCTCCAGGCCCCAAGTGAAAGCTGGCAACTGTAAATGAGTGCACCTTTGGAAAACAGAGATCCTCTTGCAACATCCCCAGAACAGTGATCAGAAGAGGCACAAGTGACATGTCAAAGAACTATGAATTTCTGAAAAGTCTAGTAGTCTAGTAGTAGAACTGAAGAGTTCTAAAATGCAAGAATGTTTCTAGCCCATTAGTTTAAGCATTATACAATGAACCTATGCGTTCATTAAGTATTGCCGCCGGAGGGAGGGAAAAGGCTAGACTGGAAAGAAGCATGCAACTGAGTGGAAATAATACGCAAACACTTTATTGTGGTAAATAAAAACTGGCCATAGCCTTTTTCTTTATTGACAAGAGAGAACAGATAAGCATTAGGCGCAGCATGGGGGTCTGATCTGAGAGCTGGGCAGCCAAGCAGGCTGTCCAGAAACCGCTTTCCTCAAACCCACTGTTTGAGAAAAGTAAACTCACACTCTGAGTTAAAAGGACAGCAACGAACGAGGGAAAAATTCCAGGATCGGGCTGTGGTAGGCTCCCATCTCCTGAAGAATCCCCCCATTTGCTGAGGGGGGGGGCTTAAGCTGTCTCCAGCCCAGCCTGGGCTGCCAGACCCCATGCTTGCTCCACCCCTACCTCATAAGGAGGTTCCAAAGGGGGTTAGCAAGCAGCTTACCCCAAGCAAGATCAGTCCCCCATGTGCAAACTGCCAGATGGCTATGACAAGAGAAACAAAATCTAGAACCTAAGTACCCCTTCAAGCAGACAGGGAGCGGTGGGTGGGACGATCTCGGTGGCAGGAGAAAGAGGGCCTGCTCGGCTCAGCGCTGCCTTAAATGGTGAGGGGGCGGCCCAAGTGGCCAACGCCAGGCGCTCGCGCTCTGATGTCACCCTCTCGCCAATCAGCGCTGCAGGCCACGCCGCCTCACAGCCCAGGGACGGGCCCACCCCCACCATGAAGCAGGACGGGGAAGGAGCCGCACGCCGCCCTTCCCCGGCAGCAAATGGCGGCCGCGGTAAGTCCCTGCCGCCCCCTTACATGTTCTGTAGCCATTTGATTCTGTCTAGGACCTGAAAGCAATTTTAAAATGACTTGCAGAAGCAGCCACTCGGAATGATCCCTTGATGCACATGTACTTTGTAAACTAGCTAAGCCTTCCAAAACTTGAGGAAGGCATATTCTTATAATGATAGATCAAAATATTTTCCCTCAGATCTCATGATTCATTCTTGCCAAGGATTGTTTTAAAAAAACCCTGACCACCAAAGATGAACATTTTACTGCTCCAGTGTGTACAATGGATGTTTTCCAACAGCTGTAATGTAAGAACCAAAAAGTTGAAATTTGTAGCTTTATAATAGTTTGAATTTTAATGGGTGGGATTAAATCATTCAGTATAGTCGTTTATGCTTTGAAGGTGACTGAATTCCTGGGCTACAGCAATTTTTGTTGCACTTGTTCAATACTTGGTAATGTTCGAGGGGAGAAGACAAAACAATGTTTTGATGATATTTATAACAATTCTACCGCTTAAGAAGAAATAGTGGCAAGCGCTTAATATGAATTGCAAGCTTAATTGGTTAGTTTTAGTTTTGAAATGAAGCTTGAGAGTACACTAACAGCTTTGTTATCAGGTAGTTTGCTTTGAGAATATAGCAGAGGAAAGGTTTCCCCGTTCATGTACTGCAGGTCTGTTTGGAAACACTATAATATTTGTACAAGCCTCCATTTTTTCACTCACAGGGCCATAATGTAGTGATTAGCTTCACTCATCAAGCTACCATTTTTGACTGGCTTCAGCCACCAAGCCACCATTTTGTGACTGGCATGCCCAAGGCTCTTGAAAAGAATGAAATCAGTCGGACAAACATAAAGTCTACCCCGCCCTCCCAGTTTAATGAATAGATTCTAATTCTGGAACAAACTTCCAATAATAGTAAGCAAGCAAAGTAAAATATAGGAAAGAGGTGGTGAAGTTAGTTGGGTATTTTGTGGGTGTGGAACATTTTAAAGCTAATGATTTCATATGTTCAGGAATTTCATAGGTTCAGGAATACTCCGCTTCGTCCCTGGTGTTGATAAATGCCAGGTCCATAAATAATAAAACCGCTATACTCCGAGATTTTCTCGGAGGCCAGCAGATGGACCTGGCTTGTGTCACCGAGACCTGGGTGCGCTGACAGAGACCGCCGCCTATGCGAGGTCCCACCCCCAGGTTTTCAAGGCGGTTCCACCGGGTCACTAACCCGGGCCGGGGTGGGGTGGCAATGTTCATCCATGATTCTATCCCCTTCAGGGCTGCCCCAGTCCCAGAGATCTCTGGCATGGACTGTGTCCGGTAATTTTGAGTGGTTGGTCTTGGAGAGGTTGGCTGTCTCCTCTCTGGTGTACCGGGTCGTTTAGCGACCGGGAGACAGCTCGTCAAGCAAGCTGCTGGAGGTGGTGGCAGACTGGCATTGCGGTACTCCTAGGACTTATAGTCTTGGGCTTAATTTCACCGTCCATGTCGACATCACCTGCGTGTGCAGTTGCTGCGACTCCAGCGTCATCCATGGCTTACACTGGGCCTCCTCCTCTTTAGTAAATTCTGGCCCCACCCACAGGAAGCCGGGTCATTGCCAGGCTAGATTTGGTAATTCGGGCTTGGGATTGATATGATCGTGGTCCTCTGTCGACAGAGTGCCATGGTCCTACTCCATTACGCTCCTGAGGGTTCGGGTGGACTCCAAGCTACAACACTCCGCCTAGGCGACGGGTTGATTTATGCCCGCCTCATGAGACTTATGGATCCACTTGGCTTCCTGAATGCTCTGGTGCAGGATCCTGCCTCTGCCGGCACACCACCGATGAGCAGGTGGATGTGACTGGTATCTCCGCCTTTCCGATGCCATCGATGTTGTTGCCTCTCTGGCACTTTCTAAGCCCCGGTATTCAAGGGCGTGGGCTCCATGGTATACGGAGGAGCTCCGCCACATGAAAACGTGGCACTCAGACGGGGTTGGAGCGAAAAGTGTGGAGGGAAATCTCGTGACGGGAGCTGCGCCAACATCTTATAGGACGCTTTATGAAAGCCTATGATGTGATGGCGACAAAGGAGGCGTAAGAGAACTTTCTTCTCCTCCTCTCAAGCATCTGCTAGCTCACGCCCAGCACAATTGTTTCTCAGATAATTCGGTCCCTGACCTCCTTTATCGGAAGGCTCTGTAAATCATCAATTGGCCATTAGCTGTGAGAGGCATTTATGAGCTTCTTTGCAGACAAAATCTCGTCAGCCCGGCCAGGATCTTCCCTCCACTTTGGACTACAATGAGTGAACTGGAGGCTCCCTTGCCGCCTCTCCGCCCCTTGTTTGGCCCAGTTCTCCCCTTGCTCTCCCAGGTCAGCTGCTGACAGGGCCCTGGCTGCTGTTAGACCTACTACCTGCCTCTTCTGGATCCGTGCGTCTCCTGGTTTATTAAAACCTGCCGCATGGAGCCACGGACCCCATCTGCTGAATATCATCAATAGCTCCCTTGAGCAAGGAGTTTTTCCGGATGGGCTGAAGCTGGCAGTGGTCCTTCCACTCTTGAAAAGACCATCGCTAGATCCAGGGGATCTGGCCACACTACCGCTCTGTCTCGAATCTTTCGCTTCTGGGGAAGGTAATTGAGAGAGTGGTGTTGGAGCAGCTTCTAGGCTTCCTGGATGACACATCGGCCTTTGACCCCTTCCAGTCCGGCTTCCGTACAAAAGGGACGGAGATGAGTTCTCGCCGCCACTACAGATAATGCTCCGTATGCAGCTTGACCAAGTAGTGGATCGGCGCTGCTGGCTTCGGTTAGATCTTACCAGAAGGCTTGGATGTGGTCGATCACTTCACCTTTTGACCCACCGCCTGGCCGCTTCCGGGATACGGGGCACTGACCTTCAAATGGATTGCCTCAAGTCATCCGGAATCGCTGCCAGCAAGTGTGGTGCGGGGACCAAGCCTCTCGGAGGTGCTCACTTCAATGTGGGGTGCCTCTAGGAGCGCTGCTGTCAACCCCGCTATGGCTATTTAACATCTATATGGGTTCACTTGCCTTAGCTGGTACGGAGCTTTGGGCTGATTTGAGTCACCAGTAATGCTTTGGATGACACCTAGCCTAATTCTGTTGATGGAGGTGGGAGCCGCCACGCCCCCTGCAGCCTCTACAGCATTGGTTTGGAGGCGGCTGCTGGCTGGTTACAGCAGAGCAGTCTGAAACCGAATCCATCGAAGACGGAGATCCTTTGGTTGGGCCAAGAGGGGGGAGGCAGGGGATTTCCAGTCGCCGGAGTGGGAGGGGACCATTTTGGCACCGGCCCCCTCTGTCCAGGGGTCTGGGGGGGTCCACCTGGATTCGGCTCTTCTACTGGAGACCCAGGTGGCTCCTTTGTAACCCTGGACTGCATTTTTTTCCATCTTCGGCAGGCCCAAAGGCTGGCCCCCTTCCTCTCTCAGGCAGAGACCTGGCTACCACAGTGATACATGCAACGGTCAAATTTCCAGGCTTGACTATTGTAACTCGCTCTTCTTTGGCCTTCTCATACTTGATTCGGAAACTGAAACTGGTCCAACATGCAGCGGCGCTATTGTTCACAGGGGGCACCTTCTGTGATCATATTCAACCTGTGCTGCTTCAGCTGCACTGGCTTCCAGTGGAATTCCGAATCATCTCTCAAGGTGTGGGTTTTAATCCCTAAGGTCTTTATGCCTGGGACCCTCAGATCTGAGAGAGAGGGACCAGATACTCCCATATGCTCAGACTCTCGGCCTCTGCGATCAGTAGGCTAATTTGCTGGCGGTTCCTGGCCCCTCAGATGACATGCGGTTGGCTCCCCTACATCGGGCCAGGACCTTTACGCTTCTGGTTCCAGCCTGGTGGAACACTCTTCCTCCAGCTGTCCTGGCCTCCGCGTGGACCTTGGTGGAGTCTCCGCAGGGCCTGTGGGCAGACCCAGTTGTTCCACTGGCCTTTGGAGTGTCCAGTCAGCTGAGTGGCTCTCTCCCTCCTCCCCCTCTCCTTCTCCCCTGCATCTTCCTTGCACATACCATCTGGATGCACTTTACCACCTATTACATCCTCCCAGAGAGGAAATTCTGAATCCTCCCTTTCTTTTACTGGGGTGATCTTAATTGAATTGGCCATAATAGGGCACCTATTATGATACTAACCGCTGTTTTTAAGTAGCTTTTAATGGATTTTAGTATTATATTATGTTAATCGCATTTACATTAATTGTATATGTGGAATCGTTGTTCACTCAGCCTAGAGTCTCTAGGGGATGGGGCGGTTTATAAATCGAAACAATAAATAAATAAATAAATAAATAAATAAATAAATAAATAAATAAATAAATAAATAAATAAATACTGCAGAATGAAAACAAGCTGGGTGTAGGATAGTGGTTTAGAACAGGTGGGGTCTAATCTTGAGAACTCAATTTGATTCCCCACTTTTCCACATGAGGGGTGGATTCTTATCTGGTGAACCAGATTTGTTTCCCCACTCCTACATTCTTGCTGGGTGATCTTGGGCTTGTCACAGTTCATCCAGAACTCTCTCCGTCCCACCTACCTCACAAGTTGTGTGTTGTTTGGAGGGGAGAGGAGAGGAGAGGAAATGAGTTTGTAAGCAGCCTTGAGTCTCTTTACAGGAGAGAAAGGCAATGTATAAATCCAAACTCTTTTTCTTCTAAAAACAAGCATTTTTTAAACATATCCAATGAGGAGCATACTTTTTCCCCTGAACATTAGTCATTAGTGGAACTGTTCTTATTGTTCAATGCTTTCTTTTCTTTTTTGGTACATTACTCCTGTAAAAGACCTTCATTCTGCATCAGTCTTTTAAGTTTTGGATATTTTGATTTCCTATGTCATTTAGCTGTGAACTTAACCACCTGCAGTCAACAAAAAGTAGAAATGGTCGAGTGACAGAAACAGGAGCTATTGTTGTACATCCCTCCAATCATTCATATGCCATCTGAATCTTATTAAACTTCCTTTGACCAGTCTAGAGTAAAAGTTGGCTTATAGATGCAGAGAATCTCGGTGCTAATAAAATAGTCTTTAATGAAGCACAGATGAAAATAAGAATGATTTCATAGAGACCTGAGTGACATTTTGGCAAGGTCCTTTATTATCAACATGGATTAACTAAATAAATAACATTTGAGCTAAGACATGGTCGTCTGCTCAGTATCTCCATGTTCCAGTCTGTGTATTGACTGACTGTCTTATGCCAGGATATTCAGAACCCAAAGCCTCAGTGTTCAGTCTTCTGTATCATGCAATAATTTTTATGCCAAGAGTAACATCCTGGCTCAGTCCTCAGTTAAAAACACAGTAGGCGGTCAACAGTGTAGCTGAATGATGAATTTGGCTTTTCAGTGTAATGTCACACTAGCAAAAATTTACGATTTGGTGAGCTTATTAAACAGCGAGTGTATCACAGGCAAGTTAAATGCATCGTCCAATTTAATCTGTGACATTTCAGAGTTGTCTACTGAAATAAAGGCAATCCTAGCCAGTAGTTGCACTTTTTAACTAGATTCTATTACAAAGCTGCACTTAAGCTGTGAAACCTAAATCTGGTTTTGGTAGGAAATTGCCAGAACTACTGTAAAATGAAAAACGGTTGTCAAACCTTGAAGTACATTCATAAAGCAATTTGAAAGTTATAGGTCAATAAAGTATGGCCCTCATTTGAAAATGAATTTTTCCAGCCCAGTTTGCTACTATAACATTATTTTGTTTTTTTAAAAAATATTTCATGTGCTTACCCAGCAGCAGATCTAGTCTGCATGCTCCATAAAACAATGTAGGATATAAGGACTCTGTATTCATGGCTATGTGTGTTTCACTCCCAATTAGTGTGAAGCCCCTGCCCCCAGAAAGGGTGAAGAACTATTTCACCTTTCATTGGGCCTGCTCGTGTTCACTCATACATTGCATTGGAATGAATCCAATGACTCCCTTCTGCTAAATAAGGGAGGGAGGGAACCTTGTTCTCTTTGAAGAAGTTTTTGATGTGAGGAAGATTTTTCCTTGAAGGGAAGGGAGTAGCTGAGCTGAGCATGATGGAAAACTGCTGAGAGCATATGAGCTAAAAGTGGCTGAGAATGTAGAATTTAATATTATATTAGGATACATTCTGAATCTTATCCTGCAAATCCACTTTAATGCTGCACTGCATATGTTGCCCCAGATGTGTAGCATCTTGGCCACCTCCTAGAAGAGTTTGTTCTCATTGCCTAGGCAATTCCTCATCTATTTTCATGAATTGGCCCATGGACCTCCTGAAAAATAGATTCAGGAACCTATTTCTCTTTAATGCTAGGGATGCTGGAACTTCCACTGCTTATGCTGATGTTCTTTTTGCCAGTCATGAGGGGAGACACTTTTTTTGTCAAGCAGTTTGCTGTTCAGCAGCAGCTTGAGCCTTTTCATGTATTCAAACAGTACAGTCCCATACAGTCATCAGGATTTCACACGCACATTTTCATCACACACAGACCTGTTATCATGGCTCCTCACTCAGCAAACAGTCATATAAACTGAAGTTAGCAAATCAATCAGCTAATGATTATAAATAAACACCATGTTATTTTCTTAAAAGCCTTGCCATTGCTGTTAGTTTAAGTCCAAGTTATCAATGTTAATTCGTGGCACGTGCATTTTTGGACAGCCTTATGTGAGTCAGAGTTTCTCCTGCTGGCATCATGTAATAACCTAACCCTCCTAAATCCATGCTGGCATCATGTAATAACCTAACCCTCCTAAATCCATGATCCTAGGAGAGAATTGGTTTCACCTGCTGCACTAATGCAGAAGTGGCTGTAAGGAAACAAAACTGCACCACTGCTGGCTACTGTGCAGCTGCATCTTCAAGTTGGGCAGTGGTGAGGAGAAGGAGATCCAAGGCTTGGTTCACAAGTGATTGCGGCTATCAAACACAGGATGTTCGTCTGCCAACCATGTTTGCTGCCAAGCTCCCAGCATTTCTAATTAACACCACTGAGGATGAGCCCAGCTCTCTGAAGTAGCATTCTGAAATGATTTTTTTCCTTTTTTATATCTCCTCCCCCCCAAAAAAACCCAGAAAATAAAAACAAAGTAAAAACTCTTTAAAAATACATAAAGGCAAAAATCCCCCTACAGTAGAAGGGATACATAAAGTTCTATAAATGGGTTCTGAATATCTAAAAATAAGTCCATACACAATTGCTGTCTATATGCCATGTGTTCAAATACTGATAGATTTTTATGGTCCTCAATCCACTGATTAATCACTGGTGAAATGTTATCTGTCCAGTGTTATAATATGAGTCTTTTAGCTGTATTAAGGGAACAGAAGGTCCAATTTTGTTGACCATTAATTAGCCTCTAAAAGACAGGCAAATAGTGCAAAAGTACATTGACTTCTTCAAAAATCAGTGAACATTCTAATACAAAATTGATATGAATAACTTTTTCACAGAAAAAAGAATGACTGCACATGCACATACCCAAAGCATATGTTTAAGGGATGTATCTGGTAAATTAGAACACCAGTAATTAGACACTTTATTCAATCCTTTGCTAAAGAGTTGCTATGGGGCCCCATATATCCTGAACATATTTTTTGTTGAATAAGTCTCAGCTTAAAATCTATGGAGAGATCAGGTATCAAAGGCCATCGCCCTGTGCTTTGGCAAAAGTTTGCTTATCATTTTTATTAATCAACATCAAATATTTATAAACAAATATCATAAACTTTGTTTTCTGTCTTGATTCAGTCAGCGTTTCCAGGAGTGAAGGGGACTCTGAGACACATGAGTAACCTGAGACACATGAGAAGCCCAATCCAGAGGAGGGAGGCAAATTGGCTCTTGGAGCTGGCACAAGGCTGCGCCAGCACGTTTGCCCACCCTGCCAGTGTACGTGGCACTTCCACCAGCAGGGAGGGAAAACAGGGAGGTTGGGAAGCTTCTGATTTCCATGGTCCCAACTGTGACAAGCCTGCATCCCACAGAGCTATGTGAGCCTCAAGCTGGTTGCCGGTGTGGCTGGTGTAGGCTAGGGGCATTCCCAGGAGTGAAGTCAAGAACATTCCCAGGAGTGAAGTCAAGAACACCCCCAGTCAAGAACATTGGATTTATGAAAGAAAAGAATCAAGGCCTTGAATAATCCTTTACTGCTACTATTCAACCGCTTGATTCTTTTTTCCTGCTTGCTACTGCTGGTGTGGCCCCAACTTGTTCCTTCTATGGTTATGGATTCATGGATTCAAGCTGCAGCCTGTTGAACTCAGGCAAGCAGGAAGAGAAATACCTAATGATGAGCTTTTTGAATCTCAAACTGCTCCTCCCCATGTCTTCCCAAGATGACTATATCAAGGAATATAAGAGTTTATCTAGTGGAGGAGGGGGATGAGACATTTATTGCCTAGTGGAAATGTAACCTTAAAGCAGCTACCAGCATTTAACTTTTTACTTGCTTTTCATACTGTTTTAACTGCCACATTTTCCATTAGTTAACAATTTGTGGCGCAGTCATCTCCATGAAATATTTTGACTGAGACCTGCATCACAGTCCTGCTCCTCTAAATACAAGGAAAAACTATCACTGCTGATAGTATAAATTTGCCCTTAAACCAGGGGTCAAAAAAAATCTGATTCTGCTCTTACAACATCCCCAGAAGCAGCGGGCTTCTAAGCCAATACTCTTGGGGGTCAGGATTTATGTATCAGCTGCAAGCTTCAGCAAGAACAGCGGGTGGTTGGAAGAATGCAGCCAAACCATGCCAGCAACCACCTGGTGGGCTGGACTCAGCTGCCTCACTTGGCAGGAAGATCAAGGATTCAAGAGCAGAAGGAACTGTTGCACAGAGGGGAAATAAAATAAGTGTCAGGGGTAGCTAAAGAAAAGAAAGAAAAAGCAGAGCAATATTTTACCAATAAGTATACTTGGAATACAGCTAGGACTAATTTTTGCTAAATCAACATTGTTATTAATACTTACTCACCATATTCACAGGAGCAACTTTTACAAATTTGCGTGGCTTTCAGCTTCTGCATCAGAACATGCGTTCGTCACAAATGCTTCTAAGATATAGAAGCATAGCAATTATACTTTAATAAAACAGGCACAAAATATTTTTTCTGCAATTCCTATTGTTCTTACACAGCAGCACACTTGAACCCAAAAATGCACATACATCATCAGAATTGTATTTCCCGAAGAACAGAGCCCAGGAGAACAGAATGGTCATGCATGTGACTTTGGTCTAACCACAAAGAATTGTGCATTTGATTAAAGCAGTCCTAAACCGTGATTTAAGATTTTTGTTTCATACATTTTATTTATACTGTAAGCTGCCTTCAGCTCCATAAAGAAGGTAGCTAATGAATGTTTGAAATAGATAAATAAAATCTGAAATAAGTTGAGCACATCACAAAGTAGCAAAAAAATGATATGATTTTGAATGGGAACCAAAGGGATTTTATCTATTCTTCCAGGTATCACATTACAAAGATTCATGTTTTTAGCAGAGGCACCATGTAGAACAGTGGTTCCCAATCTGGGGTATACATAACCCCAGGGGTACAAGCCAGAGACATTTGGAGATATGGAAAAAAAATACACAATGGCTTTGCTAATTTGGAGGTACAACTTTAGCATAATGAAATGCACAGATATAGAAGGGGCACAAAAGTAAAAAAGGTTGGGAACCACTGATGTAGAAGATTGCACTACAGAAGTTGTGTGATGATTCTTCAGGGACCCTTATATTTCTAGTCAGCTGACTAATCCCTTTAGAGTAACTACTGTTAGAAACAATTAATTGAGCTGAGGTCCTATGTGTAGATGCCAAATCCACATATCACTTTGCAGGAAAAAAAGGAGGTGATCATTCATTACTATATTTATTACTAGCGGGGCCCAGCCACGTATTGCTGTGGCTTATTGTGGTGAAATGGGAAAGGAAAAGTAGCAGCAAATCAATTGCAGAGCCCAGCAGTACGTGCTCATGCAAACACGCAGCCTGATACTGTGCGATGTCATTGATGTGTGTGCCCGCATTCCTTGGGGGGGGGGGATGGAAAGGCACCCCTCCCACACATCTAGGCTGGCTGGTCATGATCCTTTACCTGGGAGTAAGTTTGGTTGGTGGCAATGGGTGTCGCTTCTGAGGAAACTCTCTGAGGGGCGCGACGCAGCCATGGAAAGTATGTCATAGTTGCTGTACCGAGCTTACTCCTGAGTAATGCGTGCCTGGTTTTCTAAACTGTAACCACAATATGCAGGGAATCTAGGATGCCTGGCCCCTCCCTCCCCTCCCTTGCATGTCGCCCCTCACTGTCTTCCCTCTCTCACTTCTCTTCCCTTGCATGCCTCCCACTCCGTCCCTTTCCTCTCCCTCCCAATCTTCCCTTGCATGCCACCCCTCCCTCTCCCTCCTTTCCCTCTCCCTCATGTGTATGTGTATGTGTTTCACTTCCACTCGAGTTACTGCCTATGTACTGTTTCCACTGCTCATATCTGGCCATCTGAGTGAACATTCTAAGCAGCCCGAACATTCTAAGGGTGACAGTTACACACAGGCAGCTGCATGTCCTTCACCAGGGAGCGCCAGGAAAAAGGTGTTTTACCTGGGCCAGGTGTGAAATTTCAGGTATGTGAACATCTAAAAACACTCTCACCTGGCTGACCACAGTGGCTGGGAATTTTCAGAGGAATTGGCCCAGCAGTTACTGAGGTATACTGTCATCAACAAAAACACTGTTAGCTTTTTATATATATAGATAAGGCATTTTAAAAGCAACAAAAACAAATATGTTCGGAAATCATTTTTAAAAATATTCTTGAAGATACACAAGACCAGCTTTGCTGAGAATTTTGTCCCATCTCATTCATTGAATACCCTCTGGGGCAGCTGTCCCAGCCCCATGTTGGGGGGGTGCACTGGGGCCCCACCACTCAGGAGCCAGCTGCCACCCTGCAGCTGATTCAGCTACGCTGTCTGGAGATTCAGGAAATGCAAAAGGGGATTAACCAACTATAGAATAGTCAGTGAAACTCTGACCACTAGCTGATCACCCTCTCTCCACTTTCTGACTGATTTTCTTGGGTGCAAAATCAGTCAGACTGGTTGTATTTATTCTCTCCTAGTCTGTGCTAGATATTTTGATCTGAACAGGTCTGAACAATATTTAGATCTTCCCCTGAAGATTACATTGTATTAACTCTGTAGTGCATAATGTAGAGGGGGTTTATGTTCACAAACACATCCCCTGGACAGCATAATTCTTCCCATAGGTTGGTGAATGTGGCCCTCTTACATCTTTAATATGTTTCACGTGGAAGCTGCAGTCCAACTCAGTTCTAAAATTTTGTTGAACTCAGTAGGACTTCCTTTGGGGCAACCATGCTTGGGGATCAGACAAAAGCTTTCAAAAGTTAACTTCAAGCACAATGGCATGGATCCAATGACTTTTGCAAAACCAAGTACCTTCTACTTGAAGAACAACACGCCTTTAAAAGCAGACTTTCTCCAATGGAAGGCCTTTTACCATTACACTTACCTCCAACTCACTGACTTCATCCTATTTAAGAGAGCTGTAGCATAATATGTAGGTCATTATTTTGGAAGGCAGGGAAGGCTGCATGGTGTAGCCATCTTGTGAGATCTCTGAAGCTACACAGGTCAGTACTTGGAAGGGAGACCTCTTAGGAAGACTCGCAAAGAAAGGCAATGGCAAAGGCAAACTGTGTTTCTCACTTTCCTTGAAAGTCCATAGCTGGAGTCACCATAAGTCAGCTGCAACTTGACAGCACTTTACAAACACACAACTTTAGCAATTGCATTTATTTTAATACAGGAGAGTCAAAATGGAACTACACTTGTACGTTTGGGATAATCAATCCCATGCAGTTGTGGTTAGGCTGTTGTTTTTCAATGAATATTCCAAAACAATCCAAAAAGTCTGTAAGCTTCAATAAAAACCTTTGTCCATGGGTTTTTATTTTTGACCTATATTTACAGAGTCATATGGCATACCACTGGTTGTGGGTTTTATTTCCTTTAAGATGACTTGAGCCAAACATTTATTTCCCATTAAACATGGATTTCACTTGGCATCAGATGTTTTAAAATATGGCATTTAATCTCCAAAACTACAAAAGAATTATCAATGGGGAGAAGGCTCTTTGCCAGCTATAAATATTGATCTACAGGAAGAGACACAACACAACAGGAAGAGATTTAAAAAACACATTATGTTCATATGCCCAGGGCGGTAGTGATGAAATCTTTTTTTCCCCTGATTCTAGCATTAAGGAAAAGACACAATCATGTCAAGTTCAAATGTAGCATGCCTTTTTTCTGTAGTTCATGACTGCTTTTTCTTTAGCAAGTAATGTGAAACATGTACAAACCAAGCTGGGAGCTTGAAATTGGAGACCTAGCTAAGAAATGCTTTTCCATTATCTCTGGGTGAATGCAGATCAATTGATAGTCTTTTATCTTCTGCTGTGACTAATGATATGACTGACAAATTAATACAGAATTGCACACTGTGTGCAGGTTGTATTGTTTGCTTTGTCATTCAGAAATAAGATAGCTTTTTTGTACTCTGAGTACAATTGTTTATCTTCAGTATACCAGTGAGGACCCCAAATTACAGTCACTTGTTATTTTCTGTTTTCATTAGTAAAGGGAATTGCATTTTGTTGCAAGAAATATTCCTCTTCTTATGCCAAGTGATATAAAAATAACTTCTAATGCAACCATTTTATTTCATATATTTTTTTCATATGCAATATTTATTTGGTACCATACATATTCATTTGTAACATGTGTTTTATTAATATTTGATATATATGGGGACATATCTGTCTGATTTATGTATCTGGATTGTAGGTACAGCTTACTAGCTGTGGTAGTGGAACATTTGAAGTTGTGTTACACAGAATCAGACCATTGGTTCATCAAAGTCAGTTTTATCTATTTGGACTGGCAAAGGCTCTCCGGGGTCTCGGGCAGAGGACTTTCACATCACCTGCAACCCAACTGTTTAAACTAGAGGTTCTAGTAATTAAACTGGGGACCTCCTGCGTGCAAGAAGAACTTGGTACCTCCTGCATGCACAGCTGTACCACTGAGCCATAGATAGCCCTTCCCCTGTAAAACTCAGCTGCCATATTCATAATTTTGAAATTATGGCAATTATTGTATTTTGAATGTGATTTGCTTACCACACTGCAAAAAAATTAAATGTACAGTTTTTAAGTATAAAAAAACAATAAAATGAATTAAAATAACATTGCTATCTTTTGTATAAGGAATGTACAAATTTGAAACACGTCTCTTCACACTACATGTTGGGTTACAAGATACACAGCCACATCCTGAGGGCCATGGCACAATGGCGCCTGTTTGCTCCACTGGCGTATCTGCCATGTATGCCAGCATAGCAGCTGGTCAGCTCCCTGTGTGCTTTCAAACCCTCCCTTGGTCAGACTGTATTGTGAATTACCTCAGTTTTAAAACAGAATTCCCTGAAAACTAAAAATTGGATTTCAAGAAGAAAAGTGGTAACATACATGTAACATGTTTCCCTAACATGCTAGGTATTCTGTATTCAAGAAGGGTTTCATACCTTTCTCTGATTGGCCAGTCTTAAATTCATTTCACTCAGACAGACACAAGGGAATTCAGTGTAGGAGCTGAATTATATAATGTGTACTTATACTGATATTAGTGAAGATGTTAGTAAACTTATAGTGATGTTGGTTTCTGTTTCTTTCTGACCTCTTTGTTCTAAAAGAGCTAGTGGCTGACTCCATTTTGAGATGACTGGAGCATAAGGATTTTTGAAACAAGCAAGCACTGAGGGATCCTTTCTGGTCTAACATTTCCACCAGAGTGGTGTTTAGACTTGATATCCCGCTCCACCCTGGCTGAAGTCACAAAATCACAAAAGTAACATGAGTTACAAAACAACGTTAAAACATTCAATAACCACTTTCTTCAGATGACAATAAATCCATATTACCCATAAACACATACTAGCATCTAGTATGTGGAGGCCCCTTAACAAAGGACTACAATTTATGAGCTGAAAAATACAAAAAAAAAACAAACCTGACTAAACTGTCCCAAATCCCTTAGCCCACTATCTAAACTAACAATATAGCCCAGTAACAATCCCCCTAACCCGCTGCTGCGTCTCTGAAACTCTGCCAACGATTTGGCAGTCAAACACAGATCCTCCAGTAGGTACCACAAATGGACTAACTAACTAAAAATCTATGACTCAGTAAACTACACTACCGTGTGGATCCAACAACATTTTTCCCTAGTCCAGGGAACGACTCTCAGACTCTTAGAAAGTGCATCAGCATCACAACCAGTCAGAGTTGGTTTGGAAGCCCCAGGTATCACCAGGCTACTGTTTGAGAGAAGCAGTTTTGCTGTCAATAACTGGTTCTAATATGCACACAGTGACCAATTTCTGTATTTCTAACAGAAGGAGACAAACCAGTCCGAATCCTTCTGGGAGCTGTACAGTCTCTGCTAATGTTCATGAAAGTCTGCCCCCTTCAGGTCAGGTGAGCAATTGCAAGTTCTGTGCAGTGGTAACAGACAGCAATGGCAGCAAGCCGAGGCTTTCGTTGCCAAGGTGTTATGAAAGTGTAAGTGAAAATGTCCACTGGGGCCTCCTCAGTGCCAGCAATCTCCCATCTGCTGCTCTTATGCATGGTAGTTCCACTCAGCCCCAGGACCTGGCTCCCAGTCAGGTTTGATAGCTTCTCCATCTTCAGTTTCTGTTGCAGCCCAGCTCCTAGCCTCTGGAAATGTATTTTCTAATTTTTATAGCTTTTATTTTTTGAAGTTGTTTGCTTTTTAACTTTTAATGCTGCATGCCTTGGCAATTTCACCCTGACCTTCATGTACTGTCACAGTATCAGGATGAAGCCCAGGCAATATGTGGGGTTTCTTTTTTGGCATGGGTCAAAAAACCCGGTAAAATGATGGTAAAAACAGCATTATGGGCGGGGAATTCACATGGCTACCACTGCAGAAACTATGCTGCAGTGATGCAGCAATGCTCCCACAATGGTGTATTGAAAAATCACTCAACAAGCAAGTCTTTGCAACAACGATCCGCAGCCAGCATCGTGCGAAGCACCCGCCAGGAATTGGTGCCACAGAGCATGCCCCCCCACAATGGTGGTCCACACTGGTCAATCCTGACACCAAACATCCATGAGGTCTACCCTGGGAAAAAAAGAATGCCATTTGCAAAGCACAGCCGTGTGAAGTGCTGCAGTTCAGCCAATGTGCTACCTGTTGACGGCGCGCCCGCCCATGTGGACACTCCGTTGCAGCATTGCCAATAACACCGATGGCACAATGCTGTGGTTGTTGTGTTTGGAGGTTACAGTAATGTTTGGTGGTGGTCATTGGTTGGTTACAGCAGAGGAGGTTGAAGCTGAATCCATCGAAGACGGAGATCCTCTAGCTGGTCTGTGAAGGGGGGGCTGGGGATTTCCAACCACTGGTGTGGGAGGGGGCCAATTGGCACCAGCCTCCTCTGCTCGCAGTCTGGGGGTCCACCTGGATTCGTCTCTTTCAGTGGAGGCCCAGGTGGCCCATGTAACCCGGGTTGCGTTTTTCCATCTGTGTCAGGCTGGGCAACTGGCCCCTACCTCTCCCAAGCAGACCTAGCCACTGTGATCCATGCAATGGTCACCTCCAGGTTAGACTATTGTAACTCGCTCTATGCGGGCCTGCCCTTGCATGTGATTTGGAAGCTGAAACTGGTCCAAAATGCTGCGGCCCAGCTGCTCACTGCTGGTGCCGTTAGAGATCATACCAGTGTTGCGTCATCTGCATTGGCTCCCAGTTGAGTTCCGAATTGTCTTCAAGGTGTTGGTGCTAACCTTTAAGGCCTTACACGGCCTGGAACCCTTGTACCTTCAGAACCGTCTGACCCCACATGTCCCAGTTCGGCCTCTGCGTTCAGCGGAGGTCAATCTTCTGGTGGTCCCCAGCCCTTCAATGATGCAGCTGGCCTCCACTAGGGCCAGGGGCTTTACAGCCCTGACCCCTGCCTGGTGGAACACTCTTCCTCCAACTGTCCGGGCCCTGCGGTACCTTGGAGAGTTCCGCAGGGCCTGTAAGACCGAGCTGTTCCATTGGGCCTTTGGAGAAGCCGGCCACTGATGGCACCCCCTCTTTCCCTTTTTATCATCTGTGGCCTTTTACAACTTGGGCCTTTCCGTTCCCTCCTCAGAGGGACCTTTAGATTGCCGGACGCAATGTTTTGTGTGCTGTTTTAAAAAGTTTTAATATGAGATTTAGAGCCCTAATTTTATTATATTGTATGTGTTTATTGAATGTGCTCTTCTTGTTATTTTAGATTATATTAGTTGTTGTACACCGCCCAGAGCTCTCTGGGGGTGGGCGGTATAAAAGTTGAATAAATAAATAAATAAATAAAAATAATAATTGGCTGTGCAGAAATGGCAATAGTCAGTGTTTTCTGCACCTGGAAATTTTTCCACTGGAGCTTTGTTGTGAAAAGGGAATAATCACTACATTCTGTGATACTGAGGCAGTGTCTGCACGGCGGCAGAACTGGCTGTCCACCGGCATAATTAATGCCGGTGGAGCCAAGGGACTGTTCGCATGGGCTCATGTGGGCGCCCTCTGCATGGAGCCACCTCCGGACTGTGTGTGTTGTTTACCTTGTCTTCTCTCCAAGGCTGTGGAGGAAGGAAGTGACATGTCCACACTGCCCTCTGACCCACGGGGGTCAGAAAGCAGTGTGGGTGTGTTCCTTCTCCCTTCGGAGCCTCAGAGGGAAGACAAGATAAACAACACACGCAAACAGGCAGCACCTGAAAGCAGCGCTCTCACGCTGGTGCCCTTCGCACAGCACTGGCGGAAAGACGCTGCTTTCCAAAAAATATGCTCATGGAGTGTGTTTTGAAAGCAGCATTTTCGCACAATTTGGGGAGGGGTGCTACAGCAGTGGCAGCTGTGTGAGCAGTGCCCCAGGGATGGTGTTTTTACCATCCCTAGAGTGCTTTTTTGGGCCATGCAGAAATGACCTGAGTATTTCAAAGAAAAAATATTCCTGAAGAGGCATATGAATAACTGAAGATGTTAATTAGAATTGCAAGGAACTAAGAAGTAATAAGAGCCTCATAGTGCACAGTGGTGGACTGCAGTTCTGCTGTCAGAGCTCTGCTCATGACCTGAGTCTGATCTCCACGGAAGACTATCTCAGGTAGCTGGCTCAAGGTTGACTCAGCATTCCATCCTTCAGAGATTGGTAAAATGAGAATCCAGCTTGCTGGGGGTAAAGTGTAGATGACTGGGGAAGGCAATGGCAAACCACCCTGTAAACTTAGTCTACCTAGTCAACATTGTGATGTCACATCACTCCTCGGGTCAGTAATGACCCAGTGCTTTACCTTTTATAAGAAGTAATAATCATTTGAGCTTTCCTAAATAAAATGTTTCTCTGCATTTACTGTATTAGTTTTAATAACTGCCAGGATACACTCTGAAATGATCCTGAAAAACCATGGTATACTTGGCAACTGCTTCGAGAATACAAGCCATCAGTGCCTTTGGACTGACAATGAATTATGACTTCACAATAAGACATTTCCTCTTGCTATATCTTAAAGATTGCCTGCAGCATGTAACTATCAATTGCTAGCAACATACAAACTGGAAGGTGACCAACAGAACGTGTTAGGAGAGATTAGAATGCATTTTTAGCATGCATTTTGCCTCATAAACTCAAGTCTCTGCAGTTGTACCTTGGCCATTTGTTGCATTTCTTTTACTTCCAGAGGCAGTTTTGTCTTATCTGATGCTGAAATTCTTCTATGCAGCTTTGAACACAGAAGCAAAAGAGAGAGAAATCAGTTGGAAATGTGTTCATGTCTACCTCACGCTTGACATTTCTGTGCTGATAAGGTCCAGCTAAATATTGACTTTTGGGTTAAGTTCAGATTAGCTGTCTGGTCTAAAAGCATTGATCATAACCTATTATCTTTTCCCATTTTAGGCCTCTGAGTTTGTCTGCCAAAAATGAGAGACAATGGAATGGCAGGAAGAAAATTAACACACAGTAAAGATATCGCTTTTTTGGGGCAAAATCATAATGTCTGATAACCTTTGGTTTTTATTTCCAATCAGTTTTGTCTTCCGGTAAAGTAGTTCATATTTGCCTCATGCTTCTTTTTTTCAGGGAAACTCATTTTTCTTCTTGCAGAGATTAAAACAGAGATTTGAAAATGTTATTTTTTGTTACAGTATGAATAAATATGATTATTACAAATAGTAAGCACCATTAAACTGCTGTACAGCTTTCTTTGCAGGTCACACTTTCTATGTGTAACTTTAGTTCAAATTTTAATCTGTGAGGATGTCAATATGTCAAGAAAAAAATGGGAAGTTGCAAGAAAAGGAGAAAGTCAAGTTACTTCACTATAGTGGCTTTTACCACACCTTTGACAAGCTACCTCCCGAGAGACTTTTGAGGAAATTAAACACCTGGAGTTGTGTATATACAGAACACTCTCCATGGATGACATGGATTAGAAATTGACCCAAAGGTGGGGCTTAATCAGTTTCTGTAAAGCAGAAGAGGAAGATGAGAAGAGGTTTATTAGATCACTTCCTGTCTCTGGCATCAGGTCATATGGCACTGCTTCTTCTACAGAGGTCCCTCCTCTTCTGCCATTATCAAACTTCTTAGGTGAGAAAATTAGGAGTTAAGAAAGCCAAGGCAAATTCTTCTTAACCTGATAAAACATCAGGATCAATCATTTCAATCAAACATGAATAGAGGGAGCTGGAGCTGGCAAGGATCCAAATAATGGTGTCCATATTGTATTTGGTGTTATGTACACAACCAGCTAATGAATCATGAGAGAATCAGCTCAGTGTGTTAAGTATTCTCTCAAGACTGCTTGCTAGATAATAACATAAGTAGATTAAGCATTCTCGCACCTCCTCTTTTTTGTCTCTATCCTGTAATTAAATAATATTTAACCTACTCTGCAAAAGAAGATTCCTTCTGGTGCATGAAAATAGTATTTGGCGTAATGCAGATTACTAGGAAACAGTCTGCAGTAGCAAATGTTATGCACTTCCAAAGCTCATTTCAATATCACACTCATTCCGCATTCCTCTCCTTAATTTCTCCTCCATTCTCAAGTGTGCTAGATCGTGTATGTAAAATGCCTCCAAATCACTGCCAATTTATGGTGACCCTGTAGGATTTTCAAAGCAAGAGATGGGGAGACATGGTTTGCCATTACCTGTGTCTGCATAACAACCCCTGGTATTCCTTGGTGACCTCCCATCCAAGTACTAACTAGGCCAGTGATGGTGAACCTATGGCACGGGTGCCAGAGGTGGCACTCAGAGCCCTCTCTGTGGGTACACGTGCACAGAGTTCATCATGTGCGGGGTGTAAAATCACCTCCCCAAACTCACACACACACACATCTAGGCTGGCCTGGGCCACTGGGCACAACGCCCCGCAGTGAGCAGGAAGGACTTCGGCTGGCAGGCCTGGTGCCTGTGCTCCACGCGACTGATGCCCAAGGGGGGGCAGAGGAGGCGGAGATGCTAGAGAGGCGCAGAGCGGTGCGCGCAGGACTTGCTGGAGGCTAGAGCAGGCCGGCCCCTGTTTGAGTGGGTGGGGCAGAGGCAGAGGGGTGGGGTGGAGGCACTGGAGCAGTGCAGGGCAGAGCGGCGTGCGCACGCAGGACAAAACCCTCAGTATTCAGGTTAAATTGCTGCGTTGGCACTTTGCGATAAATAAGTGGGTTTTGGGTTGCAATTTAGGCACTCGGTCTCAAAAAGGTTCACCATCACTGAACTAGGCCAACCTTTACTTAGCTTCTAAAATCTGATGAAATCAGGCTAGTCTGGGCCATCCAAGTCAGGGCAAAATTACATTTCTTCAGTCCAAACATTTAGGGTGGAGTAAAACATACATCTCATATTTGTATGCAGAAGTGTTTTAATATTGGTACAAAGGATACAGTAAGGTGATTTGTTATGTATGCTTCACAAACTGAGCGGAAACTATTTGGACCCTTGGGCTAATACTTGTTCTGTTTCCTGAAACAATTAATAGTTCAATCCTAAACAAAGTTATACTCTTCTGTGCCCATTCACCTCTAAGCCCACTGACTTCAAGACACTTAGAAGGGTATAACACTTTTAGGATTGTATTATATTATATTGTTTTTAAAAGTTCACGTTCCTACACCTTTTTCAATAAGTATGCATGAAGGCCTCCAGAATGTAAGATCTGCTTTGATCTTCCTACTAACTTCCCAGTCATTTTCCAGATTGTTTTCCTGCCCACAGCCTTCAGATCTGCCACGGCCTGATCACAGGTATTTTTGGTGGTACTTCAACTCCTCCAGAACAGCTCTGTAGTGTATTTGGAGGACCATGCTAAGCCCCAAACTATGCAGATGCAGAACAAATAAAAAAAGTGGACCATGCTAAGCCCCAAACTAGAGGGAGGAGTTCCACTTTGTTCCATCAGGCGTTTGGTATGTAATCCTAAACAGAGGAGTTGTTGTTTGGTTGGTTGCTGGCAAGTCACATCTGGATTATGACAACCCCTGGTGGGGTTTTCAAGGCAACGGATGTTCAGAGGTGCTTTGGCATTGCCTGCCTCCACATAATGATCCTGGTATTCTTTGAAGGTTTCCCATCCAAATACTTGCCAGGGTCAAGCTTCTTAGCTTCTGAGATCCAATGAGATCAGACTAGCCTGGGCTATCCAAGTCAGGGCTCCAGGTCAGAGTTACACCCTTCCACGTGTATTCACTTTAATGAAGTTGAAAGGGTGTAATTCTGCTTAGGAATGTACTATTAATATACTACCAGGAAAAGCTCCTCATTGGCAAACCATTCACATCAAAGCTGGAGTTGAACATGAGTTTGGCAACGGGCATACTTGTCAGTTTGATCTGTGTAATATATATAATCTTTTTTTTAATTTTCCTTTTCCATCCTGACATATGCATTTAATCATAGTTTTTCTGCATTTAATAAGAAAACCATGCTGGACTTTCACGTATTTCACAGCTTACAAGCCTTTCTTTTTAACATTATAATTATCTGAACTTTTATCAGTGGTGTCATATTGAACAGCCTGATAAAGGCAATGCTACTTTATTAAAAAGAAAAATCAAACTAATCACTATGTAGTAAATAAATAATAGGACTGAGATACGATTTTGCCATCCGGTGTGCTTGGTTTCTTTTTGTTTTGGTATGTGACTTTACTTTCTTTTTGTTTTAATATGTGACCTGTTTTAGTTGACTTCCCTCTCTCTTCCCCAACTGGAGCACATTGGTACCACATGTTCTCAGAGCCACAAGATTTCTTGAAGGTGGCAAGGCACTGACTGGTTTTGGGTATTGGCTACTATCTGAGCAGTTGCCTAGACAACCTTGGCCAATGACCCATAAGACCTGGCTACCTCACAAAAGAATGCATGAACATCTTGCTGCACTAGATCTCAGAGTAGAATAGACACCTAGGCTGGCCCCCAGTTCTGTTGTTAGACCCAGGAGCACAAAGAAAACCTGGGTGATATTTAGCCTCAACTCTTCCACTTCTGAAGGTCAAGCAAGAGTCATGGGAAAGAGCACTTCCTTTCTAACTGCTAAAAAGTTTTCTTGACTAGATGCTATAGCTTTTAATGGAGACCATCATTTTTCTTGCATTTTAACTACTGGTAAGTATACAGAACTTATGTGGAAAACATTTATTTCTCTTAACATCTGTCCTTAAGGTCTTCCTTCTGATGGTTATTAATCTTGTATCCACCTGTGATAAATCATAGGGGGATACAAGATTAGTATCTGTGAGAAGGAAGACCTTCGTTAGTACTCACTACAACCTTGGGAAACTCCTTTTCACTTAGGCATCTTTTTAAGGAGGCAGGCAAAGTTCTTTATATTTCACCAGTCATACTCCATCAGTGATGTACCTGCCACAGGGTGGGGGGGGGGCACCACACCCTGGCGCATGCCATTCGGGTCACATGGAGGGTGGAAAATCACACACACACCCCCCTCCCCCTTCCCTCACCTCACCAGGCCCAGCAGAGGCCTGGAGCAGCCTGGAGTTCAGATGGCTGCAAAGAGCAGCCAGCTGAACTGAGGTAAGTGGAGGCACAGGGGTGGGCCCCCTTGGGGGGCAGTGCTCGGGCACCATTTTGCCCTGGGTGCCATTTTCTCCACCTATGCTGCTGTACTCCATTATTGGTCAATATCCTACTGTTGTTCTAATATTATGATATTCTACCATTGCTATATGTTTTGTGCCATATATTGTTTTTAATGCTTGGTTTTTTATGGCCAAATTTGTATAATTTTGTTTTATTGTTTTAATTGTAAGTCACTTTGAGCAAGACTCTGGTGAGGCACCACATATATTTTCCAAATCCCCCAAAAAATAAAATTCAGTTTAGAAGCTTGGTAGATATAAGCAAGTAATCTTGAAAATGTAGATGTTTGTCTTTATGTTTTAGTTGATTTTTGTCAATTTGAATAAAATTAGAAAACTGTTGTTGGGGGGGAAGAATCATTATCAATAAAAAGTTCAGAAATGAAAACAGAATTACAGTGTTTTGAGAACCTCTAACTGCTTCCACAGCAATTTCTGGCGAAGCCAATGCTATATTTGTGAAGGAAATTGCGTGTATGCCTGGAAAAAAATCTCATCCAAATTAAATTCCAAGCCTAAGCCTGTAAAAACCATTGGTTTTTGTATCCCTGGCATCGCAACTTCAGTTTTATTGCTTCTGTACATTTTTAGGGGGTTGACGTTTTCAAATCCTGTAAGAAGTAATTGTGTTTATAAACCTTGGAACTTTATTTAGATTTGTCACTTTAAAATAATGACTTTCTTCCATGTCTTCTTAAATAATTATTCTCTTTCCCTTTCCCCACTCCCTGTCCCATCGCATATTCAGTGTTTTAGAGTGGGTGAAGTAAGTTTAGGAAAATGATCCCATCAGCAACAAAAGATTAAGCCTTAATTGGACTTTGACATGAAAACAATCACTGTACTTAACTTGAAGGCAATTGATTTTGCTATTATAAAGATCAGACTTCTTCCCAACTGCACACAGTGCAAAGTCCACAGGGACCCAATGTCACAAGCAAGGGAAATGTCTACTTTATCCCTGTCATCCTAAAATAACTATCTCATGCTACAGAATAAAAGTGTAGGTGTGCCAGGAATTCAGCAGAAAGCCTGTTTTTGTGCCTACAATTGCAATTCTGGATTTATATGTATTTTACCTTTCCTCAAGCATGCTTCAGGTCTTACTGTCAATTAGATGCTTGTGGGCTTTCCGGGCTGTGTGGCTGGTCTGGTAGTTTTTGTTTCTAACATTTTGTCTGCATTGATGGCTGGCATCTTCAGAAGTTAATCATGGTAAGAATATTGTCGAAGGCTTTTATGGACAGAATCACTGGAATGTTGTGGCTTTTCTGGGTTGTATGGCCATGTTCCAGTAGTATTTTCCCCTGATGTTTCGCCTACATCTATGGCTGGCATCTTCAGAGATGTGCAAGAAACTAGTGCAAGAAACTAAACTAAAGTCATGAAACTAATCACCTTCCGCTATTCTGGTTTAAAACTAAGCTTGATATTCTTCACTTATTATAAATGCTAATAACCCAAGATGACCTTCCTTTTAATAACTTCAGTAAGGCCCTTTCCGCACGGGCATTTTATGACGCCCTGGGGACGGCAAAAGCGTCGTCCCCAGGGAGCCATTCGCACAGGGAACGCAGCTGCTGTGCAGCCGCGCCGCCCTCGCGCCGCCCAACTGGCGCCAAGCCGGCGTTTCGAGAGTGCGCACTTGGAAGCGCACTTTCCTGGAAAAGCCGGGCAGCGGCTTCCAGGCGCATCCGCCCCCACTCCCTCCCTTCACTTACCTTGTCCCCGGCGCTCCGGCGCGTTGCCGAGGCCTGGGGACACGCCCCCCTGACCTGCGACGCTGCAACAGGCGCGCAGGGCCGGGGGGCGTGTCTCCAGGCCTCGATGACGTGCCGGAGGGCCGGGGACAAGCTGGGTCGGCCGGGCGACGGTGCTCCGTGGTGACGTCATCCCAGCCAGCTCTAGGACTGTCCATGCGGACGGTCCCAGCGTCTTTGGGTCGGCGTGAGTTACGCCGACCCAACTCCTTCCGCCTCCATGCGGAAGGGGCCAAGATGATTTTTAAAATGTAGTATCATACAATAATCCATTATTGGTGTCAGTCAATTTTCTTGCTTCAAATTGTCTCTTACCCTCCTTTATTGTACTTTTGTTTATCTCCACCATCTATGTGAGTGGGTAGACCTCTGACCTCTCCCATCATTTATAAAACTACCCAAGCAGTTCAAGTCCCCACACACAGACTCTCATCTGGCTTATTATAGCAGGCCTCTCTATGTACAACTCCTTCATTTCACTTTCTCTTTCTGTAATTTTCTGTAAAACTGAAGTAATTTTATGTAACTGTGAGGTAATTTCTGCTATTATATCTGAAGAGGGAGCTCTATTTCACAAAAGCTGATACTGGAATAAATGTTGCTAGTCTTTACAATGCCACTAGACTTCTATTTTGTTTTAATACAGTAAACTAAAATGGCTTTGTGTGTGTTAAGTGCTGCCAAGTCACTTCCAACTTATGCCAAACTTAAGAATCAGTGTCCTTTACAATGTCCTATCCTTAACAGTCTTGCAAGTCCTGCAAACTGTAGGCTGTGGCTTCCTTTGCAGAGTCAATCCACCATTCACAGAAGGAAGTCACAGAATTCAATCCATTATATTTCCCCTCATAACTGGGATAGAATCTGGGCAGGAGGATGACAACTGTGTTTTGTGCTCGGAGAAACATTGTTTGGTCTTTCTTCCCATCTCATTTCATAGGTCCATTCTTTTAGTTCTTTTCCACTTCTAGCAGTCAAAGCAAAAAGAGTATACTCAAACAACCAGAAATAGAATGACTAAGTCATAAAAGTGACATGCCAAATCTTCTGTTTAAATAGGTCTGAAGGTGATAAGGATATTTGGTATAATATTATGTTAAACCCATCTTTTTCTGCCTGGTTCTCCTGATCTGTGTAATTATCTGCTTTTGTTTTAAAATCTTGTGGACTATAAATTAAAGGAAAGCCCTAAAAGAAACATGCTTCAAAAGCTTTGCAGCTCTTTAGATAATTCTAGTACCTTATGATTCATTCACTAGAGCTGATTAGGTATAGTTGTATATTGTTCTTAATTCATCAGGATATCCCAGTTATATAAACAGGAAATTATTTTATTTATCTCATTTGTACCCCTGTTCTCTTCAATGGGGCCTCAAAGTGGTGTACAACATTCCCTTCTTCTCTATTGTACACTGGAAATGGATAACCCCCAAAAGGATATTTCACAGCTAATTACTTTTATTTCTAGAATTCCTGTGAAAACTCAACTTTCAAATGGCTTGAGAATACAGGGCTCACTGTGCCATTTTGTAAAGAACTGTTTGTGTGCCCTCTCCCAAGTCACAAGAGGTACAGTAATTAAATCTGCCCTTTCATCAAAAGTGTTAAGAATAATCATTAGGTCTTCTTCATCCCCAGCAGATAACTCAACCATTTGAGTAATTGTGATCAGAAAAATATTCTCTTTTACTTCAATACTGAATTTCCTAGGCTACTTTTGGTATGTGGAATCCAGTTGTCAATCAATCATGCTGTGAAAATTGCTGTCAGTATTCCATCTGATAGCCTCCTTTGCATCTAGTTATATTACATACATTTCATTCACATGGCTTTTTTTTCTTATCAGAGTTCAGCACTGTATCACCTCCTATTTGTTATCCTGTTTGTTTATTCCTTAGATCTATTATGCATATACCTGCTCATGTGCCTCATGCTGCTACTATCTCACATCTCTCTGTGTCCTTCAATTTCATCTTTCCCCATCTTTTGACTTACTGGACCTTTATCATGGTGCTACTTTCATGTTATAGATGGCTATGACAGGAGGTCAGTTCTTCGAAATTAGACCAGCTGAATGCCATCTTGAATTTTAAATTAATGGTTTGATTGTATTCCTGCAGAAAAGTCAATATAGTGTTTTAAATAGTTTTAAACATCAGCAGCATGTCCATTTCCCAGATGCTACCATTTTATTCCTTTTTATTAATTAAAAATAGAACAAAATTTTGAATATAATTCTCACATATAATATTTAAGCTAAAAATTATTTGTACTGTTTTAAACTGAAACAGAACAAAATGTTATCATGCCCTTTTGGGGAGGGCGGGGTATAAAGACAAAAATAAAGCAATATAAAATATAAATGCAATATAATACAATATAAATACAATACAATATAAATACAATACAATATAAATACAAAAACAAAACAATAAAATATAAAATATAAAATATAAATACAATACAATACAATATAAATACCAAAATAAAACAAAATAAAATAATAAAATAATAAAATAAAAGCCACATCTTTGATGTCCCAAAATTCTGATTTTTTTCCCATTTGGGAAATGATATGAATTATGAACCTGCTTGTTGCTAAATGTTTCAGAATTTCAGAAACACAATCTGATTGGTATGTCAAACATATATTCACAGACTCCCATAGGTATGTCACTGATCCTATTGTCTTTTCCTGCCAATTCAAGTGTCCAAAAGACTGAAGATATAGTGAAGGTGTGAGAAGAAAATTCTTCTACTAGTCCTGATTCTTGCACACCATGTGACAAACTTAGTAAAGCTTGGGGACTCCAGTGAGTGAGTAGCCATTGGACTGGAGATTCTAAGACAAACAAATGTGAAATGTTCAAAGAAAAATGATATCAACATTTTAGAAATAAATTCCTCATAATAAAAGAGGTCTCATTTCAGGTATAATGACGACAGTTACTTCATGCGTACAGCTATTGAGAGGGTTTAGACAGAGAGCTTAAAAGTGTGAACGCTTTAGGAAGGGGAAAATACCGTGCTGTAGTTCTCAGGTTCACTTTTCACCTCAGTGATATTAAATTAAGTAAACTAAGGGAAATTATAATCAGAATGGCAGGCCCATGTGTTAGCTCAAAGTGGCACTTAAAAAGGAGAAAGCTCTATTGTTTGCTTGACATCTGATTCAGATGGGAAGGTTGCTGTGATTATTGTTGTGATTCTCCTTGTCATTTGTAAACTGGTGGTCCCAACTAGGCAGAAAGGTGGGTTTTAATTGCTGTAAATAAGTAAACAACAATATCAGGGTGAATAGCCACTTGGGCTTCCAAGTATATTTAGGGGTTGCTGATGCATAGCTGGTTCTGGAAAGGACAAAGTATCAGCCGTAACCAGTGGTGGGATTCAGCACGTTCGCACCACTTCGGCAGAACCGGTTGTTAAAATGGTGCTTGTAAACAACCAGTTGTTAAATTATTTGAATCCCATCACCGGAACCAGTTGTTAAATTATTTGAATCCCACCACTGGCCGTAACACAAGCTTGCAGGAATTACCTGCAAGAATTTTTCTTCTTCATTTCTTGAGTCTCTTCTCTCAAAACTCTAACAGTAGTTGTTAAAGAGATATTGAATCACATTCCTTGACAGACTATGAAATACTATACCAACCAACTTAATTAGAATTTAATGATTTCATTGACTTGTAGGTTTTTGTTCTTTTTACCATCCTGGAAGATTGTGACCAAAAGGGAAAATGGCAGCAATTCAAAACACAACACATGAAGCTTAATAGTGTTTTTATGATCTACATATCCCAGAGAAAGCATGTCGTGTGGTTACCAGCCCTCTCAGGATATCTGGAATCAAAGAAGGGAAAATCAGACTTGGCTGTAGTGGAACCAGAAAGTCTCTGCAAGAAAACTGCCAAGTTTTGTCTTAACCAAGGTAGGTGGCCTGTAGGAGAGGAAAGTAATTTAAATAGAATGGTATGCAAAGTCAAGAAAGAAGAGATGGGAAAAGGGCAAAAGATTTGTGGTGTGCAAGGACAGAGGAGTAGCAATAAAATATCCCCTTTTTGTTTAAACAAAATTCTAGCAGTGTATAGAATGGATATGTGGAGGAAATTTCAAAGTTATTTGTGCTTCGTGCCCCTGATACTTAAGGAGCCCCTGCCTTGTTCCTTCTAGTAGAAAAACAGATGGTCCCATGCCAGCCTTTTTGTGGTGGTACTCACCAGTACTGAGCTTCAGCATCTTTTCCAAGCCAGAACATCAACAACGGAAGAATTCAGTACATATGTGGGAAGGCAAGGAGAAATAAAATTGGAATCATACTGACCACTTTTACAAGATTGTTGTAAGAATGACCAGATAATGGCCTGTATCCAACCACACCTGAAGTGGAGGTTAATGGACCCTTAAGAACAGCCTGCTAGGAATGGGGGGGAGGGGTCAGTGCAGCCTTACATGAGTACTAGCTCTTTCCACCCCAAGAAAAGCACTAGGTTCATGCATATCACAGCGGAGCAAAACAGAGACTCCAACAAAGCTGCCCAGCAGAGTACCACCTTCTGATGAACTCTCAAAAGCCCTGGAAATCTTGTTGGTCTTTAAGGTACTACTAGACTAGACTCTTGCTCTCCTACAAAAAAGAATGTATATTATGTAAGGAACATCCTTCTGGGATAGGGTTGCTACGTTTATGTTGGGAAATACTTGGGAGATTTGGAAATGGAACCTGGGAAGGGTGGTGTTTGGGGAGGAGACAAACCTCAGCAGGGGACAATGCTTTAGACTCCGTACTCCAGAGCAGCCATTTTTTCCAGAGGATCTGATCTTTTGTAGTCTGGAGATTAATAGTATTAGCAGGAGATCTCTGATCTCCCCTGGAGGCTGGCAACCCTACTCTGGGAGCTCACTGACAGGCAGAAAAATATGACCTGACTCTTCAACTGTCCTTCAAAAGGGACAACCCTCTTCTCTCTTAATCCCTATCATCATGATTAATTTGAGGATCGGTTAGATGGATATCCGTTGTTTTAAATTACTGCCATTCTGCACTCCAAACTTGTATTAGGCTTCATTTTTTCTTCCCTTGTGTAGCTTTGGAATTTAAAATGTACACAGTTAGCCTTTTAAAGTAAAAAATATATAGGGTTTTTTTTCCTTTAAAGGTGCAGGAAAGTTCAGTTTGTGCTTGCAAAATATTTGAGGATTACCTGGATAACGCCCTTTGGATTGGAGCCCTTTGTGGCAGCAATTGAAGTTAAGAAGATCCACAGATAAATCTCTTAGATCTCCTCTCTTTTGATCCTGAGAGAAACTGCTGAAGCAAGGAGACAACATTCTTAGGGTTACCAACCTCCAGGTGGTGACTGAAGATTTCCTGGAATTACAGTTGGTCCAGATGACAGAGATCAGTTTCCCCGGAGAAAATGGCTACTTTGGAAAGTGGATTGTATAGCGCTATATTCTGCTGAGGTCCCTTCCCTCCCAAACCCCACCCTCTGCAGGATATAACCCGCAAATCATTGCCTAACCCAGAGCTAGCAATCTTAACTGATGTGAGTTTCCTTCAAGGCCTAACTATTGTGTTGACCAATTTCTAAATTTCTCCATGTCTTTGGGCATATGTACGCTCACAATAGTATCATAACAGGTATTTGTGCATTACTGGGTGGGCTACTTAGAGAGGGAGCGGAGTCCAAAATTGTGAACTGACCCTAACTCTCCCAGCAATTTGCTCTTCCTCAGAGTTTTCCATTGCTCTATTTCCTAGCCTCAGTATCACTGTGTCTCTAATATACCACAGTGCTTTGTGCCATGAATGGCCATTTCAGTAGCATAAAGTGAACCCATTAAGAGACAAAGACGATCTCTGTAGCAACTTCAGTCGCCTTTGCAAGAGCACAATAAAATGTAAAATGACATCATGAGAATCTTCAAGACAATTTCTCTTTCAATAACTTCAGTAAAGGCTATGGTAATGTAAGGTGAACCCCAAAATTGTGTTTTGAAAGGCCTCTCTGCTAAGCCGAAACCTACAGAGAAAAACTTTGAAAAGCATTTTATTTTCTGAAAAGCATTCTTTTTGCAAACATGCTAAGATGCCCTGACCGCAAACTTCTTGCCTTGCAGAGACCAAGCTTATCTATATCCTGTACTAGAGGTGTCAAAACCACACAAGTTTCTCTTAGAAATACTCTTTGATGTTGTGTTCCTGTGATTCTGTGAAAGCCACTCCGCTTCTCTTCTCCTCCTGACCCCCTCCCCAGGGAAATTTGTGACATGTATAGCTAGAGCCAACCCACGCATAAATTTGAACACATCCAAATTTAGACAAGACATAGACAGGAAGAAAGAGGAGGTGAAATACCAATTAGCCAACCATTAATTCAATGCTGCTTGTTGATCGCATCATTATAAAATGAATGTATCGCTAGCAGAAGCTGTCCGGGACCCTACTGGATCCAGTTGAAAAAGCTCTAGTAATAAAATTTCACTGATTTTTCACCCATTGGCCTTTTGGCAACTGAATCAAGGTATCTCTTGTGACTGACACTCAAGGGGCAGAGTTGTTCGCCTCTCTGGCTTCTAACGTAAATGGGCCCGCGAGGTCGAGGTCTGGGTGAGGACTTGCCCCCAACCAGCCTCCCGACCTAGTAGGGTGGACAGGACCGCATTTTATTGAGATTGCTGACCCTGCCCACCAGACAATCTGCTGCCTCGTCCTGATTGAGGACGGGGTTTCTGTTTGGATTGGGACCAGCTTCGTCAGACCATCAGCAAATGGATTCCTGTTTGGTCAGTGAATTTTGTTGTTGTTGAAAGTGCTGGGTTCTAGGCCACCTTTATGCTAGGACTGGAACTGGCACACGCATGGCAGGTACAATTCAGACCGCAGAATGCCTGTCAGTAGGATGTACCTCTTTGGTAAAGAAAAAAAGACCTTGTTAAGAGAACAATGGTCCTTTGAAATGCATGCATTGTTGTTCATGGTGATATTTCTGTGTTATTGAAGTACCTTGGTAGCCAGGCACAAACTTTTGAAGTAAAGAATTCTGTGTTATTGAAGTGCCTTGGTAGTCAGGCACAAACTATTGAAGTAAAGAATTTTGTACTATTGAATTTTGTAGAATTAATTGTTAGAAAAGTGAAGAATTTTGTGCTATTGAATTTTGTAGAATTAATCGTGAGAAATGTAAAGAATTTTCTCCGCTTGAATTTTGTAGAATTGATTGTTAGAAAAGTAAAGAAGTTTGTTCTATTGTAATTGTATTGTAGAATCTGTTGTTAGACATTTTGTGTGCAAACTTAAGTTGGTGTTAGATTATTGTTAACTGTGTGTTTAGATCTGTGTTAGATGTGTGTTAGATCATTGTTAAGTGTGTGTTTCTAAACCTGTGTAATTGTATTCAAGCCTGAGCTGGAAACATGGGACAATCAGGCAGGGTAAGCCCTAGGACCAACACCCAGTAAGCACACCTCTGAGTGTGTGTCCTGTGGAACTGGAAGAAAAGTTGAGCAAGGGCTCAGCAAACAGAAAATGATAAAATAATTGTACCTCCATTTACATACAGCACAAACCATCTGGGGATCCTACAGTGGGATGCAAATGGCACCTTGACCCAGATGTTTTAATGGGCATGGACTTACCATTTAAGGAGGAAATTTGGCAGAACTCTAATATTTCCCAGTGTAAAACTCTAACATTTGTATGTATTCCATACTCATGAATCCAAACGTTGTGGATGAAAATGTTAAGTTAGAAAGCAAAATGTTGTTTTGAAATCGTCCCTCTGAGTGCCAGAGAGAGAAAGTCTGATCTGTTTCACAGTCTGATCCACCTCCCAGTTGCTATACTCCTGTAGACAGCTCCTCCGTTGCCTGCACCCTCCCCAACAGGCTCTGCCAGTCTCACCTCTCTGGCCTCGGTGGAATGACCTGGCACCTCCATCCAAAGTGCAGGCTGTTGATACGACCCCTGAAAACCCTGGTCGAGACTCCTGTTTCCATTTACCCCCTTGTTCAGCAAACCACTGTTTTTCCCCCTATGCCTCAAAGGGCGGCTTCCTCATCTGTCAGAACATTTCGGCATGAGGCCTGGGGACCTTCAAAGATTTTTAAATTGTCAGAATTAAAGGGCCAGTTTTCCAGTCAGCCTAAAAAAAAAAAAAAAAGTTATTTCTACGCTTAATGCACTTTTTGCCATCCACCAGCCAACTTGGGAGGATGTCAAAGCATTCACCGAGTTGGTGTTTTCAGAAGTAGAAATGGGCCCCGGGTGGAAAAACTCTTCCAAGATACCAAAGAGAGCCCTGTACAGTTTCTCCAATGCTTGCAAGATGCCATTAGACAGTTTACCTCTGAAGATCCTGATGGTCCAAACACCCAATTCTGCCTAACCCTACCCCACTGATGGCAACAGCTGTTAGTGATTCAGACTGAAGGGGTCAGGGGCACAGTCCACCCCCTGAGCCCTGGAAAAGTGAGGGGTGGGTAGATCAACCCATGACCTTTTTAACTGATACTGGAGCAGCTCTCTGGCTGTAAACCGACCCCTTTCCCATCACTGAAAAAATGTAGGATTTGGTCCAAGGGAGCCAGGAACACAGTCCACCATTTAGTATTAGCCTGCAGAAATCTCTCTCCCAGATACCCCCATTTGAACTGGAATTTCATCTATTTACCTGGAAGCTCGTGGTGAATCTATTGGGACTAAACTTTTGCATTTTACAAAGGCTGTCATTGAGTTTTTTGGGAGATGAGGCACAGACCACCAGAATTTTTTTTGAGAACAGGAATAGATTTCTGGCGCAGGAAAGACGCCCCTCCAGCTCCCCTAAGTGAAGGAGCTTGGCTGATTGGGACTGGTCCAAGTTGAGCCAGGAGTCTGGGACAATGGAAAGCCAGGATTAGCTGTCACTTGTCCCCCCAGTTGTGGCTGGAAGCTTCACCCAAAATGTCACCCCAGTGAATATCAGGCAGTGCAGGCTGGAAGAAGAATTCTATTACCTGGTCTATCAGTGGTCATTGATTGACTCCCTTTGAGGGGTGTTCTCCTTCCTCTCCGCAGAAGATAGCCCCTGGAACACCCCGGATCTCTACTGCTCAAAAAATCATCCAGTGAAGGTGATGGTGCATGACCCGCGAGCCATAAATCTCTGTACTGAAGACTTGTGCCAAACAAATTCTGGATTCTTATATCGCTATTCTTCAAATTTTATGTTCAGAACTTATCTATTATAATTGTCCTTGACCAGAAAGATGCATTCTTCTGTGTTCCCCTGCACCCGATAGCCAACTCATCTTTTGCTCTCACCTACCATTCCGAGAGGGTCACAGCCAGCAGAGCCTGTTAGGAGGTGTCTGCCCCAGGGTTTCAAGAACTCCGGGTTATCTTTTGGTGAAGCGCTTAGCCCGAGATCTATGGAGGGCCAGACCGACAGCGCTTGTCCTGTTGCAGTATGTTGGATGACCTCCTTCTGGCAGCCGAGTGCGGGCGGGAGTGCCATGCTGCATCAGTTTCTCTTCTGAATTTCCATGATCGTATAATCGGGTCTCCAAGAAGAAAGCCCAGTTGGTTCAACAGAAAGTTCGCTTTTTTAGGGTCATGATCTCTGCAACGGGCAGAGATCCTTGGCACCTGAGCCGAAGTTGAAGCTAATAACAGGCTCCTAATCCCAGTGACTCCTGGCCAACTGCACTCCTTCTTGGCTTGGCTGCTTTTGCAGATTGTAGATTTGGGACTATAAAACATTACAAAAATCTCTATAAGATCCTGATGACAGTGCAGACCACCAACTACTCTCTTTGTATTTGCACTACCTTGGAGCCGCAAGAGAAGTCAGGGATGCTGGGTAACCTGCAACCCAGCGCCAGACTGATAAAAGCTCCAGCTCTTTCACTTCCCGGACCCGAGAAGGGGTTCGACCTCTACATTGCTGGGACGGGCCAAGCTGATGGTCAAGGAATAGCCCGTGGTGTCCTGACTCAGCCTCCTCCATGGGACCTTGGGTGATTGCCTACTCAAGCCTAGAAGACACAGCCTCTGACTGACCCGCTTGCTTACAGGCAGTGGCAGCTGGCAGCCCTGCTGGGCCCAAGAAGCCCAGAAGTTTACCTTTGAGAGTCTATCAAGATCCTGTCTCAACACTCCATTAGAACCATTCTGAAAGTGCATGGACCAGTTTGGCTAACTTCGGCCCGCCTGATGAGATACCAAGCAGTTCTCTTGGAACACCCAGAAGTCTACATTGAGACCTCTGTTCGCAACAATCCAGCTACTTTCCTTCACCCTCTTGGAGCAGAACCTAATGACACCATGAAAGATGTCTCCTTCCACAAAAACGATTGTGTGTCTGTCATTGACTTCCAGACAAAAAGCCAGACCAGACCTTGAAGATGTTTCCTTATTATATTCAGAGATCCTTTACACTGATGGTTCCAGTTTCATGATGGATGGCTCCCGCCACACAGGATGGGCAGTAGTAAATGAAAATGGGCATTCGGTCAAGTGCGGCTCCCTTCCTGCCAGCTGCTCAGCTCAACGTGCGGTGCCTCGAAGCCATGTTGCAAGCCCCAAAGTCTCAGCTGAAAAAGAAGTCACTCATTTATACAGACAACAAGTATGTCTGAGAGGTCCTGCACGCCTTTGCCAACCTCTGGCTAGACAATAAAAGACTCCTAGATCAGCCCGATTGCCCTATCCGTCATGCGGCTGCAGTCTCCCAACTCTTGGAAACTGTAAGACTTCCAAAGTTAAGCTATCCATCGGGCTCCATTGCAAGGGACACCAAAAGAGAGACACTCTAGTGGGCCAAAGAAATTGAGCCGCTGGACTTGGCAGCACGCTGGCAGCCCTTCTGCCCCTCTTAGCCGCATGACTTCGTGTGTTGTGGCAACAGTCATCCTCTTCCTGATGATGCCCCTGTCTATACAGAAGCTGAGGAGGCACTTGCCGGGTTCCCTGGGATATGTAAACAATGCAGGCTGGACAATGCTTGGCTCATTCATCCTGACACCCACGCCACTGGATTCCAGATGCCCTCTAGATCGCTCCATCTGTCAACAGTTACACACGCGGTTCCATCTTGAGAAGACAAACTGATTGAACTATGGAAACAGTACTTCCAGAGTCAAAGTCCTGTTAAGCTACCTTTGTTGCACCATATTGTCTCAAATGTGTCAAACTTGTTAACAGGTCAACCCAGCTCACAATCATCCACACCCCAAGTAATTCCCATTGTCTTGTCCATCATCTGCCTCTACACCCGGAGAAAACTTAAATTCTCTCCATTTGAACGTGTGTTCAGTAGACCTTTGGCCCTTAAAGGCACCTGGCACCCAGAAAGGCAAGCTAAAATTGGGAGGGTATTCCAGAAAAAAGAATGGTTATGTCTTTGTCTCGGTCTCTGGCCCCCTGTCGTTTTCTCTCCCCGCAGGAACGTCCCTTCAACTTAGACGGTCCACTTCATGATATCGAGCCTGGTGATTGGGTGGTCACCAAGGTTCCAGAGCCCGAGGAATTTAACTGCATGCCTCTGTTAGACGATCCAGTCAAAGATCTCCAGTTCCCTCTTCAAGCGGCAGCCTCCTACAGTTCCTGCTCCTGAAAGTCCTGAGACGCACTTGGGAAGCTTCAGGTGAACAACTGCATCCCTCTGAAGTTTCTACCTGAAAGCCCTGAGACGCACTCTGTAGGGCCGCCTCAGGTGAACTGTGACAGCCCCAGCATCCCTGACTCTTCTAAGATCCCCTGAGACGCACCTAGGCCGCTCAGGTGAACGACTCATCAGCTGAAAAGACTGAACTCTATGACAGGAGGTCCCCATCCAGAACTCACACTTGATACCTTTCATGATCCTGGCCCAAGGGGGGGGGATATTGTTTATTTAGTAGTGTTCACGAGACAACCCCATCCCAGTGTTTCTAAATATCAGGTATTCCCCCATTTCCCACAACCTGCTCCTGTGGTGCCCCCAAACAGAATTCCTGCTAACATTGATCTAAGTTCTGTGCGACTTGCACCCTAGAAGCCCCGGTTCTGATCCCAGTGTGCTTGGGAGACATTGCCCTTGGTCTAGTCACTTCTTAGCTCCTTTGGCAGTAAGCTTGTCATGATGACTTACATTTGAATTCAGATCCTACTCTAGCTCTTAATTTTCTCCTTGCGACTGAAAGCAGCGTCTGCGGCAAGTTTAACCTGTCCAATTGCTGCCTGCAGATTGAATGACCATGGTAAGGCTATTGAGGGAGATCACTGACCGCATAAAAGAACTGGTCTGCATGTTCCAGTCCTGCGGACTGGTGTCTAAGATAATGGGCTAGGAGGTTCTTGAGGTCTCTGTTCTCAGCAGATTGATAAAAAAAAGATGCAGCTGCATCAGATACCCCCACCTCAGCCATCTCCAAAACCTGCGGTTCCAGTTATGGCTCTCAGAAGAGTCCAGAGGTCCTTCAAGCCTCCCCATTCTGATACCATTCCTTAATCCCTGTAGGCTCTAGGCTTTAAACTTAGAGAGTCCTTGAGGGGGAATTCAGGTGAACCCCAAAATTGTGTTTTGAAAGGCCTCTCAAGGGGTTTGGGAAACCTACAGAGAAAAAAAACTTTGAAAGCATTTTATTTTCTGAAAAGCATTCTTTGCAAACATGCTAAGATGCCCTGACCGCAAACTTCTTTGCCCTTGCAGAGACCAAGCTTATCTATATCCTGTACTAGAGGCCAAACCACACAAGTTTCTCTTAGAAATAATCTTTGATGTTGTGTCTCTGTGATTCCTTGTGAAAGCCACCTGCTTCTCTTCTCCTCTGACCCTCCCCTAGGGAAATTTGTGACATGTATAGCTAGAGCCAAACTAACGACATACCGAACACATCCAAATTTAGACAAGACATAGACAGGAAGAAAGAGGAGGTGAAATACTAATTAGCCAATCATTACCAAATGCTTGTTGGACGATCATTATAAAATGAAATGTACTTGCTAGCAAAGCTGTCCTGGACCCAACTAGATCTAGTTGTAAGAGCTCTTGGTAATAAACTTTCACTGATTTTCAACCATTTGCCTCTTGCAACTGAATCACAGGTCTCTGTGGACTGACACACTCCATAGCAGAGTTGTCAGTAAAGACAAGAATTATTTGGGTAGTAGGAAATGGAGCAGACAGAATCCATCCTTCATTCCAGTCTAAAGGCTACAATTTATGGTTGTATTCTATTTCTACTGTCATGCCTTGATTATTAGCACATGTCAGTTGCAGGTTAGATGGAAGCAGATATGTTTCAGAGAGCCTTCAAAAATTCCATGAGTCCCTGGTAATGCTTTTATATATGTGCCTTGTGTGTATGTGTTTCATGTGACTGGGTAATTAATGTCTACTTTTTAAAAAATTACCTTTCAAATAAACTTTTTGAGCTACACCAGTTAAGTATGTCACAGGTCATTGATTCATGCACTACTTACCTCATGGCTTCACAGTGGGGGCTTCTTGCATTTTTTGTTTGTTTGTTTGTTTACACAGGGATCTTTGCCTTGCAAAGTGTCTAGCCAAGTCAAGCAACCATTTTGTCTGCTCCCACCCCAAATGTTGAGGTCTACAGCAAAGCATAAGCCAACAGCAAGCACACAAAAAATGTGGACAAGTTGCTTCCATGCTGGTTCATAACCCTTTTTTAGCTACTTCTATCAGGAAAAGCCAGATCAGGAACAGGTGCAACTCCACAATCTGCTGAGTCATTCAAGGACAAGACCACTTCATTAATGGCTGAGCAACCTATGGGCCTTTCCCCACTTACCTTAAGCCCCGCGCTACTCTCCTCAAGTAGTGCGGGGTCCCCCTGCACTCCCCACAACAGGGGCGGCGACAGCGCAGCCGCCCCGACGCTGCCGCTGTTGTGCCCCCTCAGCGCACGGCATCCCTGGCGCTGGAGAAAACGGCGCCTTTTGATGACCCCGCGCAGAGCGCGGGGTCGTGGGGACGTCCGGGCGCACGCCAGGGATGCCGCGTGGCTGAGAGCAGCGCGCGGCATAGGGGGATCCCTGTGAGTGGGGAAACGCCCTATGTCACTGTCACCTCAGATCCTGTGGTGACACCAGCTGACAGGCAGAGGTTGACCAGTGCTAGGCTGCCAACCATGCAAGACTGAATTGCTCCTGCACCTGCCTCAGGGCCCACCTTGTAGTGAGTTCCAAGGGCTCTGGCAACACCAGGGTGAGATAGGTGATTGCAGTACTTCTATTTCAGCTTCAGATCCTGTACTGCGAGACCGAAGGTGTGACTTCAATCTCAGACTCCCCCTGTGCACCTGACAGAGCCCCTTCATGGTCTAGTGGTCTTCCCTGTGGTATCCAAGGCTGGGCTGGCTTCCCAGCTGAGGTGGCATTGGCAGGCAGACTCACAACATACAGCAGTAGTGTGGCATGGCGGTTCCTATATTCCACACTGGAATATCTGAAGGACAGCCACAAATCTTGTTCCCCATTGCTGATCAAAAGGATAGTGGGGTAAATAAAGATGCAAAATTGTGTCCCATGTTGTTGCGGCATTACTTCTGGATACAGAATAGTCGTTTTGGGTGAATCCTAGAGCATCCTGCAACATAGGGATATAACTTCCATTTATGCAGTAGTACATGGCATGAATACCCAGCTTCCTCAGGGTAAAGTGTAGACAACTGGCAATATCAAAATACATCCCAAACATAATTTGTCTAGTTAACGTTGTGAGGGCACATTACCCATGGGTCAGTAATGATCCAGTTCTTGCAAAGGGGACTACCTTTATCTTTTAAGTAGCATTGATTGTTGTTCACTATTAGAAGTAGCAGACAGAATAATTCTTAGAAATATCATTTTACATATTAGTGCGAGCCCCAGACTTCTAAAATTTTCCGTTGTACTTTCAATTACACGTGGAACAAATAATATTTACCTCATGTCATCTGTAACTAAACCCATTAATGACCTATATCTGTAATATAATAGAATTTTAAAAGTAGCAAGGGTATATCAGATTCCCCCTCCCAAAAAAAGAAAAGAAAATTTGACCCTTAAAAATAGCATTGTTCTATAACATGAAGAATGTATATAATCAATGAATAATTGTAATTTTAAAAGAACACCCAGAGAAAACCTTTAATTGTCCATTTGGTACTCTTCAGAATGTACTTGAATGCTGTATAGGATGGCGAGAAAAACTAGATTTAGAATAAATCAACCAGGATTAAACTTTCAGCTCATTTTCACAAGCATTTGCTTTATCTGCTGAATGAAGATGCTGTAAAAATCCAGCATTCCCTTCTTTTTGACCACACAGAAAGAGGATACAAAGAAGAGCTCTTTGGGGGCCCACTGGGGTCCACTACAGGATGTCTTGACTTACCTCTTATCTGTATTATCATATATAATATTATAATCAGTTGCACTAGCTTTCATGAACCATAGTTTCCTGTTGTGCCATTATATACCTATACCTATACAGAGGACACTGACAGCTCCTCTAATACATAATTGATACAACTATCGAAGACCACAAGCAATAGTACTAGCAATATAAAGTTATGCAAAGTTTTAGGATTATTTCTATCCAAGGTTTTCTTCTGTATTCAATTTCCTCCTAAGCCGTGATCCATTCATACAGCTGAAAGCAGATTTGATTAATATGACTTTTTGTGGAAATATGAGAAGATTAAGGAATGGTGATGTGGGCAGCACATGCCCTTTCTCAACATGACATTCTCCTGCACTGTACAGGAGTCTATGGATCCTTTCCATCTTGCTGCATCTAAAGGGGGCAAAATCTATTATCAGGGAAGAATTTCATTCCCCCCCCCCCCCCTGTATTACAGTTTCAGTATCATGTTCAGGTCAACAAATCTGCAGCTGGCTATCAGTTTCACTTGGTAACGAGACAAGAAAGGGCACATTTCAAGGTACTGTTTGCAGATTGGCTTTTTCTTTATGATAGAGGCTTTCTTCTGAGGACCTCGTAGGGGGAAAAAAATGCTCAAATATCCAATGTGGTCACTGAAGCAAAATACCAAGTACGCCCAGTGCTTTCGTTACCTATTTCCTGCCTCTATGTCTGTTCCAGTCATGCAAACAATTTCCAGAAAAACTGATAGAAGAAAACAGCTCAATATTGGTTCAATATGTTTCTCATCTGATTCACTGACCTTTTCTATATTTTGTAATTAGAAACTGAAAGGTTTTTTTTTCCAGAAGATACAAAGGAAACAGGAAAGGTACAATTTAGTCTTATACTGTAAACTGTGATAGATCTGGTACCCTAATCAATTCTCCTCTCTTCCATAGAAAGTAAGCAGCTGTTATATTCAAAATAGTGGAGAATCTTGATTGGCTTTGAAGACCGCATGTGGAGAGAATTCATCAAACAAAAAGAAACAGGCAAGGCAGTCCACAGAGCAATACAGTCAGGGACGGTGCAGCCACAGCGCAGCCAAATTGCCTCCAAAGATATACCTATATAGGTATAGGTATATAAGAGTATTGTGGCACCATGGTCAGAGAGCAAAATGCGAAGGTCCCTCAACATTGCTAAAAACTCCCTGTGCACCTCAATGGGCTATGCCAACCCATGTCGCTGGCGTAAGTCTGTGCTGGCAAAAGGGGACATTCAGAGGTGGGATCCAACCAGTTCTTTTTTCTGAGTGCCGAGAAGGGGTTACTAAAGCATCTCCCTGCCCAATAGGGACAGGAGGTGCGTGTGTTCGGCGGCGCCACTGTTTGAATCCTACCACCATCGGAACCTGTTATTAAAATGTTTGGATCCCACCACTGGGGACATTCCTGGCCTATAAGAAAACTGACAAAAGCTGGTTCTGCCCCCAGGAACACCACTTTGGCACCATTAGGGGATCCTGTGCTAGAGGAGCACTGGTTTTATGGCAGCGTTGGCACCCAGGTGTTATTTTATTTATTTATTTATTTATTTATTAAACTTTTATACCGCCCCATCCTCTAGGGGCTCTGGTGTGTGACTCCCTGGCACTGGTGTTAAGTGCCTCTGTGCCTGCCGATGCTATTTTAAAAGCATTTGTTGTTCTTTAAATACTTTTAAAAATAGTAGAAAGGGGTGTCGCCAGGGATGCTGGCTGTCAGTGGCACATGTACCTTTAACGGCTCCAAGTCCCATCAGAAGTCCCTGGGCACTTGCTAGTGTTGGCATGGGCCCCAGCATCCTTCCATGAACATTCCAAGTTGGCCATCTGCCCACATGGAACAGCCACACTCAAACCTCAAAAGCGGAAGGGCAAGATATCATGGATAATCTATCTAGTCACAGGTGCCCTCCACTCATTGGCCAAGAACACCCTGTGCCAAACCCCATGCCACTCTTGCAGCACAGTGGGAGGGGAATCACCAGGGTGGGGTATGTGGTGGTCTGAGGTGGGTTACCCAAAATGGTGGTACACAACGACCCTCCTTGGTTGGGGAAATTAGCTGTTCAACACAAGGTCACTTAGCGTGGCTTAAGAAGGGTTGGATAACTTGATCAGTGGCGTATCTGCCTAGGGACAAGGGGTACCCCTTGTCCCCGGGCGCCACTCTTCTGGTCACGTGGGGGCGCAAAATCTGCCCCCCATGTGACCAGGAAGTCCTGCTGTCTCGTCGTTTTCATGTGCCTCGACCCCATCCGAGGCACACAAAAAATGACGAGGCAGCAGGACGTCCTGCTGCCTCCAAGCACCCTCAACCCCACCCTGGACTCCCACTCCCTTCCTTCCCCCCCCTGCTGGCTGGGCTCCCAGCTGGCAGCCTGCAGTCTCTTCTGACCTCCCCTCCGGGCAGGCCAGAAGAGACTGCAGTCCCGGCCTCGGAGACCTGCTTTTTATAAGCACGGAGGCCAGGGGTGGGGCTTGGGGAGCAGGAAGTCCCACCCCTTCCTACTCCCCAAGTCTCACCCCCTGGCCTCAGTGCGTATAAAAGAAGGTCTCCAAGGCCGGGACTGCAGTTTCTTCTGGCCTGCCTGGAGGGGAGGTCAGAAGAGACTACAGGCTGCCGGCTGGGAACCCAGCCAGCAGGGGGAGTCTGCGGGGGGGAGGTGGGCACCTTAGACCTTGCCCATGTCCACGGTGACATGGGCGGGTCGAGGGCAGTGGGGGTGGAGCCTGGGGGCATCAGGGGTGGAGCTAGGGCGGTGGGGGCAGAGCCTGGGGGGGCGTCCTGGAGACAATTTGTCTCCGGGTGCCATTTGCCCCTGGTACGCTTCTGAACTTGATCAATATATATTGCATGTGTATACGGGTTTCAGCTCTTTATAAGAAAGCAGCAGAGAAAAACAAATTCCTTTTAATGGTTTCATTGGGAAAATAAAATAAAATAAAATCACACTTGCAATCACTCAGTTACTGGGGGCAAAAAAACACACATACAGGGTTTCCTAGGATGTAATTTAGAGGTGACAGACAGACTGTGTGTGTATGTGTGTGTAGACAGACAGACAGACAGACAGACAGACAGACAGACAGACAGACAGACAGACAGACAGACAGACAGACAGACAGACAGAGAGCTAATGAGCCAGCACTAGGCTCTGAGATTATCGGTGCTGATGGAACAATATTATCGAGCACTATGGTGGTATGTGATAATATTGAACAACTAACTGGAGTCTGTGGCATAAGTTCTAGAGCTTTTATAGGGGAAAGGAAATCCTTTAAGAAATCTTGGGGCAAAGGAAATCCTTTAAGAAATTATTTTTCCTACTGTTCCAGGTGTGGCAATAGTCTTGAGTGTCAGACTATTGACCTGATGGCTGACCCATTATCTTGATGGGTTTTGCTGGGCATTGGACAAAACAGGAAACAACCCTAAATGGATGTTACAACATAGATGGTCACAGGAAGGGTGAGTCAGAGGGAGACCCTTGGGTAACTTAAGATATATAGACAAAAGAGAACTGATTTTGCCCAGGTGTGCTGTTGTTGATATTCAAATGCTGTTTCCTGCGTATGTACCAGGCATGAGATTGGGTGTGGGGGTGGGTGGGTCATTAGGCAGTCTTGTCCAGTCCCAACTGTGAATTCCACAGTTCAGGGCACTGTTCTGCCAGATCTGATAGGGCAGCATTCCAGGAGAAAGACCATTCTCTCCCGCTCCATGCCACCACAGGTCAGGTTGGCTACAGGTGCTTCCAACAGATCCTCCAGCAGCCTTTCAATGCACACCTGTCCTTCCCCTACATCTCTTGCAACAACAAGCATCTCTAAAGGTGGCAGCTGCTGACACAGATGCTGCCAGCTTTTCCATCCACTGCTGACTACTGCAGAAGGCTTCCCACCACTTTTCCTGGCTGTCCAGATGCTCCTGCTTGATTGCCACCCCCATGGACAAGAGGGTGGGGAATGTGCTAAAGCCAGAAGCAGGCCCCTGTCAAAGGCCCAGGCAAGGAAACGGAATCCCTAGCATTGGTCCATCTCTGAGATACACTGGGGTAAGCGCCAGCCAACTTCCTACGCCCATTAGGCCTTCTCTTAGGATTGTGCTGTAGATATATTAAAAACTTTTTAATGCATGAAATTTAAAAAATCTTACAAATTGCATCACTACTACTTAATTCATTTATGGAATTAACATGATACTACCTGTGTGTCAGCTAAACTAGCATTTGCAGTTGCACTATTCAGAAAGTCTGTAGCAGTGAAGATATTGAGGGGCAACCCTTTGTAGCCACAATCCAGTTCAATTGATAACAAGTGCCTTGAATCAATGAGCACTATGCAGTGCTTTTCTGCAGGCCATTCTTGTTATTTTGGACACCAAAAATAAGGACTAATAACGATGACATCTTATACTGACAAATGTAGGTTATAAACATTTTAAACTTCCTGTTTGTCATTTGGGAGATCTGTGCTGGGAGATCACTATGTCTACTTCAGCATAAGATTCTATATTTTGTTATATATGCTCTGTGTTTTGATGGAAGCAAACTTGTGATACAAAATACAGGATATGTTGCCCCCTTATGGATAAAATGAGAAGAAAATGAAAAGACAAACTGATATTTTGTCTACGTTCACATTAAGCCTAATGATTCTTATTCAACCATTGAAACATTTGAAGCTTTTTTTCAACTTCTAGTTAAAAAAATATTTTGGGACGTTTTGTTAACTTGTGGTAAAATTTCTTAACAATAAATGATTTAACCGTTGAGTGGTTTTTTGGGAAAGTGCATTAGATTTTATGCCATCTTTCCACAGTATCAAAGTAGCAAACGTAAAAAACATTAATATATTCAAGCAATTAAAAATATAGTTAAAATTACAAAATAATTATAAACACACAAACTAAACTAGGTGGAGGATCAGTAACCATTATTGAGGTTTTGCCAGATGATAAAAAAAGTCTTCAACTATTCCCACTGGAAGGAGATAGATGAACCGCCCTGAGGAGGAAGTCCCATAGTTTTGGTCCTATGACCAATAAGACCCTTTTGGGGGGGGGGGGGTAACTGAAGCAGGGACTCTGAAGTTAACTGGAGAATACAGGTGGGACAAGGCGACCCTTAAAGTATATTGGTTCCATGGCTTTAAACCTCTGTTCCAGCACCTTGAATTGAGTTTAAAGACAAACTGGAAGCCAGAGTAGATGGAACAAGACTGCAGTGATATGGTCCCTATGACCCATTCCAGTCAACATTCTGGCTGCAGAATCCTGGACCAACTGTCTGAGACAGAGCGAGGGGAAACTGCACCCAGGCGATGACGTTTTTCCACCGCAGCTCCCCAAGCCGCTGCACTACACCTGGGCCTCTTTACCCCAGAATGCCCCCCTCATCTAATTCCCTCCAGGCTGGCTCCGGCTATGCCTCTCCACCATGTGGCTCTGCCCGGGGCATCACCCCCCACCCTCCCTTTGGGTTCTCCCCCACTGCCAACTGTGTAGCTTCTAAGTAAAATTGTGGCATGTACAGTGCATTGTAATAATTTAGCCTAGATCAGGACTATGCGGTTTCTCCAGATGTTCAGGGAACTACACTCTCCTTATCATCAGTGCTCTCGCCAGCAGCATGGCCACTGGGCCATGCTGACAGGGGCTCATGGGAATTGTAGTTCCCACCATCTGGAGAGCCCGCAGGTTCCCTACGACCTCGCTGCAGAGCAATGGGTCAGACGTCCTCAAGGCATTAGGGATGCCGCTGCGGTTGAGAGCAGCCGCCACATGCATAGGGATCCCCTGTGAGTGGGGAACGCTCTATGTCACTGTCATTACCTCAGATCCTGTGGTGACAATTCAGCTGACAGGCAGAGGTTGACCGACTGCTAGGCTGCCAACCATGCAAGACTGAATTGTTCCTGCACCTCCGCCTCCCCAGGGCCCTGTAACCTTTGTAGTGAGAGTCTCCAAGGGCTCATTAAGGCAACACCAGGGTGAGATATAAGGTGATTGCAGTAATCTTATTACTCTAGCCTTCAGATCCTGTACTGCGAGACCGGCTGCGTGCAGCTTCAATCTCTGTAGGACTCCTGTGGTGCACTCTGACAGAGCCCCTCTCATGGTCTAGCGGTGGCTTCCCTGTGGTGCATCCAAGGCTGGGCTGGCTTCCCAGCTGAGGTGGCATTGGCAGGCAGACTCCACAACATATACAGCAGTAGTGTGTGCATGATGCGGTTCCTATATTCCACACACCTGGAATTTCAGCTGACAGCCACAAATCTTGTTCCCCATTGCTGATCAAAAGGATAGTGGGGTAAATAAAGGTGCAAAATTGTGTCCCATGTTGTTGCGGCATTACTTCTGGATACAGAATAGTCAGCTTTGGTGAATCCTAGAGCATCCTGCAAGTACATAGGGATATAACTTCCATTTTATGCAGTAGTATACAGCATGAATAACCCTAGCTTCCTCAGGGTAAAAGTGTAGACAACTGGCAAGTAATATCAAAATACATCCCAAAACATAATTTGTCTTAGTTAACGTTGGTGGAGGGCACATTACCCATGTGGGTCAGTAATGATCCAGTTCCTGCAAGGGGACCACCTTTTATCTTTTAAGTAGCATTGATTGTTGTTCACTATTAGAAGTAGCAGACAGAATAAATTTTAGAAAGTTACTTCATTTCATTACATATTAGGTGCGAGCCCCAGACTTCTAAAATTTTCCGTTGTAATTTCAATTACACGTGGAACAAAATAATATTTTACCTCTATGTCATCATCTGGTAATCTCAAACCCATTAATGACCTATAATCTGTAATATAATAGAATTTTGGCAAAAGTAGCAAGGGTATATCAGATCTCCTCCCTAAAAAAGAAAAGAAAATTGGACCCTTAAAATAAAGTAATTGTCTCTATAACATGGAAGAACAATGTATATAATCAATGAATAATTTGTAATTTTAAAAGAACAATCTAGAGAAAACCTTTTTAATTGTCCATATCTGGTACTCTTCTTGTGAATGTACTTGAATGCTGTATAGGATGGCTAGAAAAACTAGATTTAGAATAAATCAAATCCAGGAGTTAAACCTTTCAGCTCATTTTCACAAGGCATTTGTTTTATCTGTTGAATGAAGATGCTGTAAAATCCAGCATTCCCTTCTTTTGACCACAGAAAGAGGTGGATACAAAGAAGAGCTCTTCTGGGGAATATCTAATTGGTATCCAATTGCCTAGGGATGTCTTCTGGACTTCTATTCCTTCTATCTGTATTATCATATATAATATTATAATCAGTTGCAATCTTAGCTTTCATTTAGAACCATAGTTTTCCTGTTGTGCCATTATATACCTCTATACCTATACAGAGGATAGAGGACACTGACAGCTCCTCTAATCACATATAATCTTTTCGGATACACAACTATCGGGGTTGACCACAAGCAATAGTACCATAGCAAATATAAAGTTAAGTGCAAAGCTCTTTTAGGATTATTTCTATCCAAGGTGTTCTTCTTCTGTATTCACTCTCCTCCTAAGCCGTGATCCATTCACATACAGCTTGAAAGCAGATTTGATTAATATGACTTTTGTGGAAATATGAGAAGATTAAGGAAATGGGTGATGTGGGCAGCACATGCCCCTTTCTTCTCAACATGATATCTCTCCTGCACTGTCAAGCAGGAGCTCTATGGATCCTTTCCATCTTGCTGCATCTAAAGGGGGCAAAATCTATTATCAGGGAAGAATTTCATTTCCCCTGTAATTGAGCAGCGCTCTCCAGTATCATGTTCAGGGTCAACAAATCTCGCAGCTGGCTATCAGGTTCTCAACTCTGGTAAATTCGAGACAAGAAAGGGCAATATTTCAAGGTACTCCGTTTGCAGATTGGCTTTTTCTTTTATGATAGATAAGGCCTTCTCTGGAGGACCTCGTAGGGGACAGAAAAAATGCTCAAAATATCCAATGTGGTCACTGGGGCTGGAAATACTGGCACGCTTCAGCTGCTTTGCTACTTCCATTTCCTTCGCCTTCTATGTTCCTTGTTCCAGTCATGCAAAAAAACAATTTCCCCAGAAAACTGATACGTGGAAGAAACAGCTCAATATATGGTTCATTAATATGTTTCTATCTGATTCTACTGACCTTTCTATATTTTGTAATTAGAAACTGAAAGGCTTTTTTCCAGAAGATACAAAGGAAACAGGAAAGCGTAAGCAACCTAGTCTTATACTGTAAACTGCATAGATTCAGGTAACCCTAACTAATTCCTCTCCATAGGAAAGTAAGCAGCTGTTGGCATATCAAAATAGTGGAGAATCCTTGATTGGCTTTGAAGACCGTGCATGTGAGAGAGAATTCATCAAACAAAAAGAAACAGGCAAGGCAGTCCACAGAGCACATAGCCAGGGGACGGTGCAGCCAGGCTAGCGCAGCTAAATTGTTCTTGCCAAAGATATACAATACCTATATAGGTATAGGTATAATAAGAGTATTGTGGGCACCATGGTCAGAGAGCAAAATGCTAAGGTCCTCAACATTGCTAAAACTCCTCTGTGCACCTCAATGGGCTATGCCAACTCCATGTCGCTACAGAAGTCTGTGCTGGCAGCAAAGGGGACATCTAGAGGAGGCGTGTGTGTGATCCAACCAGCTCTTTTCTGAGTGTCGAGAAGGGTTATTGAAGCATCTCCCTGCCCAATAGGGACAGGTGAGGCGCGGTGTTCGCTGCCACCAATTGCTCTGAATCCTACCACCATCGAACCTGTTATTATTAAAATGTTTGATCCCACCACTGGGGACATCTCCTGGCCTATAAGAAAACTGACAAAAGCTGGTCTCTGCCCCCAGGAACACCACCACTTTGGCAACACATTAGGGATCCTGTGCTAGGAGGAGCACTGGTTTTTATGGCAGCGCTGGCACTCCAGGTGTTATTTCTTATTTTATTTATTTATTTTATTTACTGGCTAAACTTTTATAACCGCCCCCCATCCCTCTAGGGGCTCTGTGTGTAGACTTCCTGGCACTGGTGTGTTAAGTGCCTCTGTGCCTGTTCAGTCATGCTATTTTAAAAAAGCATTTGTTGTCTCTTTTAAATACTTTTTTTAAAAATAGTAGAAAAGGGGTGTCATCGCCCAGGGATGTGTTGGCTGTCAGTGGCATACATGCGCCTTTAACGGCTCCAAGTCCTGCATCAGAAGTCCCCTGGGCACCTCCTAATAGTGCTGGCAGGCTGGGCCCCAGCATCCTTCCAGCATGAACATCCCAAGTTGGCCATCTGCCTACATGGAACAAAGCCACATCTCAAACCTCAAAAGCTGAAGGGCAAGATATCATGGATAATCTATTCTAGTCACAGGTGCCCCTCCACCACATTGGCCAAGAACACCTCTGTGCCAAACCCCATGCCACCTTTGCAAGCACAGTGGGAGGGGGAATCTCACCAGGGTATGGCAGGCATGGTTCTGAGGTGGGTTACCCAAATGGTGTGTGTGGACACCACCGACTCCTCCTTGGTTGTGGGGAAATTAGCTTGTTCAACACAAGGTCACTTCTAGCGTGGCTTCTAAGAAGGGGGGTTGGATAATCCTTGATCAGTGCATGCTGAGGCCTGCTCAGGGGACAAGTGGGTACCCCCTTGTCCCTAAGGCGCCACTCTTCTGGTCACGCATGCGCAGTAAAAATCTGGTCCCCCCCCCCCATAGGACCAGGAAGTCTCCTGCTGTCTCGTTGGTGCTTTCATGTGCCTCCCATCTCCATCCCTGAGGCACAATACAAAAAAATGACGCAGGCAGGCAGGACGCCCTGCTGCCTCCAAGCACCTCAACTCCCTTACCTCTCTGGACTCCCACCTCCCTTCCCTTTCCCCTTGGCTTGGCTCCCAGCTGGTATGCTCAGGAAGTCTCTTCTGACCCTCTGGCAGGGCTGTAAGAGACTGCAGTCCTGGCCTCGAGACCTGTTTCTTTTATACACGAGGCCAGGAGTGGGGCTTGGGGAGCAGGGTCCCACCTCTTCCACTACTCCCCTAAAGTCTCACCCCCTGGCCCCAGTGCGCAAGCAGAGGCAAAGAAGGTCTCATAGGGCCTGGGACTGCAGTTTCTTCTTGGCCTGCCTGAGGGAGGGGAGGTCAGAAGAGACACAGGCTGCCGGCTGGGGAAACCCGTGCAGCCAGCAGGGGAGTCTCATGGGGAGGTGTGGGCACCTTAGGACCCTGCCTGTCCACGGTGCATGGGCGGGTCGAGGGCAGTGGGGGGGAGCCTCCTGGGGGCACCAGGGGTGGAGCTAGGGCGGTGGGGGCAGAGCCTGGGGCGGCCGTCCTGGGAGACAATTTGTTCTGTCAAGTGCCATTTTGCCCTGGTAATGCTTCTGAACTCTTGATCAATATATTACTGTATGTGTGTATACTGGTTTCAGCTCTTTATAAGAAAGCAGCAGAGAAAAACAAATTCCTTTTAATGGTTTCATTGGGGAAAAATAAAATAAAATACAACACTGCCACACTTGCAATCACTCAGCTACTGGGGGGGCAAAAAACAACACATACAGGGTTTCTAGGATGTAATTTAGAGGTGACAGATAGACTGTGTGTGTATGTGTGTGTAGATAGACAGACAGACAGACACAGACAGATGCAGACAGATGGGTGACAGACAAGGGACAGACAGATGACAGACAGACAGACAGACAGACACAGACAGGACAGATGACAGACAGACAGACAGACAGACAGGAGAAAGCCAATGAGCCAGCACTAGGGCTCCTGAGGATTATCGGTGTTGGATGGAACAATATTAATCGCAGCACCATGGTGGTATGTGATAATATTGAACAAATCTAACTGGAGTCTGTAGGCATAAGTTCTAGAGCGCTTTGATAGGGGAAAGCAAATCCTTTTAAGAAATTCTTAGCAAAGGAAATCCTTTAAGAAATTCATTTTTCCCATTGTTCCAGGTGTGGCAATAGTCTCTGAGGTCTCGTAGACTATTGGACCCGATGGTGGCTGGACCCATTATCTTGATGGGTTTTGCTGGGCATTGACAAAGTAATAGGAAACAACCCCTAAAATGGATGTTATTACAACATAGGATGTGGTCACAGGAAGTGGGGTGAGAGCTTCAGAGGGAGACCTCTTGGGTAACTTCTTAAGATATATAGACAAAAAGAGAACTGATTTTGGCCCCAGGTAAGTGCTGTTGTTGATATTATTCAAATGCTAAGTTTCCCGCGAGTATGTACCAGGTAATGATTGGGTGTGGCATGATTGGGTGGACCATTAGGGCAGGTCTTTGTCCAGTCCCAACTGTGAATTCCTACAGTTCAGGGCAACTGTTCCCCACTAGATCTGATAGGGCAGCATTCCAGGAGAGAAAAGACCTAGTTCTCCCTGGGCTCCATGCCACCACTCACAGGTCAGGGCTGGCTACAGGTGCTTCTCAACAGATCCCTCCAGCAGCCAATTCAATGCACACCTGGTTCCTTCCCCAAGCATCCTTGCGTAAACAAACAAGCATTCTCTAAAGGTGGCAGGCAGCTGACACAGATGCTGCCAGCTTTTCCTCATCCATCACTGCTTGACTACTGCAGAAGGCCAGCTTCCCACCCACTTTTCCTGGCTGGGTCCAGATGCTCCTGCTTTGATTAAGCAATTCCTCTCTCATGGACAAGTGGGAATGGGGAATGCCAAAGCCAGAAGCAGGTCTTCCTGTCAAAGGCTCCAGGCAAGGAAAACGGAACTCCCTAGCATTGGTCCATATCTCTGAGATACACTGGGGTAAGCGCCAGCCAACTCCTACGCCTCCATTATGGGCCTTCTCTTAGGATTGTGCTGTAGATATATTTAAAAACTTTTTTAATGCATGAAATTCTTAAAAAAAAAAAAAAATCTTTACTAAATTGGCATCACCAGCTTACTTAATTCCATTTATGGAATTAACATGATACTACCTGTGTGTCAGCTTTTTTAAACTAGCATACTCTATGGTAGTTGCACTATTCAGAAAAGTCTGTAGCAGTGAAGATATATTGAGGGGCAACCCTTTGTAGCCATAATCCAGTTCAATTTGATAACAAGTGCTCCTTTGAATCAATGAGCACTATGCAGTGCTTTTCAGTATGGCCATCTTGTTATTTTGGACAATTCCAAAAATAAGGACCACTAATAACGCGAGCATCTTATATACCGACAAAATGTAGGTTATAAAACATTTTAAACTTCCTGTTTGTCATTTTATGGGGAGATTCTGTGCTGTGAGAGATCACCATGTCTACTTTCAGCATAAGATTCTATACAGCGGCTTGTTATATATGCTCTGTGTTTCTCTTTGATGGAAGCCAAACTTGTGATACAAAAAATAAGGGATATGTTGCCCCTTATGGATAAAATGAGAGTTGAAAATGAAAGTGCCAGATAAACTGATATTTTAATTCACGTTCACATTAAGTTTCTAATGATTCTTTATTCAACCATTGAAACATCTTGGAGTTTTTTTTTCAACTTCTAGTTGTAAAAAAATATTTTGGATCGCCTTTGTTAAATCTCTGTGGTAAAATTTCTTAACAATAAAATCGATTTAACCAAGTTGAGTGGTTTTTTTTGGGAAAAGTGCATTAGATTTTTATGCCATGCCATCTTCCACAGTATCAAAGTAGCAAAACGTGAAAAACATTAATATATTCAAGCAATTAAAAAATATAGCTTAAAATTACAAAATAACTATAAACACACAAACTAAACCAGGGTGGAGGATCAGTAAATCCATTATTGAGGTTTTGCTAGGATGATAAAAAAAAGTCTTCTTTAACTATTGCCCACTGGAAGGAGATAGGATGAACTCAACTTCCTGAGGAGGAAGTCCCATAGTTTTGGTCCTATGACCAATAAGACCCTTTTGGGGGGGGGGGGGGGTAACTGGTAGCAGGGACTCCTGAAGTTAATCTCGAGAATACAGGTGGGACACAAGTACACCCTTAAAGTATATTGGTTCCATGGCTTTAAACCTCTGTTCCAGCACCTTGAATTGAGTTTAAAGACAAACTGGAAGCCAGAGTAGATGGAACAAGACTGCAGTGATATGGTCCCTATGACCCATTCCAGTCAACATTCTGGCTGCAGAATCCTGGACCAACTGTCTGAGACAGAGCTTTAGGGGAAACCTGCGCAACCCAGGGCGCATCGCCTCACCCTGCAGGCTCCCTGCCGCCGCACCATTCACCTCGCCTTCACTCCCAGAATGCCCCCTTCACGACCCCTCCATGGCCTGGCCATGCCTCCACCATGGCTCTGCCCGGGGCATCACCCCCCACCCACCCTTTGGGTTCTACCCCACTGCCAACTGTAGCTTCTGGGCAGTATTTCAGGGTACAATAAAGCAGTGCATTGTAATACTCTAGTTCTTAGATTACCGAAATTTGTGGTTCGCCAGATAAAATTAGGGAACTATTATCAAGTTTTCACAGCAGCATGGCCAATTGGCCATGCTGACAGGGGCTCATGGGAATTGTAGTTCCTGAACATCTGGAGAGCCGCAGGTTCCCTACCCCTGGTCTAGATGTTATCAGGGCATACATTACAGGGGCAATATTTTTATTACCAGGAATGGCCACAGTTGGCTCATCAGCCAAACCTCCTGAAAAGCACCCTAGACATTGCTGCAACTCTTGGCTGATCCACGGCAGAAGGCCCAGTGCCCAGGTCCGCAAAGTGCAATCCCAGGCCAAGTGAACCTGCTCCTTTGGAAGAGTGCAGTAATCTCCAGCATGTATGCAGTGCAGTCACATAGGCATTGTACCAATGACCACCATTTGGAGTCACTCCAGTTCAAATTGTGGGGGGACCTTCAGCAAGATCCATACAAAAAAGTCCAAAAAAAGCCAGGGGAAATTCTGAATCTAGCCAGTATTGGACCTGCATGCAAAATTCTTGTGAGAGCTCAAAATCTTGCACACAATGTTTCTGTTTCTTTTCATGTGGGTGTTAAAGTACCATTAGATCACAATCTTGACTTCTATGGCTATCATCCTCATGGAGCTTTCAAGGCAGAGGTGGTTTTACATTTTGCCTTCCCCTCTGCATGATGTGGTACTTCCCTGATGGTCTCCCTATATCCTAAACACTAATCCCAACCTCTTATCCTTCTTAGCTTTTTTGAGATCTCGGATAAGATTGAGCCAGCCTGGGCTTAATATCCAGGTCAGGCTAAAAGTAAGTCTTCCTTTTATTTGGCCCTAAAAAGGTAATAATACATGAATTTTGGTTTTGGTTGGAGTCTTAAAATGAAGGCATACCCAAAGGATTGGCCTTTTCCAAAATTATTTGGAGATCCTGTCCAATATTCTCTTAGCATACCAGGAGAACTGTTGTTCGAGGCTCCTTAAGTGCGGTAGCAACTAGGGAATTCACAACAGTCTACCTTGTGAACTAAATGAGAACTGAATCATTGAGAAGGCAGTGGAGAACTGGATCAAGTAGCCTCCCCGCTTAGCCCAGTGTGGGTATGATTAACGCACAGGAGTCTATCAGGTTGAGACAGAAAATCCCCCAACACAATAATCACATCTAGGGCTGGGCTCAAAATGGGCAAGCACTGGGCACAAGCCATGTAGGTAAACCCTGTTAAAGTCTCTGTTAAAACCACACTGATTTTCATGGGAAGAACTAAAAGCTAACAATCCTTTACCTGGGAGTAGAGGTTGCTGGCAATGCGGGCAATTGCTTCTAAACCCTGCTAGTTAGGTCATGATTCTCCACCCATTCAAAGCTGCCTGCATGGTTTTTTTCAAAAGCAAGAAGCCAATGCTGACTCACAACCAAGCTTACTTCCCGAAAGTAACGCGCGGCTTGGAGCCAACAGTTTTTTCTAAACTAAAACCCTCAGTATTCAGGCAAGGTTAAATTATCATGTTGGCACTTTCTAAGGGCATAAATAGAACTGGGTCTTGGGTTGCAGCTTTGGGCACTCTGAGATCTCGAGAAAGGTTCATCACCATCACTGCTCTATCCTAAGAAGCTCCTTCCAACACAAGAGCCTCTTCAGTTAGAGGAAGGATCCTTAGATTGGAGGAAGGCTTCAAACTTGAGCCACAAGGAAGACAGGGGATAAATATTTTAGCAAACAAGCAAACAAATAATTAAACTTTACCCAGTGAAGTGGTAGGATGGGGTAGGATGTACCCCAGAATGCTTCTGAATGCCAGTACTAGGGGAAATAATAGGGAAGGGACTGTCCTTACTTGTAGATTATTGGGGTATCTTATTGGCCACTGTGGGAAACAGGATGCTGGATGGGTTGACCTGTGGCTCAGTGGAATGGCATCTACTTGGCATGGGGGAGGTTGCAGGTTCAATCCCTGGCAACTACAGTTTTTTAAATATAAGTTATTAGGTGATGTGAAAGTCCTCTGCCTGAGTAGATAATACTGATTTTGAAAGCCAGTACTCTGATTCAGTATAAGACAACTTCAGGTGTTCATGTTGGCTCATGTGATACTGTGAATCAAATTTGGCTGAAAAATGTGTTTCTTTGGTGTGTGTGTGGGGGGGGGAGGATGACATGTGCTTCTATTCCTTCAGGTAATGGTCAGGACCCAGGAGTTGTTTTGGCTTTGGCATCATTTAGGAATTCAGAAGTGGTCCTCAATAGTAGGGAAATATTAGAGGATGGGAGACATTGTTTTAATTGTTGCTTCAAAATGCAGTCACTCAGAAGCATCTGATCAAAAAGAAAAAAAAGGGAGGAGGGGTTGTTATTCCCAAAACATCACAGATTTACATCTCACCACCATCAGGAACAATAGCCATTTTTCAAAGCCAGTAGTGTGTGTGGAGATAAATGTGACTGAAGAGCCAATGGAGGCGTTTGGAACGAAAACATTTCCAAGACACAAGTTCTGACCACTGGGAAAATCTGTAGTTAGCAGTGCATGCAGAAAAGGCCATATCTTTTTGTTCAGCTGAAGAAAGATCATGGCCATTTGTTTTTTTCCAAATATACTGGGAATGGTTTCATTTCCTGATGTGGTTTAATCCATCAGAAGGGCACTGAAAACATCAAGGCTAGCCATACCGGTAAAACAGAAATGTTTAAGGGAAATTTAAGAGTATGTTCATATATTCTCTCCTTGTAGTTGACCATGACCCTGTGTAAAATGGGAAAAATGCGAGAGTAAAAGACATCAGAGAGCAAAAGACATCAAAGTTTAAGATTAGAATAATATTTTTTTAAAGTCTGTATATGTTCATTGATTTTTTTGCTCAAGTCATGTTTACTTTAAATATAAGAAAATCCTGGTCTTTAGCTTTTATTCCTAGTCCATTACATCAAAACTTTAAAATAAGGGCTTTTGCAAACCAATATTATTTTCTAGGTATGCTTTTATGAACCTGTAGTTTTCTAAATGTGAGAGTTATATAGATATTGAATGTTCTGGAAAAAGGGATGATTTTTGGCAACTGATTATCATTTCTCTTGATAAAGTAACCCATGGAACCCATTCTCTCTTACAGGTCAGCACCTAGGCCTGAACTGGAGCCCTTAGGCAAAACTCCTGCTTGATGCCTCCCCCCATGGGTGGCCAACCCTCCCAACGCAAATCCAAAACAATGATTTTTTCCCACCAGGTCTCGTTTCCAAAGCCCGCACCATCACATTATAGAACAATGCCCCAACTCACAAAATCTGAGCACAGCAAGTAGAAATATTCTTTTAAAACATTTTTCAAAATGCTTTCTGAAATAAGCCTTATTATTACTGCTATGAAACATTTTATGGTGTTGTATCCAATCCTCCTAATTGGGGAAAAACAGGCATCACTTTCAATGTTATTTAAACAGGAATAGACCCCAGGATTCTCCCTTTAAGGTGGATTTAAAAAGGAGAATCTGGGCTCCTAGTTTAAACAAGTGATAGCTGGAATCCAACCCCCCAAACAGCATTATTTTCAACCGGATTGTTTTAAACTAGGGAGCCTAGATTCTCATCTTCCGAATCCAACCTTGTGTGGAGAATCTGGGGTCCCCTGTTTAAAATAACATTGAAAGGTGCGATGCTCCTTTGGGGTGGATTCTCCCCAATTCCTGAAACAACAGCATCACTTCTCTAAGCTGTTTCAAACCAGGGACCTCAGATTCTCCCCTTTAAATCTATGCCGAAGGGATGGATTTAATAATAATTATAACCTTTATTAGGCATTGAAGAAAATAAAAGAAAGAAGAAAACTAAGCATTGGCAGGAAGGGAGTGGGATTTTAAAAAGAGAATCTGTGGAAATTTAGGGGGGTACTGCCTGCTGTCAGGTGTGCACTATTATTAAGATAGCAGCACCACAATTTCCAGAGTATCTTCGTGGAGACCCTACTGGATGATACAGGTTTGTTGAGGGAAGTTTGGTGACCAGGGGGTCCAAAGTTATGGACTCCTCAAAGCTGTGTAGCCCTCATCTCCTCTATTAGCTCCCATTGGAAACAATGGAGGGATGGGGGTACCCTTTGGGGAGTCCATAACTTTGGACTCCCGAACCAAAAGCTCACCAAACTTGTGAGGTAGCTTTATACAGAGACATTCTCCTGATGTGATATGCTGGAAATTTTGGTGCTGCTAATCCTGAAAACTGCACCCCCCTGCCAGGCCAAAAAAATGGAAAAAAACACTGAAAAATACAAAAAAATCCCTACAAAATCGAACCTCAGCCCTCTACAAGGCTGTACTGTTGTGCCCAGGCAACTCGCCCCACTTTGCCCAATGGGAGGAACGCCTCTGCTTGTAGTTGAATTTGTTTCCTTCTAATTCACATCAATAACTATACACATGACTATTTGGTAGCCATTAGCACATTAAGAGCATGCTGACATGTTTTCATATTTATTTATGTAGTACAATAATGCCACTCATACAGTGAGTACAAAGGAGGGACTGTACAATTCAGTGGGTGGAGAACCTATGGTAATTGTAAAGCGCAGAGGTGGCACTCAGAGCCCTCTCTGTGGGCATATGCGCGAAAAGAGTCGGCCTCCCCCACACATACCACATATCTAGGGCTGGTGCAATGGGCCAGCTGGGCTCTCGACATTATTACATTAAACCCAAAGACCTTGTTTGGGGGAAAGCAGTGTAAAGGTAACTGCCTATTAAGATGATGTTAGAAACCTACACCTGACTGATTTTACATGCTAAGAACTCCAGCGCCAATCCCTTTTACCTGAGAGGAAGCTCGGTTGCTGACAATGGGGCTTGTTCTGAGTAAACCCTCCTAAGGTCGTGATTCACCCATTGGAAGAGTTGCACGGTTGTTCAAAGCAAAGGCTGCCGACTACTCACCAAGCTTCTGCTCCCGAGTAACATCTTCAGAGCCAACCTCCATATTCAGGTTAAATTGCCATGTTAGCACTTTGTGATAAATAAGGGGGTTTTGGGTTGCAATTTGGGCACTCGGTCTCAAAAAGGTTCGCCATCACTGGTATAGTCGGTTATATCTAATTCCAGAAATCATTAGTGAAAAAGTGGCAGAACCAGATTGCAAGCATGCTCTAATGATGCCATATTCTTATTATAGTCTCCATAGTCTCTCCAGAATTGTTTTCATCACTTCCATTTTGGCTACCCAATTTTTATATCACAGTTCTGAAGGATGCACTTTCATTTTATCCAGTGACTATGCTGTTCATATGATGGAGATATATTTTTTATACAATTTTAATTGCTAACTTACTAACTTTGCTTTGCCTTATTATTGTTTGACAGTGGAGAACTCCAAAATCTCTGTCTCAACATGACGTTGGATTTGGAAAGTTTGGAACCTTGTAAATAGCAGCCACCAGTCACAACAGGTTAGAAAGAACTCAAAAAGTGAATACTATTTTATGGAATAGTGGTGGTCATTTATTCCATTTTGCAGAAAGAAACCAAGATGCTAAATTAGAAAAAAACACCAACAAAATAGAAAACAGCATGCACATGCTGATATTATAATGATTATAATATTTCAATAATTAATGGTGTAAACAAGTAATGTGGTGGGAGGGAATTGAATTGACATTTATAGTTACTGCTTATGCTATCATACTATTAAAAATGAAAATAGTTAAAAAGAAGTCCATTTTCATGTGGATGTCAATATTAAGTTATTTGGAATGGAGGAATTACTTAAAATGAGAGGAAATTACTTAAAATGAGAGATATGAATCCATCTTCCATAAAACTAGGGAACAGCAGCTCTTAAAACTATTTGTACAATTTTCAACATGGGACAGGCTGTATTTGAAAAATCCTCTTTGATTCCACCATATTACAATTATTGAAATATAAGTACAGTCCTAAGCATAGGGTCTCTTGTCACTTTTCAAGATTAATTACTGAATATACAGTTTGGCAGGAAGTATAACCACAGAGAGCCAAGAACTGGCTGAAGTACATGTGTTCTGTCTCCATCTAATAACACTAAAGCATTTTTGACCCATTATTCTGACTTTTTAATGACACATATCTTGTTCTATATTCACCAGCTTTTCAATATGAACCCAGAAAATATTATTCACAAAAGAAAACTTCATTTGTTGCTTTTTAAAAATAAAGGAAAAACAAAGATTTTATAGGTTTAAAAAGTTATTACATATTCTCAGTTGAATGAATTTATCAGAATGAAAGATTCAAAGAAAACTAGAATTAGTGTCACAGATAAAAGAAAGTCATCTTTTCTCTGAATATTTAGGAAAGTAAGCATAATCACAAATTCAAGGAAAATGTAACATCCGAATTAATAGGCATTAAGTACTTAGAACCAAAACTTAATGTAAACATACAAGTAAAATTGGTTGAATTTTTCCTTTTCATATTTCTTCAATCATAAAGAAAACACTATTTATGCAAACAGTCTGTAAAACACAGTTTTGTTACAAACCCAATCATTTTAGGGATATAATCAATCATTCAACGGGACTTCAAGAAAAGTGTTAGGGACAGGGCAGGGCCCTGTTCTCAGAGCTAAGGCTCTGTTCCGTTACTCACAAATAACCATCCATAACCTTCTTCAGTGTTCAGAGTGTATTGTTTCAATTCTCATGGAAGAGGGAACCTCTCCTCTGGTTAGCAACAGGGAGGGAGGAGGTTCAAAGGGGCTGTTGCTTGTGTAACATAATTCTATACCCTCTTTACAAAAATATATCCTCCTCCTTGTCTCTCTGACCATTGGTTTGAGTCAAAAAGACGTACAGACTCAATAGTCCTTCATCCCATCTTTACTACACCTTCATCTATCAACAAAAGTAAAGTTTCCTGGAAGGCTGAAAGTTAGCTCCAGTGAATTTACACTTATATAACCTTATATGGCGATTAAATACAATGGCTTAAAACATTACAAACTATTTGTTCATATCAAAAGTATGGCTGCTTTCCACCCACAAGTCATTTCTGCCCATCCTACATTTCCCCACCATTTCCAGATGAAAGGGAGATTAGGTCACAGGCCAGACATCCAGAAGGTTCTCTGCCTGAAATGTACAAATGGTAAGCCTAGTGCAACCTTAACACTACAGAATATCAACCAATTAGATATATTCATATGCCTCATCCACTTTGTCTTGATGTGTTTTACATGTGAGTCTTAATTTGCCCTTCAGCATCTTGTAATCACTGTTTATGTGGTCAAAAAAGTAGAAGGGAATTTGTAATGCTAATGAGAATATTCAAAATGTATTTGCATCTTATCTTTTCCCCATTCATAGCAGTACAGATGACAGTCTCATCAGAACTCCATTTGCTTAGCTCTAGGAAAAGTTGCTGTTATCACGTACCTTGCTGCCATTTAAAGAAGAAGAAGAGGAGGAGGAGGAGTTTGGATTAATACCCTGCAAAGAGTATCAAAACAGTTTACAAACTTCCCTTCCTCTCCCCACAACAGACACCTTCTAGGACACAGGTGTCAAACTTGCAGCCCTCCAGATGTTATAGACTACAGTTCCCATCATCCCCTGCCAGCATGCTGGCAGGGGATGATGGGAACTGTAGTCCATACCATCTGGATGGCTGCGAGTTTGACACCTGTGTTCTAGGGTAAATGGGACTGAGACCTCTCTGAGAGAACTGTGATTCGTCCAAGGTCACCTGGCAGCTTCATGTGGAGGAGTGGGGAAATAAATCCACTCCACCAGACAACAGTCTGCTGCTCAAGTGGAGAGTGGTGAATCAAACCTGGTTCTCCAGATTAGAGTCCATTGCTCTTCACCACTACAACATGCTGATAACTTTCCCATGCAAGCAGTGTTGTTATTTCCACTGAAACAAATGTTTTGGGTTGAGGTTGTCCTGATAACCTCTTAACCGTCACTGTTTTTTAAACAAGATTCATCTGAGTTTGCATAGTTGGTTCTTATTTATGTTCTCTTTGTAACCCACATTCTGGTTTTCATTAATCTTTTCTCTCCCACCCCCACTCACACCGACTTCTAAGTCAGTTGTGTCAAAATATGGAACTTTCTCACAGCCGGCAGTGGAGTGGTAGGGCTTGGTTGCTCTTGCTAGATACAGATTTTAAAGATTAAATTCTTTCTTCCTCCAAACATAGATTTCTATTGGCTATCCCTTGGGCTGGCTAGGCAATTCAATATTGCTTTTTCTATTCCAGACCTACTTCTTTTAATAAAGAGTTAGTTGTATAAAATCACCACCATTCACAACAGAGTAATCTGAGTCATCTGGGAATGCGATATAAAGATTATACGGGTCTTTGACTAAAATAGAAGGCACACAGAGAGACACAGCATCAATGCCATATATTTTATAACACTTGAAAGAAATTAAGGTGCATGTTATATGGCTCCATATCATACAGAGAATACTGGGCCATACAAAGTTCTCATTTATTCAGCAATGGCTTTTTAGTAACTAATTCTAATGTGAGACTATAACATTTTCCTTAAAAATCATGAACTACACATTAAAATAAATGGGGGGGGGGGGATAAGATAGCCAGATGCAAACACAGGCATGTTTTGGTACCTTAGAAGATGAATTATAGCAGCTAGATTTTTTCCTGCTAACCCCATCTACAGCAGTCTTGCTGTCAAATCACTGTGTAGCATGTGTGAAACATTACTAATTCTTACTGAAACCAAAAAAGCGAGTGAGATCTCTGAGGGATGTCACCTTTCCTGATTGGCTTCTCCAATCCTTTGCATAGACCTGTATGGTACGAATTGGTCCAGTTTGATTGTTTCTTGCATTTATATCCTGCCCCGTGTTTCATCATAAACTAAAATCAGCATACAGAGGACTACACTGCAGGCCCTGAGAAGACCTAGACTGGCCTAATTTCCACAAGAATGCCATATCATGTGCCCTCCAGCTATACCTACCTAGGACCAATTCCCAAAGGCAATTTGACTAGTCTTCCTCTCTATCAGCTTGTTCTATATTAAAGTGATAAACTCTAGAAATGCAAGAAGCATTCCCAACTGGAACTAGCTGGTCAAAAGTGCAAGCTTCCTACATCCCTTTGTATCTTCTGAACATGGGCCTAGGTCCGTGGTGGCGAACCTTTGGCACTCCAGATGTTATGGACTACAATTCCCATCAGCCCCTTCCAGCATGGCCAATTGGCCATGCTGGAAGGGGCTGATGGGAATTGTAGTCCATAACATCTGGCGTGCCAAAGGTTTGCCACCACTGGCCTAGGTGGCTGGGCAGACACTAGAGTTGGAAGATTACCTTTGGTTTCTTATGTTCTCTATATACTTGCCTGTGTTTTGCAACTTACGGCCAACCACAGTTTTGTAGATGGCCTTAGAAATATTTTTTCCTTCCATGGTTAAATGACATGTGATTTCTGTGTGTCTGTCACTGGTAAACAGATGTTTTGAAGAGGTTTATAATTCAATATGCCACATTCTTAACAACTAGAACATGTAAGAAGGCAGAGAGCAATCACCTACCATCTTTTCTGCATTTTGTATATTTAAGGGGGAACTCATGGTCTCTGTAAGGGAAGATACTTTTTGTTCCTTTGTTCAATTTTCATCTAGTTGCAGACAGAATTGAAATTATGTTTGTAGGGTCAGAGAAATAAAAACCAGAGAAAATAATATTTTTGATTTATTTTTCAACCCTATGCATCCCTTTCCCGTTGTCTCAAGAAGTATACCCAAAACATGCATAAAAGAGAAATATCAGGACAGATTTCTTTCTAGCAAAGTGATGTCAAGCTTTAATTTGAGTAAAATGGTTTTTTAATGGGTTGGCTATGAAATGAAGGGCAAAAAGGCTTTGAAGTTCAACCAACATTTTTTATCTTCCCATGGGGCAGGGATTCTTAGTTTTGGCACATAAGCTGATTTATACCTCCCCAGACTTTTAGTTCAAAAGGAATGGTCATTCCTTTTTTACTTTCATCCACAGTAGAACCTTTTTTTATAACACATATGGTTGTAAATTATTTTCGTAACATGCTATTCAAAGTCAAGGAAACACTTTTCTTCAGGTGATTTCTTAATGTATTATTATATAATTGTGAGAGGCGTATCTTTTGCATTACCAAATACCGGTACTGATTATTGGTCTGAGGCCTTTGCTACCTAGAACAATTCACCACAACAAAGTACATGATACTCACGGTAAAAGTCCTGGTTTGGGCGAGGAGTCCCCATAGACTCAGTGCCCAACTTGGCTCCAAACCAGCCCTGGTGCATGTTCTTTCCAGAGATGTAGTCCAGTTTTTCTGACTCGTCAGAGACAATGCTGCTCAATTATATAGTAAGATGTCTGTAAATAAACAATTCTGAAAGAACTCTGGAATCAATTTTTTATCTCCAGTCATTTAAGTTTTATTTCTTGTTTCAATTCTTCTCCAAGCAATGTGATTTTTTTTCTTTTTCATGGAGCAGTTCAGTTTACCCTGCAGTATCCAATGGAATATTAGATAAATCTTGAAGAAGCTATATTTCACTCAATATGCACATTTAATTTATTAATGAGAGATGCAAACTGTGAAATATTTTCAAGTAAACTCTGGCACTGAAAATAAAATGAAAGCCCTCAAGCCTACAAAGGAAGGGTCAAAAAGTATACAATATGTCAAACCACCAGGAGTAAAGGGATTTGGGGAATTCAGGTCAGGTCACCAAGTTCAGCCACAAACTGTTCTTTGTCTTTTGTTTGGGTATAACTGTATGGGTTTTCCACCAAATAATAAGAGCACCATTCTTCGGAAACTTTAAAAAGTCTTCCTGTTCAACCTTGTTTAATAATTATTTGACACTGACACTAAATTAAAATGAAAGTGAGCTCTGAGGATAGGATCTTTACTGCATTGCAATTCTAAACACAATCAAGTTCCAGTTTGAAAATCCCAGTTTCTGATACAATTTCTCCCTGTTTGGTATAAAACTACAGCCATCTTTTTTCCTAACCAGATCAACACATTGCAATGCAAGTATGACCTTTCATGTTTGAAAACTCCACATTTTTTTAAAAAGCACATTAATCATATAGCACATACTTTTGAATCTGCTCTAAGGCTGCAATCCAAAGAGCACTTTCATGGGAGTACACTCCATTATTTCTGCATAATCCTGTTTAGGATTGCTCAATAAGTCTTCAAATTATAATGTATTTCTAATCCACCTTACACAAGATACTTTTTCTTTCTCAGCTAACACTTTTATATCAAAAATTATATAATGCTCTATCTTCTCCCCTCTCACTTAGGTGAAGGTGGGGCTTCCGGGCAGCCCTATGGGTATGGATCCCTGTTCCATCCCAATACCTTTTTGTTCTAAACCACCCATTTTATCCCACTCCAGGTTGTTGGGTCCCCTTATTCCACATATGTTTTCAGCCACCATTTCACCCAACTGAAAGTTCCAAGGTGACAAACAATAAAAGCATTAAAACAATATTAGAGTACATATAAAAATATATAAAATAACTAGCGGGCCCGGCCATGTGTTTCTGTGGCTGAGTCTGGTGAAGTGAAAAAGAAAGAAAAGGGGAAGTGAACGGTTCAAACATGTGTCATTGCACAATGATTGCAAGGGAGGGGAGGGGCAAGGGGCCCCTCCCTCCCCTCCCTCTCTCCCGTTCCTTTGCATGGCAACCCGGCCGGTCCCTCCCTAACGTTCCCCTTCCTCTGCTAGGGTGGGTGGGCCATGTGCAGGTGGCTGGTCCTGTCCCTTTCACTCCCTTCCCTTGCAGGGGAATTATCTAGCGTAAAACACGCTGGGAGGCATGAGCTACACTGTGTTCAAATTTCAGAGCATTTGGTCCAGCAAACCCCTGGACCCTCCTTCACCTTCACCTTCCTCCGCTAGGGTGGGTGGGCCATGTGCAGATGGCCCGCCCCATCCCTTTCACTCCATAAGGCAGTAGTTTTCAAGGAAGGCATGGTTGGTTCCCTTGTATCAGAGGGTGTTGCTTTGACGGCCAGCAGATGGCGCTGTTGCGGAACAGAACTGTGATTCCAACTGTCACAGGTGTGGCATGTACACAATAACTGGCACAGTTGTGACATGTACACAACAGGAGGTGTGGAAACAGTATGGAAACCTGGCCGCACGTGAATGCGACGTTGTGTGAAAATTTCAAAGCAATCGGTCCAGTAGTTTGGGAGATTACCTGTCAGCAGAAAAATGCACTGATAGATTTTTATATATATAGAAGATGAAAAACAATGAAAACAAAACACTTAAGCACATGAATGGGACAAAGGGTCAATGAGAATCAGTGAAGGAATGCCAAACAAAACAGAAAAGTCTTCACCCACTGTCAGAAAACAATTATAAATGGGGGCAGATTAATCTTCTGGGGAGGGGGATCCATAACATAATCAATTTCACAATTCATACCCTGTTTTTCTCCCCAGTGGTGACCCTAAGCAGCTGATATCATCTTTTCCTCCATTTTACCTGCACAATAACCCTTGATGGGGATGATTTTTCTCCTCCACCTGAGTGCTTCTTTTGACAATATAGTAGACCCCCTCTTGTACCTTCATTTCTTCTTGAACACATAAAGTGATTGGCAAAATCCATTCTAGCAAATAATACATAAACCAGCCTATCACAAGAGCCACAGAATCATTAGTGTAGTCTTAACACAATGCGGTTCCACAACTGAAAACACATAGATTACACTGAAGTTCATTATTTTGTTGACTGATGTGATAAACCCTTTAAAGGCTGTTTCTTAATCCTGTATCCTCAACTAGCCGAGTCTTATTCCTTGAAAAATGTACTGTAAAGAAAAAGACAGAAGTAGTGATGACAACCAGCTATTGGATTTTGAATCACAATATCACAGAATATATACACAAAATAGTCAAGAATGAATTCAAGCTGAATGCTGTAAGTATCAATAGAATGTTCCCTCTATACTGAAAATCATGTCATTGGTACATCAACTGTGTGGAAGCATATGTTTATTTTCTGTCTGTAGAAGTGTATTTTCCAGTTTAATTGCTGAACAGCTGTTTAATGTGGTGTTCAAAACAGTGGCTGCCTCTTGAATCTGGCTGCAGTCTATACACATATCTGGAAATCTTTAAAATGTGTGTGTCTATTTAAACTAGCTGTGGTAGAAACTTGAAAAATAACAAACAAAACAGTTCCAGACTGCCACTGATCAGGGGTGAAGAGAATGAGTTAGAGAAGGAACTTTGCTTAGCTATTTTAACAGTGCAACTGGCACTGATGTATATAGATCAGAATAAGTCAAATAATACACATAAATGAAATAGTCCAGTGCAGAATATAGTATGATCTTTTAAAACGCAACTAAAAACTAAAACAACAGAGTACCTTGATGAAGCTGTTTGTCCATCATCTTTTTGCTTTCTTAATTTGATCCTTTCAGTACCTATTATAATAATAAGCCTCACACAATCATCATTTCCCTTTTCATATTAATGCACATTATCTTTAATTCAGATTGCATAATACGCACAAGTGGCTAATTGCACTCCATGTTGTGTGTAATGTTTTAAATACTGTAACTAAATTGCTAAGCCATTTAAATATTTGAGTACTGTTGTTCAGTTGCCTGTGATTAAATCTACATGCCCATCCATGTTTCCAATGGAAGCTAATAGTAGATGGGGCTACCCTTTTGAGGGTGCATAACTTTGGACCCCCTGAACCAAACTTCACCAAACCTGGGTGGTATCATCAGGAGGGTCTCCTAAAGATACTCTGAAATGTTGGTACTGCTAACATAGACATTCCTCCCCTGACCAAAAAATCCAGTTTTGAAGGATTTTAACTCTTGTGTTTTAGCTTGGTTGCTGATTGAACGAAGGTTTTTGTACTTTTAAAGTTATTGTTGAGACCATATTGTTTTTGTTGATCCTCTTTTCCACTTACAGAGCTAGTTTACTGTTTTTCTTTGAAATAAATATTTAAAAACATTTAACCTACTGATTCCTCAATTAATGTAATTTTATTGGTATCTATTTTTATTTTTGATATTTACCATTAGCTGCTGCATTTCCCACCCTCGACTCATAAGCGAGTCAATAAGTTTTCCTAGTTTTTTTGTGGTAAAATTGGTGCCTCGACTTATATGAGGGTCGACTTATACATGAGTATATACGGGTTTATGGAAGGAAACAGTATGACTGAAAGTTGAACAGGATATGTTTGATTCTAGCTCAGATACATTGACGGGTGAATTGAGAGGGATTGAGGGTCCGTATATTTTATTCTTAGTTGGTAAATCTTTTATTGTATATTATGTTGATTTATACATTTTAATATTGTAATGGCCTATGGCTCTATAATATAGCTTTACTGATACTGACACTGATAAAAAGCAGCAAGCGGTGTGACCAGCTAAGTGTGGAGAACATGGAATTTTGATGGGGCTACCTAGTTTGCTTCAGTCTTGGAAACAACCCTAGGCCACTCCCAGCCATACCAGTTTCCACCTTTAGGCCAGTATGGGTCTGCAGGCAGCAGACTCCTCCTGATCAGACATCAACAAGCTGTGTGGCGCCCCCTCATGGGCCTGTTTGCCCTTCCCATCGGTGTAGGTGCCACTTATGCCACTGTGGTGGGCAAACACCACAGGACACCCCCACACTGGTTCCAGGAGCTTCTTTGCCCCCACCCCGAACTGGGCTGCCCAACATATTGGTTAGCTTTAAGAAAGTCTTTTTTTCTGAGCCCTATTTCTAATACACTGGTATACTGTTATTCTCCAGCAAGTTAAATGTTAGTTTCTGATTGTCCTTTCCTATCTGTTACACTTGGCATACTTAACGGTTTGAACTTAATTCAGCTGTTTATAGGCTCATGTCTATTTTCTGAATTTGAATCATGAATTGATTTCCAACAAAAGAAATTATTTGATGGTGGGATCCAGTGGAGCATTTCCACAGGCAGGAACAGAATTGTGTGGAATAATTCAGGCTGCCGTGGGATAGAAGAGTAAGGAAAGCCACACTTTACAGCAGAACTCCCAAGTGCCTGCAGAAACACTGTACTAGATCTAAGTCTACGGACTGATTACACAGTCCATGGATACAAGGACTACCACATTTTCCCTGCCGTTCTCTCTGCCCCAGCCCTTTCAAGCCATGGGAAAGTTTATTCTTGGGGTTGAAGGACCAGTATGGGCTAACAGCCATGTGAGTCAGGTAGCCAACGTGAGAGAGGGACAGAGATGGTGACATTGTTCCCTCCTTCCTTTCCCACCACATCTGACCAATCCTGCAAACAAACATCCTAGGGCCAGGAAAGGGGAGTGGAAAGCAGGAAGATCCTAGACCATCAATGCCTTCTGTTGTCAGTTCACAGGATTCAGTCCAATATCTTCAAATATTGAATCATCTGCAAATTGTGTAACATGATTTGTCTCTTTTTTCAGGATATTGTACTGAGTGAAATAGTAGTATCAGAATCACAAGCAGACATGTCTTTGACTGGCCCCATCTTTAGTATTCAAGAAACCACAAAATATTAAAAATTTGTTCTCCTGAAGGGAAGCAACTTACCCTAACAAAAACTGAATGGTGGCTCTATGTATTCAGGCTGTTATTTATGACATCATACATAGCAAATTATCTGTAGTTATCTACTTGTTTTTTCTACTGCAGTAGGTTTGCTGGATCTTTTACTTTCTTTATGGGAAAACATTCCAACTAGGCTGAAAAATGTTGTATTTAGACTAAAAACAGACATATTCAGTTCTAATTTTCCATTAAGAGTAAGAAACCAAAAACTTATTTGAAGATCTAAAAATATTTTAATTGGATTGTTTTTAAAACGTTCCTTTATAGCATCCTAGAAAATGCTTGCTTTTCTTTTTGACATTTTGTTTTCTTTCCTGTGTGACTGTATATGTCATGTCTGAAACAGAATAAAATATCAAATTCTTGGGTTATAAAAATACTTGGTTAGCGTTTTTAACTGTGACAACCATAAAGGAACAAAACCAGGGTTATGTGTGAGATTTAGCACACTGGAAGTAAAGGAAATAGTTACTGATGACAATGAAGCAAAAATAGGGTGAGTTCTTGAATTAAAATCTTTATTTTCATACTCCATTTTCTACTGAAAAAGTTTCTAAAGTGCTTTTTTATTGCTGAAAGTAAAAGAAGTGGGGAAAAAACAGAAATTAGTCTGGTATAGCGTCAAACTAGGATTGGTAAAATATGAGTTCAGATCTTCCTTCTGCGATGCAAACTTGCTGGGTGATTTTCGGCCAGTCACACAATCTCAGATTAGCTTACCTCACAGGGTTGGGGTGACAATAAAATGGAAAAGACAAGAACATTAGGGAGAAGGGGTTCCCATCAGGGAGAAAGGCAAGGTGTAAATAAATTAATATTAGATATAATAAGGTGAAATGACCATTGATTCGGCCATCACCTACTTGTACTGCATTGTCTTTTTTATTTTTTATTTTAGATGCATTTTTTCCTGCCCTATACCAAAAGGTCTCAGAATATAGAAGTCATAAAATACCATTTGGTAACCTCAAAACAATTGCAATCTATAAGAATGGAACCTATTTAAAATCCAGAAAATCTATTAAAACCTATCAAAATTCAAAAACTTATTAAAATTCATAAAACCTGTTTAAAAATTCATATTACCAGGAGGGAAAGCCAGGTAAAATAGGCGCATCTTTACCAGTTTTCTAAATACATATAAAGAAGATGCTTGACACACCTCAGGGGAAGATTGTTCCACCAGTCCCAGGGGCTACCACTGAAAAAGTCCTATCTCAGATCTCCACTTTTTTTTTTACCACTGAAGGCGGTAATTCCCTTTCTATATTATTTATATCTTGCCTTAGTTTATTGTTCACATCAGTCTGTAATTCTGTAATTATAGTCCTGTTGCATTGTTCGTTGGTTGTCTTGGGGCACAAGTAGACCTTATAGTTTTCCCAAGATGACCTAGGAATGCTGTCACCATTTTAGCACTGGATGTGGGCATTGTGAAGTAACTCTTTTTTCCCTCCTCTACACCTATAGAAAGCATCATATCAGCAGCTCCTTCAGCAAATGAAGAGGCATGGGGAGAACAAAAGCACCTGAGTCTGCCACACTGCAAGCATGATCAACTACCACAAAATTTTTAAACTGTCCATATTTGGCTCAAAAAGTGTGATAGTGTCCCCAGATCATCCCCAAGGATGCCATAACATCTAGTTGTGTTCTTATGCTGTCTCCCTGCACTGCTTTATATCCTGCAATCCACCATGAGTTTCTGTGAGAAAGGCAACAAAATTAAAATAATAAAACAGTAAAATAATTTAAAATTTTTAAAATAATTAAGAATTGTAAAAAGCAGCTGATTCATACTGTTTACCAACAAATTCTTTTTAGACAATATGAGAAATTTTAATTGTGACTTTTAAAAATTGTGCTGTAATAAAAGTGTTGTTATATATCTGAATTAAATAATAGTATTCTGGACACTGAGGCTCATTCCGCACATGCAGAATAATGCACTTTCAAACTGCTTTCAGTGCTCTTTGAAGCTGTGCGGAATGGCAAAATCCACTTGCAAACAGTTGTGAAAGTGGTTTGAAAACGCATTATTTTGCGTGTGCGTTAGGAGCCTGAGAGAAGATGTGTTTATGAAATGGTTATACATGGGATTCAAGGTACTTTTATTGTCAAAAATTAAAATTGTATTGCAGCTTTTTCTATTGATGTCTAATATTTTCGTTGTCAAAGATTAAAATTGTATTGCAGCTTTTTCTATTGATGTCTAATATTTTCGTTAAAATAAAAAAATGGTGCTTTATACCAGTTATTTTACATAACTTTCTGTCAATGAAATGAAAAAGGTGAGGGAACAGTGAAACTTGTTTGTGGGAAAGCTGGAAGCAAGGTCCTGTTATCTTGGATTGTGTTGGTTGAACATTAGATCTGCATCAGTTCAATCAAAGCAAACAGAAGTTCTTATTCAGGAAAATCTCAGTTTTTCTCACAAGTCTTAAACATAATGGAATAAGATCTTGTTCAGCTTTTTAAAAATATATATATACATATTGCTTTTTAGAGTCTTTAATATGCAATTAAGATGAAGAGAGTTGCCTTCTATATCTTCTTGTCTATAATAGATATTCAAAAGTTCTTCGCAGTTAGGGATCAAAGATGATGAGTCACGGGTTATGCAAAAGGCATGCTGACTAATACAGAGGTACCAGATGTGCTCTCCATTCATCAAAACCATGGCAAATTAATTCCCTGACAAAAAAGCAGATGTGTTCTTAGTCACCCAAGCGTGATTTTTGTCTTCAATTAGCCAGGTTGGATTCCACTGTAAAGGCAGCAACATAGCATTTTCCATGAGATGTGAGAGTGGTCTGGGATTTCTTTACTCCACAGTTACTTTGATCTTTCATCCAATCCACTTTCCTCAACTGAACCAGTCAACACCATTTCTTAACCATTCTTAACCATTCCATTTTAATGGAATGTCCAGAATTCCATTAAAAGTAGAACAAAGGCATAAACAAAATATAGCCTCACCAACATAACACTTTGCAGACATCAAAAGTTAGCTTATTCCAGGAATGTTAAAAGTAACCTGTTTCATCAAGTGTACCTCAGAGTGTCAGTCAACAAACATAGAATTATTTGAGAATGAGAATAAGCAAAAAGGGAAACTGTTAACTATTGAGCAAACATTTTAATTTTAAAAGGTATATTGGAAAGTAGGATAAATTATGAATTTGACTATTGAAATGATGATTAGTATTTATTTAAAGTGCACTGCACCTTGCATGGCAAATTAGTACTGTATTGTTTTGCTGATTAAAGCTGATAATAAGAATGCATTGGGTTGGTTCCTGTGATTCCCTCTGCCAAGCTTTTGTTCAGTGGAAAAAGAGGAAGACTGCATCAGAGGAAGTCTTTTTCCTTTGTGGGAAACCTTCACAGAAGGGCATTATAGATCCAATGATTCATAAGATGTTACTTTTCTTTTTTAAAATATGCAGGAACATTTGCTCTTCTAGATTCTTGTTTGAAATATATTAAAATGTCAATAAAAACTAAAGTTTAAAACACTTAAGGTCAATATCTGTACATTATTTTCTTGAGAGTCAGCATGGTGCAGTGGTTAAGAGTGGTGAACTCTAACCTGGAGAACAAGGTTTGACTCTCCACTCTTCCACATGAGTAGCAGACTATTATATGGTGAACTGGATTTTTCCGACACATGAAGCTGGTGACCTTGCACTAGTCAGTTCTTCAGAACTCTCCCAAGGTGTATTTTAGGGGAAGAGGAAGGGAAGGAGTTTGTAAGCCATTTAGAGAGTCCCTACAGGAAAGAAAGGCGGGGTATAAATCCAAATTCTTTGTCTTCTCTTTTTTTGTTTTGATTTTTTTTTTGTATCATCCAAGTCTCTGGGAGACAGCGTTTGTATTTCCATGGATTAAACACTACTACAGTGTCAGCCATCTTGATTTTTTCACTTTCATCGTTTCCTGTTCTTCTCAGTCACAATTTGTCCAAATTGTTTGCAGATCAAGTCCTTTTACTAATAGTTGTTTTACTTTTTGGGTACTGTGGAAGCTCTTGAAAGCCAGCATTATTAAATTTGTCAGCAGTGAATTCCATAATGGCAATAGCATAATAGTTAGAGGGCTCTTTGTACAGTTATAATGATAATTCCAGCTGGTGGCAGTTCTCCTTCTGTCCCATGCCTCTTCCAAGTGAAATAACATTTTAAAAACAAATTATTGTAAGGAGCATATGGTGTACACCAGAAAAATAAATGCTTGGGAGGGGAAGGAAAGCCTCAAGTGGTTTGTGTGTCACTGAAAATTACCAAATGTATTTTTACTATCAGTTTAGATAGTGCTATGTGAATGAAAAGAACACAATTATCGTTACTGGTTCTCAGCTGTGTTTTGTGTTCCTTCCTTCCATTACCCGAGAAATAAACAAGAATAATTAGCATAATGAAGGAGATACCATATGTTTGGGATTCCTGCTCTTGGCTTCCCATCTCATAGCTGTAGCTCTTTCATTATCTGTCCCTCTGAGCAAAAGAGTGATTGATATAATCCCCTTCTGTGTGTTCATTACTGCTGCCAATATGACAACTCCTCATAGAACCTTCCCAACCAGTTTCTATCTGAAAACAGAGAAAACTGCATTTTTTGCATCTGCAACTCTGAAGTCCAGCAAGCTGCAAGCCATTTCTTTTATGAGTAATTCCAATAATCCGTTTTATTTGTTTTTACCTGTAATCTTTAGCTTCAGTGGATCTTTTTGTGTGCGTGGGCAGGGGGAGAGAACTAGTTTATTTTCTCTGAATTTGACTTATGGATATTACAGCTCTCCGGAGAAGTGGCTCACCCTCTTCCAGATCTATGAGTAGATAGTCAAGAATGTGTCCAAGTTCAAGGGGGACAGCGACAGCCCTGCAGTATGAAAGGTCAGCAGGGCGTGGTTGGTGGGGAAGATAATTCCTAGTTTGGCTTCTGCAGAAATTAAGAATATTTGCTATAAGGGGGCTTGACAGCATATTATAGTGACAGCAGCTGTACTATTCATTTAAAATACTTTTAGCCTCTACTAGATTTTCAGTGTGGTTCACAGGAGATTAAAAATAATATAAACCAATTAATAATAATGAATCCAGAAGACATACTGGATACCCCAGAAACGTAAAGATTGAATATTTTAGAAAGCAGCAGTCAGATCAAATAATGGTCAATAAAAACAACTGTGAAAACACTACCTTTCCTACAGCCTCCAAACAAAACCCACAAAAAACTCTCAACAATTTTTCTAGCCAGCTATCAAAAGTCCCTTAGACACATTCTGCTATGGTCATCCATCATATGTCTCTAAAAGACCTCTACAGATCATATCAGTGTCTGGGAAGCCCAAGGCTGTTCCAGTACTAGCCCCAGACCTTCTAGGGCTAACAGTGCCATTCCATGCCAAGCTACACCCTTAACAAATGCAATTACTTCAATAAAGTTTTATGGGTATAACTGCTTAGGATGGCAGAATAAGAACAGCAGTTTGTAGTAGATAACTATGCCCTGTCCCACCAAAAGATAAAAATGCGGTTGGAAGTTGTTCAGTGGAAGGAGCATGCTTCTGCACTGAAAAATATTCACTTGAGGGAAGGGTTGGTGGGGGCTTTGCGGGGTTGGTGCCAGACTTGGCAGGACAGCAAGTGGTTTGCTGAGGCTACCCTGCCGGGCCTGGCTTGGTCTTTGGGACAGGGGAGGGTTGGAGGGAGCTTTGGAGTACTTTGGTGATGGAGTACTTTGGAGTAGCTTTGGTGATGGACCCAGCGGGGCAGTGGTGGCAAACCTCAGCCTCAGGCAAAGGGGCGGCCCTTGAGGCAGTCCTAAGCCAGAATAGGAGACCTGTTGTGTCAGCATCTGTGAGGCAGTCTGGTAGGCCGTCTGTGAGGGAAGGAGCAAGACGAGAGCAGCTGGAGGGCTGAGTGACTTGACTCCTGTGCTGCTTTCCCAATGCAACAGGAGGCCACTGCCCAGAGAGAGAGGGAGGAAACCTTCCACTTCTCTGCCATGGCTGGGAGACCTCATCACGAAGGCCATCAAGAGCTCTCCGGAGAAGTGGCTCACCCTCTTCCAGATCTATGAGTAGATAGTCAAAAATGTGTCCAAGTTCAAGGGGGACAGCGACAGCCCTGCAGTATGAAAGGTCAGCAGGGCGTGGTTGGTGAGGAAGAAATGAAAAAGCTTTTGCTTGGTCTTTGGGGTGGATGGGCCTTGGGAGGGATGCTGCGAGGCACTAGGACCCAGGCAGAGCATTCTATGGAAGAAAGCCTAGAAAGTGGTGGTAGATTAATTCTCAATTGAGCTTCTATCTTTCTGTTCACTTGATATAAAATTGAAGGCACTTGCTACATTTAACAATCATGCATTCTAGACCAGTTACAGTTTCCCTTCACTCTTCAAAGAGAGATGCAATGCTTATATTAATCAAATCTAGATGACACAAAGATGTGCATTACTATGGTTGTAAATACGTCTAGTAAAAAACTGTCAGCCACTGCCACCACCTGGCCATCCAGCACCAGTGATGGATTCAGCTGCACTCGCTAGATACAAATCAGGGTTTTCAGAGGGAGTATCTCTGCATCTAATAAAGACACAATATCTATCCCCAAATCAGTCTCATTACCAATCAGCAGTTCATCAGTTTTTTCTGGATTTTCTGATGGTTTCTGCCCATCTAGTCTTCTTTAATTACACACCATGCTATCAGTGTGAAGAGCCATGGTTCAGCCCATACAACTACCACAGCATGATCAAGCTTCTGAAATTTCATTAATCTAGCAGTACCGAGCTCTGATGATGCTTTCTCACGATCAGGCTCCTGCATTCATAGGCAGTATCTAGCATTGTGCCACTTTTGAATCAAATGTCCAAATGGCCTGTACTCTTTCAGTCAGAATTAAGGTTGAACTCTTGAATAAAAAAAAAGGTATCCCATTTGTGATGTGCTTCCTGATATTGCTAAGGCTTTCTATTTCTTCCATCTAAAGCAGGCTGGTGCTAATTTAAATTCATCTTGTACTCACTCAGAACAGCATAACCAACTCAGCAGTTCTACATCAGCAGCAAGAGCACTGTTAAGACTCCATTCAGTTCTGAGTACCCCATTGGCTTACAGAGTGCCGGCTCTTCATTCTGTCTGAAAAACTGCACCTCCACCTCCTACCAAGATATGATATGAAGACCTGGAACCAGGCAGGTTATTAAGTGCCATCAAGTCATTTCCGACTCATGATGACCTTGTGAATCAAGTTCTCCTAAATGCCCTATTATTAACAGCCTTGTTCTGGTCTTGCAAACAGTCATGTCTTCCTTTATAGAGTCAGTCCATCCTTATGTTGGGTCTTTCTCTTTTCCTGCTGCCTTTGACTTTTCCCAGTATTGTTGTCTTTTCCAGCAACTCTTGTCCAACTCTCCCTTTTAACTCCTCCCCCAAACAAGAGCCGACTCATACATTCATCTACCAAGCTGGTAAAATCCCCTTGCTGTCCTCCTGTTGGAACTTACCTCAGGGATCTGGCTAGATTCCATGGGTTTTTTTCACTGAGGTGGCATATTTTGACACAGAGCATAATTCTCATGTGGCAGTGCTTTCTAAATAGCGACTGCCTTCATCAAAGTCTGAGGTACAAAAGCATCATCTTGGCACACAAATGGCACTGGTCTTTAGTTCTAGTTTCCCATGAATTCTTACCATGCAGCTTTTATATGTTTTCCTCTTTTAGGTTTTCTGTAATTATGCACATTTGAAAAATGCTGTGGAATTGCACAGAATTGCACAAGTCTTTCAAGAATTAACAGGCAGGGCCAGAAATTATTTTCCTGGCTGAACTGCATGCAAATAAAGTTCAACTGTATCTCTTTGTTGTTGTTTTTAAAAAGGACCCTATAAAATACAGACATTTGGTATCAAATGTTTCCAAAAATGAATATCTTATGGGAAATTGAAGATCTACTTTGATTTTCAAACTGGTGAACTTAAAATGAATACTTTTTAAATTGGATGTATATTTATATTTACAAGATATAAATTTCATGTATATTATCTGTTATAATACTAACAGTACAATCCACAATGGGGAGGGGAGCTGAAAGTGCTGTGGAGTCGGCATGACCTTGGCACCGGTATCACTGCCAGCCCATGCAGCGTAAGTGGCATTTATGCCAGCAAGTGGCACACTAACACTGGCGCTGGAGTGCTGCGTGTCTCTACAGCACCAGGGCATGAACACTGCTACTGTGCTGGCACTCCTTCACGGGAGCCCATGGCGACGGGGGCATTCCCAGGTGAAGCTGAGAGGTCTTTCAGCCCAGGAACAACAACTTTTGTTGGTGGCAACAAGAAAGAATGTATGGCCCACTGGTATAGAATGGAGAGTTTGAAGTCATTGGTGAGTTTTCAGGGGGGTTTTTTCTTTGCTATGCCTCCCATTCCTCTTAGGAGGGAGCATGGCTGCACCATCCACATCCACAGTCTATCTACCTACCCGCCCCCTATGGATTGGGCTGCCTAAAACTTTAATATTAACTATATTCATGTGTAACTATATTCATGTGCAAATCAGATTTGGATTTGTTTTTGTTAAATTCCAGTCACTGGTTCTCTGTCCTGCAAAAACAGCCTATGCAGAAGAGCTGCAGAATCAGTATTTGAAAGAAGTTTTTCATCTGCCGAGAACACAGAATTGGAGGTTCCAGTCATAAGCTATTGTCCAAGAAGCTGTATCAAAAGGTTTCTGAAAGTATCTCATTGTCAAAATGTCAATGAATTTAGGACCTACAAATGCACTACTTTGTCACTGTTAACAATTATGTAGTTTCTAAGAAGAAGAAGAGTTTGGATTTATATCCCCCCTTTCTCTCCTGCAGGAGACTCAAAGGGGCTCACAATCTCCTTGCCCTTCCCCCCTCACAACAAACACCCTGTGAAGTAGGTGGGGCTGAGAGAGCTCCGAGAAGCTGTGACTAGCCCAAGGTCACCCAGCTGGCGTGTGTGGGAGTGCACAGGCTAATCTGAATTCCCCAGATAAGCCTCCACAGCTCAAGCGGCAGAGCTGGGAATCAAACCTGGTTCCTCCAGATTAGATACATGAGCTCTTAACCTCCTACGCCACTGCTGCTCCTATTAACAACTATATCAACAGCCCAAACCTGAGGGCACACAAATTAAGAATTTGGTTTGCTGCCTCTGAAGTCCTAAAAATATAATCCATATTTGCACATTAAGTTTTTTTTTAAAAAAAAAACCCTCACAGAGCAATTCCTCATAAGCAAACAGTTTATTTGAGAAGCAGGAAATCAGTGCGTTTGTTTCTGAGGCATAGCAGCATGGAAACATCTCTAAGGACTCCAGTGGAGGAGGGTATGCAAGATTAGCTCTGTGATTTCTCTGATGCATCTGATTTCAGACAAAGTCAAGTTTCTACAAGAATATGAGTTCAAATTAGCCACAGGTAACATAATTGCTTAGAATTTACAATCAAAGGGGATCTTAGTAAGCCCAATGGATTATTTTTACCATTTAAAGGCCAACATGCATTATTCCTCACTGTTTTTACAGCATGGTGCACACTTCATGACTACAAGTAATTAGTAGCAATAAATTGTAACATGAATTATTCCCTTAAGATTTCCATCCTTTTATCTTGTGGAAAACTTAACCACAAGAGGGCTTTGCCCTTTATAGTTGCCAATTAGCGTCTTTTTCACTTGAGAGCAATTATCACTATATATCACCTTTGTTTTAAAGTCTTCTTTAACATCTAAGCTAACATTTAAAAGCTAACAATTTAAAATCTGGCATTCAGGCAAATAGGTTCTTAACAAAAAATACTGGGATATGAGTGGGTTGAATGTAAAGCTGCAACTTTTGGACTTTTATTTTAATTAAATAACTTTCTTTGTGAAGAGATCTCTTTTCCACTGTGTCTTTTTAATTGTCCTAATGATTTCCATTCTTTCAATACTTCCTGCTCTGTTGGTGGCAGGTTCTTGCATGAGGTAAGTACATCTTTTTCTGCGTCAATTTCTTCTGTTTCAAGAGTTCAACTCTCTTGGTCGCCATTCGGTGACGTAGTTTATGGCAGGCTCAGACGTGTACCCAGCACTGTGAGATTAGATCGATTCACTTCAGACAATTCCTGGGCCCAAGATTTGCCATTACTTTCCATGGCTGAATCCCTTTGAAGAAAATTGTTGGATCTTATATCAACTTCCCATTCATAGCTGAGTTTGCTCTGGTATGACTCTTGGAGTGTTGAATCGAGTCTTTTCTGGGGAGAGGCAGGAGGGGATCAACCGTTAAATCCTCAGTGGTCAACGTGTCTTTATCCCCAGAGTGGGAAACTTCTGTAGGGTGTTGCATCTTTGCTGGACTTTCTTTCTGTGCTTCAAGGACCAGGGAAGAATTCTTCATTAAAGGCCTGTTGGATGGACTAATGGGGTTGTTGTCAACTGTTAGTCCCACTTCTTCTGTTTGCACAAGGAGGCTATTAATTGTAGATATTTGCCATTGCCTGCCTTTGCATAATGAACCAGGTATTCCTTGGTGGTCTCCCATCCAAGTACTAACCAGGGCTAACCCAATTTAGCTTCTGAGATCTGACAAAATCAGGCTAGCCTGGACCACTGAGGTGAGGACTAAACATAATACATAATGTTAAAAAAATTCAAGTAATTTTTTTTTTAGATTGCATTATGACAGTCTGCCTGTTAACACGTTGCAGGCGTAATCATAAGAACACTGTCCTAAGCCCACTGACTTCAGTAGGTTTAGAAAGATCTGTTTAGGATATGACTGATGTTTACCTAGAAAGCCAGCATGGTGTAGTGGTTAAGTTGCCAGACTGGGACCTGGGAAACCCAGGTTCAAAACCCCACTCCTGCCATGCTGGAGTGACCTTAGACAGTCACATACTCTCAGCCTTGATCCTGGCAAATATTTGGATGGAAGATCTCCAAGGAATCCCAACCAGGGTTAGAGTTCTCTGGAACATCTCTTGCCCTGGAAATTCTAGAGGGGTCACCATAAGACACCTGTGACTTGATGGCAAAAAAATCACAGAAAAATCCCACACATAGAAACCTAGCTAGTCAGAGAAAGGACGTGTACACCACTTTTAAAGAAACAATGTTTAGAAATTTATTTGTATTCCACTTTTAAATAAACAAAGCTTGGAAACGTATAATTTTTTATTTAGACAAGCCATAATGAATTACTTCCAAAAATGTACCAAGATTTTTTAAAGTATTTGGAAGGGTTATTTGTCCTTCCTTTCCAAATATTTGAGTCCTTTTCTGTTACTAAAGGTGCATTTTGTGAGCCAGTCATTATGTACAACGTAACTTTTCCAGTCTAAATTCATATCGTTGTTTACTCAGTGCAAGAATTCCAATTCCATGGATTGTAAAATTATAATCTAGTTTCTCCAGCTCCTCAATTCGATGACTTATAGTGCTGACACTTTTGTCTAGAACTAGAGGACATTTCACTATTTGATGGATGTCAATATTTGCCTGTAAGAGCAAATCTATTTTATCATTCAGGTTCTGGGGAGAAAGGTACAGAATGCGAAGGTGCTTCAGCACAAACATAGTCGCTTCATTTTCAGTGCACCCATGAGATAACAGTTTATCTTTCACATTTACAAAAGTTTTTTTAAGGTATTCATTAGAAAGATCTAGAACGTCACCTCCTTGACCATGAAGCAATGTCAGTAATTCTTTATCATCCAGATTAAAAGATGACTGCAGAAAATTAACATTAGCTTTCACTTGCTTGCTGCTCCGTAAAAAAATGAAAACATTTTTTGAAATCAAGTGATTAATGAAGCCTTCTTGATTCTCACCTCCTAGAGATGAATAGATTTCACACAAGAGCTCTACCATTTGCTTATTGAGCTCCACAGTGTTAGAAAATACTCTCGGAGTTCTGGTAAGCAACTTGCAAAGATCCTCGGGTGTTAGCCCAAGAGAACAAAAATATATAATGTTTTTCTGCATGTTTTCATTATTTCCAGAACGGAAAAAGGATTCCGGGGAACGTTTCAGGATTGTTAAAATTTCCAGATCACTCGTCAAAATACTTCGCCAAATTTCCCAGCGTTCTTTGAGAGACTGGTGTGAGCGTGTAATGGCACGTGGGTACCGTGAGATAATACCGGCAACAGTTTCTTCGTTAGCTCCTTTGGCTTCCAAAAAATGTTTCAGGCCTTCTTCATTTGTAATCTGCTTCCTCAGAACACCGGGCTGTCTTTGTCTCACCATTTTGATATCCACACCCATACCTTCCAGACTGTTGACTAAAGTGTTGTTTTCTTTGTCTGAGGATACATCACTGGACCTCTTTAGGTTAAGGCAAAAAGACCTACATGATGCTCTTCTGAATACTATCTGTGTAGACAATTTGATAAGCAAGGACTTGTTCATAGCGGAAAGGAACAAGTTATTTGCGTTCATCAGTGCTCTCACAGCCATGATCAATCCAACTCTGCACAGTTCTGAACAGGGTTCTAATCCGCTCAGGCACTTCAAAGTAAGAGAGAAAGATAAGTTATTAAGAGCAATCGTACTACAGCACTGATGAACATTATTTACTTAAATCACTTCTACGCTGCCTCTCTACTCAACTCAGGGTCCTCAAGGCAGTGAACATTTCAGCATTTAAGTAACAAAATATTTTAAGCAGTCAAATTAAATATATAAACATGAAGACAAACAATCAAGGAGGTTTAATAAAAATGAGGGAACACCAAACCAAACAAAAAGAAGACCTGCTGGCAGAATACAGGGAAATAGACAAATCTCCCTGGGGTAGGAGTTCCAAAGTTTTGGTACCGCAACAGACAAGCCACTTTCTCAGCTTGCCTCCCCGTAGCTTCAGATGGTGTGAGCTCCAGAAGCAGGGCCCATGAAGCCGATTAAATTAGTTGGGTAGTTTGTATGGGACTAGGTGGTCCCTAAGGTATTATATTACATCTAAATAAAATACACATTCTTAGATGAGGGGAAAAGTAAGGATTACTAACTAATGTGCAGAAGGGCCAAAGTCTTGTGGAACTGTTTAAGGTCCTGCAGGGCCCTGGTGTCATCTGACAGAGAGTTTTACCAGGCTGGAGCCTGGACCTAAAAACTACCGTACTGGTTCTGACTGCAGCCAACTAGATATCCTTCAGGTTGGGGACTACCAGCAGATTTCTATTGCAGGACTGAAGCTTTGTTGATCTTCAGTAGCAAAGAACTGAAAGTGCCCTACTGTTTAAATCTTGGTTAAAATTATTATTTTATCATAAGTTCCCTCTTTTGTTTTAACTAGAAATTTTAAATCAGAGTAGCTCTAAATAAATACTTGATTGCATTTTCCCTATACAAATGCACCCCACTATCCTTCAAGGAGTTCCAAGCAGTGCATGTGAAGATCTCCTATTTCAGCTTCACAACAATTCCGAAATAAAGCAGCTTCAATCAATGGACTAGGGCAGGTCACGAATTCAAACCCAGGTGTCCCCACATCAACTCCAACACCTGTCAATGAACAACAGCTCACAACAGGCATTATCAATATTTTCAGCTCACCGCCATACTTTACATTTTTGTTTTAAAAACTCTTGATTTGCAGACATTTAGTCGCTGGTGGTAATGACAATCTCCATGTTGTACGAACCTGATTCCTGCACATCCAGTTGCTGTTAAAGGGGCATGATCTGGCAACCTTCAACATACAGTATAAACTACAAGTCATTTAACATTCGCGTGCGTTTTGAACAAAAGGGCTGTTTTCATTGCGCACTCTCCCAAAATTATTTCCATTCAAAAACCAACCTTTACAACTGCTTTGCTGCCAAGAAGAAATCGAGTTTGGGATCTCGCCCAGGTCTCCTCTGCCACTCACTATAGTCTTTTCCTTTTCCTTTTCTCGTTTGGTTTCACTTTCCCAGCTTCTGCGCCGGATCACTAACATCTCATCCGTAAAATGCGTGATCTTGTAATCTGATCCTGCAGATTGCTAAAGCAGAGAAAAGAAGGTTGGTGCATTACAGAATGGACGTCTCTTAGCAACAACCTGTGCCAGAAAGCTTGCAGCGTGAGCTTCCTATCCCACAGCAAGTTTCCATGCTCAGCTAAGGGGTTAAAGTTGAAAGCGACGCCAACAAGCGCGGGGAAGAAGGGAACGAAGAAAAGGTCGCATTTACTGTCGGTGCTGCCCCCTTGCATAGAGAAACCTCCTGCATTTGTTTTAGGAATAAAAAGCAGACGACCACTAGATGGCGGCATTCGATAACGCAATTCTTTCTTGCTGTGCTTTTTTGTAATGTTTAGCGAACTGGGGTGAAAAGATCACACACATTGGCGTGTGGTTTGGCGTTAGAATGTGTACAGCGTTGCATTTTTGTGAAGATCTAAGGTTCAGCTTTTGTTCTTTTCTTATATGTTTTGTTATCTCCATACAATACAATTATATAGAAATCTGGAGGCAGGAGGAAGCAACAGGCCTTACAAGTTGAATACATCTTAGCAAATTGATTTGCTTTGTCAGTATGTTGCGCTGTAAATAAAAGGTTTGGAGGTTCTTAGAATTAATTGCCTTGCATGGTGAAAATTCCAGGTGTTGGTCCCGTGAGTCTGCAGCAGCAAACTGAAACAGGAGTCAATTGCACCTTTTAAAAAATGGAAGATGAAAAAGAAAGAAGGAGAGAGAGAGACTGAGGCCCCTTCTGAACAAGCTGATAAATCTAGGCTACAGACAGTAAAAAAGACTAAAATCCAGGATTCTAAAACACAGTTTAATACAGATACAGAATCCTGACTTGTAAGGAAAAATGTGTACTGGGGTCTGTTTTACTTGTAGAAAACTGAAGATTGTGATGATGCTATCCAATATTTGGGTTTTAATATTTTCTAGTCACCCATTCTTGTATAGTTAGCACAGGTAACAACTAAATGTATATAAATAAAAGTACACTGTAATGTATTTAAATAAAATGTTCAAATGTTTAAATAAAAGCTATTAAATAAATCAAAATATAGGCAATAATGAAGGACTCCCATCCCTAGAATTCTTGAATTGACTATAGTCACAGCAGGTATGTTGCTTGTTTCACAGGACCAAAGATGTCTAAACTTCTTTTTCTGAAATGTTCTTCCCTCTTCCCCACATCCTACGTGGCAAAATGCTTTTAAAACTCAAAATAACTTCTACTGCTGCGTTTTTTTAAATGTTCAATTAAGCAAAAAAGAAGCTATTGTGCTACCGTTTCCCCGAATATAAGACATCCCCGGAAAATAAGGCGTAGTAGAGGTTTTGCTGAAGTGCGAAATATAAGGCATCCCCCAAAAGTAAGGCGTAGCAAAGTTTTTGTTTGGAAGCATGTCCGACAAACAGAACACAGAAAAATAAAACATCCCCTGAAAATAAGACATAGCGCATCTTTGAGAGCAAAAATTAATATAAGACACTGTCTTATTTTCGGGAAAACATGGTAGTACAGGAGCCCGAGTAGCATTTTTGGTTTCTGATCACAAGTCCCTAGCCTAGCTACCTGTGCTATAAATTAACTGTTATACATTGTTCAGCAATAGGTTAGTTGCAATAAAATTAATATTTTGCACACAATTTTAATAATAAATGTCAAGGAAGTGAGAAGGTTAATTAATTATAAATTGCAATCTTTCTTAAGTTACCTCCTTTGATATATTACTCCTGGCAAAATAAATTATTCACCATCTCACAAACTTTCTCAGCTGTAGGGAGCCTTAATCCCTTTTTCATCCAAAGGACTGTAACCAGCTGAACGGTTAGCCTACATTGTTATTTCCTATTTCATTAATAGTAATAAAATATGTCCAAGAAAAGATATGTAGAGCTTAAAATCTGTCAAACTATAAGCTGTGTGAGCCCACGATCCAGAGTGCAACAAGAGTTTTCTTCAGAGGGTATGTATAATTGCAACATTGCAAATGATCTGTGCTATGCTATTTATATACAAATTATTTATTTATTATTGAGTTGGATCTAGCTGGGTCTTTCCTTAATCTCATCAAATCTCCTTTTTACTACAGTCTCTGTTCTGCATGTTTTTTTATTGATTCAGGTCCCATGACCTCTGCCTTTTTGGCAAAGGTGACCCCTTCCTTGCTTTTTCATCAACAGAAAAATTGGTTGGATCCAGCCCATTTCCTAAACGTCTTCTACAGTGTTTCTTGGTTAGGGAAAAGTATGCTGTTCATTTTATACATGAAAATACACATGCATTTAGTATTCAGGTAACGTGACTGTACCTGAATGTCCGATAAGTTTATAACAGCTTGGATCCGAAGAACCATGAGAAGAGTGAATATTTCTTTACTGCCATCTTGTTGTGTTGCTCTGTGTTCCTACCAGCACTCCTTGGTAGACCTTGCTGTGAAATCTCATTACAGAAATAGTGTTTCTGCGGGGGTGAAAGTGTTTAGACGTGCAGTTCTAAGCTGCACCCTTCTAAACCCACTGACTTCAAGGTGTAGAAGGTGTAACTCTGTTTAGCATCACTGTAATTCTAAACAGAGTTACACCCTTCTAATTGCTTAGAGAAGTAACCCTGTGCTGTAGAGTGGTAAACTGCAGTACTGCAAGCAAAGCTCTGCTCAGGACCTGATTGAAGCCATTTTCAGGTAGCTGACTCAATGTTGACTCCTTCAGAAGACAGTTAAATGCATATCCAGCTTGCTGGGGGTAAAGTTAGACAACTAGATACAGCGATGGCAACCCATCCTGCAAACATAGTCTGCCTATTGAACATCATGATGTGATGTCATTCCATGGGCAACTTTGGCATCAAAGGCTACAAAAAAAATTTACCCTCTGCAGTCTACATGTGATTTGCATATTGGCTGCATGAGTAAGACAGATGCTAAGCTGCAGAAGAGTGCGAATTTGGTTTGAGCTTATGTGCAGACATTTGTGCCTGGTAATCCAGACATTCCATAAACAATGCAATAGGATTAGGATTGTAGAAATCTGGAACCAACCAGAAATCTAAAATCAGAATTGAAACAAAGCATAAGTATTGACATGACAAATTAAACAGTGCATATATTAAAAAGTAGGATCCTGTTTACAGTACGCTGTACACAATAGTATATACCACAGTCCCTGATTATTTATCTATGTTCGCTTGTAAACCAATTTGTACAATGTAAACCTAGTTTAGCACAAAACATTCCACTGCATTTACAAAAGAATCTACACAACCATGAGCACCGGTTTTAAAATCCAGACATTTTTAAAATCCAGAATTGCTGGATTTGAATTAAGATGTCCAGATGAAGTGTGCAAACATTTTTCAAAGGCTGCCTTCAGCCTGTAGGTTTGTGTTGCTTTGGACACCTGGTGCAGCTTAGGGAATGAGATTGTCTGTTTTACTTAAGCAGAATACTTAAGGTCAGCAGGCCAAATACGCTCAGTATTTCAGTACAGGCATATGCTTCTCCACCAGAGCCTCTTCACCCTATTAACCCCATTTTGGAACACAATTATTCTTCTGGAACAGTGCACTTTGCATTTACCTAAAATCATTCCTCGTAGCTCCCATGGCAACAGAAACCCCACTGCTTGACAGAATACTCTGGTGTAAAGTTGTGCTGAGCTTTGTTACCAAATAATTACTTGGGGGCAAACAAACAGGAAGGGAACCTGCGTCACAAACTGTGGCGACTACTGAGGTGAAAGAATTATAAATATTAACTCTCTTCTTTTCCTCTGCCAATGACTACATTTTACAGCTATGCTTAATCTATTACATGGCAGCTGGACACTGAAGTCCCTATTGTCTCCTTCCAAAAGCTAGATGAAAAAGGTTGACTGGCTTTAATGGAAATAGGAGCAGGCCCTGATCAAATAACGCCTGAGGCACAGTCACTACTCAAATGTAGGTGTCTCTCTTGTTTTCACATCACTTCAAAGATTTTATTCATGGTTCTCTTTGCAATTTTTTTTCCTGTCAGACAGAATTTAATCCCGTGTGCAGATCACAGGAGTAAAGCTGCAGACATAAAAGTAACATTTCTGTCCATCCTATACACTTATGCTTAATACACTTATTTATAGGCTACACTTGTGTATCTTCAGCTCTTTCCATTTGATGTTATCACTTACTGCTTGTTTCCGCTTTTTTGGCTTTGGCTTTTAAGAACAAAATGGTAAAACGAACAAAAGATGATGTTATCGTTGCCCTGGAGGATGAAAATTACAACAAAATTCAGTGTATTTTGTGTGTGAGTGGGTGGGCTAGGGGTGTTACTGGTAGCATAGTTTTCTCCTCACATGTCTTGGGGCATCCCAGAGTGAAATGAAAAATCTGGATATTTCAGCTGCCCTGGCCAGTTCTGTAGCATGAACATGACTTCAGTGGATTAAATAGTTATGTATTTCACCTCATAATATCAAGAAGATCAGGTAGAGAAAAAATTTTACTCCTTTTTTTTGCCATCAAGTCACAGCTGACTTATGGCTACCTTTGCGGTGGGGGGCGGGTTTCAAAGCAAAAGACATTCAGAGATGGTTTTCCATTGCCTGCCTCTACATCATGACCCTGGCATTTCCTAGAGGTCTCCCATCCAAATAATTTCCAGGTTTGACCCTGCTTAGCTTCTGAGATATTACAAGAGCAGACTAGCCTCTTCATGGATTCTAATTCTATAACATATTTGTTGCCACTTTATTGTAACTATGATTCATAGCTACCACCATCTTAGGTTTGAGGCTCTGTGGAAATGCATACAATTTCATGATAGCATTTATTAACATAACATAAAAATTCTCCCAACAGCATTATCCTCAGATGTGTCTTGAGATCCATAGTCCTAATTGACTCAGACTTAATTCGCTAGGTATCCTCCTTTGCCCCCTAGAAGACATTACAGCTAACTATTTTCAAAGTCAATATAATTAAGTAAATAGACAATGAAACAGCCTAGTTCTTCAAAATTCCTGTAAGATGTACATAACCTTTTAACTAATTCCTGATATTTCTAATAATTTGTAAAAACCAACCAACTTATTTTAATTCAGTTAAAACAATATCTTAATATCATTAGCAAAAATGTTTAATATGACACGTGCTTATAAAGTATTTTTATACATAACCCATTATGTATAAATGCATTAATTAAATGACCAGTTTGCTTGTTAGTTGAATATCTAGAGTACTGATCACTTTGGTACAAAAATGGATGTGTTTCTCATAGTAAATTCATTTATATGTGACATGGTACACATGGAACACTAATATAACAAAATATTTCATCAGTAGTTGGAAAGAGCAATCCTGAGGGCTGCTGGCTGTCCCATGACTGGTCACTAGTGTAACTTCAGTGGTGCTAGTCCGCTCCCTGAAGGGTTTCATTAGTGATTGACCGACAGGAAAAAGAGCATGTTGCTAGGTTTTTGGACGCAACCATGTCAATGTCCCCAGTAACTATGCTATAATGTCCCATCGGGGTGTCATCTTGCAATAGCTGGACCATGGTGGACAGGGTAGGCAAAACCAATTAGGGCAGCAGGAGAGAGGGCTTATCCCTATGCACATCACAGCCAAGGGATGAGAAGGGTGAGGTCAGGGATTAAAGTCGTGACATTTCACCCCAGAGCAATCTATCTGTGCCCAGAGGCCCCATTTGCAATCCATTGGGTTGCCCCTTTAGGTCAAATACACTCTGTGGTTGCATCTTTCAGTCAAATCAATTCTGCAGTCATAACTTTCTTATGTAGAAAAGTGTTGTAATGGAGCCCATGCAAGTAATTTAGCATTTCTGGCTGCCAGTATTTCTAACGGACATTCCAGCTTCTCTCATTGTTCCCAATGGACAATGCGGTTCTGGATATCCCCAGTGTCTCTAGTGATTTAGCCAAACCTTCAGTGCCCCAAGAGAAAGCATTCCTTCCTTGGTGGTAGGACTCTAATCACTTCTTCTCAACTGACATCCCAGGGCCCCAGCAAGGGATCTCACTCTCCTGCTACAGCATCCAGAACCTGACTCAGCTTTCTGCTTCCCCTACCAGAGCCTTTCCTGCCCCCCTCCAAAGACACTGAGCTTACCTACTGCATTAGCTCTCCCCAGCCATTGAATCCGGGGACCCATCAATCTCCTAACCCCCAGTGATTCCCAGATGTTTTTCCCATAGGTCACAGAGCCCCCCTAAAAAAAAAAAAGCAGGAGTTACTAACTTCATCCACTGTTATTAACTTAATCCATTCATTGCCTGCCTTTCTCCCCCATGAGAATTCAAAAGTAGTACACATCATGCTCTTCTCCTCCATTTTATGCTTAAAACAACCCTATGGCTGGGAGAGTGAAAACGACCCAAGGCCAACCATCTAGTTTCCATGATGTGAGTGGGGATTCAAATCCCTCAAATTCTAATCTCACATTCTAACCACCTCACCAAGATGGCTCGTTCACCCAGACCTCCCCTGATTCATCCCTCCTTCTCACACCAACCTGTAAGGTAAGGGGAAGGGTTGGGGTTGGTATTAGGTCAGCCTTGGAGGTTCTTGTGGAGAAAGAAAGAGATAATCTTGTTTCTAAGAGTAGTTTGGTGTCTATGTGAATTCTTTGCCTGGAATTGCTATGGAAATCCAGGTGCTGCTTACAGGGTTCTTTTCTTTAATTAAAACTTGAATTCAGATGAGATCATTCCAATGGTGGAGGCTACCTTTTAGGAGCTGAACATTTGTCCAGATACTAGAAGGTTCTGCATTGTGTTCATTGCTGATTGGGACATTTAGGTCCTCAGGCTTGGTATAAGACCCCTATTTAGTTAATGCTTATGAATGTATCAATACCTCTTTTTCTTCTATGCTTGCTGCACGAAACCCTGTCAGGTTTGAACTTTGCATATGCTCCAGTTACATGTTTCCAATTATTACTACTGTCAGCCATTTATCTGTATTAGGGCATTGTGTAAGTATAGGTTAATTTAGCTCTCTCTTTTTTTGTAAGTGTTCACTTAACTAGGCTGTGTTTTTACTGTGTTTATTTTATTGATTTAACTTGTCAGCTACCAAGTTTTATTTTCTTTTTTTTTTCAAATAAAATTTTAAAAACCCTTCTAATTTTTGTGTTGCTCTGAGTTTCTGGGTAAACCCATTCAGTAAAACAGTTACATGAGAATGGTGAAGGCTCTTATTGCCATTGCAGTGCTTTTGGGCTCCTGCTGTGTTTGGCAGATGATCATGACAGGGGACCAGGGGCATCTGCACAACCCTTGTCAGCCACTCCCATTTCATCCCTCCCATTTGAATGCATCATCGGGCAGCCCTCAGGTGTGTCACAGATGGGGTGAGGAGGGAATGGAGCAGGGAGAGCACTGGCGTAACCAGGGAGGTAAGGGGATCATTTGACCCAGGCACCATTTGCCTGGGCCACGTGGTGGTGCATTTTGGCCACCTGCCCTCTCCCTGGCCCAGGCAAACTGGAGATGGAAGGAAAGACATGACACTCCAGACTTGTTTCAAAGCAGAAGGCGGGAAGGGCACTGATAAAGTCTCCCCCTCTGGCTCCTCCTTCTAAGTAGGCATAACAAGAGTCGTGGTCTGGCACTTTGAGGGGCAGCCTGATGACTGCTGCTGGCCAACGAGAGCACAGTAGAAGGGTGTCAAGTGTAGCTATGCATGCCTGCCTCTTCACCACCCATGAGTCTGAGCCTCCACTGCCTCATGCTTCTGCCATCTGCCTCTGCTGGTTGTCTGCCTCTTTCTCAAGGTCAGAAGTTCTGGCCTGGTCCCAAAGCAGTAAATAAGCCTAAAGACGTTTTGTTGAATAATCCTCTGTAATTGTTGTAATTAAAATCATCATCCTTTGACCCAACAGAGTCTTCCTTTTTTGATTGTTCAAGCGCCTTTGGTGAGAGAGGAGAGAGGCGCGGTAAGGGGGGGAGAACAGACCCCCCTGGAGGTCAAATCCAGATCCACACCAGTTGGTCAAAAGGGGGGCAATAGTGGAGGGGTGGGCAATGCTGCAGGGCGGGAGAGGGGTCTAGGGAGAGACTGAATCCTGCAGGTCATCCCCCCCCCCCCACTCCCAGCTAACAAACAGGTAAATCAGCATCTTCTTTCTCACAGCTGCCACCCCTAACATGGGAGAGAAGACAGCCCCGTCCATCAAATACTCTGACTTTGCGGGCTATTTGCAGAAGGTGGAAGGGAGGGCTTTGTAGAAACAAATCTGAAATGAAAGCCAAGATGGGATCATTCCACAGAAAACAAGCTTGGCTGTATATTTGGAACAACTAGTGGACTACAAGAGTAGATGGGTCATAACCAGAGCAAGATGCAACTCTTTTCCCTCTGTTTACCTCCAAGGGTGCTTTCTCAATATTCCATACAACGAACATCGCTGCTGGTACTGTCCTTATACATCGGACTCAATTTATCATATTTTGCTGCATTGTTCAAAGTTTAACAACTTTAGAATTGATTTGTGGGCACTGTTACCAACAGGATTCACACTATTTTCCGATAAAAGAAAAATGTTTAAGCTCCTGAATAGTTCCAATGTAGAAATTTTGGAAGCAGTTGCCGTATTTTTAAGGTGTGTTTTACAATGTAACAATGAGTGATTTTTAAAAATGTATCTGGAAATGTTTGACATTTTCTTGATTATATCCCTATTAAAGGACTGGACTGGAAGCCAAGACAGGGGACAGGTCAAGAGTCCCATAATTTCCCTTTTGATTTCCATGATCCATTTGATCCCCAGTTGCTTTTTCCTTCCTTTCCTTGCTTGTTTAATACCTAGAAGACAACATATTTTTTCATCTTCTAATCAAAAGCAAGGCATCGAGGTTGGCCTCCGAAAGGCAAACTGTTTGCAGCACGAAGAAATGAGTCTGCTGGACTCTACAGAAGGGGAAAACAAAAACAAAACTTGGATGTTCTATCCCCCCCCCTTCCATTAATCTTGCTTTTTGAGAGAAAGAGGGAGGGGGGTTTCTGGAAGACCAAACTTTCTAACAGGAAGGAGTGCTGTTACTTTTAATTAGGCTGTTACTTTTAAAACAGTGTGTAACAGACTTCCCTCTGTAATACACCTCTGAAGATGCCAGCCACAGATGCAGGTGAAACGTTAGGAACAAGATCTTAGTTGATAGTTCCATGGGACTCTCAACTCAATGCATGGCAGCTGTGAAACAGGCAAACTATGCTGGGGATAATTAGGAAAGGAGTTGATAATAAAAATGCAATGATTGTCATGCCCTTATATAAAGCTGTGGTGCGACAGCACTTGGAGTACTGTGTTCAGTTCTGGTCGCCACATGTCAAAAAGGATATTGAAGAGATAGAAAAAGTGCAGAGAAGAGCAACGAGGATGATTGAAGGACTGGAGCACCTTCCTTATGAGGAGAGGCTGCAGCGTTTGGGACTCTTTAGTTTGGAGAGGAGACATCTGAGGGGGGGGATATGGGATTGAAGTCTATAAAATTATGCGGTATGGCGTAGAGGTAATGCTGGACAGAGAGAATTTTTCTCTCTCACAATACTAGAACCAGGGGCATTCATTGAAAATGCTGGGGGGAAGAATTGTAGGACTAATAAAAGGAAACACTTCAACGCCTTATGGCGGAAAGCCCTTCCGGACACACGAAGTGCGATTCTTCAGGTTTGACCTTGCGGTCGCATGCGAGTCTTACCTTGACTCGACCGAGTCCTCCCCGTTCCTCAGCATTGCAGCAGCCGTTTACTTTGCGTGTCTCCGGAGCCGAGCCTCAGAGGGCGGGACCACCTCCCACCGTGCTGCGTTCCGGATTGGTTGCTGTGGTCGCATCCCCCCTGCTTCATGGCGCATGCCCAAAGCTTTTCGCCACCGCCACGAAGTCTCCCCTTCTGCGCATAATTACGGGCGACAATACTTAGTTGTGATTTTGGCTACATGGTGGCGAGTCGAGTGGACGGAGGATCTCCGCCCTCCGTCGGGCTCTCGGCTCGAAAAGAGGAAATTTGCAACCCGAGATCCGCCAGCTCCACTCAACTCCCAGTAGAGTCGGAGAAATTCAATGGCGTAGAGGGAGGGTGAAGTCGAAAGTCAGACACCGCAGTCTCGATCGCTTTACCGGTCACAATGTGCGGGAGGGACTTCGGGTTCCGGACTCTAGCTCGATCTCTGTGGTCGGAGCACGACAATGCCGGAAGCAATTCGCGATAACGTGTGATTGGTGCTCTTGGAATATGCTGCCACAGGAGGTGGTGATGGCCACTAACCTGGATAGCTTTAAAAAGGGCTTGGACAGATTTATGGAGGAGAAGTCAATCTATGGCTACCAATCTTGATCCTCCTTGATCTCAGATTGCAAATGCCTTAGCAGACCAGGTGCTCAGGAGCAGCAGAAGCAGAAGGCCATTGCTTTCATATCCTGCATGTGAGCTCCCAAAGGCACCTGTTGGGCCACTGCGAGTAGCAGAGTGCTGGACTAGATGGACTCTGGTCTGATCCAGCAGGCTAGTTCTTATGTTCTTAAGATCCACTAGACCATGGCCACACAGCTCGGAAAACCCACCACAACCACTTATTATTGTTGTTTATAATGTCATTGTATGGATATAGACTTCACTTGTCATTTATTAAACAGTAGTTGACTCATTTGGATATATATTGTAGAATTATTTTCTCATTTTTTTAATATTGCCTTTTAATGTGTCACTGCAACGTAATATTTGGAAAGTAAAAACTGCTAAGGATGGTATTGTTTACTGATACCTTACTATTTTGTTTATTAAAAACCGCACAAAGTTAACTGGAATCCCATGGTATATATGGTTGTCTATTTCTAACCATGGCATCAGACACTATTATAGTCTATTTATTATCTGCATTGTATAGAAATATTTTATTACAGTTCTGTCTTATTGTAGGTTTTGCATTGTACTCATTGTGAGTTAGAAATCCTTTTAAACTTTCCTTTTATGAGGAGGCTATTTCAACAGTTTTTCTTATTCCCTGCAAGGCAAGCTACACGCACCACATTTCTCCTATGCTCAGGAGACACAGCAGCTATGCTTTTCTTTCACCTGCTCACTTTTAGTTGAAGGTGAGTTTGGAGGACCCCTTTTCACTGAGAAGCCCTCCTCCGTGATCCTAGAAATCGCGATAGTTCTTTCAAGAAAAGACACTGTGTGTAGGGTCAGAGGCGCTTGCAACTTTTAGATCTGACTTCTCGACTAACAAACCGTCAAGGCAGCTGTCAGTCATTCCACCCTATTGGGGAAGTGGGACAGCACATACTAAGGGGGATCTTTTCTCTTTTTGGGGGGTCACCACCTCAGGCGAGACCCGGGCAAGCGTAGAGGTGAGCGCTGGAGGCAGCTTAGCAAGAGGAGGAGGAGGAGAAGGAGGCGGCGGCGGCGCGGACGTCACTTTCCCCGGCCGCATGTTTACGTGGAGATGAAGATGGCGGCGCCGGTGGGTCCGCCACGGAGTCTCCGGGCCGCGTAAGAGCGCGCGAGAGTGGCAGCCCGCCGTCTCTCCCCGCGTCTCGGGGCGGTCGGCTGTCCCTTTGCACCCCGGCGCTCGCTAACGGTGTGGTCTTTCTGCGCAGGGTCCATGGAGGACGAGGAGAGGCAGAAGAAGCTGGAGGCCGGCAAAGCCAAGGTAAGGGACCCGAGGCGGTGGGTGGCGGGGCGGCTACGGAGAGAGGTGGAGGCTGCAGGAGGGACAGGCCTGGGCGCTGTCGCGGAAGGGCAAAGAAAGTGCCAGGCAGGGTTTAACGAGCGAGAGGAGATCAAGTCTGCTCCTGCCCCTTCTGGCGGTTAAGCTGATTTTTAAAGCTCCAGGGACAATTGTGCCGGCGAGGCGCGCCCTGGCATCTTTCCCGTGCTGCGCTTTCTTTGTTTGACACTCTCTTTGTGCGTGCTGCGGGATGAGAAAACGGGCCAGCCTCGGTCGCTTTAAAAACATATAAGCTGCATGGTGCAGATTTGCAAACTCCATTCTCTTTTATAGACGTGTGCTTGATAATGTGATTGGCTTATGACAGCTGTTGCTGGACAGAGGCAGCGCATGCCTTGAAAATGCCACAGGTGCCAAGTGGTTTGCACGAGGCTGGGTCTTCTCTTGCTGAATCCGTCCGCGCAGGAAAGCTGCAGATCTCACACGCACATACATTGACCTGGAAGTTTCATACACGAGAATGCAAAGGGTATCAGGAATGCATACTGCCCCCTCCCCGCCATGTGCACATGATAGCAATAAGTAATGTAGGGATGACGCTTGCACATCTGGTTTCTCTGGTATCCCTTCATCCCGAATGAAAGGTGTTTATTATATGTATGTCCCTTTGTGTTTCTGAGGTGCCCCATTTGGTGAGTGAAACTGCACATTTTTTGTTATTACAGAAATAATTTAAATGTTGTCATTAGACACAGAAATATATATTTTTATAAGTGCGTGGCAATTTTTTTTCTGCAACGATCTCACTGTGCGCCATAATCTGTATTCCTTTTTTAGCTTTGTAAATAATACTGTAATATGACTGCTAATCATGAAGTCACTCCTTTGGTTCAGTATTTTTGGCTGGTATTAGCTTTCTGAGGGTTTCTCCGGCATCTGTTACTTGAAATCCTTTTAACTGAAAATGTCCAGGAACTGCCACTGAGATCTTCTGTGTGTGATGGTGTGTATGGGTTCCTCCCAACCTTCTCTAAGTGACAACCATATCCAGAGTTTGAAATTGGGCTCTCATGCATACTAGATGTGTGTGGTCTTGCAGGATTTGATCTTTCTCTGCATTAAGCAGGAATGCAAATGCAAATTTGTCTTCACAGTGTGCTTATAAATAATGTAGCACCATAGAGCTGGTATAGCTGGCTGTAAGCGAAGCTGTCAATTACTCAGCAAAAGGCCAGCCCTTGATATATTGGAGAGTGGACAATTTATCACACTTAATAGAATCGTGAGAACAGAAAGGGCTGGTAATTTTAGAGGGAGGAAGCAATCAGCCAGTGAATGGTTATTTTTATCTTCAGATGTATTCGTATTTGAAACTGGATAGCAGTTAATTTATGCAGAGTTAAGTGGATGTAAAGGTATACTGGCCTAAAGGTGGACTGGCCTAAAGGCTTTTGGCACCTCCATTATCAATGTTCCTTTTTGGTGCTGAAATTTATATGTTGAATTTCTATGAGAATAAATCTTCAACCAGGCTATTGCCTTCAGGTGGAGTTTTAGGAACCTTTGCTTCTTGTTCATTACAGAGAAGTTTGCTCAGGCATTATTTATTTATTTTACAGAATGAATATGCTTCCTTTTTGTCCTCACAAGGGCCACCAATTTGGCTAACAATTTTAAAAACATGACAATACATTTTATTGAACAGCAGTTCAAGCATTGGTGAGGGAGAAGAGATCACTGAGGGAATAACAACCAAAACAAAAAAAGTCTTCACCCACTGTTGGAAGACCTCAGCCGAAAGGGGACAGACTGATTTCACTGGGAGATAGAATTCCAGAGGATTTAGGGGTACAGCAAAAAGAGGAGAGATAGGTGAGAAACAAATAAGGGAAAAAAGAATGGGACGACTGTTTACATTTTAACTATCTGCCCTGATTGTATATTTCCCATTGTCTTTTTGTCTTACTGACATCTTTATATCTTTTATCATGAATATCTTCTATATGAACCATTTTCCTTTCATTTTCCTATTGGATAACCATTGTCTCTTCTTTCTAAATATTGCATCTTCCGCAAAGCCTTTATAGAGTGGTTGTGGGCTCTTTGGTATGTCCATTGCTACCTGACACTCTCTTGTTCTAGAAGTGCTAGTTCTAGAAGCTATGCATTACTAGAACCTCCTGTCAGTAGGCTATAAAATCTATTGATGCCACAACTTGTAAAATACAGCTGGGTAGTATACAGTTCTAAGGGAACAGACTGATTTCCCTGGGAGATAGAGTTCCAAAGGATTTAGGGGTACAGCAAAAAGAGGACCCACCCTGAGCATGGATAGGACAGCATACAAATTTGATAAATAAATAATCCATAATTTTCAAGGCTGTGTGTTATTCTATGTAGGAGTATGAATGACAAAGTGTGTGTGTATGAGAGGCTTGGTGAGTGGTACGCTGTTAATCCTTTGTTAAATCATTGCTGCTGTCAAAATGGCTTGCAACCAAAAAAATGGCCATTGAAGTTTAGACATCTGTATTATAATACATAGTTAATACCACTCATTTTTCTACTTTGATTTTTGTAGCCTGATAGTGTCTATCCTTGCCATGTAATAATAATTATTCTAATTTCATGATTGCAGTAGCATTGAATGGCAAGAGGGCATGATTTAGCGACAATCAGATAATCAGTGAATCTCAAATTGCATCCCTGAGCAAGACCCTGATATTTCCTAAATAAATAAAGTACATGGTATAAAGAACAGTTTGAGCGTTTAGTACCAGAGCTAGGACAGGTCAGGAAACTACATTAATATGCATTCAATAATCTGTTTTTAAGTACCAAACTTTCACATCAGTTTTCTAAACTGTGGTTTAAACTGGACTAAAGATCTTCAAAATAAACTAAGAGAAACTCTACAAAATCCTCAATGACTTGTTTACATTTCTTCCTATTCTCTGGGAGTCAAATTCAAAAAAATGTTTAAGTGAATGAAGGTCTAAATGCATACAACGGTTAGGAAAATAGACCTTTTTTAACATTAGAAAGGGAGATACGTTGTGATTATTATGCTACTAACAACTAATCTTAGTATGTTTGATAATTTTGCTATACATTATGCATGCTTAGAAGAAAGCATGATACGTAACCTAAATCATGAGGCTGTTTATGTCCGGATATAAGCAATAATGGCATGCTTTCTTTCCTTAATAGATCAGCAACTCTAAATATAGATTTAGACATGATTCTACATGCATTCATAGCACTCCCTTGGCAGCGCTGTCACAGCCTGCCTTGGATCACATTACTTACATGTTAAATGCTTTCTGAAGTTTTCCAAACAATTCCAATAAATATAAGTGAGTACAATGTCGGCCCTTTATGTTGGCCGCTGTGCAAGGTGTCTTTCTGAAGAAGAACATGATCTCAGCATGTTCTTGGTTATTTTGGAGGTTATGGGTGGTTCCTGCTCATTGATTTGAAAAGGAACAGTAAGCAATGAACAATAGTTTTTAATTGCTGTACATGGCAGACTATGAAGCTTGTGCTTCTTAAGATGTCTGCTTAGATAGGAACTTGATACAGGACCATTCACCAGCATTATGGCGGTGCCAGTTTGCTCTGTGTGATTTGCTCTGGATCCCTCTCCCCCAACTAATTGTGCTGGCCTGTGTTTGTATAATCATCGTATATATAATGCACTTCCAATCAATATGGGCCTATCTCCGTGTGGTTTTGGACTGTGAAACTGATAATATATATAGATAAATTTGGTGAACGTGCTTAATGCATGACTGGTACTGTTATATCAGCAAAAGTGTTTCTCATTAGCTGTTTTATATTTTGCAGTCTTCTCTTCTCCGCTGGCTAACCTATAGGATCAATGGTCCGATTTTTTCACATCTCTCTCCTGTTAGTGCATTAAGTACTGTTTAATTAAGAATGCTGCAGTTGCTTCTTAAGACTGCCTTAACAATGGAGCCTTTGATGAACCGCTTTCCTTTTTTTCAAGTCTAGATAGTCTCCTGACTTCTGTTCCTTGCCACATGTGCAGCAAAGATTTCTGATAGCAGGCCACTGGCCTCCTTTCCTTTGTTCTTCATTCCGATTTAGAGGTGTGTTTCCTTTCCCTGATTGTACTAACACAGTCAGCTGCTGACAAGAGCAAACCACCAGTAGCAGTTACTTCTATTATTCAGCGCCCCTCCCCACTTTTTTGCAGAAGCAGTGAAATTCTTGAAAATGAATGGGCAATTTTAATTAGGTTTCAAAGATTATGCACATGGCATACGTGTACAGAACTAAACAAAAGCTACTCAAGAAGAGGTGTAAATGCTAATCTTATTTGTAGATACTTGAACAAAGAAAGGGGGTTGCAAGCCCTGGAGTGATATTGGAGAATCATTATATCCAATATAATATCGAAGGTTGCAGTATTTGCTCAATTGTTATGGAAATCTGATGAAGGAAAAACTGTTTATCTGGTCAGTTCAATTTTGTTGCGTGTGGTCAAGGGCTGTTACAAAAAGTAACAATAAAATACTATAAAACTGGGCTGCAGTCAAACACTGTTACATTTTACAGTTTCTCTAACCCACAGAATCTTAACATAATACTAAACATACTGAATAAGAAAAATAACATTCAAGGTTGTCTGGAATCTGGCTGAAAAGATGTCAGAAAAACAACTTGTGACTTGGAATCAAGGCTGTAGAATAAAAGTAATCCTTGTTAAGAACATTCATGTTGTGAATTTAATCCTATACTATAACATTATTTTGAAGGACTGCCTTGATAAAATTCACATTTATCCAAATTTCTGTGCAACTAAATCAAATAACCTTATGAGAGACAACTGGTTCCTCGTCTGTAAAGAGAAATAAAACTTTCTCCATCGCTGTGTGTTGACCTAAATTGACCAAAGTTATATCTTGGGGGTTGGGGTTGGGGAGGTGTTTCCTGAGTACAAAGTATAGTGGGCTGACCGGCAGATAATGGTGGAGGTCTGAAATGCCGCAAATACATAGATGCTGGCTAACTGGTAATTGGATAGATCATCCTTCAAGCATGGCAGTTTGCATTTTTTGAAAATGAATAGATATGAAGGTTGATCATATTTTAAACAATGTAATTTTTACATTTTACATAAATGCAAAAAAAAATGCTAAGAAAGCAGATTTCTAAAAGAGGAATACCTGGTTTTTATCGAAGGGAGTTCAGCCTTTAGAGCTTTGAATGAGTTTCGGCAAGCAAATTATTCTTACTTCATAGGAATCTACTGCTTACATAGCTGTGGAATATGTTAGCTAGTCCATGGTAATTCTGTGATTGGAAATTTTAACTTTTGGATCCTAATAGTCCCAGCTGAGTTCTGTGGATTTTTATACTGTACTTTAAAATACAAACCATGAACAGATTATTCCTGTGATCAAAGGATATGTCTAAAAACATATCCTCAGTTACTTTTTACACAAACCAGTGGCCTAGAGCTAAAAAATCTCTAAATCCTGTTTCTAGTTACCGGTACTTAAGCTATCTAGCTCTATAGTAATTTGTTTTCAGCATAGATTACAAGAGACTAATTGTCCTGTTTTGGTTTATAAACCACATGTAGACATTGTGAGCAGATGGCTTTATCAGATATTTTTAGATTACTGTTCAAATAAATGACATTGTCTTCATCTCACATTGTTTGCAGGAAAAAAGGGTTTTCCCCTAATTTTTTTCCAAGTAAACATCTCTGAAAATGGCACATATTCTAGATTCTACTAATGCTTAGGTTCAGAACTCAAGTATACTTAGAGGAACTACTTGTGGAGAAAAATGGAGTATTGGCGTAGTGGTTAAGAGCAGGTGCATTCTAATCTGGAGGAACCGGGTTTGATTTCCTGCTCTGCCGCCTGAGCTGTGGAGGCTTATCTGGGAAATTCAGATTAGCCTGTGCACTCACACATGCCAGCTGGGTGACCTTGGGCTAGTCACAGCTTCTCGGAGCTCTTTCAGCCCCACCTACCTCACAGGGTATTTGTTGTGAGGGGGAAAGGGCAAGGAGTTTGTAAGCCCCTTTGAGTCTCCTACAGGAGAGAAAGGGGGGATATAAATCCAAACTCCTACTCTTCTTCTTCCTCTTCCTCTTCTTCTATATAAGCAGCAAACAAAGAATAAATGTAGCAGATGATAGGAGGTAGATAAAAGGTAGATTGGATGGTAGATGAGGAAAAAAAGAAGAGAAAGTTTAAAATATGGGTCTGCTAGGAGGAAAGAGTGAGGAAATAGTGTAGGGAAGGGACTACAGGAAAACCATGGTGTTCCCTGCAAGTTCTTGCAGGTTTCCTACCACACAACTGGGCCCAGTGGCTAGCAAGGTATAGTGAGAATTTTCCCAGGTAGAGACTGCCTAGGGCAGGGAAGGAGGGAAAGATGAAAATGTGGCAAATTAAAGGCATATTGTATTGTTGAAGGCTTTCACGGCCAGAATCACTGGAGTTCTATGTAGTTTCCAGGCTGTATGGCTGTGTTCTAGCAGCATTCTCTCCTGACGTTTCGCCTGCATCTATGGCTGACATCTTCAGAGGATCTGATGTAGGAAAGGAAAGCAAGTGGAGTATATATACTGTGAGGTCAATCGGTGAGGCCATTGGAATAGAAGTAGCTTGGCATGTAACAATGAAGTCTGTAGCATGCGAGTCACCTTGCTATATTCATTGTGATTCACATGCTACAGACTTCATTGTTGCTCACATGCCAAGCTACTTCTATTCCGATGGCCTCACCTATTGACCTCACAGTATATATACTCCACTTGCTTTCCTTTCCTACATCAGATCCTCTGAAGATGCCAGCCATAGATGCAGGCGAAACGTCAGGAGAGAATGCTGCTAGAACATGGCCATACAGCCCAGAAACCACACAGCACTCTAAAGGTATATTGCTGGTAGGTGGGAAGGAGACAATGGATCAGGAAAGGGGAAGTGCCTATGAGGGCCTTTAGAAAAGGGAAAGAAGAAATAGTTAGGGAAGGGAAAAGAGACACCCTCAAGTGCTAATTCTAATAGGAATTCTAACAGGGCCAATAGGAATAGAGCAGATTGGCTTTACAGAAGGAAAGTCCCCCCTGGACCACTGCATGAAACTGGAAGCACTTGTAATTAAATATCTAATTTAGAAATTTCCATTATACATTGTTTTTGCAAGCTGTACCTGTAAAGAGAACTTTTGGATATGAAAGTTTGCATATCAGGATGAAGAAAACTTGGATAACTCTCACCTCATGTTTAATATGTGTCACTTAGCATTAACTACTTCATTTGCACATCTACACAGTTTTCTATGACCCCTCTTTTGGAAGAAGTGACTTTTGTTTGTTAACTTTGCTTTTTGGGAAGAAACCAAACTTCATGAAAACAAAACTGTATTTTAACAATCCAGAAAAAGATTAATCCCATGCTGGCTGCTGACCAGAACGTTTGAACTCAGTAGGACTTCCTTAGTATGGCGTAAGATTGGGCTGTAAGCTTTTGATTAACAAAACTGAAAACCTGATTGGCTTGTAGTTGTAGTTTATGGTTTACAACAAAAAATGTCTAACAGAAAGATGGATATACTGGCATACTGATGACTGCAATTAAGTTCTGCAGTTGTAGAACTGTGGTCTAATTCGGAGTGTGTACCTTTAAAAAATAGGTTTGCTGTATAGCTGTTCACAGCTTTGATTGATCTGTTTGCTTATAAAGCCACACCACACGCTTGTAATCCTGTTACCTCTTTCAGCAATCTTTTGTTCTAACAGCACTGGTTGTCAGAAGCCCTGCGATGGTTAGAGGCAGCAAGCAAGTTGATGGGAGAGGCAGGATCCCTCTGGGCAATGCCAGTTAAGTTCAGGATAACAAAGTTGTTACTCTATTTAGAGTGAAGTATTGGTGAGAATTTATCCTACATTCCCCATGATGTAAAAAAATAAGTAGCCTGCTAAAACCAATCAGTTCACTTATCTTCATCCCACGAAGGGTCTGCACCCTTTTTATTATATTCAGCTATAAATTGGGGGAAGGGCGGTATACAAGATCAATTATAAAATAAATAAATAAATAAATAAATAAATAAATAAATAAATAAATAAATAAAATACCTAGATATTTTCAAAAAAGCTGAAACCCCCCATACCAGCTTTTTTAAAAAAGGGTGTTTTAAAGCTGAACCCAAAAAATTCCAAGTTGCAGAACTGAAATCAGGCATTGGCTGAGCCAATCTGTGCATTTAGCATTCTTTGCCCTCTTCCAAGCCAAAACAGGGAGAGAGCTGAGTTCAGGGGTTGGCTGACTGCAGGAACCATGCATGCTGATATAAGGAGAGAATCAGCACCCTTCAACTCTTGGCCAGCACCTGCCCGGATTGGTTCCATCTGGACAGGTCTGGCCTATATGGGCTTTGCAAGGAAGTTAGGGTCTGTCTCCAAGGTCAGTTGCTGGCTCCCCAAGCAATCCCTGTTCTTCAGAGGATCTTCCTGTCCCTATACTTTCTGGTGGTGGGAACGTTCCAGTGGGTTGTGGACGATATCCTGGAGGTCTCCTATTCTGCCTACTTCTTGCTTCCTTGATTTTCTGGATGCAGTATGGTCGAACCTCTGCAACCATGTGCACTTTGTGACAGAGGAGGTGGACCTTGTTTCAACATACACTGGATTCAAGGCCATCTGTAACTTCCCCAACATTGTGGGCATAGGGGACTGCTCCAACTTTGCTCCAACAGCCCTTTGTGAGGATCCACAAGGGTATCGGATGATTGTCCTGGGCTGTGACTACCATGGCATCATCACAGACCTCTTGGTCAAATTCCTGGGAAGTGCCCATGATTCCATGATCTTCACTGCCTCTTGTATCAAATGGCTCCTCTAGGAATGACCAGATAGCAAACAGATGGCTGTTGGGTAAGTAGTGAGATGTGGCTGCCTCTTGGGCATCCCCTGCCTTTTCTGACAACCCATCTCTCCACAGGTGACCTTCTATACCTGGTGATCCCCTATAGCCATGACAAGCCAGAGTCATTAACAACCACATGCATGGTCTTGGAGTGAGCAAGACTTATTCACTCACTCCTCCTTGTTTTATGAGTCTTAGAAACTGAAGACTTCAAAATCCTGGCTAAATTCTGGTTGGTTATTTATTTGATTTTGTTCATTTATTAGCTCCCTTTCTTCCTAATGGAGCTCAGAGCAGCTTATGGTGTCCAAACCACAACAAACCATGCCATGATTCTTGTTTGATATATTCAAAAATACATCAAGCAAGTATTAAATGTTCCTCTTCCCTTTTTGAGTGTTTATTATTTTTTATCAAGAAATAGATGGTTGTAGCTCAGTATATGGGATCTTAGGAAATAGTTTTTTTAATGGTCTGCATCAAATATTATTTTTAAAATCTTGAATAACTAGAAAAATTCTTTTAAAACCATAGTTTGACTATTCTAGTCACCTCATATTTAAGAACCTTGATGGTTTGTTAGTTGATTGACAAGCACGGCTTGGAGATTCCTGCAGCCCTACTGGTGTTGCATGCGTCTGCATCTTTTATAATTAGCTCCTGTGTGGAAAACACAGATAGTATACTGTGGTTTTCGGTATATTTCTGATTAAACCAAACCATATTTTCCCAGTGAAACTTGATTAGATAACTATGTGGTTTAGATCTATTTCAGTAATAAGTTCTTGACTGTCCATTTCAAATGTTTATTGGAGAAACAGAAATAAAGCATTTTGCAAATTACGGTAGTTATTTTAGTGTTGTATTCACATCTAACCTGTTTTCCCATCTTTCACATTTTTATTCCTGTGTAAGTATTTATGCAGATAGGGCCCTGGCTCTTCAAGTTATGTGCAACCTTTGTGCATATTTGCAGCTACATTATACATGTCTCCAACATGTTTCCCCAAATCCAACCATAATTATACACCACTGTCAGAGTAGGCTTTGGAGTTAGTAAAACAATTTTTAAAATCCTGGCCTTAGATTTTTTTTTAAGTACAATGTGTTTGAAAGATTTCAATTTAATAAAATTCAATGAAGCATTTAATAAAATTCAATGAAGCATGCATATTTGTGTTTGACAATGAAACAAGTAGAAGTCTTGCTTTATCAGGAGAATATAATGCCACAAATAAGGAGAACCCAATTTGGATAATATTGTCTCCTTTCATGGGAAATCCCATAAGCATAACTCTTTTGCTTCATTTCCTTCAATTTTCTCAGTCTTCTTAGGAATCATTCTGTCAACTTTGGTTTTCTTTTTAGTAGAACGTGTCTGACTGATTGAAAATCAAGAGTGCAACTTGATCCCATTTTCAGTATGTATACCTGTTCAGCATTTCAGACCAGCTGCTTCTAAGACTTGGCTTACGGGCTGCAACATCATTTTTAATGAGAAAAACAGTCAGCCTGATGAATAGTTTTGGAGAACTTGAAAGCTTGAGCTCTATTTTGTGTCATTTTGACTGGTCCTATTAAAATATGTTACGTATTTCTTGTTTTTGGATTTTGCTTTTGGTTCATGTGGTTGTATGCAGCTTCTTCATTGAAACTGTTGAAATCCTCTTAAATTCTGCCTTCCAGCCAGCAAACACACTCATGTTATGCATCTCTTATCACTTGTTTTATAGGCTCAGCTAATCCAGATTATGTTTACTTGCTGATTTAGTGAGATTACTTAGATGTCTAATTAGTATGATTGCTTGGTTATGGTGAAAGATATACCACTTCCAGCTCAAGGCTGTACACAATTCCTGCAGTCTGAGCACATTGATTACAGTGGACTTAGCATGGAGTAACTCTGTCTAAAAATGCACTGTTTGCCTCATTCTTGCATGTCCCAAATTTCTTCACCAGATTTATCTAACTATCAGATCAACCAGCACTTTTTAAAATGGGGGTTTTACTCAGATTTTAAAACCATCTCTTGTTGATGACATATACAATAAATAACATGAGTTACTGATTCAGGCTACATGCATTAGATTTTCCAAAGAAGGAATCTCTTCAGACATTGGGTTTACCATTCTACTGAGATGCTGTATTCCGAGGTAGGGGGAATGGAACTTCCAAGTCCCTGTTTCTGCCCATTGGGAGTGAGAGAGCTACTCTTGTCCCAGATCTTTTCGCCAGTGGGATGCTCACTATTTCCTAGTACTCTCTAGTTGCTCTGATTCTTCCTTTGTACCATCACCACCAACTAGTTACCCATGTAATGAGGATGAGCACCCAGGAACCTTCTGCTGCTGCCACCTGAAGGAGCAGTTCAGCCTTTTCCTCTCTTTGTGTTTGTCATGGGGGGGGGGGGGGCTAGTCCTCTTACTCATGCATATGAAAGGAATGGGAATCAACCACTGCCACCTCCCTCCTCCCTCTGCCTGTATATGATAGAAGAGAGTGTAGCAGGGGGTAGAGATCAAATAACCCCCCCAATCAAAATGTTTAGAAATATAATAAGCAAATAACATCTCATATACCATATGTGAAGACTAACAAGACAAAAGAAAAAGGCCTTAAATTGCAGTTATCTGATTCCAACTTTTACATGTCCTCATGGGGCGTCCAACATGCAGCCCGGGGGCTGTATCTGGCCCCTTGAGAGGGTTTATCAGGCCCCAGAGCAGTGGTGGGATCCAAAAATTTTAATAACAGGTTCCGATGGTGGTGGGATTCAAACAGTGAGGCCGCCGCACACACGCACCTCCAGTCCCTATTGGGCAGGGAGGTTGCTTTAGTAACCCCTTCTCGGCACTCAGAAAAAATTACTAACCACTTCTAGAGAAGTGGTGAGAACTGGTTGGATCCCACCTCTGCCCCAGAACCAGCTGAGGCAAACCATCCACACTGGCTCACCAGACCAGATCAGTAGTGAGGAGTGCATTTGCTTCAGCTGGCTCACAGGTCTGATAAGCCCTCTCAATCTGAGGTGGTCATGCTCCCAGTGCCAGTTGGGACTGGGGAGTCTGCTGGGGGCTTGCCAGCCAAGGCAAGCACACCTTCCCCCAGTGCTTGGTCCAACCATGTCACATTTCTGTTATATCTGGCCATTGTAACAAAGGAGTTTTAACACCTCTATCCTAAATGATGGAAAATTAAGATAGGCTACCAATTCTTGGAGTGGCATGTATTTAGAAATCATGTGTTACTTTATTCCAGTGGTTTGGGGCTTCCTATTTGTGGTTTCGGCAAAATGTTCTCAAGATGGAATTCAGGTTAATATTGAAACAGTTTAGAATAGCCTGGCATAAAGGAGACTTTTTAATAGTTAATCTCTTATGACTGCTTAAAAGAACTTCCTCCTCCTTTCAACATTAAAAAGGTGGCAGAACAGCTTTTAAACTGATTCCTGGGGGAAAGCCGACAGGAGCTGAGGTGACTTCGGTTCGGAATACAGAGTCCATGGGGATGCAGACAGAGAAGGAGGTTTTTTTAAATCAACCACATACAAGTGAGGAACATAGCAATGTGATAAGTGATAGTGTCTACAAAAGGCTAGAGGGCAAAACACATAAATCCCAGGTTAGGGACAGAGACAGAGTATACAAGTGTCTCTATGCTAATAGTTGAAGCGTTCGACCTAAAATGGGGGAGCTGGAGTACAGAGTTTTGAAGGAGGACATTGATATAGTGGGCATCACAGAGACATGGTGGAATGAAGAGAACCAGTGGGATGCTGTTATCCCAGGTTACAGGCTCTACAGGAAGGATAGGACAGGGCGTATTGGGGGTGGGGTGGCCCTCTACATCAAAGAGAGCATAGTGTCACATAAAATAGACAATGCAGGGGGAGCTGATTCCTCTACAGAAGCACTGTGGATATCAATACCAGGGGTGAAGCATAGTTTAACATTAGGAATATATTATCGTCCCCCTGACCAAAGCGCACAAGAGGATTCTGAGATGGAAAAAGAAATTAGAGATGCCAACAAAAGCAAAAATGTCGTGGTAATGGGCGATTTTAACTATCCCCATATAAACTGGAAAATGCATGTTCAGGTCATAGTAAGGAGAGAACATTCCTGGATATGCTAAATGACTGTGGCTTAGAGCAGATGGTTGTAGAACCAACCAGGGGAGATGTGATCCTAGATCTAATTCTATGTGGGACCCAGGACCTGGTGCGGGAAGTCAGTGTTGTTGAGCCGATAGGGAACAGCGACCACAATGCTGTCAGATTCAGTATCTCTGCATGCTTAACAAGTGACAACTACTAATGTAGTTACATTCGCCTTCAGAAAGGGAAATTTCTCAAAGATGAGGGGATAGTGTGGGAAGCTGAAAGGGAACATCAAGAGAGTCAAAAATGTCCAAGATGCTTGGAGGTTATTTAAAACACAGTCTTAAAAGCTCAACTGGAATGTGTTCCACAGGTTAGGAAAGGCAGCATGCCCAGTCCAAAAGAAAGCCACCATGGTTAACAAAGGACGTTGAGGAAATTATTAGGGAAAAAAAAGATGTCTTTTAGAAAATGGAAGTCCAACTTAACTGATAAAGAATACCAGAGAGAACACAAATGGTGGCAAAAGAGAAGCAAGTTAGCTGTAAGGGAGGCAAAAAAGGATTATGAGGAACGCATGGCTGTGAACATCAAAACCAGCAACAAACAGTTCTTCAAGTACATCAAAAGCAGGAAGCCAGCAAGGGAAGCGGTAGGCCCTTTAGATGACAAAGGAACAAAGGGTGTGCTAAAAGATGACAGGGAGATTGCAGAAAAGCTGAATGAATTCTTTGCATCTGTCTTCACCCAAGAGGAGGTGAGGAAAATTCCTGCACCTGAACCAAGCTTCTTAGGGGGCAAATCCGAGGAACTAACAAAGATAGTGGTAGACAAGGAAGAAATTCTGGCAGCCATTGATAAACTAAATGTTACCAAATCCCCTGGCCCAGATTGCATTCACCCAAGAGTTCTTAAAGAGCTCAAGCATGAAATTGCTGATGTTCTCACTTTAATATGCAACTTATCCTTGAAATCAGGCTCCATCCCTGAAGACTGGAAGATGGCCAATGTCACACCAATCTTTAAGAAAGGATCTAGGGGGGACCCGGGAAATTACAGGCCAGTCAGTTTGACATCTGTTCCTGGTAAATTAGTGGAATCTGTCATTAAAGATAAAATTATAAAACATGTACAAAAGCAAGACCTGCTGAGAAAGAGTCAGCATGGCTTTTGCAGAGGCAAATCCTGTCTTACAAACTTACTAGAGTTCTTTGAGGATGTAAATAGGCATGTGGATAAGGGGGAACCAGTGGACATTGTCTACTTGGATTTCCAAAAGGCTTTTGACAAAGTTCCTCACCAGAGACTATTGAGAAAACTCAGCAATGAAGGATAAGAGGGGAAGTCCTCCTATGGATTAAAAACTGGTTGGAGAAACAGGAAGCAAAGAGTGGGTGTAAATGGGAAATTCTCACAATGGAGAGATGTGGGGAGTGGTGTCCCTCAAGGATCCGTATTGGGACCAGTGCTCTTTAACCTATTCATAAATGACCTGGAAGTAGGGGTGGGTAGCGTGGTGACCAAGTTTGCAGATGATACCAAATTATGTAGGGTGGTGAGAACCACAAAGGATTGCGAGGAGCTCCAAGCGGATCCTTGATAAATTAGGGTGAGTGGGCTAAGAAAATGGCAAAATGCAGTTCAGATCGTAGCAAAATGCAAAAAGTGATGCAATATAGGGGCAAAAAATCCAAACTTCACATACATCAGCTTACAGGGGTCATGCGTGCTACTCAGTCACAGACCAGGGAAAGGATTTGGGCGTCTTAATTGATAGTTCCATTGGAATGTCAACTCAATGTATGGCAGCTGTGAAAAAGGCAAACTCTATGCTGGGGATAATCAGGAAAGGAATTGATAATAAAACTGCAAAGATTGTCATGCCCCTTATATAAAGTACACACATGGAAAGTAATTTCACACTTGGGAGAGTACTCGTGTTCAGTCTACTGGTCACCACATCTCAAAAAAGGATATTGAAGAGATAGAAAAAAGTGCAGAGAAGGGCAACGAGGATGATTGAGGGGACTGGAGCACCTTCCTTATGAGGAAAGGCTGCAGCGCTTTGGGACCTCTTTAGTTTGAGAGGAGACGCCTGAGGGGGGGGGATAATGATTGAAAGTCTATAAAAATTATGCATGGGGTAGAAAATGTTGACAGAGAGAAATTTTTCTCTCTTTCTCACAATACTAGAACCAGGGGGCATTCATTGAAAATGCTGGGGGGAAGAATTAGAACTAATAAAAGGAAACACTTCTTCACGCAACGTGTGATTGGTGTTTGGAATATGCTGCCACAGGAGGTGGTGATGGCCACTAACCTGGATAGCTTTAAAAGGGGCTTGGACAGATTTATGGAGGAGAAGTCAATTTATGGCTACCAATCTTGATCCTCTTTGATCTGAGATTGCAAATGCCTTAACAGTCCAGGTGCTCGGGAGCAACAGCCGCAGAAGGCCATTGCTTTCACATCCTACATGTGAACTCCCAAAGGCACCTGGTGGGCCACTGCGAGTAGCAGAGAGCTGGACTAGATGGACTCTGGTCTGATCCAGCTGGCTTGTTCTTATGTTCTTATGTTCTCATGCCTGGGAGTTTTATCAACTGCCTTCTTCCCACCTCATGGAGATGTTCCTTTTCTTCCTTGTACAAGTTTGACTTCTTGTAGGTTTATAGACAAAGTAGAATATGGGTATTGCCCTCCTTACAAGTGCTATTTGCATTTCTGTGGCTCTGGATCCTTGGGAGATGAGAAGATAGATATATTTAATAACTCAACTTGTTCTAGCTACTAAGAGAATAACAGTGCAGTCCTAAGCAGTTATACTCTTTGAGTGCATTAGCATCAATAGATTTAGGCAGGTTTAACTTGGTTTAGGATTGCACTGTAAATGTGTTTTTAAATTATGGTTGAAATCAGAAATCTTGCGGGTCTTTTTTGTTAATTACGGCAATTACCTTGCAGGAATGGTTGAGAAAAACTATTAATAATTATGAAATTAAATCTATATATATATAAAGCTAACAGTGTTTTTATTGATGATAGTATAACTCAGTAACTGCTGGGCCAATTCCTCTGAAAATTCCCAGCCACTATAGTCAGCCAGGTGAGAGTGTTTTTAGATGTTCACATACCTGAAATTTCACACTTGGCCCAGGTAAAAGGCCTTTTTCCTGGCGCTCCATGGTGAAGGACATGCAGCTGCCTGTGTGTAACTGTCACCCTTAGAATGTTTGGGCTGCTTAGAATGTTCATTCAGGTGGCCAAATATGAGCAGTGAAAACAGTACATAGGCAGTAACTCGAGTGGAAGTGAAACACATACACACACATACACACGAGGGAGAGTGAAGGGAGGTACAGGGAGGGGTGGCATGCAAGGGAAGAGAGGGAGGGAGAGGAAAGGGACGGAGGGGAAGGCATGCAAGGGAAGAGAAGTGAGAGAGGGGAGACAGTGAGGGGTGGCATGCAAGGGAGGGGAGGCAGGGGGCCCAGCATCTTGATATGACCCACCCACCCTAGCGGAGGAAAAGGGAAGGGAAGGAGGGGGAGGGGTGGCATGCAAGGGAAGAGAAGGGAGGGAGGGAAGAGAATGAGGGGCGACATGCAAGGGACTAGAGGGAGAGGCCAGGCACCCTAGATTATCTGAATACTGCAGTTACAGTTAAGAAAACCAGGCACGCATTACTCAGGAGTAAGCTCGGTACAGCAACCGTGACACACTTTGAATAGCTGCATCGCGCCCCTCAGAGGATTTCCTCAGAAGCGCCACCCATTGCCACCAACCAAACTTACTCCCAGGTAAAGGATCATGACCTGCCAGCCTAGATGTGTGGAAGGGGTGCCTTTCCATTCCCCCCCCCCCCCCCCAAGGAATAGGGCACACACATCAATGACATCGCACAGTATCAGGCTGCGTGTTTGCATGAGCACGTACTGCTGGCCTCTGCAATTGATTTGCTGCTACTGTTCCTTTCCCATTTCACCACAATAAGCCACAGCAACGCGTGGCCGGGCCCTGCTAGTTGATTAATAAATTTGAGAATCAGAGATACATTTATTTTGTGTCAGCGGTACAATGAAATTTTTATGCATAGCTAGTGAATGCCAAGTTAAACCAAGGATTTGATATGAGCACTCTTTGTACCTTTTTCATTCCCTGCAATGCCTGCTACTTCGAGTGTGAGAATTTCTTGTTGCTGGCTGTCTCTTGTCCGCACCCCTTCATCCAGTGGAGGGATACATCTCATGACATGGTTGCATGTACATAGTGGTGATTGTATAAATCTCATTAGATTGGGGTCAGAGACTTTTGTTTTGCTCTGTTAAATATATGTGAAATATTTATTGTGATATATCAAACAGCCAATTCCCAATCTTGTTTGTCATGCTGTTGAGGTGGTATTTGCAAAAACAATACAGTATCTAGTAAGAATGGGAATTGGAAAGACCTGAAGAAGAGAAGAAACTGAAGTGGGGAGGGGGGATGCAAGCAGGAAGTGGGCGTCGGGAGCAAAGAGTCTTCCTTCTTCTTAGCATGTGAAGTTTTGTGGGAAGAGTTTGAATACATCCAAGCCTTGCTTATATTAATCAGTCATACACTTTGCTTCAGGTCTCTTCTTTTGCTGTCATGTTTTGCTTTACTCTTGGGGTGTGCTTTTGAATAATTTGTTTTACAAAGAAAAATATAATATGGGCCACATTGGTATTGCTTTTGGAAACTGAATACTACTCAGGCAGAGTTTCAAAGTAGATAGCTTTCCAGCAGATGAGTAATTGACTGATTGGGCCAACTGGACTCGCACCTGTTTCTTACAACAGACATGAAGTGAAATAGTTACTGAAGCTGTGCAAGGATTGTCAGTGTCTTTTTGTGTGTGACAAGAGGTTGAGTTTCTAATTAACCTTGTCTGTGCCAGTATCTTTGGATGGTTGGTGAATTGGCAGGTTATTTTTTTATCTTTATTACCAAAATATTGGTTCAGGACAGGCAGACACCATTAATATTTAGCCATGGAAATGTCAAGCAATGCTATCCCAAACCCTGAAACTGGTAGCACTTCTCCATTTCCTCACCACCCTTTGGAAGGAGCTGCAGTTGCTTCTTCATGAGGCTCTGAATTCTGCGAGGCAATAGGCATCATAGTGTTAGCAAAGGGTGGGAGTGGCAAAGGGTATTAGTGGCAGTCACCAAAAAGTGTAGTGGTGCTTCCTGTATTGCCAGTGGAAAGGGAAAGAAATTGTAATGACATGGCATTGTGCAGACTGTGAGATTATGAAGTTCCTGCATATCTGTTCATCTCCTCTTTTGCGCTGCATTTACTTGCTGCTAGCAGCTATAGAGGGTTCTTCAGGGAATCCACAGCGTAAGTACTTCTCAGGCAGGGGGGAAAGTTGCAGTAGTCACAATTTGAGACAAGAATTCCCAGTTCCTTACTTACCTGTATGGAAAATGTTGTTCTTCATCCCATTTGGAAGAGTGGAAGCATTTGTGTCCTAAAATGGAGAAGTTGTAGTAGCAATCTGCAACAAGAGTGTTTTTGCAAACTGCTCCGATTTTTGTGCAAAATGGGCTTTCTTAAGGGTCTTCAGAGATGGGGCTAAGAAATCCCATGCCACATATTGGATTGACTGAAGTGCAAGGGTCTTCCTGGTCGGGATACATATAATGAAGAGCTATAATTGGGTGCAGACTTAGTTGGTATTCTAAGCTGTGCTGGAGCTTGAAGGTGGGGTTAAAGGTTATGTGGAGGGAACTTATGTTCTTCAAAGCTGCATCAGGTTTCTTGTTAGCATAACATTGGGCTGGTGTTGGGGATGTGACCAGGGGTGGAGAGGCTTAGAATAGGTCTTTCCCTAACCATGACACACTCCTGACAATACCCAATGTTATGTATGGGTATTACTCTTCCCTAACGTATGTGTGGTGGTGCTGCTGCAGCTTGAAAATACAGACTACACCAGCATAGGCTTATTTACCGTCCTAAATCCTTCTAGAGCCGGGTTTTAGAATTGCACTGTTAATCTAGTTGTTGGTGATGCATGCTGTGATCTATTTGTTTTTCTGAAGCATGTTTAATATGTTTGAAGTATACAAATCACTGATCATTAATCCTTAAATAAAAATGATTAGTCTTCAAGACCAGTTCCTGGGTGCTGTTTTATTATCTGCTCTGCATTAAAAATTAACATATAAGTTGATAAACTCCATTTTTAAATCTTAAGCGAGGAAAGGGACTGAAATGAATATCATGCGCCTTGCTGAGTTTGTATCTGACATCAGCCAATAAAGCAATGCTTGTATTTTTCAATTGGATTTTTTAATATTGTTTTTCTCCTGCTGCTTGCAGGAGCTGTTGTTGGCAGTGGGAACATAAGGTGGGAGATCCCCTGCCCCCCCCCCCCAGTAGGAGCCTGATAAGCCTAATGATGGGGGTTCAGGGGAAAACCAGAAATATGGGCTAGAAGGCTCTCTGTATGCTTTCAGGAACTTCTGTTTTATAGCTTTGTTTTCTCAAATGAATCTACTGTTTTGGAGTCTCAAATAGCCAATGGTGATTCAGTATTTAACTGGAAAATTATTGAACCTTTGTATGGAATCTTAAAATGGAGCATATGTGTTATGCACTTGGAATTTCACAATTTCTCATGAAAAAAGTTTAAAATATTTTGATTACTCATACAACTTTTTTCCCCTCAGAATCCAAGACATCTGTCTATTAGTTATAATTACTTTAATGTGTTTCTTTACTAAAGATAATGTTGCACATTAAAAAATTTTTTTTATGGATATGTCAGTGGAAGATTCTCAGCCTTAAGCAGTTGTTGAATGTCAGTACTGGCTGTTTAAAAGGCTAAGAGAACTGAAAGCCATTCTTTCCTCTGTTAAGAAGATAAGTCTCTTGAGCTTTCAGTTGCTTACCTGAGCTCAGTGGGGTTAGCGGCAAATTAACAGGAAGGATAATTAGGGGCTCTCTAGTCTTGTGGGGTGCCTTTTGTTGTTGTTTTTAGAATATTAATGAAATATTTAGGCTTTCCTGCATTTATATATTCTGAATGCTTGCTAATTCAGAGTAAAAAAGGCTATCCATGGGTAAGCTAATCACGGGAGGCAAAGGAGAGCTGGAGGAAACAAGTCCTAAATACGTTGGTGAACATTTTTGGCTCAGCAGATCTCAAGGTCCTTCTGTGAGTGGAGGAGAAACTATATGCCGGCGTGTCAGCAGTCTCATCAAGGGCCAGAGACTGGAGTCTCCTGCTGGGGAAACAGAAAGTCTGTACTTGAAGAAGAACTAAGTAGCTCGCTGTGCAGTGTTCTGTGGTGGATTTGCAAATGCAGTAGCCCTCTGGTGGCATTTCTGCTGGTTTGAAGTTAGCTGATAAGGCCAAGGAAAATTACTCACGTTCCATCCTACAACAACCGGGAAGAGAGATCTTTTTCTTGTCAGAAGTTTGAATCCTTTTCAAGTCAACTGACTGTTAATGAGGAGCTTGGATGGATTCCTGGCTTTCTGGACTGGTGAATATCATGAGCACAGTGTTATTGTATAACTTGAGCAGATAATATTGACTTTTGGCATCTGTTTTTCAAAGACATGTGTGTGTGTTTTTCTGTACTTATAACTTGGGTCAGTGTGTGCTCTGTATTTCTTTTGTACATTATGAGAAAACATTGTTATTCAGATGGGGATGAACCTTTCGAAAGAGTAAGATCAGATGATAAAACACTGGATGGTATTCCAATGTGTAATCAAGTAGCAGATCTGTGATTTTCTTCAAGAAACCCATATTTGCTTTTTGCTAAGAAAAATATTGTGTTGGTGTAGTTGTGAAAATCCATTTATATCTCGTTAAAAGTGATAAGCTGTGTGAAAGGCATTGACTTACGGTATTTGAATAGCTTATGTGCTAATTGGTTTTCAGCTGTTCTTTGTCTGGCTCACCTGCGACTTTTGTTCATAAGCATGTTTTGCTACAAGGTAGGGGGTGTCTGATAATTTGTCTGCTGTCGGTTACACATTTATGGAATTTACTTCTGTGCAGAAGAAATTACTTTAAGATAATTTCATTGCTTTAACATTGTGAACTCTTTAATAAAGTTGTACCCAGTGAAATACTTTTCATAAGACTTTATTGTGATGCTTAATAAGTAGTAAGATGAGGGTAGAGAATGCAGAGTGGGTAAATATTAGATCATAGTTTGTGAACTATGTGTATGCTTTTAAGATGTGAATTTCTTGGTGAACTCTTTCAAAGTTGATAAGATACTGGTTAAGTATAACACTTGAATGCATCACCTGATCATGCTGCTTATTAATGAACTGATCATTTTGCATGTGACTATGTGACTTTATTTTCATATTGAACTGTATCCAGTTATATGCAGGATGTAGGACAGTAACCTCCAGCTTTAGTTTTCATCAGCAGTTACTCTTGAGGTTTATGTAGTATAATCTGTAACCCCTGATAATTAGTGTCATTTGCAATAAAGAGAGAAACTTTCGCCCTAACAGGATTTTTTTTTACACAGCTTGCTCAATTTAGACAAAGGAAAGCACAGTCGGATGGACAGAATGCAACCAAGAAGCAGAAGAAAAAGAAAAAAGTCTCAAACACCAAAGATGAAGAATTGGTACAAGAAAGTCTAGATATTGATTCGTCACAAATTGAGGATTCGTATGCACACAGCTGTGAAAGAGGAGCAGCTGCTACACCTGAGTTTGCTATAGTCAGGACGTTACACAGTGGTGAAATGATCAAACATGATCAAACATATACCGCAGAAGTAAGTGTTTCTGACTTGGGAGAAATGTTATGTTTCTTGCCATAGATTTCCAGCTGGGATTTAAGAATCTCACACTATTTTTCACAATAATAATTAGTGATAAAACTTTGCAGTTGTATGTGTTCTGTTTTTTATAATTTCCCCCCACTTCTTTATGGTAATTAGTGAAATTACTTGCCATGCGTATTACAGGAAAAAACTCTGATCAAAACAAAGAAGATTTGTATTCTTTATTGTTCTTTTATCTAAATATTTTGAGATGTATTTTTAAAAGCTAATTTAAAAGTGAGGAACATTGCATCACCAATGATGTGTTCGTAAATATATATCTACTATTTTATTAGATGGAGTGTAAAAATAATGAGGACAATTCACATATTACCCAAGTCCATACTCTGGGCACATGGCTGCCATGAGGACTTTGAGAAAGATATATGTCTGGAATTCTGAACTGGGGGCTCAATTACCAGGAGCACGGTGACTGGGACCGTAGCATACAAGAGGGAGAAGCTTGAGCCATTCCACCTCACACAATTTTTCCAACCAAAAATGGATTCAGAAAGTTATTGTTTACCCTTTTGGGAAAGTTATATGTAGCCATCAGGACCTGTACAGGCAAAAAGTGCCTTCCCTGGGCCATATCAGATCAGGAAAACTGTCCCTTTCTCTTATATACTGTGGTACTGATATAAATAGGGTCTACCCATCGCTGGAAATTAAGCTGCCAATTGGGACCTCCCAGAACATGTCTGCACAATGTCCCCTTTTAGCTTTGTAACATCTGAATTGGCCCTTACTATCTAAAAGTGGAGTGACATATGTGCAGGGTCAGTTAGGCAGGGAGACAGGTGGGTTAATGTAAAGGATAAAGAAGACTAAACTATGTGTACGCGAAGCTCAACAACCATCTGGAATTTAACTAAAAATATTACATTAACGTAATGTAAAAATCTTTTGATAGTAATTATAATGTAAAAAGCCTTTTAATAGAATGGTTATCAGACCTTAGTACTCTGAGAAAATTTGCAGTTCAAACTGACTCATCTTTAGTTAGTATACTAGCCAAGAGTTTCTCAGGGCAGATTAACAGTTTTGACCTCAGAGAATTCTTCTGGGTACTGCTTTGGAAATAAGCAAATATATTAATGTCTCAAGGTGCCAAGGCAGTTAGAGATGTTCTGCAGATCATTGCATGAGGTTGGTTTTGCAAGTAGATGTAAGAGCAAAGCTTTTTATAAATAGGATATGTATTGCAGTTTCTGGTGTGTGGACATTAGAAAGATCTCATCCAAGGAAAAGAGGCAGAATGCTCTCCAAGGACTGGTATCCCCCCCCCCCCCAAGAAAAAGAAAAGAAATTAAATAATAGAGTTCTCCAACTATCATTGCAACAGTCAGTTGAACCCAATCAATATTTAAAGGCTATAATTGCCACAAGAGCTCTGTAGTGTGGAGTGGTGAGGTGCAGTAGTGCAGTCAAAGCTCTGGTCACGATCTGAGTTCAATCTCGATGGAAGTCGGTTTCCGGTAGCAGACTCAAAGTTAACCCTGCCTTAAGTTGACCTTAAGTATAAAATCTTTAGGATCTCTGATATATGAACAAGTGTATTTTGTTTATGCCACACATATAAGCTTCTATAGAAGCAATACTCTAGAATCCCCATTTTGAAAGAATACAAAATATGGTCTACACAATGAGAGACAGGTTCAATGACTTAATTATTGCCAGCTACAATGGGTCTCCCTGGAGGAGGAAAACTGGATTTGTAGATCTTTGGAAGGATTAAGAAATGGGGATTCTAGATTCTCTAGAAACTTATATGTGTGGTATAAACAAAATACATGATTTATTAATAAGTAAAAATAATATACATTCATTAATAAGCATTCACATAGTATATTGAGTTCTTTAAATATATAAACCCCAAGTTTGTATCCATTAAGCTAGCCCTTGGTCTTCTATTTCAAGCATGGTCTACTAACCTTTTTCTTTTCCCTGTACTCTTAATCTTGGTTCAGTGCAATTTTTAAAGTGCTCTTTGAATAGATGACATCTCTTGGGGCATTTAATATTGTCACTGTTTCTTGGCTTACAGCAGAGAGTTACCAACTTTCAGATGGATTTGTCAGGGAACAATAGAAATATAAAGGCTTGGAGAACAGTGTGTGATTTGTAGAATATTTTGAATAAGTTAATTCTACTCACCCATTTCAAAACATGTTACAAAACTGTGACAATAAAGCAAATTTGGTTCTTTTAAAAATCTGTTACAGCTGGATGTTTATTTTTGTCCTTTTATTCTTATCTTTTAGTTGGAGACTGAAATTTCCACTACAGCTGATGATTATAGCTCAGAGGTAAGACCAGAATTAAATTCTGTGTAAAACAGTTGATTCAATGACTTTAGCAGTGAACATTCCCAATTTAAAGCCAAAAGAATTGTACATGATAGACAAGTATTTGCTGTCTAGTTTCAGCCTTACTGGTCCCATTTTGTTCAAGAGAGAGATCTCATGAATTTTTTCCCCCCAGTGTGATACTCGCTTTCAAAGTTTTGCCCAAAATGATACTAGCAGTGTGGAAAATAAAAAATACGAAGAGCTTTATGAAAGTATTACAAATTCTCCCTTTTAGTTCATTGCACTTTTTCAAGTTCTGGTTATGAAATTCTGTTGTATGTGTATTAATGTTTGTAGCACATTAATTTTACCTTATCTACTTTGCAATTATTTTTATAAACAGTAAATCATTTTTGAGAAAGTATTAGCTGAGGAAATACCCCACAGGGCCAAGGCTGCAACACTGTAGGTAATACTTGCAAACTTACTCAGCACTTTTGTGCTCAGCTGCACATAAATAAGTTGATTTGAGCTAAGTGACTCTTGTCACATAAGCCGGCCTGGTAGAGACCTAACATGCTGTGGCTTTGCGCTCTCTCTCTCTCTCTCTCTCTCTCTCTCTCTCTCTCTCTCTCTCTCTCGCTCTCTCTCGCTCTCTCTCCCTCCCACCCCCCCATAAATATTCCCCTTCTGTCTCTTGTCAATATCAGTTGCTATGTAGGTTACCTCTGCATCAATACTGCAGATTCCTTTGGTATCTCAAATGGTGTGGATATAATGAATATATGCTGTGTAGATGTCTTTAAAATTTTACTATGTTAATTGGTTAAATAGCAAATTAACAACCTCCTTCACTAGACAACCCTGACAATTTGAACTTCTGTTTTGATCCAGTCCACTTCTTGTACAAACTGAAATGCACTTATTTAATGAGATCCACCCAGGCAGGATTTGCCTGAGGCAATGGAGCAGTTCCACTGTCAAAGAAATTTTATCTTGTCCTTTTAGTGGCAGTGGCAAAAATTCTGTGCCCCCTATAGCTGTTGGAGAAGCTCCAGGCAAACACCACATATGGTAGACTGCTGTTGTATATCAAAATTGGGAAGAGTGAATTTTGTCAGGGATTACTCACAACATTCTAACACTTAATTGTATTAATCACAGTGGTGGTTTTGATTGAATGGTGGTATGAATGTTCACTCAATGATACAGTTCTGAGATTTACAGAGGAAGCTCTTGTATTGTTAAAAGGTTTCTGTCTCTACTTGGTACCCTTTTTCCACGTCCCATGCCTGAATCTAATGTGACAGTTCTATAAGGAGTCACAGAAGGTTATGTTTAACTACTGGTGGCTACATACATGTCTTTTACAACTGATAGGGTTACATCTGAAAGTGCTGTTCACTGGGGAAAGATTTTCCATTCCTTCTTTAGAAAAATTATTTTGTGAATGTAAAATTTCTTCATCTTAGGAAAGGTTACCTTTGAGTCCAACCTGTGGAAACTGAATATTGTTTAAAATGACTGGATTTTTGTATCAGTGAAGAAAGGCCATTTGTGTAGCCATTAGTTTTGTAGGATTTCGAGTTACATTAAATCAGCTTCAGGATCCCTGTGGCCCAGAATGATAAGCTGCTTCAGTCAAAACTCTGATCACGACCTGAGTTTGGTTCTGACAGAAATTGGTTTCAGGTAGCTGGCTCAAGGCTGACACAGCTTTCAGTTCTTCCATTGGTGGGAAAATGAGTATCCAGCTTGTTGTGGGTAAAGTGTAGATGACTGGGGAAGGCGGTGGCAAACCATCCTGTAAATATAGTCAGCCTAGCCAACGTTGTAATATGATGTCACCCCTTGAGTCAGCAAGGACAAAGTCTTTATCTTTTAAAAAATAAGCTTTCAGTACATGCATCTCTGATGGAAGAATAAAAGCACAGTAATAATCAGGTGGTAAAAATGTCCATGGTCCCAGTTTCCAGTATCTTAGGTAAAATCAGTGAATTGGGCTTACAGACAGATTCCCTTTTTGCTTATGGAAAGAAACACTACCGAACTGTAAGCTACTCCATAGCTGATAGAAGGGCAGGCCAGCTGTGTTGATTGTAGTAGATGCTTGTAAAACTTAATGCAAGCATTTGCATGCCCTGCTTAAAAAGAAAAATTCAACCCTTCAAATTAATGAATCAGCAGAAAAGTATTTTTGATTCTGCAGTGAAGCATGGGGAGGGGCTGAGGCTCCGGGGTACAGCATCTGCTTGGGATGCAGACGGTTCAGTCCCAGGCATCTCTAGTTAAAAGGATGAAGAAGTTGGTGAGGTGATGTCTCAGCCTGAGACCCTGGAGAGCTTCTGCTGGTCTGACTAGACTAGACAGTACTAGTCTTGATGGACCAATGACTTGATTGGGGATAGTACCATTGCCAAGATACTGAGTGGACACACTATAGTTAGTAAACCGAACCACTCTGCGCCCTTCAGGCTAGCATGCTTGCAAACACATACAAGACTTTTTTAGATGTCTTATCATATATATGTGTAATCTTCCTCAATATATACCAAAGAAACAAAATAAAGATTCTCTGATGTTCATAAATCTTATATATATGTAATTCCGCTTAATAAACATAAGGATAGCTAACTGCTTACAATCACAATAATGATGTGGCCACCTTAACAAAACAAGATTTTTTTTGACAGATCAGCACAATTGGCTTTCAATTCATAAAATAACCAAAACAAAATTCCTCGGGCTGATCAAACTCTGATAAATTTGATCTCAGTATGCCCTTCAGCATGGCCTGATTACATGCACTCTTAACAGTGATGTTCGTTCAGCCAGTTTAGAATTCTTCAAATGTACAAGTTTGTATTGCTCTCTGGCACTGTAGGTGATAGCGTTCTCTTATAAGCCTTCTATCTGTCCTCAAAGAAGAGCCCTTGTATGTGTTTGCAAGCATGTTAGCCTGAAGGGTGCAGAGTGGCTCAGTTTACTAACTGTTTGGGTATAAGGCAGTGTCATGAGTTCATGTGTGTTTTCAACATGTGGAATATATTTTGATTTAAGTTTTTCCTTAAATCTCTTAAGGCCAATGTTGGAACATCAGGTCTTACCACATAATATCAGGGATTAAAAGGAACAAATTGTTAGATTGTAAATTCAGTTTAAGCAGTAAACACATTTCCTGGGAAATATACCGTATATTTGCTGGAAACATCACCCACAAGTAAAACTTCCATCCACAGGGTATTAAAATTTCGTTCTGAGTTTACTGAAGTAAACAATGGTCATTTTAAAAAAAACTTCAGGGCTCATGCACATGGCTAAATTACTTAAGTGATAATGTGAGTTTCCTAGGGGAATAAATTGGGGGAGAAGATCTTAAGTTATTACTACATTGCCAAAAATTCAGTGGAACAAGTTACGGTTTTAAAATAACAATAGACATCCACAGTATTTTTAAAGGATTTTATTACACATATAATAATGTATTATTGAACTAGAAATGTAACCACGACCCCTTCTGGCAATAGCTTTATGTTTTGATATGTCCTGGATACATCCTGCTTACTAGATCAATTTAAAGTGTGATGTATTTCAAGTATGTTTCCCTTAAACATTATTAAGTGTTGTATAAATCTTTAAAAGTGTGTAGATATGCACTGGAGGAGTTAAAAATTTTGGTCTGATGCAGAGGTGATAGTTAAGATGGATAGTTTGGGAATTGAGATTGAGCTGAGAGATCAAATACACCAGGAACCTAAACTGGAATTTATGAACACTGATGGATTAGTATCAACTAGAAATGGGAGGAGGAAATTTATGAATAATGTATTAGATATTTGGGTGGAGAGGGAAATGATACACTTGAACAAGCCCAAGTGTAGTTGAGAAGATGATTCTTGTAAAAATACACTAAAAAAAGGAGTGAGAGACAATAAAATCAGCACTATGGTAGCTGCTGAAACAGCACTGCTGCTGAAATGTTATTTTAATATGTTTGCCAATGGATCTCCAGTGAGCAGTCAGAAACTCTGCTTGACTGGAGCCCCACCTGGCCCCATCCACTTTCTAAAACCACTAAAAACACTTGGTGGGCACCTGGAAAGGTGCTGGTGGACAGCGTGGTGCCCCTGGTCACCACAGTGGGACTCCCAATATAGATGAATCTTGTCTTTTATTTATTGATGACACAGTATGTTTTTCTTGGGCCCCTTCCGCACACGTAAAATAATGCGTTTTCAAAACACTTTCACAACTATTTGCAAGTGGATTTTGCTATTCTGCACAGCTTCAAAGAGCACTGAAAGCAGTTTGAAAGTGCATTATTCTGCATGTGCAGAATGAGCCTTGTGGTTTTTATTGTGAAGTGGAAATGTTGAAGTGCAAAAAGTCTTAATAGAGACAGTAATATGATAACAAGTAGTATTGCAGAGAGATTAATGGTGGGGGATAGGTATCCTGGTTTTGATTTCAGAGTCTTTTAAAATCACTGTGGCCGTTTCCGCACGAAGGCAGAAACGGCCGGGTCGGCTTTTCCGATGCCGACCCGACGACGCTGGGAGCGCCGGCGCCCGTCCAACCCGGCATGTCCCCGGGCCTCCGGCGCGTCGCCGAGGCCTGGGGACACGCCCCCCTGGCCCTGCGCACCTGCTCCAGCGGCTCAGGGCAGGGGGGCATGTCCCCAGGCCTCGGCGACGCGCCGGAGGCCCGGGGACAAGGTAAGTGCCGGGTGGGGGAGGCGTCGTGAAGCCGTTGCCGTTCGCTCGGCAGCGGCTTCATGGCGGCGTTTCCCCAAAAAGAGCGCTTCCCAGTGCTCTGGGGAAACGCGGCTTCAGGCCGGGCGGGTGGTGCGAGGGCGGCACGGCTGCGTTGCAGCTGCGCCCCCCCATGCGAATGGCGGCTGGAGACGGCGTTTTGCGGAAACGGCCTGTGACTCAAATGCATAGAGGAAACGGCCTGTGACTCAAATGCATAGAGTGTTTTTTGAGAAGAGTTAACCTACCGTGTTTCCCCGAATATAAGACAGTGTCTTATATTAATTTTTGCTCCCCAAGATGCGCTATGTCTTATTTTCAGGGGATGTCTTATTTTTCTGTGTTCTGTTCGTCGGGCATGCTTCCAAACAAAAACTTTGCTACGCCTTACTTTTGTGGGATGCCTTATATTTAGCACTTCAGCAAAACCTCTACTACGTCTTATTTTCCGGTGATGTCTTATATTCAGGGAAACAGGGTAGTTGTATTACTTTTACTAGTTTTACTTGATCAGCTCTCCTTTCAGCAGCAGATTGCAAATACACAAGCAGGGTCCTTAGATGTCAGCAGAGAAATTCCTTCATTTCAATAGCACTGAGCTCCTCAACATCAGTTTTCGTATTTTTGGAAACCACTTTTGATTGGAAGGGTAAAGCAAGAACTTTTTCTGCAGACCTTTTCACCTTGTGCACTCTGAAAGCTTCTTCCTTATTTGCTGAGAAACATGACAGAAGGGGATGAATCAGAGAGCATGAAGGGGGACAGGAGAAAAGGGAATGGAGCAGGAGTGTGAGCCTAGGGTTTGACTGGGTGCTATGTTTGAACTAGGTCTGTCTTTGGTGACCTTTTAACCCTGGCTTAGTTATGTAATATTTTGATCATCTTCACTTTGATAATTATGAAGGATGTAACACAATCCTTAGCCTTGATCATCACAGATGTCCCAACAACACAATAGTAGCATGTATTGTGTTTCTAATACTGTTTTGCTAGTAAATTATCTGTCTTTTAGTAGATGGACTTAGTGGAAACTTTGGATCATCTTTTCTGTCCTATACTGAAATTATCTTTGGACAATATAATATTGATGTTATTGGTATATAAGTTTACCTAGCCGTGATGTCATTGTTTAAATGCAAAGGTTTTGCATGGCTCACTGCTCTGTATACTTAAATAATGGATATGAAACGCCTGTAATTATATGAGTGCTTATCCAAAATCCCTCCCTTTTCTTTGGTGTTTTATGGCAATGTTCATTGTTATGTCTAACTCTCCCAAGAGCTGTTAACAGACGGAACTATGACTCTGCCTAAATCAGGCAAAAGTTAAAATGTAATTAGACAAAGACTAGAAATTAAGTTAAATATTAAATTGTGATGCATCTAGCAATTGTTTTTATACAGGTAAATGGTTGCGGTTTTTTGACGAGAACAGAGGTACCTGCAGACTTTATCAGGGTATTGTATTGAACATTAAATCGTGGCATTGAATATGAAAACACTAAATGCTTTGTGATGGGAGATATCAAAAGTACTAACCGTTTCTCTTTTGCTTGCATGCCATATAAATTTACTAGCATACGCAGTCTCTACGTGTATGCTGTCACTTCTATAACATTTGGGAGACAAAATTCTGTTTGAAATTGCGACTTGCGGTACTGCTGTGTTGTCACTGCTCTTGACAAGCAAATTATATTAACAAAGGTTTCCATAGCAATGTTCTAAAGAGTTATCTCCTGACAAGAATGAAATGGTTTTAAGTATCCTCATGTTGAACAAACCCTGTGATGTGGCGGACTGTTAAGGAACTTGGATTGGTTTAGGAAGAAGAATTTGGATTTGGAGAGAATTCTGAGCTTGGGATGCAGCATTCTCTGACACGGCTGGAGATGATGGAGAGTGAATTGGCTGGAAAACAACAAGAGGTTGAAGAGCTAAGCAGAGAGCTAGAAGAAATGAGGGCAGCATATGGTACAGAAGGATTGCAACAGGTATAATGACCTTATGCTGCTTTCTGCATGCTTCATAATAACATAGACAATCCTTCATTATTGCCTAGCATGGTTAAAGATAACTTTGAGTGTGCAGGAGAAGAACTTTTGTTAATGGTGTTTGTTAATTGATAATGTTTTTTGCTTTTTAAGAAAATCCCATTTGTCTACCTCTTTTTCATTCTTTTCAGTTCAGTATTTCTGCATTTCTGCATTTGGGGGCAGTAGTAATGGCAATAGGAACACCTGCATTTGGGGGGCAGTAGTAATGGCAATAGTCCTCTGTTCAGAAGGCTAACAGTTGTTTTGGAAACTGGCCCGTTTCTGCTCCATTATGTGCACTGTGACAGGGTTACGCTTTTTTGCAGGTTGTTTTCCCAACTGAGCCAGTGACAGAATTGAATTACTAGTCTAAGACTGTGTACGCCTGATTTATTTACTCAAGGTAACTAATAAAAATAGCTTCAATAGAAAATGGAAGGCTGAGGACTGGCACTTCACTCTGGTGTGGGAAATTAATACTGATGTAGTTTCGCTGAGGCTGATAGATTGAGAGGCTCTCTTTGTACTTTGGGAGGACTATGGCCCCTTCTGTACATGCAGAATAGTGCACTTTCAATTCACTTTTGCAATTGTTTGCAAGTGAATTTTCCTATTCCGCACAGCTGCAAAGTGCATGGCAAGTGGATTGAAAGTGCATTATTCTGCATGTGCAGAAGGGGCCTTAGTATGGATAGTAGTTTTGAAGAGGGCGTGTGTGTGTGTGTGTGTGTGTGTGTGTGTGTGTGTGTGTGTGTGTGTGTGTGTGTGTGTGTGTGTGTGTGTGTGTGTGTGTGTGTGTGTGTGTTGGCTTCCATATGAGGATTTTGTCCATGTGACCAACAGGATACCTCTGCAGGATACCTGGAGGGGTTTGGGGAGGGAGTGGAAGCTTCTGCATGGCATCATGCTCTTTCTAAACATGTCTTCTTGTGCTTTCAGGGCTTTTCCCTTTAAGCTGGAACAACTTCCTTTGCTCCAGCTGAAAAGGAGGAATGGCAGGGTGGCAGCAGGGGGGCTACCAGAAGAGTCTCTGCATAGAAGTTTTGCCTATAGCCAGCCCAGAAAGGGGCAGGGCAGAGCTTAGCTTCAATGTCAGAGTTAAGCCCCTTGCCCAGCCTGTCAATGAACGTTTTAATTTTTGCTCCCAGCTGCAGCATTAAGCCATTCCTAGCTGCTCTTCTTAGCTGCTCTTGAGCTATTGCTCAGCTAGGATTCAGGAATGAATACTTAAATTTGGTGATCAGAGCTGTGAGCAGACAAGACTTCTCTACAGACTTTCGACAAAATTGAAAAACACCAAAGTTTTGTAGAAAAAAGTAAAATTTTAAAAAATACATGGGGGAGGCGGTTAAAAAAATCCTAAACAATAGAAAGAGCACATGTAGCTTTAAGAAACAGAAGCTCTCACTGACGGTTGCATTCTAGGCTTACTTTTTTCAGTAAAAGGCAGGAGCAAGGGGCAGGGCCCTTTCCAGGGATGTTTTAACCTCTGAGGGAGGATTTATCAGGACCAGGCCTGCAGTGGCGTCACGCCAACGGGGCCAGATGAGGTGCAACGCCCCAGGCGGAGCAGCAGAGGGGGTGTGGCCGGGCTGTAGAGGGGCCATAGTGGGGCTTTTCGGGGTGGGGTGGATGGCAGGGTGCAGGGCACGCGCACGCCCCAGGCACAGTTCCCCCTTGCTTTGGCTGATTCCGCATGGGCCAAAAATAGCTGTATGAAAACAGTGTGGAAGCAGTATAAACCCTTCTACACCATTTTAAACCCTTTTACACCATTTTCACACTGCTGTTTTTGGCCCATGCAGAATCAGCCTTTGCCTCTGCAAGCCTGTCAGCAACCACTGCGTGACTTGATTTTACCTGACTTGCATGCCTCACTTATGCCTGTCTGCTTTCTACTGTACAACAGCAGCTGCCCTATGCAAGCCAGTTTTGTATACTGGTAAGAGCATAACATAGGCAGCAATTCAGAAAATCTTTTAAATGCCTTTATTCTTTCCTATTAATCATAGTAGGTTAAGGTAACTCAAATTCTTAAGACCCAAGCATTCAGCTATCTTAATCTACTGGGGCTAATAGGAAAGAATAATGGCACTGAAAAGATTTTCTGAAATGCTTCCTCAGTACGTTGGGTAACGATGTGCCAGTCACATACTTACAGCCTAACCTACCTCGCAGGGTTGTTGTGGGGATAAAAATTATATAAGGAGAGGGAGAGGAAAATTATATAACTTGCTTTTGTTCCCACTGTGAAGGAGGGCAGGATATGAATGAAGTAAAACTATAAAAATAGCTTGAGGTGGAAGGCAGAGAATGGCTGAGAAGGTGAGACTGAGGCAGGGAAAGAGGAGAGGATATGGTAGTTGCCAGAAGGAAGGAGCGGGGAAATAATACTGGTAGGGTGATACAGGGGAAAGTGATGTGCCTTGCCACAAGTCCTTGAGGGTTCCCTACTGTGCCAGTGGGTGTGGTAGATAGTTGGCTGTTTTGTGGGAAGGAGAGAAAAAAGCAGGGAAGGGAAGAAGCAATGGGGACTTTCAGGAAAGACTAAGAGGAAATAGTGGGGGGGGGACGAGATGACCCCTCAAGTTCTTGCAGGTTCCCACTTGTAATTACCTACAAAAGTTATATTTTTAGGATGTTATACATTTTCCGGGTTGTATGGCCATGAAGTTGCCAGCCACAGATGCAGGCGAAATGTCTGGAGAAAATACTACTGGAATACAGCCATGCAACCCAGAAAATCCAGAAAATCCTAGTGTTTCCGGCCGTGAAAGCCTTCTACAATACAGTTATAAGTTTGTTTGATTCTGTCATTTTACATTTTAGGAGATCTCTGAAAAAGATATCTGGGAAAGCCATATTTTCAGTTGTGAATTGATCACTGTGTTAATTGCTTGTATGAGGTGTTAACTGATAGGTTGTCTAGCCTTGAACAAGCTGTGTGCTCTTACATTTTTTCTGCCTTGTAGCTTGTTATTTTTCAGTGAGAGGTAAACAAGAAACATGCTTTTAATTTTATGTTGAAAGAAAATTTTGTTTGGTTTTTTTTAATCCCTTTTTATGTTGAAGTTGGAGTTTGGAAGCCTATGAGTTGACCCAAGTTTTATGGAACAGAATACTTCCTAGATTTTTACATAGTAAACAAATTTATTTTTCTCATCGACCTTTGCCATGCCTGAACTTTCAGAGGTCCTGTGTCTTTTTTCTTCATTTAGCATTCCATGTTTCTGTTTTGTAGCACTGAAAGAAAAAAATTGCTTAAAAGTAATTGAAAAATAATTTAACTAAATGACATTGTGTAGCTGAACATTTGTACAGAAAGCATAAATATCTGATTGTCTCACATAGAAGTTAGAAATACAGCTATGTAAGTACACGTTTGGCATGCTGTGATACTGAATAATATCAGAGGATGTTTATTTTAATGTAGCTAGAAGTTTTTGCATTAGCCTTGTTTTAATTTAGAACCTCAGTGCCTAAGCAGTGGAAAACAATTAATTTGTACAATTGCACTCCTCACTTTTATAATATCTAGTACTATTGTTTAGATATAGCATTCTTGTGTAACTTGTTTAGATATAGCATTCATTTATTTGTAATTCTGTATAATGTGTGAAAACTGGATGGTATACGCTAATGGCCCCACTGAGTGACAGGGCAGATTGAAGGTGAGGCTGGACCCTTCCCCAATTCTGCTTGACACCTTCCTCCTCTACTTTCCCATCATCATTTCTCAATATTTCAACCCTCATTGAGGCCTTGGAACTTGGCAGAGAAAGTTGTGGGACCTGGTCTGCTTTTCCAGGTCTGGTCCAGCTCATAGTTCCCCTAAAATTCAACCCAACCTCCAGGCTCTGAGGAACAGGCAAGGGACCACTTCTTTCTTCCAAATTCAAAGCTTGTTTGGGTTATAAGCAAGGGAAGCAGCGCAAGACCTTTTGCCAAATTCCTTTTGCCTGGAACTTTTGTTTTACTTTAAATTCTGATTTAATATTGTCTACTCTTCTCTGAAATATTTCCAGCGTACTATTTCAGGTATCTCTCCCAAGCTGTGCTTTCCAATATAAAGAGTTTTCAGTAAATATTAGGATTTTATCAAACTGTAATTAGTCATGGTGTGCTTTCCACAGACCAAAATTAACTATTTTAAAGTTCACACTTTAACTTCTCCTAGCTACAGGAATTCGAGGCTGCTATCAAAAAAAGAGACGACATTATCACACAACTCACTTCTAATCTTCAACAATCACGGAAAGAGAAAGATGAAACCATGAGGGAGTTTTTGGACTTGACTGAACAGAGTCAGAAACTGCAGATTCAGTTTCAACATGTAAGTTAGCATGATCACAGACTTTTTTGTTATTCATTATCAATTTAACTATGGTCATGCCACAAAACATCGTGTGTGTTCCTTTTCCTGTGGGAAATTGCCGTGGTTAGTAAGAGAAAGAGGTTGGATCCATCGGCTCTGTTAAGTGGGTTGAAAGTATTTAGCCTGGAAACCAAATGCGATCATCTTTCTTATGAAGATCCCTTTTGGTACCCAAAATCAACCCTGTTCATTAATTTCAGGAGGAAAGATTCTCTCTCTATGGATTGGAATACAACCATTTGATAGATGTGAAATAGCATTGAACTCTCAAGTGTGAGAACTGTCATTCAAAAAGGGAAAAGTAGGGGGGGAAAGGACTGGATTGATTTCTTGTCTTCTCCATCCTACAGTGATCCGCCATCCCTTACCCACACAGATTTTAATAGAAAAATATTTCCATATTTGTAGTGAGTTTCTGTTGAGCAATATTTTCAGAATTGTGTTTTCCAACCCTTCAAGATGTTTATTTAGATTACTGATATCATTAGGCAGTTACTTTTGGAAGTATTAACCTCGAATCCTCTCTTAAAGGATTTAAATTCATGCCAACAACTTTTCAGGGAAAACAAAATATATGCCTGCCATAATTATATAAATAATAAATAAGTCCTTTATTGTGCCACTGAAACTTTGAAACTTCCTCCCCAACTTCCTCCCCAAGACAAATTCTCTTTCCCTCTGTTGGTGTCTTTCACCAACAGGTGAAGACTTTTTTGTTTCATCTGGCATACTTGCAAAAGTGGCTTTTCTAGTGTTGTTTGTTTATGTGTTATATTGTATATTGACAATTTAAATGTTGAAAATTTTGACAATTTGTATACCGACAATTTAAATGTTTTAATATTTTATGTTTGTTGCATTGTCAACCCTAATTCAGTGGAAAAACAACAAGACATTTAAATATTTAACAAATAATTAACAAATAATATACTGTATGTATTGAATTGAACGTCAGTTCTTTATCTGTTAAATATAATTGAGGAAAAATAATGTGTTAATTATAGCCAAAACTTCTATGCAGTTTCATACCAGAACTGAAACACAATCTAAAACACAGCATTTTTCAGTATTAGCACAGTTTTATAACATCATGGCTAATCAGGTAATCCTGCTATAATGTTACTGGAACCACTGCTTGGTTATTTAGCATGATTGTCATATACATTAACAGAAGGATGCCAACCTCCAGATGGGGGCTGAAGATCTCCCACTTTTATAATTGATCTCCAGATGACAGGGTTCAGGTCTCCTGGAGAAAATGTTTGTGTTGGAGGTGGACTGGATGGCACTGCACGCTACCAAGGTCCCTCCTCTCCCTCCCCAGGCTCTACTCTCAAAATCTCCAGGTATTTCCCAACCTAGAGCTGGCAACAGGGACGGAGTGAGGGGGAAGTGTGCCTGGTGCTTGCACGCGCCCTGCGCCCCTCCAAGCCCCCAAAATGCCACGTCCCGGAACGCCTCCGCAGGGGGTGCCTGGTATGTTGTACCCCGCCCCCTTGGCGCCACGCCTCTGGCTGGCAACCCTAATTAAGAGGCACTGAAACATTCCTTTCTTACTGGACATAGTGCGTAACAGACTTCTCTCTGTGATACACCTCTTAAGATGACAGCCGCAAATGCAGGCAAAACGTTAGGAACAAGATCTACCAACCATGGCCACACAGCCTGGAAAACCCACCACAACCGGTTGAATCCGGCCATGAAGGCCTTCGACAATACATTAACAGACTATAGTTCAGAATTTTGGTTAGGTTTTAAAGGTATGGTCATGGTAACTGCTACGACAAGACTGTTCGTCCAGATTATTTGTCACCTGAATGGAAGAGTGGCAGCAAGGAGGAGTGAAATTGGTTCTGGAGAAAACCAAACTGAGTGTTGCCCATGGCACTACAAGCCACCTCTGCGGGAGCCACTCAGTTCAGCAGCAGCAGAAGTGGACATTTGCTCACCTATTACTTCTCTCCCAAACTTGTAGTAGTGCTAGAGGCAATTGGTGAACCAAGTATCATCGCTGATGAGGAGTCTGAGCTCAGTGGCCCTTAAGGCATTGGCAGGCCAGTTGAGCCTGGGCTCTGCTTGCTCCTGCATACCTGTGGCCTTCAGGGTAGCGACCCACCAGAATAGTCATCAGCATCTTAGATGCCTCACAAAAGCAAGCCCTTAAATGCAAGTGTGTGTTTGGAGGGGAGAGGAGTTTTCAGCATAATTTACACCTTGTTATCTTTATGAGACATAAATGAAGAATACAGAATGGTGTTTTTTCACCTCTCTAGTTTGACTATTGGTATTCAAGCAGTATTAAAAGCTTAATCTATTCTTCTGTGTACAAGTTGCAGGCAAGTGAAGCCCTAAGGAATACTAGTCATAGCAGCACAGCTGCTGACTTGCTGCAGACCAAACAACAGATCCTTGCGTATCAACAGCAGCTTGAAGAACAAGAGCAGCTATTGAGGAGTTACCAGATGAAGAATGAAGACTTTGAAATGCAAGTTTCCTTTCTGCAGCAGAGAATAGCTGGCTTTGAAATGGTATGTTTCTCATTAATAATATTATTGTTCTTGAAAGGAGGGAGACTCTTTCAGCATCGTGTGTGGGTGTGCCTAGTTATTGCAGCATACAAAATCCTTCATGCATATGTAGATGGAAAGTGTTTCGATGAGAAAGTTTTTTACATTTACTTTTATTTTATATAGAATCTCGAAATGGGTTAGTAAGCAAAAGAAATTTAATTGCATCAGTCCAGTGATGAATATTTAAAATACATTGAATATTGGGCATCAAATAGCATTTGTGCTATTTTTCAAAAAGGCATATTACTTATATAGTTTCATGCAAATATTTTACGTGACTTTTTTACATTGATCATTCGTTAGAGAAACTAGTTCACTCCTAGGTCAGTAGCAGATGTAGTGCACACAAGCAGCTTGTAACCCTTGTTTTGAATATTTCATGGTCAAGCAAAGGTTTACTGGTTGTGGTGGGTTTACTGGGCTGTGTGGCCGTGGTCTGGTGGATCTTGTTCCTAATGTTTCGCCTGCATCTGTGGATGGCATCTTCAGAGGTGTATCACAGAGGGAAATCTGTTATACACTGTGTCCAGTATGTAGGAACAAGATCCACCAGACCACAGCCACACAGCCCAGTAAACCCACCACAACCAGTTGAATCCAGCCGTGAAAGTTTTCGACAATACACTAAAGTTTACTGTTGATTAAGGCAGGCAACAGGGATCAATGTTCTAGACTGGAGGAAGAATGCAATCCTGTAGCCCAGAGGCGTAGTGCCAGGGGCGTGGTGAGGGCGTTCCGGGGGTGGGATGGGGCAGACAGGGGCGTGGCAGGGGCGGAGGATGCACCAGTGCACCGGGCGCTTCCCCCCCTTGCTCCGTCCCTCTGTAGCCTCTCTTTCTTTGTTTAGTCATGATTCAGGGATGGAGAGCATCTTGTCGGTAAACTTGCCTTTGTTGGTTTTATTTGGTTTATAATTTATTATAATTTCAGCTAAATTCGGACTCTGCTGAAGTAGTATATCGTGGAACTTAAAAGCCTTTGGGTCATCACTGAGGTTCTGCTGCTCCTCAAACCCCAAACTTATGCAAGCTTATGCAAGCTTCTTGCAACAGGAATAACTCTGTGCATATGTCCCTCATTCTGCCGCCCAGTGCCATTCTGCCACTGTTTCCGCACGAGCGGAATACAGCATCCCAGAGATGCTAAAAACAGCGTCCCTGGGGAGGGGTTCACACGGGCGATGCAGCAGCGGTGGCCTTGCAACCCCCGAGCGGCGCGAAGCTGCTGTTTCCAAACCTCACTCCCTGAGTGAGGTTTTTCGGAAACAGCGGCTTCTAACCGCTGCTGTGCGAACGGCAGCAGCTGGAAGGTGCCATTTCTTCCCCCCCCTTTCCTGAATGCCTTACCGTCCCTCTGACCTTCCGGCGCGTCACCCAGTCCAGGGGAGACGCCCCCCCCTGCTGTCGCTCAGGGCAGGGGGGGTGTCCTCTGGCCTGGGCGACGCACTGGAAGGTCGGAGGGACGGTAAGGCGTTCGGGGGATGACGTAGCCTCCGCGCAGGCTGCACCGTCCTCCCCGCCCCTACCGGGACCGTCCATGTGAACGGTCCCGGGGGGGTGTCGGCGTCATTTACGCCGACACACCCCTGCAACGTGGTCTTTGAGTGGCATGATGTGCAAAATGTATCTCATTCTATGCATGATGTATTTCATTCTATGCATGAAAATATTATCTCATATCATTTGCATGAATGTAGAGATTTATGTCAACAGATGTCAAATGTAGAGATGTAAGAAAACCTGGCAATGTGTTTGTATTGCAGGAAAGGAAGCACATAGCTGAAGAAGATTCTGTTAAGAAGAAACTGCAAGAAAAAGAAATAATTATTGAAAAATTAGAAGCAAAAATAAGAGAAGAAGAAGAAAACGTAGTGGGTCTTCAGAAGAAAGTATCAGCTGCTGAGAAATCTACTGAGGAATTAAAAGCAGAGATTTTACAAAAGAATACAGAGGTTCAGCATATGAGAACAGAACTAACAAGTTCAAAGCAAAAAGAAAAACAGTGTTCTGGTGAAATAAAACAATTAATGGGAACTGTGGAAGAACTGCAAAAGCGTTGTCATAAAGATAATCAGCATGAGAAGGACATTATGCAAAGAATGGAACACGAAGCTCAGAGACGGCTTGCAGAGCTGCGGGCAGAACTGGAAGAAGTACACGGTCAGCAGATAGTACACATGAAGCAAGAGTTGGTAAGAGAACATACAAAAGAGATTGAAAAGCTTCTTGCCCAACAAAAAGCAGATCTGGAAAGGACTTTGAATTTAAGTTCTGGTAATACTAATGACGACCAAATACACTTAATGAACATTGCAATTAATGAATTGAATCTGATGCTGCAAGACGCTAACTACCAGAGAGAAAAGACAAGGCAGGATTTGTCACAACAGCTTGAAGAAATGACCTCAGAAAAGTCTTCTCTGAAAAGTCAAATTGAAGATCTTTGTCAAGACCTAAGCCTTGCAAGAGAACAGATTCAGAGAGCCCAGAAGACTATAAAGGAAAAGGAAACCAAGTTACACCAATCTGAAGGGTTACTGAACTCTGTCGAAGATCTAAAAGCAGAACTTGCTTCTGCGGCGGAGGTCCAGAAAGAACTAGAATTAAAACATGAGGCAGAAATTACAAATTACAAAATAAAACTTGACATGCTAGAAAGAGAGAAGGTTGCTGTTTTGGACAGGATGGCTGAATCTCAAGAGGCTGAACTAGAGAGACTAAGGACTCAGCTGTTGTTTAGCCACGAGGAAGAACTGTCGAAACTTAGAGATGATTTACAGCAAGAGCACCGAATAAACACTGAAAATCTTAAAGATCATTTACGTACGCAACATAAACAGCAGCTAGATGGGTTGCAAAATGAAATGACTAAGAAGATTGAAGCTGTGAAGTCTGAAAATGACGATTTAATAGTAAAACAGAATCAGCTCATTTTAGAAATATCAAAGCTAGAAGATTTGCAGCAAGCCATGGTCAATTCGAAATCTGAAGAAATGATGCTCCAGATCCATGAACTCCAGAAAGAGATAGAAATTCTTAGACAAGAAGAAAAAGAAAAAGGTGCTCTGGAACAGGAAGTTCAGGAATTGCAACTCAAAATGGAGATATTGGAAAAGCAGATGAAGGAAAGAGAGGATAGTCTTCAAGAAAAATGTACCTTGCTTGAAATGCAAAATACAATTCTTGAAGATGAAAATAATGCCCTGCAAGAGAAATTTAAAAAATATGCTGTGATGAATACAGAAGAAAGTTTTATCATTGATAGTATTAGTCCAAATCCACAGGACTTTGATTTGCAAAAGAGAATAGAAGACCTGGTAGCAGAAAATGAGAAGCTTGTAGAACAAGGAATTTTACTCAAAGAAGAGATTGAAGAGCAAAAGAATTCTCTTTCATTTGCTGAGAAAAACTTTGACCATAAGTATCAGGAACTTGGGGAAGAATATGTTTCTCTACTAAGAGTAAAATCTGATTTAGAAAAAAGCAAGAATGAGCAAGAGGTTGAATACAAATCCAGACTCCAAGCACTGACAGAAGAGATTGAGCACTTACAGAGAGATAAGCCAGATATGCAAAGCTCAGTCCTTCACGGTAAGAGAGAGAAAATGTTAAGATCAGAGACGTTTGATATTGAGGAGATTGTAGAAAAAGATACCACAGAACTTATGGAAAAACTTGAGGTAACTCAACGTGAGAAGCAAGAGCTTTCATTGAAACTTTCAGATCTCTCTGAAGAATTAATGTTGAAGGACAATGAAATCTGTCAATTAAGTGAAGAAATTAAATCTCTAAGGCAAGATAAAGATTTCATTTCAGCACAGTGTAAAGAACTGGAACTCATTCTTAGCCATAGACAGGGAGTGAATATGAAAATTTGTGAACCTAAGCCATACTCCACTGAGGGGACACAGGTGGACGTTACCACACTCACTAAACCTGTTAGTTTAAAATCTGTTTCATGTAAAGAATATGGCAATACAATCGCAGAAAGAGAAGAAAAACTGGCACCAAGCAAAAGCGTAGTTCTTCATATTCCAGTGGAAGACGCAATTCAGCAGAAGCTGAATCCAGAGCCACTATCATTAGTGGATGATTTACACCAAATGAGCGCCGGATTAGCAGCAGTCCCTTCACATGTGAGCCTTGTGCAAACAGAAAACAAGCTTCAGGACCAACTAGATATGCTAAAATCTGAAAAGGTATTTATCTCTGCCTATCCTTTTTGTATGCATACTTCATGATGAATCAGTATCATGTCTTAGTTAATGTTTATTAACCATGAAAGTTTGTGTTATGTGTATACCTTAAAAAACATTGAGACGATGTACACATTTTTTAATCTACTATATGAAAATAGAAAATACATGCCCCACAGCATGAAACACAAAGGATTTTTTAAAACAATCACATGCGTTCATTGTGATAGCAATTTAGTGTAGCGAGTAATACTTGTTGGCGTTCAGAGAAAGAAGGAATGCTACTTTTGACGAGACTTTTTGTCCTTTGCCACCTTTGAGAGTCGGTGGTTCTTGGAGTGTGCGTGTGGGGGAAAGTTTTTTGGAAGCTTGTAAGGAGTTGATAAAGAATATCCCCCAAATACCTTTCCATCTTCCCTTGGAGTAAGACAGAATATAATTTGATAGTTGATTGTACACAGCATTGAAGTTTAATGGAATTTTTGAAATGACTTGCTCTCTTCAGTTTGCTTCCTTTATACAGAAATGTTTTGCTGTTTTCAGAATTGCTGATGTTAAAGTTATTTATTCAACTTATCACTGAAGGTTAAGCATGAAAGTGGATTGCATTCCCTTCTATTTTCAGTGAAGATCCAACTATACAAAGAATTTGGGCTTGAAATAATTCGAGTATTATACAGTGCTGGTAGTACCAGAAGTCACAGCAAAAATTCAATATAAATGCTGACACTGAATAACAATTGAGTAATGAAATAAATTTCAAGCCAGATGCCATTCATTCTCATTCTTTTGGTTCAGATGTTTGGAATTCTGGTATGCATAGTGTCCCTTGGAAACAGGTGCATGAAATACTGTCTGACCCAATTCAAATAAAGTGTTGTTTCCTGATGGTGATTTTCGGGGCATGGCGTTCCACTGTTCAGCTGCTTGGACTGAACTCGTATATTTGTGAACATGCTGGGTCTGGTATTAGCTCCTTTTGGTATGACTATATCCACAAATGTCCTTATGTATGTAAGAATTTCAGATATTGTGAAAATGAGAAACACTATTTTCTTCATCTTTGCCTCAGTGTATCTTGATTTTACCATTTGTCCCTGTAAGAAACTAAGAACTCAGTCTGGTCATTCAGTCTGCTGAGGTTTTAAAACAGAGGACCATTTGAGATTAAGTTCTCCCTCAGATTTGTTCCAAAGTTGTTTTTTTAATTTCCTACATTGTGGAGCCCAGAGGAAGGCCAACAATTTTGCTGACAAATAAATGGTACAACTATAGAGATTATGATTACGTTTTCTCTAAGGAAACAGGGTTTGCAAATATCATACTAGGGTAATCTGTAGAGAGGCATATTGGAAGCCAATTTTACTACACGTGCTTGGATTACTGCCTTGTAAAATAATTTAACATGCTGAACTTTTTAACTCTATCAAAGCAGTTACTCATAAAATAGATTTTTTTTGAAAGCTGACACTGTCTCTTTCTACTCAGAGTGATTTAAAGCTGCAGATGGAGGCCCAACGCATTTGTCTGTCTCTAGTTTATTCTGCTCACATGGACCAAGTGCGTGAATACATGGAGAATGAAAAGCAAGACGCACTATCTGCTCTTAAGGAGGAGCTCCAGGTTCACCATGCACAAGAGCTGTATGAGCTTCAGAAAAACCAGCAGGGTAATCAAGTCACTTTATCACTTTATATTTTGGATTCTATGTTCAAGTTCAGTAGCATCTTAGAAATCAATAAGGTTTTCTGGGTATGATCTTTTGAGAGTCAGAGTTGAGGGAATATTGATTCTTAAGCTTGCACCCTGAAGATCTTGGTGATCTCCAAGGTACTACTAGACTTGAATCTAGCTTTTCTACTGGAGACCAACATGGCTACACTTTGAAACTATTTTGTATTCTGCTAAAGAACAAGGCTATAAAATAAGGTATTATAAACCACTTTCAGTGCCAGTTTGTCTTTACAGATGAAGAAGACCAATCTGTATCTGTGCATCTAGAAGGGCTTAGCAAGAAAATAGCTGAAGAATGTTCCAAGATTAATCAGGTAAGAAACATTTTTCCATAGGATAATTTAAAATCTCCATTTTGATTGCTGCTCTAACTTTTTAAAGGTTTCGTCATACTATGCTCTCATCTAATCAGCTTTTAGTGTACACTAGAAAAACCAAAATAATATAGATGAATCTCATGAAACAGTGAAATATTGCAGACCCCTGAATTTTAAGGTTGACTGCAGGTCAGGGGGGGAAAAAGTCCTGTCACTTTATTAGAGGTTTCGTAAGTGGAAGTGGGCAGCTGAAACTTAACATAGCATGGAGGTAAATGACATCACCTGAAACATTACAGCCCAGTAAACCTTAGTTAAGGGAACAGAAAAATTTTCTCCAGGCAGTTGGCAATCATACCCACCTCCATCTTCAGGTTCACATTAGGAGGAAAAGTAGTAATCCTGTAATAGTTTTATTGTCTTTTCTGTTTAACTAATATACAGCCCTATATGGGTGGGCGGAGACAAAGGGACTTGAGGGAGTGGCATAACCTTACGCCAGCACTTTTCCCTTCCCTGGGGCACTTACCCCTGCAGAGGAGGCAAATGCGCTGTCAGGCGTCCACTTCTTAGCTCCACTTCTGCAAGACCTGAAAATCTGCGCCATGGGCAGGGCTGCACTGGTGTCCCAGTTGGACACCAGCAGGGGGAAGGGGGGCGTTTCCAAAGGCAGAGCCAATGTCTCGAGGTTTAGGGCTGGGAGCCCAATACCCCTGCTCTTGGAAGTCCTGTAAACCCTATCGAGAGCTTTCTGAAAGCATGTGGTGGTGGATTTTGCAGTTTTGGCTCCCCATGCCCTGGAAAGTCCTTTTGGAGGCAGTGGGATGGTGTCACAGCAGCACCGCATCCCTCCACCAAAGGATTTGGATGGGGCTGTTAATACGATACAATATTAATATATTTTAAAGTCTTTGTTCCTTTCTTTTTTTGACAGTTCCTATGCAGCATTCTTCACGAAAAACCTTCCATTGATCTTGAAGATAATGCTGGGGAGAGAGAGAAATCTAGTACTGTATTAATATCTATAGCTGAAGCACAAGGTAATTCACACCTACACACATCTTCTATTACTACCTTCACTCTTCTTGGCAGCAGCCTTTCTATTAAGAAGTACGAGGTTTTGCTTCTCTCTGGAAAACATTTGAGAATTGTTATTAACAGGAACAGAAATTGGTTATGAAATTTTTTGACAGATCTCTTTACTAGTCTTGAGGGTGGGAATTGTTAGAGATTTGGTAAAATTTGAGACAGACCAGTGGTGAACAGGAAGCTTCATCGACTGTAGATGGAGGGATGAAGGAGAAGTGTGAGGTCAAACTACCCACAAACTAATTAAAATACTTTTCTGCAATATAGCTTTGGAGGGAATGCTGCAAACTATCCTGAGCCAGATATTGGAGGAATACCATAAATTACTTGAATATCATACACAGTTTCTAAAAAACATAACAAAGGTAGGTAACTTTTAGTTATGCCTAGATGTATGGTACATAATCCTGTCATTAAAAAAGATGTTCAATGCCATGGACAGTTATACTCAGTGGTGGCATTCAGCAGGTTTGCAACACTTCGGCAGTTGTTAAATTATTTGAATCCCACCACCAGAACCAGTTGTTAAATTATTTGAATCCCACCTCTGGTTATACTGCTTTAACCCCATTATCTTCAGCCAAATTTGCTGAAAAACGACAGGTTTACTTCTTGAATGTCCTAATCCTGAATTAATGGTGATGGTTCAGATTTTAAGAGCCGCTGAAATATATTCGGCAACAGCCAAAGCGGTGCAACTTTTATTCCCAGATAAGAGATTCAGTATGTGATGATCATCTGAATTACAAGAAAAAGGGTTATCAGGAGAGTTCTCAAACTACCATTTAAGGTGTGTGTTTTTAATGTGATTACATTGTTTGGATTATCTAGTTATAATATCTGTAGTCCAGCCTAATTGTATGTAGGATCCAAATCATGAACTCAAGTAAAAAAAACCCCTCATTCTTATTATAAGGACAACAGTCTATTTTCTAAATCAAACCCAAAAGACATTTAATATATGTGATCAGGTCTCCTGTGTATTTAAATTTTTTTTAAAAGATGCCACGGAAAGGAGACAGTAACTTTGAACGGAGGACCACAGTGCATAACTTTTTATCTCTCCTTCTCTTCAGTGGAATTTTCCTGTCAATTGTTTCCCTGGAGGAGCTTGTCGTTCAATTAAGGAACATGTACAGATACCAGTTTCTCCTTACTTGCTTCCAAAAGGAATTTAGCAGGTTGAGAGATCTAATAACAGCTCTTCAGTGGTTTTTTTATTTGGTCTTTGGAATAACTACTGGTATATACAGGAATCATTGTTCTTAGTGAGACCCATATAGGCAAGATTAGAAAATTGTAATGTCTTTGTTTTTAAAACAATTTTTTTGACACTTTACAGTTAGGAAAACTTTTGTGACTAGTGTTTTTATAAATTTGTTTAACTATATTTTTATTTCATAGTCACAGATTATACTGCAGAATGAAAGTTTTTAAAAAAATGCTATTTTCAGAAAAGGTACAAGTGGTATCGATTTTTTTTTGTGGCTCTGTTTCCCCAGGGTGAAGAGTTAAAGCTGTCATGTGCGGACCATAATGGAAAAGAAATTGGCAATCTCCAACAAAGTTTACATACTCCATCTCAGGATCCTGTTGGTAAAGACACGTGCACACTGTTAACAAACTTGCATAATATAAGTAAACAAACTAGTGTATGACGAAGGGAGCTTTGACTCTCAGGAGCTCATACCATGAAAATGTTGTTGGTCTCTAAGATGTGACTAGACTCACATCTAGACTCACATTAAATGTTAAAGAAATAACTACACAGTGTTTGGGCTCTTCAGTTCCTTCACTGTTGTACTATTCGCTGTTTGTTACTTGCACAGTTGTATACTTCTCTGAGCTATTTATTATGACGGTTAGATCTGCTAATGCTAATCAGCTATTTTGGATGGTGGGAGCAGGAAGAGGTTACACTGGATGTTGGGAGCAGGAAGAGGTTACACTGATGTCGGCCAGATTTCAGTGACTTCCTATCTTTGAAATCATCCTTGTCATTTCTAGAAGTACTAACATCTTGATCTGGGCTGTACTCACAGTTGCTATTCCAGTGCAAGTAACTGTGCATGCACCTTGAAACCTGGATACAATTCAGAACTGAACAGATGATTCACAGTCCCTAGCTGTACTCTTGCAGTTGCCTACATTACCATTATAAAAAGAGATTTAGTCTTTGTGGACTGTTAGAAGGAAAGGATTTTTCAATGCAGTAGTGTTAGGAAACATGGTACCCTGATATTATTGCTTTTTACTTTTCCATTTAAAAAACCTATTAGCGCAATTATGATTTGTTCACGCTAGATCACAAAGTTAGGCCATCTCACTGGGAAGATATGGAGAAGCTTAAATCTCAGCTTGAAGAACAGCATGCGAAAGAAGTTGAATGTCTCAGATCCTATTACCAGCGACAGTTGGAAGAAACTGAGGAAAGATGTACTACAGAGATAACTCATTTGCAGAGTAGACTGCAAGATACCAGTATCCCCGCTGAATGTTTCAGGTACTTCTGGTTTTTCTCTTCCCATTTCTGTCTGTAATGAAGACTACAGTCAAGGCCAGCTTGAGAAATTTTGATGTCCAAGGAAAAATTATTTTTTTCCTCATAATTTTATTTTTTGCTGAAGGGGGCAAAGAATTTTGTTCAACTTTTTGAGTTTTTCCCAGTTCTCACTGTTTTCCATAGAATGAAGTGAGGGAAACTTTGCTTTGTTCACTTCTGTAGGATGGCAGGAAATGAGTAGACAGCAGTTGTTCTCTTACTCTTTCATCCAGACCTAATAGGTTATGTGAAACATCTGTGAAAGGGGAACAGATTGTTCCACAACTCAGCAGCTTTTCCCAGTTAACTCTTGAGTTGAAATGCCCCTGGCCAGATGCTCATTTTGCCTGTTGGTTTGGGTTAGCTCTGAGTTCAGTTTTTACAGCAAGGAAAAGTGTTAACACTCTCAGAAAGTTACTAAAAGTGCATAAAACTTTAATCAGAATAAAGTATTAGGACCCGATCTGTACACTGGAACTTCATAATACCTTGATATCATAGGTTTGGCAAAATGTACGGTTCAAACAAAAGCCAGCTTCTCCAATCAGTCCTTACTTTAGGAAGAAAGGAGAGTGTATGTACAAGCATGAAAAAGAAATGCTAGGATAAGTTTTTGAAATAAAATGTTGTAAGGGAAATTTTTTTAAAATACATTTGAAAATTGAAGCTGAGTGGAATTTTAACAGGAAACATTTTATATTTCAACCTTAAAATATTTCATTTGTGTTGTGTGAAATCGCCCACTTTTCAGTTATATTGTGCTGACAGTCAGATATAAAAATCAAACCATTATCAGTGCAGATGAATAATGTAAAAATCATTCAAAATATAACAATTCCTTAAAGAGACTCAAAGTAAATACTACATAAGGGTAATTGGAGAACGTTTTATATTCTGTATTTTTTTAAAGTGAATATGTTTTTGGTTGTTCCTTTCTCTGGTTTCTTTGAGCATTTGTTCTTTGTGCTAGATTGGGTAAGGGGTTCTTCATTATAAGAGCGTAGCCTGGGATGTGCTTTTAAACAAGCAGCGCACTGTGCCAGTTTGAGGTTAAGAAAAGGAACATGATAATAATTTATTAGAAGAAATGCCATCTTAACATTTATCTGATCATACTACTAATTTTATTTCCCTATTTAGTATTTCCAAGGAATTGCAAGTCAACGAAACACTACATGAAGGAAAGCATGCAGAAAGTAGTCTCCAGCAATTTGGTGGGCAGACAGCAGAGGTACTATGTTCTGGATTCTTTCTTTCTTCGGCGCAATTTTCAGTGTTTCAGGCATAATATTTCTAGAACTAATGATAACCAATCTTAGGCTGAAAAAAGTTGTACACGAAAGTAAAAAGAATATGAGTTAGTTCATATTAAATAAAATGTGGTGGGTCGCACCCTACCATTGCACTCAGCCAACTATGCATTCTTCCTTCCTCTCACACGTGAAGTCTTCCTCTGAATAAGGGCCTCTTCTCTGTACTTGCCTGAACAAAGTGTTAGGTCATTTAATTTTTAAAAACCAAGTTTAAGTGTGCACACATTTAATCAAGAAATGTTAAAAAACATCAACTTTTGCTTGAAGTAAGGTTAGGATACTTCTCTTCCCTCCTGTGATAAAGAATAATTTTATTCTGGACCATAAAGTTATGTTACAGCTTGCAGTGCCAGACAGTGTTTTGTTTATAAGAGAGCCAGCATAAATTAAAAAAAACCAACAACTATATGACTTCCTTGCTGCAAATACAACAATCCTGTAGCACTTTAAAGGTTACAAGTGGCATGGGTGTATTGTCATTTTCATAAAATGCTAAATAAAATAGGCTCTTGTGTATAAAAAATGGAGCACTGAATTTTTGCTTCATTTATTCAAAAACTTAGTGTAGTATTGTAATATTAGTAACAATTACAGCTCTCATGTATTTTCCTTTGGTCATACTGCATGCATCGCTTTACAAACATAAATTTATGCACACGCATTTACAATGATTCTGTTCTTTTTCTTGTAGCTCTCTAATGAAGTTGGCATGATTGAATCCTTGGAAAAACAGTACCAAGAAAAATTATTAGAAGAAGTAGCAAAGGTACAGATTTAATAGAATAATTAGGGTTCTGTACAAGTATCATGCCAGTCTGTGGTTAAGGAAACATAACTGTGATTTGAGACATCTGAATTGACGAACTGTGATTTGCTATAGACTGACAAACTTTAAGTGTGAGGTAAAGGGGATTTGCAAACGATGGTCTAATTTTGGTTTGAAATGATATTTGAATTGACAAATCCAGAGCAACTGCATCTAGAGATGGAAATGTTGAGCAGACGGAAAACCTAAGCAGTTGGCTTACCTTCATAATATTGAAGGCCAGATCTTCTTTTAGACCCTGCATGTTAGACTGGTGGGTGGCTACAGGAAGGTGGAATAGCATGGCGGATAGGGAAAAGATTAGGAAATTGCCTGTTCACCATTTATAGTACCAAAGTTCTTAGCTCTCCACTGACACTTTAATCTGAACATTATGGTATGCTTCTTAGAGGAAGAGTATTCCTCCTTCCTTCCCAACTTGCATGTAAGTTGAAATTTGCATGTAAGTTGAAATTTTGTTCAAGATACATGTGGTTTACATCCTCTGATTCCACACTTCTCTTCCCACTGTTAGCGGTTAGAAGATTCTTATTCAGATTTTAATTATTCCCCTCTGATGCGGATTACCCACCATTGTTCCTTCACTGTTTGTTGCAAAGCAGTTCAGTTGATAGAGTGCCTGCTAAATGCTGCATTGAGTACTCAAAGAATTTAAAGAATAAAATATTGTGTTTTGCTGAATAGCTGTTGCATGTAGGCTAAAGTATACTTCAACAGTTACATTCTTGTGCCAGTGAGAGAGTGCACCCCATTGATAAAAAAATTCCTCTCTGTCTCTATTTGTGTAGGTTGTTGTAACCATGAGTGTACAGTTTGCACAAAAAAATGAACTTGAAAGAATTGCCAATCTAAAAGGAGAAGAGATGTTGATGGAAAATAATTTGAGAAGTGGACAGGAAGAGTTAGATAACCCTGAAGAGTTAGATAGGCATAGAGATGAGAGAAGAGGCTCCAAGAGCGACACAACTAAATCACTTAGCATGGAGATCAGTGAAGAGTGCAGTGAAAGATCATCCACTGATGGACAGTTTCAGCCAAATGTTAACTCTGCTGTGGTGCCAGGACTATGTGAACTTGATTCAAGGTCCCAAACAGATTTCTCTTCAAGTGACAAAGAACTTATACAAAAGACGTCCCAGGTGAGTGCGGTCAAATATCCTGTCATTTTCAGTCTTTTCATATGTTGGATAATACTAACTTGATTAAAGCTATTCTTTATTTAAAACTTCCTGCATAATTAGCAGGCCATGCATCCTATTTTGTTTGTAGTAATACCTATATATACTCATGTATAAGTCGACCCACATATAAGTCGAGGCACCTAATTTTACCACAAAAAACTGAGAAAACTTATTGACTCGCATGTAAGTCAAGGGTGGGAAATGCAGCAGCTACTGGTAAATTTCAAAAATAAAAATAGATACCAATAAAATTACATTAATTAAGGCATCAGTAGGTTAAATGTTTTTGAATATTTATTTCAAAGAAAAACAGTAAATAGCTCTGTAAGTCCTGATTCTCCCTTTAAATCCACTCAGAAGGGGGTGGGGGTGTGATTTAAAGGGAAAATCTGGGGAAAATTTGAGGGTGCCTGTCAGGGGAGGAATGTTTATGTTAGCAGTACCAACATTTCAGAGTATCTTTAGGAAACCCTCCTGATGATACCACCCAGGTTTGGTGAAGTTTGGTTCAGGGGGTCCAAAGTTATGGACCCTCAAAATGTAGCCCCACCTACTATTAGCTCCCATTGGAAACAGTGGGGGATGGGGACACCCCTTTGGGGGTCCCTAACTTTGGACCCCCTGAACCAAACTTCACCAAACCTAGCTGGCATCATCAGAAGTGTCACCTGAGAATACCCTGAAATTATGGTGCCACTAGCCTAAAAACTGCACCCCCTGGCGGCCAACAAAGTAAAAACCCTAAAAATACATCTCACTCGCGTATAAGTCGAGGGGGGGGGGGGTTAGCACAAAAATGTGCTGAAAAATTTGACATATGCAAGTATATATGGTACTTGACAACTGGAGCAAAAATTTGTAATTGTGAAGGGTGGGAATCCGCTTTTGTGCATCAAAAACTCATTCAAACTAGGGCAAAGGGAACAGAGCTGCCCTAAATGAATTCTGTATTTACATATTATTCTTGAAGGATATCTTAAAAAAATAGAATCTACAGTCTGATGTTTCCAGCTTAATAGGAAGCAAGCACTTAATAGGAAGCAAACGTTAATTGGCTGAATGGCACCAAGTGCCATGAAGTTGCAGCTGACTTACGGCAACCCTTTAGGGTTTTCAAGACAAGAGACAACCAGAGGTGGTTTGCCGTTGCCTTCCTTTGCATAGTGACCTTGGAATTCCTTGGTGGTCTCCCATCCTAGTACTAACCTGGGCTGATCCTGCTTAGATCGGATGAGATCTGCTCAAGATCGGATGAGATCAGGCTTGCCTGGGCCACCCAGGTCAGGGCATTTGCAGGGCATTGGTGTTTAAATGTCCAGGTTGTGGAATTACAGACACATACCAGCTCCATCCCCTGCAATTCGCAAATGTGTAATGAAACTGCTAACTCACTGGGTAGAGGCACTCAAAAGGAGAAATTGCAAATAGCCAAGGTAAAGTGTTGGAGCTACTGCTTAAGAATTGCTGCGCAGTTTGGATTCTATTTGATAAGGTTATTGACTGCAGCTCACATGACTTGAAGTTAATTAACACATGGTAAAATGTCAATAACATTTACAGATGACCAATGAAGACGCAGTCTCCAGCACAGTATCTTCTAAGCAAATATTATTGTATGAAGAGCGCTTGGAAGATATGCGTCAAGAGCTAGTCCGACAGTATCAAGAACATCAGCAGGCAACAGAACTGTTGAAGCAGGGTCACATGCAGCAAATGGAATGGCAGAAAGAAAATCAAGAACTTCTTCAAGCAGAGTTTGATCGACTTAAGGTTCAATTAGCAGAGGTAACAAGAGTCCTGAAGTATAAAGAGTTGGATAGTACCTTTTTGTATTCCTTATATTACATACCAACAAAAAAAGACCAAAAGCTAAACATGGATGTATTTATTAGAAACATTCATTTATCTTGTGTAATGGATTTTTAACATTAAATGATTGTCTGCTTTTGTAGAGAAATCTAATGAGGGTGGCCAGCTTTCATGGCTTAAAAACTCTTTAAGATTAGCTTTTAAAATTAGTTGTGGATCTTGGTGATTCTATAGTAAGATAGAAACGCTAACATAAAATTACCAAATTATAGGGAGGGCAAATTTTTTTGTTGATACTGGTATAAAAAGAAATTGTAGTTTGGCTGTAATTAAATTATTTTCTACCTGCTCATTGTGCAAGTGAAAGTGGAAATCTGTCTCAAAGGAGACATTTGTTATTTATTGTCTTATGATGAGCATAATTATTGAAAAAGTGGCATAATTACCTTTAGTGTGTATTTAAAATTGTATAACGCAAGTGTTTTGGTGGGGTCTAGAAATCCCAAAGTTCTGCGTGAGTACTGCAGAAAGTCTGCAAGTCCATGAAGCGACACAAAAATGGAGTGTTTTTCAGGTTTTTGAAACGTTGCGGATCTTTTCCACGTCAGGAGAAGGGGGCAGGTGGGCAGAAACTTGTGGAGCCACTGCCATCCACAGTCATTTACCTTCCAGATAATTTCAGAGCACAGGATAGAAAATGTGCCGATTAGTTGGCAGGATCCAATAGCTCAGCCTGAGACACGTTAATTGGCTGAATGGCACCAAGGAGTTGGGAGTCTGAATTCAGCCATCATAATTCAAATGTAAAACTGAGCTGATTTTCACATTATTTTCTAATGCAAAGAATTTTACTCACCACGGAGAAAGATGCTACTCTGCATTTATAAATAATAATACTTTAATAATTATGGCTGTTTTCAACTGAATATTGAAATTTCAGTTTTTGTATGATGCCGCTTTTTTTTCTGGGAGCAGCTCTGTAATTTTTTCCTTCCTCATCCTGTTCTGTTGGCCTCTAGCCAAGGAAGTTTTTTGCTGTCCCTGTTAAGTGACAGGATTTGTTAGAATTTGGTTGAAGGCCTTTTGAGTTGTAGCTTTAGAGGCTGAGCTACCCTCCGATACCTACCTTTCCAACCATTCACGGGCAATACAAATATTTCACTTAAACTTGCTTCTACACCATAGTTATTGTGGTTCTCACTTTATTGCTGAGAACTCTACAGTATAGGCATGTCCAGCTCATTGTGGACTTTGAGAATGGCTCTCTAGCAATAGCAAGAGCCAGTGAGCAAAAAGGAAAGAGTGTGGGGTTCTTAGAAAAAAAACCCAAATCATTTATTATAGATAACACTTTGTTGCTAAAGATTGAGAACTGCTCATTGATCTGATTGTGTTTGTCTGGGATTCATTTTTAAGTCCATAGTTATAACTGAAATTTTTTTAAAAAATTTATGATGACAAAAAGCATGCTGATTTCTTGTCCTGTTTCTAATATTGTGAAATATCCTTATTTTAGAATATAGTATTGGATAATAACCACATCATCACAGAAAGAGAACAAATGCTTTTAGAGGAACTAGAATCACTAAAGAAGCAGTTAACATCTGAGAATGAAAAGCTGTCTTCTGAGCTAAAAAATAGTAGCACTCAAACACAGGTAATAAAAACTTCAACTACTATTAGAAGCTATTGAATCCCAATACAGTGGCATTGCTATTATATGTGACTGTTTTCAGCACAGGACATTTTCCTACTGGGTATCAGGATTACTGAAATGGTGGTTGATTAAATAGAAAGGTGGAGCTTAAGCTGCTTCCATTATATTGAAGGTGAACTCTAATTTTAATGTTGCTCTAGCAACATCCAGGAAGGAACTAAAAAGCTGTTTACTTGGCACAACAAAAGATTCTCATAGGCTGTGACGAAACTGTTTCAATCTTTGGTGTAAGGTTTTCTTTGATAACAGCGTGGTTAATTATTATTTCAAAAATATGAACCCTGCAAATCAGTTTTTCACTCTGTAGCGTGAGACTATCAGAACAGTTCACTCCAATATGACAGGATTTTTATCTTTTTTGTCCTCTCTACCGTTGCCAAAACTTTCCCAGAGGGAAAATACAACTGAAACCGAATCTAACAAGATCATTTTAGAAGGTGAAGATGGAGGAGGAAACTACAACGAAGCTTCTTCAGACATCTTTTCAAAAGAAAGGTATACTGAACTTGTATCAAGAAGGTTGAAATATCTTTGTATCTATTATGATGATGCAACTTTTTGACAGAAGACAAACTTCAGTCAGTGTGACTAATTTTGTTGCTTAAGCTCCTGATTGGCTAAAATAGGCCGGTTGATTTTTGGATTGGTTATTTTCTTTTTTTAACTCATTACTCTGCAGAAACATAATTAAATTAGTATTGATGTTATGAGTTGATAGTTCATGACTTGTGGCACATCTGTAACAGTGTATTATATAGTAAAACTCTGATTTTCCTGTGTATATGAAATTTAATTCCACAATATTCCTTATTTCTATTTTATAATATGGCTGTCCATCATAGTTTCCTATTTTGCTGACAAGCCGATATTATCTTGAAGGGTAAAAAAAGATCTGTATTTTTTTCCTGCATTTGCCGCTGCCAGAACATCAAATAAAACTTGATGTACTGTAGAGGCTCCCTCACATTTTTTTAGGCATTATTTTAGAACTGAATTATCTATGGTATGTACCTTCATTTCCTGCTGTTTCCCACACTACTATGTATGTGTTTTAAATGAATTGTATGAACTATATGTGTTTTAAATGAATTGTATGAACTATTGAGTCTGTTTAAAATTAATAGTTCAATCCTAAAGAGAGTTACTCCAGTCTAAGTCCATTAAAATGTATGGTCTTGGACTGGAGTAGCTCTCTTCAGGATTACACTGTAAATATAGTCCACTAGTAATGTAAATATTGTAAGAAAAACAAAAAAAAGTCATGTTTTAATTGAGTTTCTTTTCCTTTTTCTGTTAACAGACATGGCTTGCAGAAGGCTAACAATAGACTCTTGAAGATTCTGTTGGAAGTTGTGAAGACCATTGTTGCTGTAGAAGAAACCATTGGTTTCCATGTTGTGGGTCTGCTGGATCGGTCATCAAAATATCAGTTGTCTTGTAAAAGTCTTTCATGGGAAGCTAAAACAGAGGACTTGAAAAAACCAAGTATCCGTGTAGGGTATGAAGCAGGTAAGTGCAATAAGATTATTCTTTGTGGCAAGTATATAAATTAATTTTAGAAAAGTACTCCTATTACTTTAATTATACCAAGGGCAAGCATGTTGAAGAGCTGTAAGATCTGGTTCTTGTTGTGTTGCTTTTTTTGTGTGATTTCTCTCCCACAGAGCAGGAAGTGTGTTAGCCATACATATACTCTCCCTCAGATATTTCTTGATTTTGAAGGCAACACTAATCAACTATTCCTGTTTTTTTAATGATAGTAGCGTTACCTAGACATGTTTGTACAAGTTGTTTTTGATTCTCTTTTCTTTGATTCCATGACAAGCAGATTAATTGGTATATACTTATATTAATAAGTATTTAATGGCAGCTTAGATGTTTTCCATAGAGCTCACAAATGAAATGTTGAATCATCTCAGCATTGTTAATGAGAATCTCATTTGACTGTCTTTCCAGCACATATGATCTTGTCTAAAGTTCTTAGTATTATGCTTAGTCTAGCATGTCTCGCTTCTTTGCCCTAATGTGTTTATGTTCTGGGCTTTAGGTCATTAGTCACTCCAGGAGTTTTGAAGTGAGTTTGCTTAGCTCAGTTAGAAGAAAAATGGGTTTGTATCAACTTTGGTTAACATCCATGCAGACATAATACTACTACAACATAACCAAATCTGAAAGGGCCAAGGGGTATTTGTAGAATGGGGAGAAGAACATGTTTTGGTCTGCAACACACTTCTAATCTCCTCACCACAATTAGGAATTCTGAAACATTTATTACACTTGCATTGAGCCTTAAATAGCAAAAAATATAAGACACATTCCAGAAGACAGAAGCATCTGTTGTTTTTAGACAGGGTATCAGCATCTTCTGTCTTGTTTTATGTTCTATCATATTCTAAATATCTGGAAACTAGGTGCTATAATAAATTAGTGTCCTTTAGATACCCTGCATAGTTAAAATGCCCCGAGCCTTTTGTAAATGTTCCTTATTCCAGATGGAATTCTGCAATATAAAAGCCGTCTTCAGATGATACAGGAATGGCAACTGAAGGGCAGCAGAGATGTCAGGTAGTCATCTGCTTAAGCTGCTACTGTTGTCACTTTTTCTCCAAGAAGGTGATATCTTTTTCCAGAAGGATTCCTACTTCTTCTGAAGTACATCAATAATTTCATTTAATAAAAAGATAGTAGTAAAACTGTCAAGGAGTTCAGTTTCACCAAGCAGATAGGGTGAAGTTAATGTTAAGGGGAGCAGTCAGGTAAAGCAAAAAGGATGGAGCACATGCTATCTCCCACTTAACACCCCACATTGGGGAATTGGGTTCCTCCCTGAAAGATTTGCGCAGTAGCTGTATTGGAAACTGAACAAATTGCCACAAAGTGGATTCAAATTACCAATGAATGAGCGGATATTGTCTGTATTAGTCAAACAACCTAATGTGAAAGCACTTTATTTGAGATAGTACTGAATGTTTTTTAATAGAAAGATTTCCCCCCGCTCTAATTCACTTGTGCAGCCTTTGCCATAGAGGATCATAAAATGATTGGCACTCAGTGTTTCAAAACCCTGGGTGGGAAAACTGAGATTCCTTCAATTTGAACTTAGTAACTTGTGCTCTTTGGAGCATAAGAATGTATGTAATAAAACTCAAGACTACACTTGCCTTTTCTGAACTTGCGCTGGCTTGTCTCAGTATTTAAAAATAAAACAGATGAACTTTGTCTTGGTGATTTATAGAGTATATGGAATGTGATGGCATGACTAGGAAATGTGCAGTTAAGGTGAAAGTCCAGATTTCAGTATGAATGTAATTTGTATTATGATAGAAATAGTGATCTGAAATAGTGGAAATACTAAAATATTTTAAAAGTTGGCTTTTAAAATATTGTTAGCTTGTTAGCTTTATGTGTGGTCCTACATTCCCTTGACTCTTGTTTCAAGTTTCTATTTCAGATGTTGCTTTGTAGCAAACCCTGATACCGTTATAAATCTTAACCATAGTTAAGGCCTGCAGGTTGAAGGCAGGAAATTAATGTGGAAAAACTTAAAAGAAGGGTGATCCTGAGACTTAACCAAGCTTAAAGGAACGGCAGAGATATATCTGTAACAACTCTGAGGGCCCTTTCACACATACAGAATAATGCACTTTCAGTCCACTTTCAATGAACTTTGCAGCTGGATTTTACTGTGCGTTATACCATGTTTCCCTGAAAATAAGCCCTACCCTTAGCATATTTTTTGGCATTGTTAAGGGATGCTTGAAATATAAGCCCTACTCCAAAAATAAACCCTAGTTACAGAATCTCAGACTCTCACACTGTAAGTTGCATGGGGGAGGTGTAATATGACCTCATTATAAGGCCAATCCCTCTTATTAGACTAGGCACAAATTTCTCAGATGCCTAGGCTACACACAAACCTGCTGGCTCTGTGCACTTAAAAAGGTCATCTTTTAACTGATGTGGTTCTGCCTTTGGGCTCTCTTTTAAGTTATGGCGAGCATTTTTAAAATTATGATTTCTAACTGTAACGTAGGTTTAACATGTTGTTGCCGCCCTGAGCCTTTCTGGGATGGGCAGGATATGAAACTAAAAGTAAGAATGAATTTTAATTTTTTTTAACAGCATACCCATGAGCCTTTGCTAAGTATGCAAATTAATAATCCCCCCAGGGGTGCAAAAAAAAAAGTCATCCCCTGAAAATAAGTCCTACTGCATCTTTTAGAGCAAAAATTAATATAAGACCGGTCTTATTTTCAGGGAAACACGGTAGCAAAATCTACTTGCAAACAATTGTGAAAATGGATTGGAAGTGCATTATTCTGCATGTGTAGAAGTGCCCTAATAGTAGCATAACCTGTACTGTATAAAAACTCTATTTTACTTGATTGCTACATTCTGACCCATCATATGAACAGCATTGTTCCTTATAAATGTACTAGTTTAGAAACGTTGCTGCAAGTGATTTATCATTTTGTGGTTTAATATGTGGAATTGCAGTCTTGGTCACAGAAAATGGAATGTGACAAATTGTTGTGATATGGGAGGGGGAAAATTCTGACCAAAATTATTACATAATTTGCTTTTGTTTATTGATATTTTGGAACTGGCATTACAGGAACTCTGTACCAAAAAAAATCTACAGCTAATGGTGAAATAATTGAGGGTGGTGTACTTGATTAAAGTAGAAATTTTGTTATCTAGCACTTTTGTGAAATAGGCATTGCTAGTTGATCAGATGTGCCAGATACACAAGCTTATTGCTCTGTCCTACCAGAGGAATAGGCAAAAACCCAATCCCACTCCTTGAAAATACCATGGTGACCGCCTCCACAGTTGATATGACTGTTCCCTTTCCTCCAAGCCGTGGATCCATCCTGTGTGGTGGTGTGGTTAGGAGTGATTTTGATTGCCCACTCCTCCACATGAGAGGTTGACTCTTATTTGGTGAATTGGATTTGTTTCCCTGCTCCTATGCATGAAGCTTGCTGAGTGATCTTAGGCTAGTCACTGTTCTCACAGAACTCTCTGAGCCCCACCTACCTCACAGGGTGTCTGTTGTGGAGAGAGGAAGGGAAAGAGTTTGTAAGCCACTTTGAGACTCCGTACAGGAGAGAAAGACGGGGTATAAATCCAAATTCTTCTTCAGACAAGCAGGCTAGCCACTCAGGAGCCTTCTGGCCGAGTTGGATTCTGATGACTCAAAGCAGCCTGAGTGAAAAGGAGGCACTAGAGGATCAATGTCAGTTAGCAGCACCAACTGACAGAATCCTAGCAGATGCTGGAGTCAAACTTGTTAGCTGGACAAGGGGTCATGTACCCAGATACTTAAGTGTATGGTGGCTGATTGGCAAGAGATTGCCTTCAGGGTGATGCCAGTTAGCTGAACATTCTGGATAATCAAGAAGCAGACTCAATGAAGAGTGAAGTTTCATTTATAATACATGTTGTTTTACAAGAACACTCTTAAACGTTTTACTTTACAAATTAATTGACAGTTTTGTCAATTCAGTTTGTATAGTTTAAAAAACTGGGTTTGTTTTCAAATATTCTTACAAACTTAAATGTCAAATTTACCCTTAATGATAAACTGCAGCAGCACAGTTTGACTTTAGTGAATAATTCTGCATATTTAACTTGTTTACAGTGTCATCCTAAGCAGTTCTACTCAGAATCCTACTGATGTCTACTCAGTGGGCCTTATATCCGGGAAGGTATTCTCTGAAAGGGAATGTTTGACTCTTAACATGGGCACCAGGTTAAAAATAAATGTCAGCAGATGTGGAGTATTCTGTCAGAGATGGCTGTATCAACCAGACGAAACAAGAGGTCTGGCATTTATTCCAGGATTAGCTTTTGCAAGTCAGAGCTCACCTCCTCAGATAAAATAGGAAGATAGAAAATCATTTCTCTTTTTCTTCCTGTTGTATCTGAGGAAGCGAGCTTTGGCTCCCGCTGGACTAAGTGTTGACCTTTGGACTCCTGTTCTGTTTCGTTACAACAGACCAACACAGCCACCCAGTTTGTAAGACTTACTATGGTGGGCTGGCACAAATGATATGGATCATGGTATGGGGAAGTAAGCAATGCCGCTTGATGTGGAATTGAAGTCAGATGTGATGAAATTCCTAGACAGGAAAAAAAAAGACATAGTAAATAAGTTAACATATGTATGTTGTTCATATGTATGATGTTGTGTGATTGCAATACGCAAGGCACATGTTTTTGCAGTAAGTACACCTGCATTGCATTGTTTCATATGTGGAATTGCTATGCATGTATGAATTCGTTCGCATTTGAGACTGAAAACGAATCCAGAGTCCTTGCAACATGGATGAGTAAAAGGACCAGATTGGGAGTCATGTTTCTACCAGGACTGTCTAGAAATGACATGTAGAGGCCAATTCACAGGGAGATAAGTTTCTAGTAGATATAATAAGCTGTTTGGGGGCTTCATGGCTTTAATAAGTTGAATGTTGAGAGCTAAGAACTGATAGCAGGAATTATTATTTTCTTTGCCTTTAGTTTCTTTACCTTTAGTGTGAACCAGAGGAGAACAGGCTGAACTTAAATGTTCTAAAATCAATTCTAAAGAAAAGATTCCACTGTTTGAATTGGTGTTTCAGGGTGGTAGCCATTTTCATCTGCAATAGAAGAGCTAGATACAAGTCCAGAAGCACTGTAGAGGCCAACAATATTTTTGGGATATACGTCGTCGAGAATCAAAGCTCACTTTGTCAGATGCACGTAGGAATGGAGCTCCTTGAGTCCTGCCCCAATCAGAGCGTCAGAAGGTTTTTGCAAAGAAGGAACGTAGAATGCAACATGTGAACAGCTTGATTAGAGCAGGGGACATGTGCTTTGGGACAGAAAATTGAGCTGACTGTTTAGTTCTCAGAATGAACCAAAAGGCAGGTCAATATGTCAAATCTTTTCTTTAGCGTTTTGCAGATCTGGTAGATCTCCAGATATTGTTTAGATTTAATCAGTTGTTTTCAAATTAGAACAGATGTCTCTTATGCCTTCAGCTAAGTATCAAGTAGTAGAAAGCTGAGGTTGACATTTGGTGAGGAATTGCCTAAAATGGCATCCAGACCATACAGACTCCAAAATGTCTCTAGTAGTTACAAACTGCCAGGTGCCACTCAGACCACACAGGAGGGTATAATGAGGCGCATGCTGTTTTCTTATGCTGCTTCAACCTTACTTGATAATGCTACCTCAGCCCACCAAGGTTTTTGATCTACTGTATATCTTCTGGGGCACAGCTGAGCCAGGAGAAGTGGTTTCAGTAGCCTGTAGCCAGATACCATAGCCCTTGAACCTTGTGTGATCTATTTTTTTTACTTGGTGGGAGAGCGGGATTACAATAGCTGTATCCATAGCTGAAGTTTTCTAGATCAAAGGAAATCTCTGTGACTAGCCCTGGAGTATTGTACATAGGCAGTGATGTGTGTTGATTGAGCCTTGGACTTTGTACATCAAGTACGTAACAAAAATCGAGTCCAGTAGCCCCTTAGAAAGCGACAGAATTTTCTAGGGTATAAACTTTTGTGAGCCAAAGCTAATAATCCTTTTATTTGAATGTATCTTTTCTGTAGCTTTTCTTACTGTACTCTAGGTTCTTGTTTGTCAGAAGGTAAACAGGGTATCTTACCTGGTCAGTACTTAAGATGGGTGAACTTCAGAGAGCATCAGTTGTGTCAGTAAGTTGTGTTGGTGGCTCAGTCGGGGGAGTGCTTCCCTCGACTCAGTCTTAACCAATGCGTTGGTATAGCATTGACAAACAGTATCCTGGATGTACGTCTCAAAGGTCCTTTCTACTCTGAGGATATTAAAGCTCCTGCAGTACACTAACACCCAGATGCCCTTTACCTCCTGGGTCTTGAATAATCATACTTTTATATTTTTGTAAAAGGATGAGTGGTCGTGTCTATAGCAAGCCTTTTTTTCAGGGGTTTGGAACTTCTTAAATGTTGCATTTCTCCAAATCCACGCTAAACATTGCACAATGTTTTGGCTGAAAATATTTGCCAGCGATCCCTGTGGAAACTCCACCTTAATGTGTTTGAGTGGATTCTGCAGGGCATGTAAAGCGCTTTGAAATCCTGTGCAGATGAAAGGTGCCGTGCAAATGTAAATTAAGTTCATCCAGTTATTCGTTTCATTCATGCACACCTTCTGTATTTAATTTTTTCATTGAGTTTTATTAAATTTATTTTAGCCAAAACCTAAAAGGAGATATGAAACAGTAGTTAACATTAAGGAAAATATTTCATTGATGCGTGGGAACATATGTTTTCTAAATTGGTGGCTCTTGCTGTAGTTCCCAAGGTAATAACCAGCAACGAAAGGGAAGTACCAGAGCCCCACTGTTAATTTTTCTTGTTAAAGTCAAGAAATGTATTGCTTAATGCGTTACGTGTGTAAAACCTCAGATGAAACTGTTGCTAATTGACATGGAAATCATGTGTAGAGAACCTCTGCATAGGACTGCATTGGCAAGAGTGGTATTTATTACACATAAGAACTAATGAAGGCCAATGCTGATTAAATACGATAGCATGGCAGTGGTTGATGCACGTTATTATTGCATTAATCCATTAGTAATATCAAATTCATGAGATTTATGGGACAATAATAATTGTTTCCAAATAGAGCAGACCATGTTTCCAAATCGATTTAATACTTCCCATGTTGGTAAATCTTCCCATCCCAGTGGCATACGGGGTCCAAATGGCGCCCAGAGACAAAAAGCCATCCGGGTGGGCCCCCATGGAGCCATGCTTACTCGCCGATAGCGCCATTCACTCACTTACGCTTTCGATGCCAGACTTTGAGATTTTCAGGGAAGCCAAGGCGATTTACTCTGTGTGCTTAGGCAGTGCTGCAAAGATTGCTTAAGCAATATGCTTAAGCAATCTTTGGAGCATTGCCCTTTTAAGAAAGTCATAGAGACAGGCTGCCTGAGAGGCAGCTTCCCTGAAGTCTCAGAGTCTGCGGGGAAAGGAAAGGGTAAGTGAGTGAGGGGGCTGGCCAGCTGGCTGGCTGGCTGGCTGGCCGGGTGAGTGGGCGGCGGCGGTGCGGTGGCGGCAGCGGGTATATGCGCCTGGCGTCATGGGTGGCCCCATGTCTCCATAGGTGGTACGCCACTGTCCCATCCTGACACATGGTCGTTCCTTCATCTCTCAGTATTTTTCATAGGTACCACTGGCTGGCTACTCCCACATTAGTTTATACCTCTTTGAGATTTCCAGGGTATAAGATATCACAGATCTGTTAGTGGATATCCAGACCCATTTTGTGCAAAAAATATTACCCTTGAATTAATTGCTGCAACATTCATAGTTATTATGTTTGTTTTTTTATTGCCAGCTAAAACAGTCTTGAACAATTTGTTTATCCAGAATATTTCAATAGAGGCCAAATCCTTTGCATGTTTACTTGAAAGTCCAAGTAAATTCAGTAGTACCTATTCTTGAGGAAGTTTGCACAGGATTATAGCCCGAGTCTCTGAGTTTCAAAAGAGCCAGAACATCTATTTTTGGCCCATCTCTTAACATTAGCTGAACAATTTGTCGAAAATAATTTTCTAAAGAGATCATCAGAATGTTAGTGGCTCAAAGTATTGGTGCACTGAGTTTATACTTTTCGAGCTTGCTATGGTCAGCAGTTTATACCAGAAAAAAATTGGGATTCTTCAAAATATGGCAGCAGCTGTGACTGCAGTCTAATAAATTTAGTTTTCTGATCTATAACTGGTATAAGAGTATGCTGCAAAAATATTTTTCTTCTGTTAGTATCTCCTTTTCTATTGCCTGTCTTTGCTTGCTTTGTGGCTAACATTTTATCTACCTTATTTGTGTATTTTGAGTGCAAAATGTTTTTCTTTTGTTGCTTGGGTATCTTGTTTTAAAATTGTAAGAATATCACATACTTTTTTGTACAGTTTGTTCAATGACAGTTCATTATTTATATATAAATGTATATGAACCCTTCTTTGCCATTCTTAGTGCCAAAATCTGTACTGTACATCACTGTTCCCTTTTCTCTCTTTTTTTGCAGAAAAGTCATTTTCATCATATGGCAGTAATCTGGACAGTGATGTCAGTAATGTATGGTCAGAAGTAACTGATGAAAACCTTGTCCTCTCCCAGTACCTTGCAGAGCATGGCTTTGCAGGTGTGGAAATAGACTCTGAAAATCAAGAGCTAGTTTTAAATATCAACTTTCGTCTTCAGGCAGCAGTTGAGAAACTTCTGGAAGCAATCAATGAAACTACCAATCAGGTATTATTTCTTAATTACGTGTTTGGTGATCACTGATGGGTTGGCCAACGGCCTATTCTCTTAAGTTCATCTTTTGGCTTTTAAGTGAAGTTCTAAGCATAGGTCTGTAGCCTGGCACAAATGTAGTGTGCCAGATTCCTGGCCAAGGTGAAGAGAATGAGAATGCGCTGAAAGTTTGCAGAACCGTATTTTTCCTCCATTTCGTCTTCATGGTCTTCTGTGCAGTCCCACATTGGGGGCTGTGTATATGCAGGCCTGCCTTCAAAAAATAGAAAGCTTTCATTTCTGTTCTGTCGCTTTAAGACCACTCAACCCCCACCCCCTAAATGTAGCGTGTTAAAAGGGAGGGGGAGGAATACATCCCTCAGTTCTTATTTAGCCCCCATGGAATTTAGATCATTGGATTGGAACTCTGTCATCGTTCTGGCCTAACAAAATGGCAGAACCAAAGAAGGATACTGCATTCTAATAAATGTGCTACTTACAGCATGAAGATGACCAAGACAGATTTGAACAGAGAATGCCTCCTGTGCTTGGGAGAGACCCACGTCCTGTCGGCTTGTAAGGCATGTGTTTTCCTCACTCCTGGGGCTCACCAAGGTAGGGTCTCCTGCCTTAAGGCAACTTTATTAGAGAGATCTGTTCGTCCACCAGAGGGAACCGACATATTACCCCTGTTCACTCTCCCAGTGCCAGCTGGCACTTCGGCCTCTACTCCACTGCTCCTCACTAGGACCATTTCTGAGCCCCTGGCTAAGAATGTCAAAAAGAGAAAGTGAGCAGAGAAGCACCCAGAGAAGAAGAGGCCGCCATCAAGAGAACATGGGTCTCTGGATCCGTAGGTGCCTCAGTGCCGTTCTCCATCTAAATCTCCTTGGCCTCCATCGGAAGTGAGGAGCAGAAGCCCCACAAGGAGACCAGGTGGAATTGCCTCAATGGCTTATGCAGGACACTCCACTGCCTCCACCTCCTCAGCGCAGGACATCCCCAATTTCATCACACGGTTCCAACAACCGTTCTGACTTCTGTAAACGCTATATTTCATTTGGGAAAGAGTCTGTAGTAATATTTAAAGGTTACCTGCAAATAGAGTAGCATGGTATAAATTGTTCATTTGCTGTTTCTTAGTTGGTTTCTGTGCCTTTGCTCTAGCCATCTTTTCTTGGGGTCTGGATTTGAACTTTGTTGATATATGCTTCTGTTGGCATATGCATCTGTTTGAGGCTTGTGGCGTGTGTGTTGATGACAGACTTTGAGTGAGGGGAAGCTGCACGTAAGGGTTGCATGATAGTGTGACCTGAGGAAATAAGCTAGTCCTTTGCTATTGTTCTTGGCTGTCAACCTGCTAAATGTGACATTGTGTAAGCTACATTTTGTGCAGGGGCCTTTCTAGTCATTGCTGCTATTTAGTTTGGTGATTCTTAATTACTCTGTCACTTGCCGCAGAACTTCATTTATAATTCCCAGATTGCAGTCCTAAGAACACTTTCCTGGCAATAAGCTCAGTACACCTGCTTAGTATCCCTACCTTTGAAAGCTATTTCAAAGTATGTTCTGTACCAGAAAGATCTAGGAGCGGTCTTGAGTTAGCCTGCTTTTGACTTGTGTACTGTTCCTAATTAGAAATGAATGCATTTCTGGCAAGACAGTGAATGCTAAAAGTCTGAAATACCTGCCTTGCTTTTAATGATCACTCATAATAGCTTTCTAAACACTGGAGAATTCTTTAGTGCGTTGTACAATTACTTAATGTCACTGGTTTGATATTTCTTTTAAAATAGTGTTTTAGAGAGGTGGGAAACCCAGTACTTAAGTTGCTGCTGTAATCTCTACTGTGTACTGTATTTCTGATCTCTGACTTGGATTTTGAATCTTGTCAGGCAAGGTTTATTGTGGGTGTGTTAAATTCAAATTCCATTTGCACTGTTTACCTGTAGCAAAGAAATTAAGCCACTCCCACTGTCCTGATCTCTTCCTCAACAGAGGTGTTGAGAGCCGGTCTTTTGTTCAGCACGATGAAATTGTCTCTGACTTCTGAACTGTTCTTCTCACAACTGAAAGGAAGGAATAAAGGCAAAATAACTTTCCCTACGATGATTATATGAATGGTTTTGCTCTCCTAGAATTTTTTTAAAGTTCACAGTTGCCGAAGATTTCTTTTGGGATTGATTGACTGTAGTAATGAAGTTATACTTCCTTTTCTTTGATGAATGCCTGCCTCGTGTTACCATTCAGTTTTATTTGAAATATCTGTTGGGATTTGTTTCCAAGGGTGAACAGAGCAGCTGCGTGACGTTTCAAGTGGTGATGCTTCCTTCTCCCCTAATTCCATGCTCTCTTGGGAATTCTCTGGACTCACAGGTTACTGAAGAGCGAGATCTGATAGATTCTTGTTCTCTGCAGCAGATGGACAATTGATTAAATAGTTTGCCATGTTGCCCAGAACATTTAATCCTGTCATAGTTAAGGGAGATAGTTTTATCTGTTGGTAACGGAACTAACAGTGACAGCCTATTATTCTGGAATGGATTCCTACAGAACATATTGGGCAACAAATTTATTTGGAGGTTCGCAGCCAAGAAGAGACCAAGAAGAAGAAAATACCGTTGAAGTTGAATCTCGTGTGCCATTACCAAATCCTTTTCCTTTCACCCATCAGTTGGATGAAAATAATTCTGTAGTTATAAATACTTCTATTTTTCATTTTCGTCATAAGAAAAATGGACATAGATTAAAGATTGTTTCTAAAATTTCTTTGCCTACACCCCCTTATTCAGTAAGTATAACAAAACTTGAAGAAATTTATATCTCTTCTCTTACACAGCTATTATAAACAGTGAAATGGGAATGTTGAACTCTGCAATGATTTTTTTTCTGCAATGCAGTTTAATTTGTTTGATAAAATAATTGATCATGCAATAAAACTTGGCAATGTTATATATCACAACTGAATTTGTGGTAATTTGATATTATAAATAATCACAGATGTAATGTACTTGTATTAATCTAGTAGTAATTGACTTTAAAACTGAAGCACAAGTGTGGGATATCTGAACTGCAGTATATTAAAATAATATTTAACCATTATATTCTTAATATCATTATTTTAAGAACCATCATAAAATTCATGCTGCTTCTGCTTTTTTGATACCTGACCATGGTACTTCTCATTTGTTCTGATTTTATAATCTGATTTTTAATTATCTGCTGTAGTTGTATTAACGTGTGTGTGTGTGTGTGTGTTAAGTGCTGTCAAGCCACTTCCAACTCATGGTGACCCTATAAACCAATGTCCTCCAAAATACCCTGTTATTAACATTCTTGCTCAAGTCTTTCAAACTGAGGGCCATGGTTTCCTTTATAGAGTCAGTCCATCTCATGTTGGGTCTTTCTCATTTCCTGCTGCCTTTAACTTTTTGTAGCATTATTGTCTTTTCCAGTGAGTCTTGTCCTCTCATAATGTGGCCAAAATACAATAACCTCAGTTCAGGCTTGATTTGATCTAGAACCCACTTGTGTGTTGTTTTTGATGGTCCATGGTATCCATAAAACTCTCCTCCAACACTACATTGCACAAGAATTTACTTTCTTCCTGTCAGCTTTCTTATTGGTCCAACTTTCATTGTATTTAAGCAGATAAGTAATGGTTGCCTAATGTTATTTGTAAAAGGTATTTTGCACTGGTGGTATGCGGTAGTGTATTTTGTATAATGCTCTTAAGGATTGATGTTATACTTTGAGAGCCATCTTGAGCGAATGTATTCAGGAGCCTACTCACATCTGTTCAGTGGGGCTTGCTCCCCAAACAGTGGTCTTGAGATTGCACTGTTAATGTAGTTACTGGTCTTCAGCCAATCAAGCAGTTTCTCCAACAGAACTGCTCTTCGGTTTACAGAAGAGGAGATTGTTATTTATGCCAGTTCCTCCTTCCACTGTAGACCCCCAGTTTGTTCACTGAGCTCTAGGAACAAAACTTTGAGTGGCTTAGTGGGCCGCAGAAGGAGGGTAAGTTCAAAGGTCCACAAATAGTTGGACGTACTGTACTGTTTATCAAAAGAGAGCAAAAATCTTTAGCTTGATTTTTGCAGTGAACCTCTGGCCATTTGTACATCCAGCACCCCACCACCCCAATCTAGATTGGACTCTGACCCCTTCTGCTCATGCAGAATAATGCACTTTCAATCCACTTTCAGTGCACTTTGCAGCTGGATTTTACTGTGTGGAGAAGCAAAATCCACTTGGAAACAATTGTGAAAGAGGATTGAAAGTGCATTATTCTGCATGTGACCATGGCAGAAACTTTAAAAAAAATAGGGCCTAAGTATTGTAGTGTCTGAAGGTTTTGGCTGGAATAATTCTGCATAAGACAACTGTAGTCCCTTCTCCCCCATTACAGAGTCTTCTGTACAATACTTTTCTGTCCATGAAAATTTGCTTCGTATTGTTTGCACTGTTTGCTCAATTAGTCATAGTGGGATAACACCAAAGCTAACTATATCACATTAGTATTAAAATAGTATATAGTAAAATTAAAATGTTTTACTTAATAAAGCATTGCACTGTGAAAAAGATGGTATATAAGACATATAACATTAGAACAAGACACCTACTGGTTCTAAAAACAAGGGTGTGGACTCTTGTTATATCCTGCTCCTAAACAAATACGGCTCTGTCATTTTGTAATTTGAGCACCTCATGAAATGTCAGCTGGTTTATACTGTCCGAGTCAGTTGGGCAGAACTTTTTTTAAAAATTCATTGACTGAGATAAGAAAAAAGAACGACTTCTGCTATATCCTAATGTTTTAACATACATTAGTAGCATAACTCTTAAAAACGCCAAGTTTATTCCTTGATTTTGATCCTGTTAACTATGACCAGAGATATTTTCCCCTCATAGCTGGTGGACCTATTGAAACTACCAGTAGTACAAGGCAAGATTTCTGACTATTGCAGAAGTGATAATATAGGTATAAAATTGTGAAGCCTTTGAGATGGTTTACAAATGTAACTTTTGTTGTTATTTCCATTTTAATTAAAATTCTGGTCAATTAAGTAGATAAAATTTGTACATACATATTAGGCCACCATAGTTGTGTTCTCCTCCTCTGCAGTGTAAATATTTTCTGTGAATTTGCATGCCTTTTGGGTGGCTGCTCCCTCCTAGAGGTCAAGGATTCCCGCCCAGACTGTTTTTAGGAAGGCTTGTAAAACACTTTTATTTTGCAAGTCCAAACCCTAGATCAGTGATGGTGAACCTAAATTGATTTTGAGGTTGAGAGCCTATTTGAGCTGTTTACAGTAAAATAACACTTTAGACCAGTGGTTCCCAAACTTATTTGGCCTACCGCCCCCTTTCCAGAAAAAAATATTACTTAGCGCCCCCTGGAAATTATTATTTTTTATTTTAATAGCAATTAAACAGAAAGATATATGTATTAATGTTTCTACCTGTGGCCATCACCGCCCCCCTGGATCGCTGCAGCACCCACCAGGGGGCGGTGGCGCCCACTTTGGGAATCACTGCTTTAGACCCTGAGAAACATTTACTGTAGGTTTGTTTATTCTGTGACCTTTGATAGTAGTTTTACTTTTCTTATACACATGTATATGCAAAAATATCAGCCTGTATCCATCAAGTAGTTCCAAAGACTTAAGAGCACGTGAGTTTCCTTAAGGTGTTGGTTTCTAACAATCCCCCCTTACTACAGCCTTGTGAGCCCCTCCAAAAATGTATTTCGAAGGGATCAGCATAAGAGACAAGTAGAGCCTGCAGAGTGAGCTGGTAATCAGTGTAAATTAACACACACACACACACACTTTAAGAAAATGTCTTTAAAATGTGTGGTGAGATACTATTTTGCATATTATGTATTGCTTTATTTTAGCATGGCAGAAAGCGCTCGCATTTCTCACGGGGTAGAGTTACCATCTGAGATATTCCAGTGTGCCACACTAATTTTCCCCTGAACCCTTCATGAAAATGTGCTGTAAGAATATTCAAGTAGTAAGTGTTAAAGTTTATATTAGGAAGTTTTTAAAGTGCTGTGTATATTTAATAGGGAAAAAATGAGCCTGTTGTGAATTGACATAAACTGGGAAGTCTCAAAGTTCCGGCATTTGGACACGGATATGATCACTTGACTGATTGTATTACAGTTTGCAGATGTTTGCTTATCTTGTTAGCTGGGTTGAATAAATATTGTAAAGTTCTGATTGAGATGTATGTGGCAGTTAATGAAAAGGCATGAGTCAACTTTAATAAATAAATTTCCACAACACTTAGCAGTTTTGGTGTGACACGTAGAAAAATGCATTTGTAATTGCATAAAATCATAACACTTTAATTGTCTTACCTTGTAGCTTGAACATGCCAAAGCTACTCAGACAGAACTGATGCGAGAGTCCTTTAAACGAGAAGAAGAAACCACTGAATTGCTCAAAGGTCAAGAGGATTTACAAGAACGACTGGATGAAGAGGTTAAAGCTAGACAGCAGTTGGCACTGGAGCTTGGCAGAGCAGAGAGTAAGTCATAGTCCCCTTGTCACGTGGAGCTTTAAAAGCATTACAAGACTCTTGGATTCATTATGTCAACGCTGTTTTCAATTTTTTATCTAAAGAGTTCACTGTTACAAAGCAGTTCTGACATCATTGAATCCTTGTCAGTGTTTCTGGTACTTATGGATCAAATATGTATAACTAGAACGGAAAATTAATGCAAATCTCTTGAGAAAAGGAAAAGAAACTGCTATAGTAAGAGCAACAGAGAACAGAAATGAAGTAAAAGTGCATTTTGGTTTGCAGGCTGTACTATCATTAAGGGGTAGAGCACTTCAGAGATCTGCAGTGTGTCATCTAACCTCTTTAACTTGCATAAAATAAGAGGCACAAATTTCCTTTGAATCATTTTATTACCATTCCTTTGTTCTTATTGTAGTCAGCATGTTTTCCTCAGTAAAGCTCTCTGACCTCATATAACAACCGAATCACCTCTATAAACAATGCTACTTGTTATAGCTTTAATGTGTATGTATGTTTATATATACATGCATATTACACCAGCATGCTGTAGTGGTTAAGAGTGATAGATTCTAATCTGGAGAACTGGGTTAAAGTCCTTAATCCTCCAGTTATATGACTTTGGGCCACCTCCACGGGATCTTCATAAATCAGCTGTAACTTGACAGCATTTTTATTGCATATGTATATGTGTGTATGGTACAACTGGTGGATTTTTATGTTGGTTTCATCTAGTAGAATGTCCATTTCCTGCGATCTAGGTGGTTTGCTTTTCATTGTGACATTGTAGGACAAGTGACTGCATTTATTCAGCTGTATCTTTCAATGCTGTAGGTTAGCATGTCAGTCAATAAATTGAGCTCTTAAACTGTGGTATTTTACTCCTCTGTTTTTCTTGTACCCTTAAGTCATGTATTTATTAATACCACCAGCACAGATTAGATGTAATCTGATCAGACGATTTGCACAGAGAGAAGCACATTTTATCTGTCATGCCTCTGAAGATGCTAGCCATAGATTCAGATGAAATGTTAGGAGCAAAAGTTACCAGACCTCAGTTGATTCCAGCCGTGAAAGTCTTCGACAATACATATTTTCACTTCCTTAATCAACTTGATATTCGTGCAATAGGACCTGAAACAATGGCTTTAAAAAAGAAAATCATTCCCTAGAGCCATTCTTCCTCCCTTCCACTATACAAACTATCCATTGCTCAAATTTTCAGTGAAGCATGCATAGCCCTATAGAGGTTTTGTATATGGCCAGTGACCATGGCAGAAACTTAGGCCCTTTCCACACGGGCCTTTAACAACGCCCTGGGGACGGCAAAAATGCCGTCCCCAGGGAGCTGTTCGCATGGGGGGCACAGCTGCATCGCAGCCGCGCCGCCCTCGTGCCTCCCCAGCGGCGTGAAGCCGCTGTTTCCTGACCTCGCTTCCCCAGCGAGGTTTTTGGGAAACAGCGGCTGGAAGGCGCCATTCCCCCTCCCCTTTCCCAAACGCCTCACCGTGTCCTCTGGCCTCTGGCGCGTCGCACAGGCCAGGGAACACACACCCCCCTGCCCTGCAACTTCCGAGCTGTCGCACAGGGCAGGGGAGGCGTGTCCCCTGGCCTGTGCAACGTGCCGGAGGCCGGAGGACACGGTGAGGTGTTTGGGGGACGGCGCAGCCTGTGCAGATTCTGCGCCGTCCTCCCCGTCGCAACCGGGACCGTTCGTGCGAACGGTCCCGGGGGGGTTGGGTCGGCGTTATGTACGCCGACCCAACCCCCATTGTGGCCATGCGGAAGCGGCCTTAAAGAAGTTTCAGCAAGGTATAACGGATCAAAATCAGTAGGTATTCTTCAGTGGAGCAAGAACAGTTAAGCTGGCTAGCCATTTTGTCTGCTGAGTGTTTTTTTGCAAGAGAAATTGAAGGCCTAATTGGTGTTTGAAATTTTTAAAAGTCAGAGAAATAAAGCTTTAAAATTAATTGGTCTAATGTTTGCTGCTATGTTGGCTTGTTAAAATAAAAAGATCAAGACACTGACAGGATAATTCCTTTTTAATGACCCAAAAGTTACAAAATAGTTTACACATCTCAGGCTGGGTGTTACAATTAAACAAAAGTAACGTGGGGGTATATGTAACAGTGAATAAAACTTTATGGTGCGTGAGGTTCTGTGTATGGACTGAGGGACTGTGATGTTGGTTGGAAGGGGGCTTATGGGGTATAGCTGTAGAAAACAGTGTCCGAGGCAGTAAGTGAAATTGCAACCCCTCCTGCAAAAATCCCTTGTGGTTCCTGTAAAATTCAGCTTAGTTTTCTTCTAGCCAGGCAGCACCAAGGCTGGCAAGAGACTGCAGTGGAAACAACTACCAGGCCAGGGAATTAGCACGCCCTTCCAGGCCTTGTCCCCATTTCCAGTCTCTTGCTGGCTTTGGTACCACTTGACTAGAGGAAAAGTAAACTACATTTTAAAGGCACCACAGGGTTTTTTAAAAAACTCAGCTTAGGCCCTTTCTGCACATGCAGAATAATGCACTTTCAAAGCACTTTGCAGCTGTGCAGAATAGCAAAATCCACTTACAAACAATTGTGAATGTGGATTCAAAGTACACCCTCCCTGGCCTTGTCCCTGTCCCCAGTCTTTTGTCGGCCTTGGTACTGCTTGGCTAGCCTAGAAGGAATTTTTAAAGGAATTGTTCCTTTAAAATTCAACTTCCTTTCTTGCCGAGTGGTGCCAAGGTCAGCAAGAAACTGGAGGCGGGGAGAAGGCTAGGGAGGGTGAGCTTGTCCCCTTCCCAATCTCTTGCCGGCCTCAGCGCTGCTTGACTAGAAAGAAAATTAAGTGTGACCTGAATTTAAAGAAAATCAAGTGAGTTTTGTGGTTGCGGTGGTGGCCAGGGTACCCCTAGGCACCTGACAGCCAGGACAAGAGCCCCCCTCCCCGCCCCCCCTTCATTATTCCTATGGGGGCATAAGTTTGTACTGGATCCAAAAACGTGGTGCTTGGGCCCTACCCCCATTTATCTCAGGCGCTTGATCCTGTGGATCCATGGAGTATACAGAAGCAGTGAGTGTTTGAGATTCAGAAGGGGGGAATTTTATCAAAAGCACAGTTGGTTCTGTAGAAGAGGGAGTTAAAAGATCCCTGCACGTATATCTTGTTCTGTGTAATTTTGAGTGGACCAAATGCTGCTTTCCTTTTCTTCCTTTCTCAGTTTGAAATATTTCTCCTTGTTAAAAATGAATGCTAGCCAGAATGCTAGCTAGTGCAGGATTTGTTAATGGTGTGTTGTGGTTTCCTTAAAAAGTTTTCTTAAGTTGTTGCTTTTCTTGCTTGGATCAATGGTACAAGTGGCTTGTAGATTTTGACTGGTAAAGAACTTGTACTAAGAATCAAAACTTGCTTAATATATATTGTTGTTTTTCTATGCCAAATTCTTCTACGTATAGTCAAAAAACAAAGATCAAATCCTAGAGAAATGTATGTCTTCTTCTGTGTCCCAAGGATCAGCTCCTCATACAAAAAGCATGGTGTTTGTGCAGCTAAAGAGACTTTCAAAAGTAGTATGACATGGGAATCAGCTGTTCAAAGAAAAAAATCCACCGAGTTTGAATAAGCCCTTGGGTGTGCCTAAAATAATTCTTTGAAATCTAGCCAAATACAGGGATTCTAATTCCTGTAATTCCACTTTGACGAGTTCTAATGTAGAGCAGCAGGGAATAAAAGTTACGGCGGTGGGGAATAATGAAACAAGAGAGTTTGGAATGTTGTTCTCTGGTGGAGGGACAGTTTATAAAGTTCTTTAGGTTTTGGATTCTCTTTTTAAAAATCCATGAATTCTTAAATGAGTTGCCTACATCTTAGTATGCATGTCTATAAATCCTTGCTTATCACATTATTTTCTGGAAAATGTACATGCTGTCATTGAAACATCCTCCTCCTCTTCCTTCCCAGTTTTTTAGCTGTGAAACAGTCAACTTGTGAAGACTCATTGAAATAACTTGTAATGATGAATCTGCTCTAATCAGGGAGTTAATAAATGAATAACTCCTAGGCTGGAAAAAATTTCAGTGGTTCAAAAATACGTTGACATAACTCACGATAATGATGTATTAAACAGTGGTGGGTGAGCATAACTTTAAAAATGGACAAGTTTTTGGCAAGAAGTACAAGTTACTGGTAAATCATCCATCCCAGTAACAACAAATTCAGTGGCAACACACCTCAAGTACTAAGGGGGGTTGTTTGTGTCAGTGAAGCTGAGAACAGTACCGTAAGTTTAGATTTTGTCAAGAGGCTAAATCCTAGCAGTCACTTAAGGTGGAATAGTCACAGTTGAGACACGACTAAGATATATCCACCCCTTAAGGAATCAATGGCCACATCAGAGGAAGAGAATGGACGGTGGTAGGCATGAACATACATATTATAAGGTATTTGAAACATTATGAAATTACAGTATACATTTATCACCTTTGGTATTGTTCAACTGAAGGGATTTGCCGTTTTTATCATTCTTTTTAAACAACAGCAAAATGTTCCTTTAAACACTGAAAAATGTTGATTAAACCTGTTCCAAAAAACTCTGCAAACAGTGGAACTAGTAGAGTTCATATTGTGATTAAACTGAGTCTTAGCCAAGTTTATGTATGGCCAGGACATTTTACACATAATGGTGTATGTCTGTTAAAAGTTATCAAGTCACAGCTGACTTATGGTGACCTCCCTGTAGAGACTTCAGGGCAAGAGACACTCAGAGGTGGTTTGTCATTGCCTGCCTCTGTGTGGGCTGAGAGAGTTCTGAGAGACCTGTGATTGGCCCGAGATCATCCAGAGGCTTCATGTGGAGGAATTCTTCAGATTAGAGTCTGCTGCTCTTAGCCACTACCGCACGCTGGCTCTCTTATACATAATTACAAGAAGAAATATTAAATGCATCAACCAATTACACTTTGCAAATAAATTAGTAATCCATATATTATATTTGTTTGTGTTGGCATGAATGTATACCCATCCACTTCATGCAGCTCTGGTTTAGAAACCTGATACTATTAGATTCTGTTTGAATGATGATCCTGTTAGTTTTGATTTGTATGTTTTCACATACACATACATACACCAAGGAATGATAATGAGCCAGCTTGAGACTTACATATATTTGCCCATTCCCATACCTTCACTGATGAAAGCCATGAACATGGGAAAACAGGTCATATTATATGAAACAGGTTATGACAGACAGCGAGTTTGGTACAGTAAGTAAGTGTATAGATATCATGGAAACTCAATGGTGGGAAGGAATGATCTACCCTTTAACAGTTTCATAAAAATGAATGAGGAAGTGGTCACATCATGCGCTCTTTCACTACTGTTTTATCTTGGGAATAAATGCCGGAGTGCTCCAGAAAGGCATTCTGATGTATCGATTGTACTTACATGTGTTTGGCAATATCATCGTGTGTCTATCTGTGTGTTTGTGTTTTGCTGAATTGTTTTTGTTGTTTTACATATGTGTATTTTAAAACCAGCATGTCTTGGCTGCTTACAGCCTTGAGGACACCTGAAAAGGCAGAATACAAATATTTTAAATAAAGAAATTGTAATCATCCTTGCTTCACTTAATTAAGACACATTAAATGATGGTTTTGAGTGGAATGTAAAACTAAAATAGCAGACAAAAACTGTTTTAGGTTGCCTCTATACTGTCATTGTGCTATAACATTGTGCTACAACAAATCTTTGCAACTGAATTATCCACAATGGACTATCCAGTTGTGAATGTTTGCTGTGGCACAGCAGTAGCATAATATCTAACTATGTGTGGGTACAGTCTTTCAGTTATGATGAACCTATTTGGATGAGAATTTCAGTTTTGCCATTTGTAATATGTTAACGTTTCTGGAAACGGGTTTCCATTTTTTTCCCTGCTGTAATTTTGAAGGACCTGCTTGAAAATGACCATGCTTGAGTAATCTTTTCTGTTCTCTTCTAGGTCTTATTGATGGTTATGCAGATGAAAAATCACTTCTGGAAAAGCAAATCCAGGAAAAAATAGATGTAATTGAACATCTTGAGCAAGACCTCCTTTGTACAGGTAACAAATTACAGGAACTAGAGGCTGAGAGGCAGCAGCTTCAGGAAGAAAAGGAGTTACTCTTCAGACAAAAGGATGCTATGAAAGCCAACGCAGGACCAGTAGAAAAACGTATGTATACCCAACAGTCTTTGAAATACATGTTCTGGTTTTACTTTGTGATATCTAGTAGATCTTCATTAGCATTGATAGAATTGTAGTGGTGGGAGTGAGGCCAGCTCTTTGCTCGACAGAACTATCTGCATCTCTCAGCGCATTCCATATAATCAAGAGAGATCAGAATATGCCATCTGCATGGTGCAGGTACACCACAGTTTCAGATGACCCAGGCAATGAGGCAAAGTTCAACAGCCTCTGAACTTCAAGTGAGAGAGCTGGTAAAACGTGGAGAAGAAAAATATTTCCTAACCTAACCTCAGATGTGCCAGTCAGTCTTGATCCCACTTATCCAGCTTTGCTTTCCTTTTTCTTACCTCACACTGAGCAGTGCGAGAGAGCTAATAACTTTCAAATTGATCTGCCATGATACTTAAGGCTAGCACCTGGCTAGTCCTAAATATTATTCCAGGAGTTTATTAATTGTGGTTTTTTTGACTGCAAAATAAAATCTCTAGCAATTATTTTCTTAAGTATCTGAAATGGACTTCTTCTCACCCTTGCTTCAAGGTGTTCATCAGTTTTCCTCATAGTACTTGCTAAATGTCACCCCAAGGACTTCATAGCTGAACTGGGGCTTGACATTTGAGTTTCCTTTCCTCAAATCAACTACTTTAACTATAGCACCCAGTAATTATTAAACTCTAGCCTTGGTGTATGAAGCTGAAAAGCTTCATAGTCAAGTGCAATCAAAGAGATCTCCATATTCATAGTAAAAAAAGCTGCTCAGAAGTCCTGAAAGAGAATTGTGGATGTCTCAACTTGGTAGACATCCTGTAGAATGAAAACACAAACTTGGTTTAATATACTCAAATATTTGTTTAACAAAAGTGTTTTCTCTTCAGAAAGCTAATTCATGTCTGATTCCTTCTTTCACTAAGAAACAACATCTCTTTTTGAGAGAATATTTACTGAAGGTGGTTAAATTCTAAAGATGTTTAATTAGCAATATGCCTTCAGTAACTGGACTGTGAGCAGCTTGTAAATTGTTACCTTTGAAACAAAAAAAGCAGGAATAATAGTAGTTGCCTGCTTTTCATTACTTTTAAATAGGCATATTCTATGAGGCAATTAATATTAGAATAGGTCTTTCGGTTTCCTAATTGCCTTATAATCATTAGTTTCAGTAGCAGATCCATTGTTATAAATTTATAATACGTTGTTCATGGTGCAATTTGTTCACTGTCTAGAAGAACCAAGCGTAAGTTCCACAGTTAAAAAGCTGGCAAATAATGTTAACTATCATACTTAATTGATCAGTGACACATTTCTTAACTTACCCAGCATTTTCACTGAACTCCACATTCCATCTTCAGCTTCGTTCTTCTCATACAGTATTACACCTTGAGAAAACTATAGATGGCATGTGAATTACTTTTGCTTTTTGTTTTTTTTTCCTTTCTGTTCTCCTAGGCCTAGTAGATGCTGCAGTCGATGCAGCTTCCCAAGCAGGTGTGTTTGTATATTGCATGGCCGATCTTTCATTAGGTGGCAGATTTTTACTACTTATTAATTATGGTCTCTTCTTTTGGGCTTTCAGCTTACTAACATTACTTTAATTTTTGCTGGCCTGAAGCTTTCGTGTTGTCTTTCATGCTCACCACTTTTCTTGTTAATAACAATTGCTCACAATTTCTAAATACAATCCATTAGTAATGATTTCTAAGCGAATCCATTTAACCATCATCTTAGTCATTAATGATTCATGAGTTGAGGTGGCGTTAGTTTACAGTTAAGCTTTTGTTTTGCTTTTTAAGCTGCAAATATGTCAGTTTTGTGATAACTTTGCTTAAAAATACTTTGATATTGACATGTGATGTTCAGTATGCATGATGTAAGATGATGGTGTCCAAAATATCTTTATTGTGTAATGCAAGAAAAGGGCCAATGTCTGGTGATTTTTCCTACATATATCAAAGGCCCTGATCTATCAATCTATTACTCTGTAGGAAATCTTATTTAAATCACAGAGGGCTTCTGTTTGCAGCCTGTATATTTATTTATACACTGAAGATTTTTCAGATATTGTATATTGTGAATCATTAATCTTGGCATTCCTTTTGATTAGTTATGTATTGCATATGTGTGCATACTCAGTATCATTAAATGGAATGAGTCTAAGGCGTGCCTCCTTTCTAGACCACTATAGCTCAGCTCCTGAGAGATATGGTGCAGACATAGAGAGTAGCCATGTTACTATCTCTTTGATAGTGACTGTGAACATCCAGAGTTACTGGAATGGGAAGAAGGCATGTTCTAGAGCAAGGGTGTCGAACTCATTTGTTACGAGAGCCAAATATGTGACTTGGTCAGATTGGGCTTGGGAGGGGCTGCCTTGGCTGGCCCCAAAATGGTTCTGGGGATGCCTGGACTGGCGAGCCTCCAGTGGGGTGGGGTGGCTGCCTTGAAAGGGCTTGCCTCAACTGTCTTGCGGGCATGATAAGCTCCTTCAAGTGGCCAGATGCGGCTGTTTGACACCCCTGATCTAGAGTTTCCTGTGCTGCTAATATAATAGAAGAAGAAGTTCTGTGCTTTCCCAAACAGTTTAAAATACATTTAAAAGTGGAAGGAGGGAAGAATGAGGCAGGTGATAACTTACCTTAACAGAACATCCTAGTTGCAGGTAAGAAATTTCCCTCTATTTTCCTTTTGTAACTCACCAGGTGAAGGTCTATGGTGTTCTGCCTTAAAACATACGTATATTCCTCTTGTTGGAAAAAAATGTATTTTGGGACTGGATCAGTTCTATTGGATGAGAAAACAGTTGGGTTTTAAGGCCGGCGTACGTTTTCCCCAGTGTTAAATTCAATATGTGATTTGACACTTAACTTCATAATTTTCTGTGTGAATAGTTAACCAGTTTAAATAAAGGAAGCTGTAAAGGAAGTCATGAATACATTTTTTGTGATATATTTTTATTCCTTTGAGAAGACACTACCTAATTCTGGTTTGGTAAAACCCAAATCTGTTTCCATCCTTTGTTGTACTTTAGCATGGACATTTAGTCTTTTGAGTGGTTTTATTGTGACATAATTTCTAATTTTGTATATCTAAAAACAATTGATGCCCGTGTAAAACAGAGTTGCTGGCGGAGACAGAAAAACTTATGAAGGAAAAAATAGAAGTACAGCGGCAAGCTGAAAAAGAACATGACTACCTTCAAAAGCAGGTCAAGGCACTGGAGACTGATATAGAGGAGCAGGTCAACCGGTTTTTGGAACTAGAGCAAGAAAAGAATGCAGAATTAATGGATCTAAGGCAACAGAACCAAGCTTTGGAGAAACAACTCGAGAAAACTAGGAAGTTTCTAGATGTAAGTAAGAGAATAGCCAGCTATCTTGCAAAGTTGCAAATTCATCTAGCCTTTTAGGACAGAATCAGAAAGGGGAAAGCACAAAATCATGAATCATTCTGTTCATGTTAACCCTGAACATTGAAAAGGATTGTTTCCAGTGCACTAAAAAATCGTGACAAAATTACTTTTTAAAACATTCTGTTTGTTAAATGAATGAGAAATGGATCGGATTTCAGAATTTAAAATCAGATATTTTCAGCCTGTATATACCAGACATTATGTCTGTTCTTTCAAATTAGTGTGGGCATGAATTTGCCCCTTCGCATGTTTGAAAACAACGCTGGAGGTTAGTTAGTGATGTTACAAAGATGTAATTTTTCTAAAGTGATGACTACTGTATCTCATTATTATGGCTTACTAATGTATGTGTAGGGTGTAGGCATAACCAATCTAAGTTTGTTTTGATTTTTGGAACGGCACCAGAATAGTCTCCTGCAGTAGAACTAGAAATTCAGATCAGCAAAAATAAATTCCAGTTGTGGGGTAAATAGCCAGAAAAATTAACTTATGATTTTGTTGTATTGTCAAGCATTTAATTTTTAGACTGGCCCTGCAGTTTACAGTACAAAAACATATACATCATTAACTTGGTCACAAATAAGTAGACAAGAAGGAAGATTGCTTATATCCCCAGGTTTCTTGCTTCCCAGTTTTTGCATTACATCTTGATAGTCATCCATGAGTCAGCACCAGTTTTGAGAAAATGCTGTAGGCTGATGATTTACATACCACCTAGGGTGCCTTCACAAACAGCTATGATAATATATAGCAGAAATAATCCAGCATTGTTTTTTTCCTGCTTGACAAGATAAGTTGGTTGCAATAGATTTACTATATCATAGGGTTTCCTGCTATTCACCCACAGCCAATAGATTTAACAGTAAACCAAAGCAAGACACTGTGGATTAATAATTTTTATATTTGTCAAAATAAGCTTTCCATAAGAAATATGATATGTTTCAGGAACAGGCAATCGATAGGGAGCATGAGCGGGATGTATTCCAGCAGGAGATACAAAAACTAGAACACCAGCTTAAGATCCCCCAAAGATTTCAGCCCGTCAATGAACACCAAAACCAAGAGGTAAGATACCGAACTGCAGTCATCTATAGTTCTCATGATGCACAAAATTGAAGTGATAGTTGAAATGCTGCCAGAAATGCTCATGAAACCAAAATCTGCCCATTTAAATTAATGTGAGTATGAATTTACCCCTTCCCATGTTTGGAAACACTGTTGGAGCAGCAGTGAGAATAGGGAGAGGGAGATATTATGAAAAGCCATCCAGCAGTAAACCCATCTAAAGCTAATCACGTGAACAATTAATAGAGTAATTCCCAAAGACATTGATGCCCCAAATCACAGGAGGTTTTTTTATGCCCAAGGGGCACTGGCACCTGCCAAACCACTTGTGAATTGAAAGAGACTATTGAAAAGGTTATATGACATAAGAGTCTACTTTGGAGAACCAGGTTTGATTCCCAGCTCTGCCACTTGAGCTGTGGAGGGATATCTGGTGAACCAGACTAGCTTGTGCACTCCAACACACACTAGCTGGGTGACCTTGGGCTAGTCACAGTTCTTCAGAGCCCCACCCACCTCACAGGGTGTTTGTTGGGGGGGAGGGGAAGGGAAAGGAGATTATAAGCCCCTTTGAGTCTCCTTACAGGAGAAAGAAGGGGGGGGGGGTTACAAATACAAATGCTGCTTCTTTGAAAAAAATTAAATCTCAGTAGTTATGCCTTTGTTAGCATTAATTTCAACAAAAGTTTGCAATATGACATAGAGTGGTGCTACTGAGATGGTTCTTCTGTTCAAATGAAAAATCGGAAGACCCACTAGGAGTGGTGGGAGCCTTAAACATCCCTGAAGAGTTTTTAAGAACCTAAGAACAATCAGGATGGACCAAGCCAGTGGTGCATCAGATTCCTCAAGGAAGACCACAATCAGAGTCCTCCCTTACAGCTGCCTCTGCTCCATTTGACAAATGGAGGCATTTTGCCTGTAAATTAGGAAGCCCCATTTAGCTGTCACAGCTAGTAGTCAGCGGAAAGCCTATCCTCTGTAAATCCATCTAGCCCATTTAAAATCCCTTTAACCCAATAATCACATTTTGTAGCAGTGAGTTCTGCAACTTGGTTGCCAGCTGTGGGAAGTACAGCTTCTTTTTATCCACCTTGAATCGTTTTCATAGGTATCCCTGAGTTCCTTCATTATGAGAGAAAGATAAAAGTTTCTCGTGATCTGTTTTCTCTGTATGTTTCTTATGCCATCCATCATCACCTTTTTCTAACATGTGTGCTGTTATAGTGAACTCCCCAACCCCAGGGTCATTTTGGTTGCCAAATTTAAGATCCCTTTTGAGATGCAATGACCAGAACTGTATATGGTATTCCAGATGAAGTTTAATCAGGGACTTGAATAAAGGCACTCTTATACTGTAGTGGCAGTTCTATTACCAGTTTCCTCCCTAGTGGCATGTAACTTGGGGTTTGCCTTTTTACCATCACTACGCACTTGACAAACATTATCATTGAACTGACCGTCATAACTTCCAGGACTTATTTATTGATCTATCCTTGCCAATTCAGACCCCATCAGTTTATATGTGTAAATCAGAGTGTTATTGCTTTGCACTTACATTGAATTTCATCAGTAATTTTGTTGCTTATTTGCCCAGTTTCAGTCTCTTTGTTCACCGTCTTTTAACAATTTGGGGTCATTCACAAACTTTGCTACTTCTGTGTTAATTCCCCAGTTCTACATATTTTATGACTACATTAAGTAGAAGTGTTTCCTGTACATTTTCCCAGTAATTCTGTAATTTCCCAGTAAAAGAATGATGATACTCAAAGTCTCGTGTTACTTTTATACCTCCACTCTTGTAGTTCCGTCATAAGAACATAAGAACATAAGAACAAGCCAGCTGGATCAGACCAGAGTCCATCTAGTCCAGCTCTCTGCTACTCGCAGTGGCCCACCAGGTGCCTTTGGGAGTTCACATGTAGGATGTGAAAGCAATGGCCTTCTGCGGCTGTTGCTCCCAAGCACCTGGACTGTTAAGGCATTTGCAATCTCAGATCAAAGAGGATCAAGATTGGTAGCCATAAATTGACTTCTCCTCCATAAATCTGTCCAAGCCCCTTTTAAAGCTATCCAGGTTAGTGGCCATCACCACCTCCTGTGGCAGCATATTCCAAACACCAATCACACGTTGCGTGAAGAAGTGTTTCCTTTTATTAGTTCTAATTCTTCCCCCCAGCATTTTCAATGAATGCCCCCTGGTTCTAGTATTGTGAGAAAGAGAGAAAAATTTCTCTCTGTCAACATTTTCTACCCCATGCATAATTTTATAGACTTCAATCATATCCCCCCCTCAGCCGTCTCCTCTCCCAACCAAAGAGTCCCAAACGCTGCCGCCCCTCCTCATCGGGAAGGTGCTCCAGTCCCTCAATCCTCCTTGTTGCCCTTCTCTGCACTTTTCTATCTCCTCAATATCCTTTTTTTGAGATGCGGCGACCAGAACTGAACACAGTACTCCAAGTGTGGTCGCACCACAGCTTTATATAAAGAACATGACAATCTTTGCAGTTTATTATCAATTCCTTTCCTGATTATCCCCAGCATAGAGTTTGCCTTTCACAGCTGCCATACATTGAGTTGACATTCCCATGGAACTATCAATTAAGGCAGCCCAAATCCCTTTCCTGGTCTGTGACTGATAGCACTGACCCTGTAGCGCGTATGTGAAGTTTGGATTTTTTGCCCCTATGTGCATCACTTTGCATTTTGCTACATTGAACTGCATTTGCCATTTCTTAGCCCACTCACCCTAATTTATCAAGGTCCGCTTGGACCTCCTCGCAATCCTTTGTGGTTCTCACCACCCTACATAATTTGGTATCATCTGCAAACTTAGCCACCACGCTACCCACCCCTACTTCCAGGTCATTTATGAATAGGTTAAAGAGCGTTACTGGGTCCCCAATACGGATCCTTGGGGGACACCACTCCCTCACATCCTCTCCATTGTGAGAATTTCCCATTTACACCCACTCTTTGCTTCCTGTTTTCTCAACCAGTTTTTTTTAATCCATAGGAGGACTTCTCCTCTTATTCCTTCATTCTTGAGTTTTTTCTCAATAGTCTCTGGTGAGGAACTTTTGTCAAAAGCCAACTTTGGAAATCCAAGTAGACAATGTCCACTGGTTCCCCTTATCCACATGCCTATTTACATCCTCAAAGAACTCTAGTAAGTTTGTAAGACAGGATATTGCCTCTGCAAAAGCCATGCTGACTCTTTCTCAGCAGGTTTTGCTTTTGTACATGTTTTATAATTTTATCTTTAATGACAGATTCTACTAATTTACCAGGAACAGATGTCAAACCTGAAGCTGGCCTATAATTTCCACGGGTCCCCCCTAGATCCTTTCTTAAAGATTGGTGTGACATTGGCCAGCTTCCAGTCTTCAGTGTTGGTGCCTGATTTCAAGGATGAGTTGCATTTTAAAGTGAGAAGATCAGCAATTTCATGCTTGAGCTCTTTAAGAACTCTTGGGTGAATGCAATCTGGGCCAGGGGATTTGCGTAGCATTTAGTTTATCAATGGCTGCCAGAACTTCTTCCTTGTCTACCACTATCTTCGTTAGTTCCTCGGATTCGGCCTCCTAAGAAGCTTGGTTCAGGTGCAGGGAATTTTCCTCACCTCCTCTTGGGTGAAGACAGATGCAAAAGAATTCATTCCAGCTTTTTCTGCAATCTCCTGTCATCTTTTAGCACACCCTTTGTTCCTTTGTCATCTAATCGCGGGCCTCACCGCTTCCCTTATGCTGGCTTCCTACTTTTGATGTACTTGAAGAGGAACTGTTTGTTTTACTTTTTCCAGTTTTGATGTTCCACAGCCATGCGTTCCTTCATAATCCTTTTTGCCCTCCCGCCTTACAGCTAACTTGCTTCTCTTTTGCACACCATTTAGTATTCCTCTCTGGTATTCTTTTATCCAGTTAAGTTGGACTTCCATTTTTTCTAAAGGAGACATCTTTTTTTTTCTCCCTAATAATTTCCTCAACCTACTCCCCTTTGTTAACCATGTGGTGGTTTCTTTCTTTTGGACTGGGCGCTGCCTTTCCTAACCTGTGGAACACATTCCAGTTGAGCTTTTAAGACTGTGTTTTTAAATAACCTCCAAGCATCTTGGACATTTTTGACTCTCTTGATTTTCCCTTTCAGCTTCCTGCACACTATCCCCCTCATCTTTGAGAAATTTCCCTTTCTGAAGGCGAATGTAACTACATTAGTAGTTGTCACTTGTTCGCATGCAGAGCGTCAAAGGTTTTTGCATTGTGTGACATATAGGCTGTACACCATTGTTTCCCTGCAGTGCTAGTAGTTGGGTAGTTAGATTTTTCAATTAATTTTATGTAATTAATATAACTATAAGATGTATTTTGCTTCATCACGGCAATGTGAAGACTAGTACTTTGCAAGTAATAATGATTATGTGCCTCTACTGAATAGCTACCATGGTTTTAATTTGTGTTTGTAAAATAACATACTGTCTTACTTGACGGAATGCAGGACATTTCTGTAATTACAGTTTGTACTAATAGCCATCAATAGTTTGTTCAACAGTAGAATATTTTGATGTCCTTTCTCCTGTTTGGCTAATCACATGTTTCTCTGGGACGTCTTTCCGGTTGTCTCTGAATTTAGTGGTTTTTTGTAATGTGAATGGCAGCCAGTTCTCTTATTCTCTCTCTTCCTCTTCTCAGCCTCCTCTCTGATTCTTCATTCTTATTTTCCTTAACTCTCTTGGCTTTCAGTTATTGTTTTTACCTTGAAAGGATAAATACTTTGGATGTTATTCTTCCTCGTTGTCTCATAGCTCTTGTTGTCCTTCCATTCAACTTAACTTTTATAATAAGTTTGATTTAATTTATTTCCTCGTGTGCAATTAAATTGTCAGTACTCAAACTTTACGGTTCTTTTTTTGGCTAAGCATCTTCTCAAGTCTTATTGCAAAACATTCTTCATCCTTAATATCTGCATTTCAAAAGATGTCAAATTCAATTCCTGCCTATTGTCACCAGGTCGAGCAGTTAACAAATCACCTCAGAGAAAAGACAGACAAATGCAGCGAGCTTTTGCTCTCTAAGGAGCAGCTTCAGAGAGATGTGCAAGAACGGAATGAAGAAATTGAGAAATTAGAGTGCAGAATCAGAGAATTGGAACAAGCCCTAATGATCAGTGCAGACAGTTTGCAAAAGGTATTTTATATGCACTGTTTCTGTGTTTAAATTTACAATCAACAAAGCTTTGTGCAATAATTCAAGAATTAAAGTATGATAGCTAATATACTTACTTTAAAGGTGGAGCAAAGGAAACAGTTTGGTACTGCAGTGAGGAGAGAATTGCCTCTAGAAGCTCAGTTACAGGCGGAACAAGAAGCTGTAGACAGGAAGGAAAAAGAGGTAGAGTATCCATTTCCGTCCTTCAGGTACTTAAAACTATTAGCATAATCATATAGCCTTATTGTTTGAGCTCAGTTTCCTTTTGCTGGTCATCTAGGGCAACACTGGAAGGACAAGGAATTGTGTGTAATGCTGGGAATTATGAACTCTTTCTGCCTGGTGTAGAAGACTGACCTTGTCCTTGAAGGACAAATAGGTAGCCTAAAAATGAATCCTCAAAACCATTTTCAGTGCCATATGGGGAGGGGTGGGGTAGGGGGTGGGGTAGTTGCACTGCAGCTGGCGGTAGCACTGTCACGGTGTAGCCACTCCACCACCTAGCAGCTTATTGCGCCGAAGTCAACAAGCTGGACAGTGACACTGCCCCTTCCCTCATGAAAGTGTCCTATGCAACACAACGGTCTGCTCCACTGATTTCGCTGGTGTAAGTCTGTGCCCAGAAAAGGGGGTGTTCCTGGGCCAAAAGGGCTCACGAAGCACACTAAAGCCAGTCCCACCCGCAGGAATGTCCACTTCAGAGCCAGCATGGTCTCCTGTGCCAGAGGAGCAGTGCCTCTGCACCAGCGCAAGTGGCATTTACGCTGGTGCTGGGGTCATGCAGCCTTTCAAGTGGTTTCAGGGGGGCCCTTAAGATTACACTGTTAGTATCTCTTAAAGAGGGGAAATGGCAACCACACAGATGTTTCTGGATTTATGGACCAAACACTTTTCCTTAAGTAGTATGAGGGCCTTGAGCACATGATCTTTCTGAACTCTCCACCACACAGCAAGAAAACTCTGATTACTCCAGTCCTTAAACCCTGATTTATGTGACTTTTTCATGGATGGAACAATGAAAGCAAATGCTCTGTGTGCTGGAACTTGCTGCCAAGCATCCACAGATCTTCTCAGATGAAATGGAGTGACTGATGGGCGCTGACTGTCAAAATTAGTCAGAGTCATTGCTTTAGCTATATGCAGGGACTGTAAGAACATAACAACAAGCCTGCTGGATCAGACCAGAGTCCATCTAGTCCAGCACTCTGCTACTCGCAGTGGCCCACCAGGTGCCTTTGGGGTCTCACATGCAGGATGTGAAAGCAATGGCCTTCTGCTGCTGCTGCTCCCGAGCACCTGGTCTGCTAAGGCATTTGCAATCTCAGATTAAGGAGAATCAAGATTGGTAGCCATAGATCAACTTCTCCTGTGGTTTACCTTGTACACCTGCTCTGCCATTTGGCTCTGGCCCAACCTCAAATTATAGCATGGCTGAATGAGCCACTTTTTTTCTAAAATAGTGTTCACTGTGAAACCTCAAATTAGCAGCTGCTGTATGGCAGCCATACTCCCTGGTACTGCAGAGGAGAACAACAGTTTGACTCCTCCTCTGACTCGGAAAATCACTACTCCTCATTGTTGCCTTTTGGGCCTTGCCACTCCTTAGTTTTCTCTCATGCCACACTTGTATTGCCTTCACCATCCTGCAGTGCTACTACTGACCTTTACTGAAGCAAGGAAAATGAGTGGCTCCTTCACTAGCCTCTATTGTTTATTCCTATAAGTAAATCTGACCCTCGTGATTTCTCATTGGGGATGCCTGTTAATTTCCATCTTCCTTCCCACACAGATAATCCCACTTAGATTATCTGCCAAACACGAAGAAATTCCTTTTGTTTTCTGGGTGTTAACTTTCTGCAAGGACAGGTTGTGACTTACTGCAACATGCTCTCCCTCCCCCCTCCCCCCCTCAATTGGTATAATCCAGCCAGTGTTTGTAGACATGAGCAGCTACTATTATACTAAATTTTTCTTTGTAGTTCACATAAATTTGAGGGGAATTTTTTTTGTTCACGCCTGAAACACAGCTGTTTTATTTCTGAAAATAAAAGCCTTAATTCTTTGAAGTTTCTTATATTTGAGTTTGCTTTTTAAAGAAGTCATCTATTTGCCACTTGTTTTGGATATACAGATAATAAATCTTGAAGAACAGTTAGAACAGTTCCGTGAGGAACTGGAAAACAAAAATGAAGAAGTACAACAGTTGCACATGCAATTAGAAATCCAGCGAAAAGAAGCCACTACACGGCAGCAGGAACTCGAGCAAGAGAATAAATTATTCAAGGTAATTAATTATCTGGCAAGGAGGTCTATACTCTACCTCTACCTCTGAATGAACCTGTTAACCTGCAAAATCTTCAACTTTTAATAAACGACTCCTCCATTTCATACAAATTATACTTCTGTATCTTCATATTTCCCAAATTTGCATCTGATGAATGGGCAAGAGTTAAAGAAGAAATTGCATAAGTTCTGAGCGACTGTTCTTTTTCTGTAGGAGGAAATGGAAAAAATGGGATTAGCTGTCCAGAATCCTGAAGATGCTTCTATAGAGGATCGTCAGCCAGTTACAGGAAAATTTGTTCACATCATACAAGAAAAGGAACAGGAAATAAACGAACTCCACGAACAAATTTCAAAGCTACACCAGCAACTTGAATTTACAACAGATAACAAAGTACATGGTTTTGAAATCTTTTTCAGGGCTCTTTTCATTGGAACATAGGAAAGCGCACAGTTTAACGTGTTAGAATAAGGTTTAGAACACTGTGGCTCGAAAAGGGTTTATAATTCTCAAGGTAGTGTTAAATGTCTCCTGTATGAAGAAATTTATATGATAGTAATGCAATTTGCTGGATAATATGTCACCTCTAGGATCTTTCTCTTCGTAATAAGATTCTGGTCAGCTGGTATAATGAAAGAGATTGGATTTTATTCTCCCTACTTCCCAGTTATTAGAGAATATAATTTAGTTGCTTTTCATTCTTTGAGTCCTTGGTAAATAGGAATTGCCCAAGTTCATTTATTATTGCCACAACACATTTTAGCACCTGTGACATGCTTGTTCATCACAGTCCTATTATCTAGAAAACAGGAATTACTTGTTAGATTAAAACTATTTTCAAAATATCTAAATTTTTGAAAGAAAAATCTATTTGGTATTTCTTATAAATCTTGTAATTTACAAACAAGATTTGTTTTTACTTGTTTACTATATTACAATATACATTACCGAACGGTTCTCACATTTCTGGTCAGTTAGTTATTATCTTTTTCCTCATCAATTCATAATTGCGTAAATTGCTGATATTGATATCTGTTTCCTTTTGATGAGAAAATAAAATCATAATAGATTAGATCTGATTCAGTAAATGTTCCTTCTCTCCAACAGCAGAGAAAACTTGATTAAGACTATATTCGATTCGATTATCCAATTAACGGTAGTATTTCAGCTGTTCAGTAGTTGCGTTTTAATTACTGTTGCTTTTTATCTGGTGTTGATTTTTTTCTGGTTTTTTACAGCTAATTTTTGCCTATTTTTACATCTGTCTAAATATCTTGATAGATCTGAATCTTCTTTTAGCTTCTACATTCATTTCAGCATAGATTTATTTTAGATAAATTTTGAACCGTTCATTGCCTGGCTAGCAAGTTAACTGTTGTGTCTTTTAACCTTTATGTTCTTTGTATCATCCTGATTTCTATAAATTTCATATATTTTGTACATTATTGCTTGGTGAAGCTGTTTTTGATTTGTTTTGTCGCTTTGATCTTCTTAGTCAGCAAGGTTCCATATATTTTCTATGCTCCTAATTCAATATAGTCCACATAATGTATTCTCCAAAATGCAGCCACTTTAGAAAAGCAAGGGAGTTACCAGCTTATTTGAAGATTAATAAACTGAAAAACACTTTTGTTGAGCATCTGGACTGAAGAATAACTAAGGTCTGGTAGTCTGATGGTGCATTTGGTTACGTTGTTTAAGCAGTACATGATGGTTCTTGAGCACGTTAAATATTTTAGCAATAAGTAATTCTTTGACAAGCCTATATAAAGACATGGGTTTCTTAAGAGAAAAAATCAGCTGAACTAGTATTAGTAGAAATTATTCTCAAAGTAGTTTGTATATTTGGAAATGTAATTCCCTGGCCACTTTTGAATGATTCTTGCCTTGAAACCCTCACTAGGGATCACCACAGGTTAGCTGGAACTTGATGGCAAAAAAAACACAGCTCCCTGTACATAGATTTGGTGCAAATGGTCTCTCTGGACTGCTCACAGTTAATGTGACAGTCTCAGAACGTTTACAGATGGAAATTATAATACATTATAATTATATATAATTATAATACATTATAACCGCCTTACTCCATATGTCCCAAGTCGACCCCTCTGTTCAGCAGAGGCAAATTTACTGGTGGTCCCTTGTCCCTCTATGATGCGGCTGGCCTCTACCTGGGCCAGGGCCTTTACCGCTCTGGCCCCTGCCTGGTGGAACGCTCTTCCTCCAGCTGTTTGGGCCCTGTGGGACCTTGGGGAGTTCCGCAGGGCCTGTAAAACCGAGCTGTTCCACCAGGCTTTTGGGGAGGCTGGCCACTGAATCCGCCCCTCTCTGTTGCCTTATGTACCATCTGCTTACTTGAACACCAGCCAGTCCCCTCCCGGGGTATAATGCCAGACGTCATCTATTTAGTTAATTATGGATGGGTTATACATCTATTTAGTTAATTATGGATGGGTTATACTGTTTTTCTTGTATTAGTCTTATCTGTTTTAATTCGGGATTATTCAACGAATTGTCTTGTACACCGCTCTGAGCTCCTTAAAGGTAGGACGGTTTACCAAATCGAATGAATGAATGAATGAATGAATGAATGAATGAATGAATGAATGAATGAACAGGAATGAATGAATGAATGAATGAATGAATGAATGAATGAATGAATGAATGAATGAAATTATATTCCAGTAAAAAAAATTCTTAACAAGCTTTCACAACAGTCCTTGGATTTGGTTCTTCCAAATTTTATGTGAAAGTGAAATCAATTGGGAACTAGTAAATGTAGTCAATAATGTAGTAAATGTGAGGAATAACTTCTAAAACAAGTTTTTGGCATATAAAGAACTACCATTTTTCAATAATGAAATGTTTTTTCTTTCTTTGACTGCTTAGGTAATTGAGGGGAAAAATGATCACATAAAGGAATTGGAGGCCCAAATAGAATACTTGAAGAGTGATCAGGAGCGTATAAAACAGAACAGTGAGCAGGAAATAGAACAGCTGAATGACGTTATTGAAAAGCTGCAGCAAGAGCTGGCCAATATTGAGCACAAGGAACCTCTGGACCTCTCGTCGATTCAGGAAGATGCAGACAATTTAAAACACCAGCTAGATGTAGTGTTGGCAGAAAAAGAAGCTCTGCTGAAGAAGGTGGAGAGTAGTCACGTAGAGATGTCCCAGGCAAAGAGCAAACTGGAGGAAGTAAAATTAAAAGCAAAAAAGTTAAAAGAAGAACTGGATACCCTGAGGGAGGCACATAGAAGAATGGAAGAGGAGCTTAAAAATGTACAAATGAGAAGCGGCATTGTTGGACCAGGAGTAAAGATCCATGAAAAACCTGAAAATCCAGAAGCTGCAAATAAGAAAAACGCGGAAATATTTAATTTTGTGGAGGAAAATGCTAAGGATTCCTCGAGCAACACAGACGTAAAGTTGCAGCAGCTTCAGACAGCTCTTAAGGACAAGGATTCGGAGCTACGGCAGTGTTACAAGCAAATTAAAGATTTAAATGAGCAAGCACAGGCTGAGTCAGAGACATTTCAACAGAAGATAGTAGAGCTGGAAGAAGCACTGGCACAGAAAGCTGCTGTAGCACTTGTTAGTGAAATCCAGCTGAACGCAGTTCTAGAAGAGAGTAAAGCCATCCCAGAAATTCACAGAGGAGGCCCTGAGAAAACTATAGAGGCTGCCCTAACAGAAAAGGTAGGCAGCCCAGTTGAAGACAATGCAAAGCTTAGATTATCAGCACTCCTGGAAAAGCTCACAGAGATGGAGGGCCAAGTGGCAAATGCCCACACTAGCTTGCAGCTAGAAAAAGCAAAAGTGGAAATTGCACAGAAGGAAGCGAAGGAAAAGGAAGGAAGGCTTACTGAACTACGGCAGCGTCTAGCAGAAGTAGAAGAGAAGCACAAAAGGGAGAGAACAAAGATGGCCAGGAAAGCAAAAACTCCTCAGGTAAGTTCTCCAAAGCATGTGCTCAACTCCTAGTAAAAATGTCAACAAGTGTGTATCTGACAGAGGCATTTGCCACGCAGCATCTATAGACTGATCCTTTCTCCAGAGGGAATTGATAAGCCATTCTTTCTCAAATGTTTACTTCAAACATGCTAGTGCCTCATTGAGTTGGCAAGTTGCTGTGATTCGAGACTACAGAAGCAGCGATTTCCAGTTTGCTGGCTGTTCGTGGTACTGTGCCGTGAAGTGGAGTTGCCAATCTTTAGGTCATACCTGGAGATCTGCTGAAATTGCAACTGACTACAAATATCATTCCCCTGGAGGAAAATGACTGCTTTTCAGGGTGGACAGTATGGAACTCTGAGGTCCCTCCCCAGTCTCCAACCCAAAAACCTACAGGAGTTTTCCAGCTCAGAGTTGGCAGCCCTGTACTACAGCAAATGTTTTGTTTGACACAGAAGCATATGGGGAGCACTGCAGACTAGCAAGATGACAAATACTACGCTCTTCATCTAGTGACAAAGGCAACTGTTAGTATATGGTAGGTTGACATGCTGAAGACCAGGGAAGAATGAACACTATACTAGCCTCCCTGGACGCTGAAGATCTCTCATTTTAAATGTTGCTTAAAAGCAGCCTTGGGAGAAGGAGTGATTTTTCTTTGGGTTGGTTATCTCCCCACTCAAATTTTAGTCTCGGTAGGGGAAAATGAAGGCAACGTTGTTGTTAATCTGTCTGCTCAGATATGAACAAAACTTGGCTGTGTTGAGAGTGTATGCTTCGTGGAATATTTTTTGTTTTGTTTTGTTTAAATTTGCTCTGAAATTTATATTCCAGGGTTCTTCAAGACTATATTCTGAGTATAACACAGCACTTTTATGAACACACATGCTCTAACCGTAGGTGTCAAACTCATGGCCCTCCAGATGTTATGGACTACAGTTCCCATCATCCCCTGCCAGCATGATGCTGGCAGGGGATGATAGGAATTGTAGTCTATAACATCTGGAGGGCCATGAGTTTGACACCTGTGCTCTAAGCTGAAGATTCTAGTTGACTTAAAAATCAGTTTAGCAACATGCTGATAGGTTGTTTTATTAGATGAAAGATGTGACCGGCTTAAATTTCCATCATTAGCTTACGAAGAATAACATTTTTCTTTTGGGTTGGCATGTAGAGGGTCCCAGAAAAGAGTGAAAACAAAGAAAGAGGTTTATTACCTGCTGATCTTGAATTAGAAAAAGTCAGAGGCGAGTCTGCTGCTGCTAAAGAAGAACTTAACAGTTCCAGAGAGAAAGTGGAGAAATTGAAAGAGGAGTTAATGGTAAGAACTAAATATTGCCACATATGTCTCATTGTTTATTAAAGATTGCTTGGGCACCTTGATTTTCAGAAGTATATGTTTGATGGATTTTGTAAAAAAAAACCTTAATTTAAAACCATTTATGTAACCTTCCTGAGCTTTATGTTGTTATGCTATCAATTCCTTCTCATCCTGGAGATGTCAACTACATACACTTATCTTAACAAATCACAGATTGTACAGCAGCTAGAAATCATTTGAACATAAACCTCTGCTTTCTTCCTGCTTCTATGTGCTGTCTCTGTAAGGAACCATGCTACTCAGACTATGGTTTGTGAATTGAGATGTCACAACAAAATAAAATGCATGAAAACTGTGCTTTAAAAACCCTGGTTTGGGACTGGCCAACAAACTAGTTTTTTGCACTTTCAGCTGCCAAATTGTGTGTGTGTGTGTGTGTGTGTTTGTTTTATATACTGCCCTTCCCCTGAGGGGCTCTGGGAGATGCACAACATGAAATACAAGAAAACACAATTGGGACATAAACAAATACAAATTACAAATATTAATCCATTAATCATAAAAGTATAGAACCCAGTAAAGTACAGCGTTCAGTGCACATTTGTCCAACTGTAAAACTCTCATAAAAACCCGCCCAAGAAGGGGAAGATGGGCCCCATAGATGTTAAGGGGCCCAGGATGTAAAGGAGAAAAGGGGGCCCATATCAGCAGCCGGCCCCTCCAAAGGACTGGTGGAACAACTCAGTCTTACAGGCCCTGTGAAACTCACCAAGATCCCGCAGGGCCTGGACAGCTGGAGGTAGAGTGTTACTGCCAGGGCAGTAAAGGTGGTTCGATTCAGCTGTGGTATATAAAACTGTGGTTTATTGTGATGTCTGAAGGATCATTCGTACAGTTCATTCAGCATCCATACATGGCCTCAGAATGTTTTCCTATTCAGACTAGGTATTCTTCAGGAATGAGTGAACTTCTTTGAGTTGCTTTATGAACCATAAGAACTCATCAGAGTAGAGATCTAGAATCTAGAGCGGAAATGAAAATTATGGATTTTTCTCTCCAACATAAGGGGAAAATTGACATTTGGGGGGGGGGGGGAAACCACCCTGTATTATTCATAGTTTACCCATAAGCTTGCACTTTATTCTGAACAATCAAATCTGTCCTTTAAAATTCTCAGTTTGTACATTGATTTCGATCAAGGTGGGGCTACAAACCAAGCTGGAGATATAGAGACAGTCTTAACACGCTTATTCTGTTTATTAATGCTACTTTAAAAAAGCTATTTGAAATACCTTTTGTTATGTGTAGGTTAAAGAAGCCAGTATCATTCATCTTCAGGAAGAGCTTAAGCAAACGAGGGAAAAACTTTCTCAAGTTGAAAAGAAACTTGCCGTTTATATGCAAAAGGAAGAGAGCTCTGACAGATTGGAGAGAGTACATACCAAAGAAAACTGTGCTATCAACAGAACGAACACATCATGTCAGACTGACAAAACAATATTTGTTAATAGTTGTAACCAAACATTGCAGCTCCATACCAAAAATGAAGAAATCCAGATTGATTTGCAGAATGGCCGTTCATCAGAGGAAATGACAGAAATCATTAGGGAATTTAGTGAAAAAATTGACCAAATGCAAGAACTACACGCAGCTGAAATAATGGATATGGAGACCCGACATATTTCAGAATCAGAAGCATTGAAACGAGAACAGTTTCTTTTAGTACAGGAATTAACTGAAGAATGCAGTTCTTTGAAGGCTGTCATAGAAACTCTGAGAGATAAAGAGGTGTGTACTAATGTCATGAAACTTCCTTCAATTTTAAAACTTGTGTTTCTTCAAAAGTTCAGTCAAACTTCAGTATTGACAGCAGTAGGCCATGATATAGGCATGCTTTTATTTTTCAGCAAACTATCCTACCTACCCACATTATATTTTAATCAGAAGGTTAATAATGTCTTTCCATCATATACATTTCTGTGTGATTAATGTTGATCAATTATTTCATATCCTCAGTAACCCATATTTGAAAATACCTTTATCGTTTCCCAGGAATTTTCATACAACTGTATGAAGTTTATTAAAAATTGATAGTACATAGATATATGCCCCAGCCATAACAGTTTCTTAATATTAACTTTTTATCTAATGAGTCTGTGAATGGCTTCAGGAGTTACCTTAATACAGCTATCAATTGATTGGGCTCACTTAAGGTTGTTGGAGCATTCAGACTAATTTTTTCTCAGACACTCTGGATGTAATCACTGTAATATCTACACTAACCTGAACTGCAATAGTGAAAGGCTCAATAAAGAAAGCAACTAATGATAGTGAAGGAGAACAACCCTGAAATGTTCCCTGCTCAGTACAAAATGAAATGACAATGTTCCGTTGAAAGGTATCTGTCCTCGGGGTCTGTGACACCCCCCCCCCCCGGTCTGTTGTAGGCAAGAGCCCTTCTTGGGACCTCAGATAAGGCTGTCTTGGCCTTAAGTTGCCTCCAAGACACCTGTCCTAGCTGCTGGTTGCCTTCAAGCCAGGTACCACCATCCTAGCTTTTTGTTCAAATCTGCTTTCTTAAGACAGGCCACTATTCAGAACAGTAGTTGTGCAATAGTTTTGTTACACCTAGATAAAACATTAGGGTTTCTGCTCTGATACACACAGCTACCATTAAGGCACTGTAATAATTAGAGCAACATGGAGTTGCATCATTCTAGGCCAGATTCCTATTTTATTTTCCAACAATTCAGTGATCAGTGGGAAGAAGAAGAAGTCTTTATAAGCACTGCTATGATTGGTACAAGGTTTAAGCATAGAGGTTGAACCTGTTAACTAGGAAGCACATATGAAACAACTGAGGATATTTGTGTTCCAAGAAAACCTATTATACAGTGTTGTATTTTTAATCTTTGTGTCTTCAAATTTTAGGAAATTTCCGGTTTACCGCAATCTGTATCTTCTAATGCCAGAGATGGAGGCTCTAGTGGTAAGACGTTATTACTTCTTCTTGTAAGAGTATTATCAGTTATGCATACATAAGAGAAGAAAAATAAATGAACTAAGTAAGCATTTTTACTTTCACTGGAATTTCCAAGAAAGTGTGCTCGCCATTGCAGCTCAGAGTAGCATAAGGTATGATGGTGTAATATAAAATATCATATCAGAATACTTATGTATTAGTGGTACAGAAGTTATTATGTACAAAAAAGCATTAAGACAAACCTTGCTACATCAGAATGATCATCCATCTTTTTCTAAATTGACAGTGATCAATCAAATACCTTTGGGGAATTCTGATCAATCTCACATGTTTATCTACTGCCCTTCAAAAACAACATCATGTGGCAGTGAATTGTTAGAACTATGTCTTTTATTATACTATTCTATCCATTCTTAACCTGCTGCCAATCAATTTCATTGTGTGCTCTGGAAAGACTGATTAAAAGTATAATCTTTTTTTCTAGGTTCAATCACTGGGAAAGCAATGTATGTTGATTTGTTTTGTGTGTCATTGTGAAGTTTTATAATAGCACACCTTGACTACTTACAATTTATTTTAGACTCTAGTTCAGATTGGAGCCAAGGAGTATATCTTGCACCAAGTCAAGGATCTGATATTGTATCAGAAGAAATAGGAAATGAAGATGAATCTTCAACAGATTTTCTTCCAAAGAAAATAAAGGTAATGCAAAACTATTCGTTTTTTTAAGTATTAAATAATATGATTCTCCTCAGGACCCTCACATAACCTGTTGTAAAGATACAGTCGCATTCATAATGTGTATCTGTGTGGGTTGGCACGTCTGTCATTTGACCAGTCTTACTGTCTGTTTGTGTGATCATGGTCAAATCTTCTTTGAAGATAAGATTGGCATTATGTAGGTGTCAGCTTACCATTTTAATTTCATTTCTGTGTAGTGTTACTTGTTGCCAAGGGTTGAAACTGAGGGTTGCTATCGCCTTGCTGTAGTTGGGGACACGTTTACCAAAGCTTCACCTACTAACCATCTGCTATAACTTTTGGCATCACCAATTAAGAACACCTTCATTTTAAATGGTTGCTATTACTGTGTTTTATTTCTTTTATTTTATTTTTTAAAATGAAACTGTAGGCTGGCCATGATGTTAAGGATAGAAAACAAAGAGCCATAATGAATTATTCACATTTATAAAAATCTTTTCTAATATCAAAAGTTATAACTATTCAGTATATATATATTTTCATGTTAATCATATTTAGTGCAGTCCTAAGGAGAGTTACTCCAGTTGAGGGCCATTGTGCTTTGACTAGAGTAACTCTGCATAGGGTTGTGCTGATAGTTTCACAGTAGCAGTTAACTGATTTGTTTTTAAATGGCAGCAGGGTTAGATCGGTTGATGATTTTAAAAACTTTGGTGCCAGGCCTTTGAGATTGTTTATTGTTTGTCTGTTTTTAAATGCTGACTGATTTTAACAGTAGTAGACTACGATTTACTGAGATTTTAATTTGAAAGTTCTCTGGATTGGGCACTGTGGAAAAGCTCATAGAAGAAGTAGGCAGAGCAGATCTTTTCCTGCCTTGCTCTTCCTCTGGCAGACCATTGTTTGTCCCAAAAATCCTGTCTGGTATTTCTAACAGTCAGGGGGTTCTTACTGGTATGTCATCAGCAGACAAGGCAATCGGCAAATGGGGAGGTTGCAGGCCAGGCCCAGTTTATGAAGGCTGCCTAGGCCCACCTCCCCACCAATCTCAGGGTGCCCAGCGTCACTGCTTGGCGCCCTAGAGCTTGGAAAACCTCGCGAGCACTTGGGAGCTCGCGAGGCCAAGGGAAGGCGGCAGCCAACAAGGAGGCTGTCCATTCCCCATCATCAATGGCGGCCCCGGTAAGTCGCGGCCACTTTTTTTATTCAATTCTTCCTTCTCATAGTTACTGCTCATACTGTGGCACATTTTCTTCATAAGAGTACTGCAGGAAGAAGAACCAACTCCGAGAGTCCGTAGTTTTAGGGGCCACCCCCATGGACGTTCTGCCGCCTCCTCCAGATGATTTACTAGATTTCCCAGTAGCGCAAGCATGGCCTCAACCCCCACCGAGTGTCATTAGAACTGGGAGCTCTCCAGTACTTGGACAGCAGGCCGCTGTCTCCCCGGGTGCAGTCGGTAGCGGGGGTCCGTGGGTGGTGCCTTCTGCCCCTCCTCAGATGGGAGGTGGCCCCTCCTCTTCTGGTTTCGCAGCTCACGCGACTCAACCTTCCCTCAGAAGGGAGTCTGGCCCTTCGGCTTCCAGGCGCTTCCCCCCCACTCCCTCCCTCCACTTACCTGCTCTCCGGCGCGTCGCCAAGCCCTGGGGACACGCCCCCTGCTCTGCGACTCTGAAGCAGGCGCACAGGGCAGGGGAGGCATGTCCCCAGGCCCCGGCGACGCGCCGGAGGGCTGGAGAGCAGATAAGTCCGCCGTCTTCCCGGTTCTCCCTGGGACCGTCCATGCGGATGGTCCCGGCGTCGTCGGGTCGGCGTCAGTAACACCGACCCAAGCCCTTCCGCCTCCGTGCGGAAAGGGCCAGATATTCTTATGTCTTATTGTAGTTATTTTCCGTTGTTGACAACAGTGTTTTAGTATTAGTTTTAATGTAAAAGTGGTTACTAAATAAATAAATAGCAATTTCGTTGAGTTATATAGGAACAAAGTGAGATGGGGTATTTAAATAGTAAAGAGTAAATGGCAGTTTTTAAGAAAGCTTTTCTTTTTTAAACAGGGTTTGCTAAGAGCTGTTCATCATGAAGGTATACAGGTGCTGAATCTCACAGAATTTCCTTACAGTGATAGTGATGTACCTTCTTTTAAGCAAGGGACAGAATATTGGTTGCAAGAACGGAAGGCATTCTTGAGCGCAGTTTCATCTTTGAAAGACTTAATTGCTAAAATGCAGATTCATGGGGATCCTGAGGTAATTATATTTACAAAATCATTCTTTCTTCTTTTTTTGCTCCTCCACACCCCTTGCAGTTCCCTGGATTAGAATTTTCAAACCTGTTTGTAACTTAGAATGAACGGTATGATAGAATGAATGAAATAACATAGGCATTAAGGAGAACTTTAGTTTCCAAAATATTAAACAAGCTTCTGTTTTCACTGGCCCATCTGTGAAACCAGAGATTACCAGTTTCATGTTCCCTACTTGTATCTAAAATAAATATAAATTAGCCTTGTATCTCAGGATTAATATTTATGTCATTCTATACATGAAAAAGCATATATCCACATGGCAGCAAAATGAATGAAGCTGTCTAAGTGTCAATTTTATCACTTCCGGAATATTGAAAGGCATTTGGCTATAGAGCAGTAAAACAGAATCAATATATTGATCAGCCGAAGTTTTAATAAGATTGTGGCAGCTCTTTAGATTTGCCCAATATCTTGAATTCTGTTTTAAAGTCAATTTGAGTTTTCTGTTAATAAGTTTTCATGCACATATACATTCGTTTAAATATCACTAACAAAAGGAAAGCCAAATTAGAAGTCTGCTAAATAAAAAAAAAGACTGTGGGATGCATCCTACCAACTTTTCCACTGGTGAAGGATAAAGGCAAGGAAGGGCCTTTTGACCATCAAGCAGTTGTTTGCTAGAGATAATGGGACACAAGTGATGAAAGTCCACATTGTGCAGAAGGGAAAGGGATGTTAGAAGGCAGAAAAACTGGTAGGATTGAACTGTCTTCAGCCAGCTGACATCATTGACTACATTCATGCCATTGTAGCTTTATGCAGGGTCTGAAACTCCTGGAGACATCTCAGACTGGCGATCTGAACTTCTGTTTGCTGTTCAACAAGTCTTTCAAAGAGAAAAGGACATTCTTCTGGCAGCATTTCAAACAGAACTGGCTGAAGGAGGCACTAGGGATGTAACGGGACTGACTGGACAACTAGAAAAGAGGCTTCAAGAACAGGTGACATCTGCACAATCATGGCAGACTGATGATTTTCTCTTTGCAAATCTTTGATTTTTGAAAATTTTATTGAAAGAATTTCAAATCTCGTTTGAATCTGCCTCAGATTAGGCCAGTAATTCAAAATATAACAAGCCCTGTTTGTTACTAAAATAAAACCATCAAAATCATTCTGAAAATTCTTAACTATTGAAATTAATAGAATAGTCATCCAACAAATTGTCACTCAGTAAAATAATCTTACCCTGAGGGAACCACAGATAACAATCCGATGATATGCAAAAGAAGCCCCAGACTCCACAAGCTGTTATCAAACGCTACTTTGAATTGTAGACATACCATTCATCTTACTTTTTTAGAAGGCCAGCCGCCAAGACAATAAATTTACTACTACCATTCATCTTACTTGTTAGAGTCTCATCCTTGAGTGCATCAGGAGAAGAATTTCTGTACTGTAACTTCTGAAAAGGTTTCAAGCATTTTGCTTGAAATTGTAACCTATGGGCTAGCCCTCAAAATGCACACTAAACATTCTGTGTACATCCTTTTGAAGTGAGGCCTTCAAAAGTGTACACTAAACTCCAGGTGAAGACTGACCAATTATGGTTCTATTTACTTCTTATATGTATTTTATATATATTTTAACTGGTTTTTATATGTACAAACTTGTATTTTCTACTATTTATGCCAATAAAGGCGTGATTGGATTGGATCAATTATGATTTCCTATATGTTTTGAGCCATTAATGTTGACAATCCATGTAGATAATTCTGTAAGGAACCGAAGATAACTTTCATTTCCTAAGATATATCCTTTGTGAATATTAAACATAAATAATAACCTGGGTCATTGCTTACTGATTAGGTATTTACCTCTGGTTTTTATAACAGGGTACTTATCAGAGAACTGCTGTGGACTGCATTCAGAATGCAGACAGGATAAGCTTGCTAATGGAAGTCAAATGGTTGCATGCCCAGCTGAACAACTGGAGAACAGATCCAAAGAGGAAAACTGAAACTGAGCCAAAATGTCAAGGTAACTTGGGTGGTTATATTATGCAGAATCCTTTAAACTGTGACTGCCTTTTTAGGATTCAGCTGATAAAAATGCTTTATCATGAGTAAAAATTTTGGTATCCAAAAGTTAAGAGCATAACAAGGAATGTAGCTAAGTGATATACTTCATGAAGTGCATATTGGCAGAAGGTACTACTTCCACCAGAAGAGGTTTTTATTATTATCATTGCCAATTCCTCACTGCAGACCTCTGTTTAATTCCACCATTCTCCAGGGGGCACAGCAGCACCCAGTAGCCCCTAGGGCATAGAGGGAAGGAGGAAAATTTGCTCCCATCAGTGCTGCTTCATTTGTGCTACATAAGATCTAAATCACGTGAAATAACAGTATGAGCCTAGCTGGTCTAAAAGCAATTCCTAAGTCGGCCAATCCTTGCCATGTAATTAATTCATTCCTTGTGAAGACTGGCCATCTATAGTGAAATCTAGGGCTTGTCCTGTCTGTGTTGTCATTAGATGATGATGGTGTCAGATATGGTCTTTAAGCATTAGCCTTCTGCTCGGGGCTTCCAGCAGGGTGTAGTTGTTAAGAGCGGTGGATTCTGATCTAGAGAACCAGGTTTGATTCTCCACTCCCCCATATGTGGCGGACTCTATCTCGTGAACTGGATTTGTTTCCCTGCTCCAACTCATGAAGCCAGTTGGGTGACCTTGGGCTTGTCACAATTAATCTGAACTCTTTCAGCTCCACCTACCTCACAAGATGTCTGTTGTGGGGAGAGGAAGGGAAAGGAGCTTGTAAGCTGCCTTTAGTCTCCTTACAGGAGGAAAAGGCGGGGTATAAATCCAAACTCTTCTTCTTCCTTTAATCTTGAAAGATTAATGTTTGCACAAAGATCCTTATTATTTTATTATAAACCCTCTAGAGTTGCTGGGGTGCAACATGGGAATGCAAATGGAGCTGAATAGTGCAAAGGACAAAGCCGCTGAGCTTCAGGAGCAGCTGAATTCAGAGAGGATGATGGTTGCTGAATTGAAAAATGGTCTTGGACAAGCAAAACTAGAACTGGAAACAACACTTAAAGCCCAACACAAGCACTTAAGAGATTTGGAAGCCATCAGGTGAGGTTTTCAGTGGCTGTGTATTGTTGAAGACTTTCAACAGATGGGATCAACTGGTGGTTTTGGGTTTTCTGAGCTGTGTGGCTATGGTCTGGTAGTTTTAGCTCCCAGTGTCTTGCCTGCATCTATGGCTGGAATCTTCAGAGTCATGTCACGGTAAGATGTGTGTTTTCAGTGGCTTTTTTCTAGAGATACTTTAGGGCTTGCTGTATACCCTGTATAAATATCAAATAATAGCAAGAGACATGTACTGAAAATCATCATTTTCCCCCCAATATAAAGCTTATTTTTAATTCTTCTCTTGCTTTTAGTCATAGCATTAAGAAAGAACTTCAGTTGCTGCTTGTTAACTTTGTCAGTGCAATAGAAAGGCAGAGCAATTCTTCAGGAGAAAGAGTAGAAAGTTCCTGTCCCAGTTGAAGTCAGAGGGCAAGGCTGATTATTTTTCATTAGAGTTGCTGATCTGATTTTTGGCAGGACAGAGTTGAATGCTGCAGAACAGAACTTCAGACAGGGAGAATAGACAGTTGAATTGGGAGGCTCTCGTACAAATGGCCACCTCTACCTAACTATTAGGAGGCAAAAGCAAGATATGAGAACTGTATGTTAGTCTTGTAATGTATATTTCTTCAAATGTAAACAATTCCTCCCGTGGTAGTTTTATTTTTTCCAACAATGACCTAAGGGGGATCTCTATCTTGGTTTCTGTTAGAAATGAGCTTAAAGTGAAAACAGCGGAACTAGCCATGCTAAAAGATACGCTGGCGGGTGAACAGAAGAAGTCAAGAGAGCTTCAGTGGGCGCTGGAGAAGGAGAAAGCTAATGTGGAACGCAGTGAAGGAAGAGGAAGAGAAGAGCTGGAGGTGAGCAACAATGGCTCTTAAAATTCTAATCATTTAGACTGTAGTAATAGAGGTCTGCCATGGAAGCTCTCGGGGCGACCTTGAGCCAATCACTGTCTATGGCAGCCTTACCCGAATTAGGCTCAGGATTATTGCTTTGAGGCTAAAACTGAGGAGGAGAGGATGCTGTGAGCCGTTTGAGTCCCCATTGGGAAAATAAGTGGGGTGTATAACTACTTAAATGACATAATTTGCATATTCAGAATCATTACAGCTGAGGAAATAGCTTTTTGTGTTTAAGGAAAAACACCTGTTATCTAGTATCATTTTAGGGGTTGTTGATAATCAGTCTGCAGAGGTTTTATGTCATTTTGTGGTCATATGATGTAGACTATTTTCCTTGACACAGAAGCTGTCCACCATACTGAAACATCTAACGGACTCTTGGGCTGCATATAGATAGACTGGCCCACACAGTGTTAGTCATGAGAGAGAGTAATGAGTATAAACAAGCCTGTGGGGAGTGTTGGTGTAGCATATGGAATTACCCATGCTTTCTCTCTTTTAAAACAACATTATATCTATTAGATGTCACAACATGTCTTTGCTTTCTGGATATGTGCTTTCTGGATACAGCTGAGATCTCTGTAGATTATTAAAAAAATAATATTTCATAATCAGTGCTAGTAATATGATTTGAAAGTGGGCATCTGAAACATATAGATACAATGTTTGCTGTTTGGCTCTTGAAGTCAGGGTTTACCTTAAATGTGTCATTTCCATGTTGAAATGGTGGGTAGGGGAAGCTACCCTGAATCAGAACCCCCTGGAAGTGAGCAAAACCATTTGGCCGGTGTCTTACCATATATAAGTATTAGATTATAAATTGATTCTAAGTGACATATTTTAGTTCCATTTACATTCTCTCTGTGTGTGTGTCTGTCTCTCTTTCTCTTTCTTTCTTTTCTTGATCATGGAAGGATCTGAAATATTCTCTTGAGAGTGAAAAACAAAAAGTGATGGAATTGAATAAATGTTTGGAGTTTGAGAAGCAGGTGATAAATGATTTGGAAAAGAAACTCCAATCCCAGGAAGCTTTGAATGCATCTCAGTTGTCACAAGAGCGCAGCTGTAACTCTGAGCTTCAAATACTCCTAGAATCAGAGCAGTTCAGAGTTCTTGAACTAAGCAGTGCTCTGGAAAGGGAAAAAGAGTTGTGTGCCCAGCTTCAAGCAGCTGAACTCAAGAGGCAGGATGGAACCCTTAAACCAACTGAAGATTTACTCGGGGACCTGCAAAAGCGACTGAACGAGAAGCATGGCCGTATAGTGGAGCTGGTTAGCGAGATGGAGAGGTATAAATTGGAACTGGTGCAGCTGAAGCAACAAATGGAAAAGGAGAGGCAGATTCAGAGGAAGACTCTGCAAGATGAGCAAGAAGCTAATCTCTTGGCACAGAAAAAAGTGCACGAGCTGGAGTCCAAAGTGGAAGATGTTGGGTGTCAGCTTGGAGAAAGCAGAAAGCAAGTTCATCGGCTGCAGTGCGAGGAAAAGAAATTGCAAGAAATCATTCAAGGGCTGCAGCAAGAAGAGCAGAGGAGAGAGACAGGGGCCAAGGTGGAAATAGCTACACATCAAAATCTAAATGAGGTAGGGGGGCCCTCAGAAGGACACCGAGTTCAGCTTCATCAGTCTCTTGTTTATGTATAACTGCTTCCATTATAGAGCTACATATTCTGAAGAGCATCAGGCAAGGTTTGTGGCTTTCAGTAATACATTTGTTGAAAGCCTTCAACAATACATTTGATGCTTTCATCATCTACAGCAGTGGTTCTCAACCTGTGGGTCACGACCCCTTTGGGGGTCAAACGACCCTTTCACAGGGGTCGCCTGTGACTCTCTGCATCAGTGTTCTGCATCTGTAAAATGGATAAATGTTAGGGTTGGGGGTCACCACAACATGAGGAACTGTATTCAAGGGTCGCAGCATTAGGAAGGTTGAGAACCACTGATCTACAGTCTTGGTAGAGAAATAATCAGTAGGAAAATTTATAGTCAGACAAAACACACGAGGCCCAGACATTTCATGACAGTTTTTTTTTCTGCTTAGTGCTGTCCCTTAGTTCTTCCATCCTATTGCTACCAAAGCTACCATTGGCACCAGCAGAATGGTCAAGTGCCATCTATTCACAGCAACTGGGATTTTGCCCTCAATTTATACAAAGAGATGTGGTCGAAGTGGTTTTACTAGTGGAGGGCAAATAACACTTTTGTACATGCACACAAATGCATTTAGTCATAATTATTAGTAATGTCTTTCCACTCTTCTTTCACGCAGCTGTGGAGCTAGATTCTTTTCATCTGATTATTTGTTCTCCCCTGGGGTTGTAAAGGTGGGCTTAAGTTCCTAGTGAGTAGGCAGTACTTATTGGCAGAAGCTGGAGAAGCAGTTGAGGAACATTTGTAGTAGTTTGAAACAAGCCCTAATATCCCAGGAAAGCCTGATCTCATCAAATTCCAGAAGCAAAGAAGGGTCAACTCTGGCAAGTGTTTCAATGGGAGACCTCCAAGGAATACCAGGGACATGATGTGGAGGCAGGCAAAGGCAAACTTGCTTTGAAAACCCCATCAGGAGTTGCCTTAAGTCAGATGTGTTTTGACAGCAAAAAAACAATAGCTTGAAATAGACCTCAGAGTCCTGTATAGCTTGGTATCTCTCCGATTGTGTGTGTGTGTGTGTGTGTGTGCGTGCGTGCGTGCGTGCGTGCGTGCGTGCGTGCGTGCGTGCGTGTGTGTGTGTGTGTGTGTGTGTGTGCAATCATCAAGAATCAAATGATCCCCAAACATTTGCAGACTTACATATGTATGCCTCTCCCATGGGGATCATGAGAATTAAATGATTCACACTGCAGAAAAACAGTAGAGCTACATTTAAAGACTGCCCCTCCCTAGACAATTGGATAATTTCTTTCTAGTTGGCCTTGTATAATAAAATAAAAAAATTAGTACCAAACAAACCACTTTTCTTTTGAAAAATACCACTTTCCAGATCAACGACGTCACTGGTTAATCCCATGTACCCATTGTGTTCTTCAGAATCACTGTCTAGAATTGTCAGTTTTTTCATTGTTTTAATGAAGAATCAGATTTGCATAATAATCAATAATTAGGTTTACTACCTATTTACTGATACAGGCAACTTGGGATGCATCTAATGAGAGGACAAGAAAGTGGGTCTTCCAGCAAAAAATGGGAGCCGGTGAATCAAAAGAATTGTCGTATTCCGCTCTAATTGGCATGGAAGGAGGAGGAGGAGATGTTCTCAAGGAATCCCAGGATCTGCAGGTTGCCAGACAGACGCTAAGAAATGTGTCTTCCAAGGTGAAACTTCTGGCTAACAAAGCTGCCAACAGGTTAGATTAACTTTTACTAGTAGTAGTAAACGGTATGTAGACCACTACATTTTTTCTTAAATTTCAGAAACTACAGGCCTGACTCATACTCTTCGTTAAGAAATTGGTTCTAATCAGTTGTGTTAGTGTGATGCCAAGCTGCAGTTTATAATGTAAAGTTTTATCTGTCAAGTCATGGTGACTTTGGGACAAGAGCCCTAATTCTTTCTTCAGTCAGGAGCATTAGTTTTAGGCCTTGTTTGTAAGGCTGCAAGTAGGATGTATTTTTGTTTTTCTGTGGACTCTAGGTATTACAGAGGCTTTATAAATAACTAGCAGTAAAGCCCACTGTAGGGTAAGAAATACATCAAGCCTAGATAGAGCAAGGGGTGAGGGCAGGCCCATTGCGGGGGAGATGCAGTGGTCCCTAGCAAAGGGTCAAAGAGGAAGCACAGATCTTAATTAGGCTTTATAGGATCATTTAACCATGCATTAGAGATGTTTTTCTATTGGTTCTGGTGGGTTTTCCGGGCTGTGTGGCCGTGGTCTGGTGGATCTTGTTCGTAATGTTTCACCTGCATCTGTGGCTGGCATCTTTGGAGGTGTATCACAGAGGGAAGTATGTGTGTAACCTCTGAAGATGCCAGCCACAGATGCAGGCGAAACGTTACGAACAAGATCCACCAGACCACAGCCACACAGCCTGGAAAACCCACCACAACCAGTTGAATCCGGCCGTGAAAGCCTTGGACAATACATTGTTTTCCTATTATTTGTGTGGAAGTGAATTAGATAAATGAAGACTAGAGAACAGTATTCTGTTACGTTACATTTCTGCTGGTGCACATGCTGTTATGCTCTATTTTGATTTATTCAGGCTGCCATTTGAAAAAACAGATGATGAAGACTTTGTTAGGATACATAATGATATTGAAGAAGTTCTGTTGCATTTGCAAATGTTAACTGGTTTCTCCAACCTGGAGGCAGAGGTGAGATTAATTATGAGGATAAGAAAGCTTATTGAAGACATTTCTGATGCAAAAATCAGATATGCTAACTATAGTTAATTATTGTGGAGTCTTATTGTATTTACTGCATGGGACCCAGAACTGTGAATGAGGGATGAGTTTGCAGTAGGAATGTGCACCAATTTTGGGAGGGTATTTTTTGGATTTGCGTTTAATAGACCCAGTTTTTTGGCAGATCCAAAACAAAAAAACCCACCCCAAATCTCCATATCAATAAGGGGGATTTTTTTTAAAATCCAATTAAACCCTATGGGAGATACTTGAATATCCATTAAATCCTATGGGAGATACTTGAATACCCATTAAACCCTATGGGAGATACTTGAATACCCATTAAACCCTATGGGAGATACTTGAATATCCATTAAACAACCAGTGGTGGCGAACCTATGGCACTGGTGCCAGAAGTGGCACTCAGAGCCCTCTCTGTGGGCACGGGCAAACAGAGTCGCCCCCCGCCCCCCACACATCTAGGCTGGCCTGGGCCGCTGGGCTCGATTATTAGAATTAAACCTAAGACCTAGTTTTGGGAAAGCAGTGTAGGTAACCCTGTTAAGCGCTGTTAAACCCCACTGATTTTCATGCGAAGAACTAAAGCGCGATCCTTTACCAGGGAGTAAGTTCGGTTGTTAGCAATGGGGCTTGCTTCTGAGTAAACCCTCCTACTACCACCAAGCTTACTCCTGAGTAATGCGCGCTTCTGAGCCAACCGTTTTTTCTAAACTAAAACCTCAATATTCAGGTTAAATTACCGTATTGGCACTTTGCGATAAATAAGCAGGTTTTGGGTTGCAGTTTGGGCACTCGGTCTCGAAAAGGTTTGCCATCACTGCATTAAACCCTATGGGAGATACTTGTTGGGCTCTTTGGTGGCCTGTAAAATTGGACCGCTTGGCTCAGTAGTTACCAAGAAGTTATTCTAAGAAGAGTCATCTGAAGCTACACTGCATATTTGAATGTCTCTACCTCAAAACATTCTCTGCAGAGCCCCACAAAGATTACCTTAAGGTAAAATGAGCCAGAGAAAGCCAAAATAATCTGTCAAAATTGGTTGTTTTCAGATTTGCTTTTTGGCTCCATTAATATGGTACCCCTTTTTTGTGAGGGTGGGGGGCAATGAGCTGGTGGGGGAAGCCCCCAAAAGACAAAACAGCTGTTTTTGGTTTGGCAGAGCTGAGTGCACACCACTACTTGGCATGCTTTAAAAACCTGTAAAGAACACCATGGCAGCATTAAAGGTGTAAGAAAAAGCTACCAACAATTAAGTTGTAGGTAGCTGGAGAGCTAGCATGGTATAATGGTTAAGAGAGGCAGACTCTAATCTGGAGAACTGGGTTTGATTCCTCATTACTTCACCTTTGGCCAGTTGCAGTTCTGTCAGACTGAAAATGCTAAACTTTATGACTAAAGGTTTGAATTGACCTGAACTCATTCAGTCAATCAGATCCATGGCTGATGTTGGCAATTAACTACATTAACACAACCAAGTGACCCAATGGAGAGGGAATGGTGGTGGGTTATCAGCCACTAAAACCTACCATGTCTCTCAGGTGTCGAGGCTCACAATTCATTTCTGCTAATTGAATGGAACGTTCTAGACCTTGGAGACTAGAGGGGAGCCAGGATAGATACTACTCCCTCCCAGCACCTGGGTTTCCTCTCTCAGCTGCAAAAGGTCACAGTTGGTTGGATCTCAAGCAACAGCACAATTATTTTCTAACTTAAACTTGTCTATTGTGGGCCTGAAACCTGAACCAATGTGTAAGAGAAAAGGAAACTTCATTAAGGGGTTCCATTTCTTGATGGTTGTTCTCTTTCGGCTTGTTTTCCTTTCTAGTTGAATTCAGAGCTACCACCCTTTAATTCGTTGACTGAACGGTTACTGAAACAAAATGCTGAACTGACTGGCTTTGTCAGTAGGCTGAGTGAGGAAAAGAACAATTTGAGAAACGTCATCATGAAACTGGAAGAGGAACTTAGACGATACCAGCACAGAGGACCCAGTGGCGATTCGGTATGTTTCTTCTTGATTTGCATGCAAAGTATTCCTTAGTCCTATAAGTATCTTATGCCCAAGGTAATTGGATTCTTTTAGCTTGGTAATCTTTAGAAACATAGCTATAGTACCTGCTTTTCATGGGCTAGTGACCAGATTAGCTATCTAAAACAATTTTGGGGCATGCATCCTGCATATGTAAGTGTCGCAGTCCTTTATATTGTGTCGTGTTCTTGCGCTTCTGTGGGAGCTCTGACCATTTAAGTGGCCTGCTTCATAGTTAAGTTTCAGCTTTTGTCCTGAGCAATTGTTCATCCCAATCCATAAATTCCCCCCCACACACACACACACACACATAAACACAATGATTTCTGTCATGCTCTGCGGTGTGCTAAGTTTTACCTCACAGTTTTACCTCAAGTGATAAATGCCTTTCAGCTGATGGGTGTAGAACTGAACACCTTGGAAGAGGTGGTCATGTGGCCCCCTCCAGCAAAAGGCATTCCAGAACCCCACTGACCTGAGATACTATTTCTGCCCAGTCATTCTGTTTTTGGGCAAGCTGCTTGAGTGGATGGTAGCAGACTTTCAGGCTGGTCCATTTTTGTCCTGGGCTGGGTTCAATCAATCAATATTTTATTTCGGTCAAAGTCCAGAAAATATCAGATATAAAATATAAAATCCGGATAGTACATTTCCAGACCAGATACAAAATAAAATTGAGGTAACCAGTTTCCAAAGACTGTTTGTCCAAACCATAATATAAGTTCAAATTAAAAACTGGAATAAAATTTGAATAAAAGATAAAATCATTGATCCAAAGTTCCTATTTTTATTGCCCTACTTGTCCACGCCTTTTAACCACATAAGCACTGAATTTTGCCACCTCTCTGGTTATATTCGGATTGGCATCTTCTAATAGTCTTTCCAGGGCACAAGCTGGGCTGGGTTTTTAATGCTTCAATTTAATTAATATTTTTAAATGTTTTGACTTTTTATTATTTTGTATGCTGCCTTAGGATAGGTTCCTGGGAAGGTGGCATAAAATTTTTAAATAAATAACATTCAACTTGCATGATGTTAAAGCCCATGGTATAGGGGTAAGGATCACATAAATTGTATACATGAAGGTCCTGTTTTATGTCTCATCTAAAGCATGGAAGCAGTCCTTTCATTGGTGTGAGCAGAACCCCATTAATTCTGAAAGCATTCTCTCCAATATTTGTTAAAGCCCAATCAAGCAGTGTGATGCAGTTCAAAACCTTTTTGAGGCTTACTTCTCAAATTTCTTTGTTTACGTTTGCTGAAGTCTTTTAGACCATCGATGTACAATGGAGGGAATGCTGATGTGCTCGTTGCTTCGGAAAGAGAGATCTGGAGCAGAGAGAAAGTGGTTCTGCAGCAGTCCCTGAAACAGGCGGAGGCAGAGCTGGTCAAACTGAGAGGAGAGTTAAGGAATGAGACTTTTCTGAGAGAACTGGGATCGGATTCAGAAAATGCTGCTTTGAAGGTTGGAAGCTTTTCTTCGACTTGCTTGGGACATTTTCTTCTGGTATTAAAGACTAAGCTTTGGTCCCCCCCCCCCTCCCTTCTGTTAATCTGAGATGAAAGATTCAGAGCCTGAAACAATACTTCTGTTGCTTTCACTTAGTTTAGCCAAATATGAGATGTCATTCATTCTAGGAATCCTATATAGCACATAAGCTTTTGTACAAAATAACATAAGAATATTTTTCCATTATGCCTTTTTTTGGAATACATTAAACAAACTTCACCAGTTTATATCTGGTCAAAATTCCAAGAAAGGGAGGATCGTGCAAATGGGATAGTCACCTCAGCTTTCCAGGTAACATGTGGAGCTCCCCCTCCACCCAAGAAGCGTAGCAAGGGGGGAAAGCGGCCGGTGCACTGGTACATCCTCCCGCCCCCATCACGCCCCTGGAACGCCCTCACCACACCCCTGCAGGGACATGCGCCCGGTGCACCGTGCACGCGCGCACACACACACACACACACACCGCCCCCTAGGAGCTATGCCTCTGCCCCAAGCTGTAATGGCTAAGGGCAATAAAGAGGCAGGGCTCTGATGAGTGAGGGGAAAGGAACTATGACTTCCAGCCTTAACATACCATATCCTTTTAAAATTAATTTCTTTTCCATTCTAGAGAATTTATGGCCGGTATTTAAGAGCGGAAAGCTTTCGGAAGGCTCTCATCTATCAGAAGAAATATTTGCTGCTCTTACTGGGTGGATTTCAGGAGTGTGAAGAAGCCACCTTATCTCTTATCGCAAGGATGGGTGGACAGCCTTCCTACACAGACCTGGAGGTTATTACACACCGTCCAAAGGGTTTCACACGATTCCGGTCAGCAGTGAGAGTGCTAATTGCAATTTCAAGGTATGGTTTGTATGATAAAAACCATGATCCATAGTAAGAACCAGACCTACAGATAGAACCATGATCATGTGCAGTAAAATGATGAAAATAAGGCATCGGCTATATTTTACATCTGAGCCACTGTACATTTGCTAAAATATACATCATTAAATGAAGCACAAATAGATTGAATGTTTCAGTATTGGCAAGAAGAGGCCTGTGATCTGTGAACTCATATCTGGCAGAACAGTGTGCCAAGTAACAAAAATCTCCCCACATCCTCATATGTCAAGATGTCAGTAATACTGATTCATTTCTGTATGACTTGTTATAAACAGTTCATGTTGGTTCACAGGAACAACCTCATTATCTGAAAATCATATCAGTAATGAATCAGATTATTTCTGAGGCAACCATATTGGCATGTTAGAAGTTGAATTAGAAGCCTATTACCATTTTTTCTCTTGTTTTAAAATGCAGAATGAAGTTCCTGGTTCATCGGTGGCATCGAATTACTGGTTATAGTTCAGTAGGCACCAGCAGAGATGGTTTTAGCCAGAGCACAGGTAAAAGGTTTAATGGATGCATTTCCTTTTTTTTCTTTTTTTTCTCAGTCTTTTAAAAATTATTATTGTTGTTGTTGTTATTGAAATAAATGGATGCATTTTCTGAAGTAGTCAAGAGACAAAGGTCTCTTTCCTTCTTAGTGCTGAATAAACTTGCTCCTGAGATTTAGTAATCCTTTCATTAAATAAAATCTTTTTTGCACGTTGTAGTATGCAGAGAGCCTGAACCTGGATAGTCAGGCTGGTCAGATCTCAGAAGCTAAGCAGGGTTGACCCTGGCAGATATTTGGATGGGAAACCTCCAACGAATTCCAAGATCATGATATGGAAGTAGGCTATGGCAAACCACTTTTGAACGTCTCTTGCTTTGAAAATTCCAGCAAGATTCGCCATGAATCAAATGTGACTTTTCAGCAAAAGAAAAAATCAGAAATCATGTAGATGAGTGATTGAGTGGGGTACATGGAGCTTGTGTGATGCAGTGGTTATATGAAACCCCATGTGCAGGCTTGCTGGGTGACCTTGAGCTAGTCACACCCATTGAGGAAATCAGCGTGGGTGTAAATGAAGTACAATTTGAAATATTTCGGATTTAGAAATGCGGTGGTTTTCTCTAACGCACTGGTCTCTAGCTGGAGAGTTTTAGCATAGAACTGGGCCAGGAACTTACCCCCTGCAGCCATATCTGTAGCACCAGGACTTGGGAGAATAAGTAGGATTTATTCACCATCCTCCAGGGAAGGGTGGTGAATAATCCAATAATAATGAAAAAGGACAGGCACATGAGGGGACCAGAATCGGATTCCTGGACGTTTGCTGGGGGACTTTGGGTGAGTCACTCCCTCCCAACCTAACTTGCCTGACAGAGCTGTTGTGAAGCTGGAGCTGACCTTGTATTAAACAGAACTGTTGTGAGGATAAAACGGAAGAGTAGGGAATTATGGACCTAGTGGGGACAAAAAGCCCAAGGTACAAATCTCTAAATCAGGGGAGGTCGACCTATGCTGCTCCAGATGTTCATGAGCTACAATTCCCATCAGCCCCTGCCAGCACGGCCAGTTGGAAATTGTAGTCCATAAACATCTGGATCACCATAGGTTGGCCACCCCTACTCTAAATGAACACACCTTGAGGGATGTCAAAACAAATCCTTTGAGCCAGTGATAGAATTCTGATACTGTAAATTTCTATTGGGGGGAGGGGGGACTTCCTAGCATTGTTCTCAAGCTATCAGTGTTGAAATACAAGATTGTGGTATTATGTTTTAAAGTGCAGAACCAGGAGACCCATCCAAATTCTATTATTACTATTTTGGCATTCATTTGTACGGTCCCTGTCATGGAGTTTCCAAAACTGGGTTTCTAGCCTATGTAGCTGTTGTATATGTTTGAATAAATTGAGTATCAGGCCATTAGTGTTAGGGAATTATATCTATGCCCAGTAGGAAATGTTGCTTGAAAGTAATTAATAGTCAGAACTGAGTCTATTTGCTTATCTCAGTTGCTTATAATTAATACTTTTAAAAATTATTTGTGTAGGCAATGAGTCATCAGGTGGTCTGGATCTCTATGGAGAACAGAGGCATTCTTCTTATCGATCCAGATCAGAACTGGAGTCTTTGAGATCTCTAAGCTATCAACACAGGTAAATTACAATTGATGTTGTTTTTCCTGCATTTAGAAAAAAAGCAGCATGTAGCTCAGTGATGGCGAACCTTTTCGAGACCGAGTGCCCAAATTGCAACCCAAAACCCGCTTATTTATTGCAAAGTGCCAATACGGAAATTTAACCTGAATACTGAGGTTTTAGTTTAGAAAAAACAGTTGGCTCTGAGGCGCGTTACTCAGGAGTAAGCTTGGTGGTAGTCGGAGGGTTTACTCAGAAGCAAGCCCCATTGCTAACAACCGAGCTTACTCCCTGGTAAAGGATCACACTTTAGTTCTTCGCATGAAAATCAGTGGGGTTTAACAGCGCTTAACAGGGTTACCTACACTGCTTTCCCAAAACTAGGTCTTAGGCTTAATTCTAATAATCGAGCCTAGCGGCCCAGGCCAGCCTAGATGTGTGGGGGGCGGGGGGCGACTTTGTTTGGCCGTGCCCACAGAGAGGGCTCTGAGTGCCACTTCTGGCACCCGTGCCATAGGTTCGCCATCACTGATGTAGCTTATTGTTCACCATTCAAACCCTTGCAGTGTGTTCAGAGGCAGCAACACCCCCACCCCCACTCCCAAGTACCAGATGATAGGGATAAAAAAAAAGCAAAGATCTTACCCCATGCTACGCCATGTGAACTCCTCCGAGATTTCTGCCTAGCTGATGTGTGTAATCAAATTGGACTTGTATCTGATCTAGATGTGCATATTCTCCATTGTTTTTAACTACACACATCTCTAGATCTCTTCTGTTTTATGACAGTAACAAGTTATCTACAAAATGTTACGTATTTCTCTTTGTTATAGGAAATACATTTATTTATTTAAAACAGTTTTTAGGCCACCAAACCACCCGATTCAGGATCTCCAAAATGGGAAATGTGAAAATATTTGAAACAAGAAAGAGCATTTCAATACAAATGTATATAAATATTTAAAACCATTTCATATTGTATGTATGTATGTTACATTTTATTTAACACATAAAAACACATCATTAGAGGAGGGCTAATAAGAATCAGCGAAGGAATGCCAAACAAAACAGTCTTCACTCACTGGTAGAAAAGGATAGATGGAAGGAGCTTCAGCACAAAAGGCCCTTCCTTGGCTTGCCACCTGCTGAGCCTCAGGTGATGGTGGCATCCCATTGAACAGGTAGGTTCATATCAGAGTAGGCGTATCAATAGTCACAACTGTGGAGATTGAGTCTTTCCCAACTCCCATTTATTCCACATTGTCAGGCCTTATGGTCTGCGTGGGGCTCATTGGTCCTTAGAGTAAGTTCTTTCCTTCCAGACATTTTAAGGAAATGTTAAGCACACTTCCGAAATATATTTGCCAAGATTGTAAGAACCCCACAGATCAACGCTCGTTCCAGTTTGTGTTTTCTTATATTCTATTTTGGAAATACGATAACATGTTTTTTTTCTGCAAAGTCTTGAACTACTTAGATATTTGGGAGCTGGAAAATAAATACTACCTTAAGGGGATTCAGTGAAAAAAAACCACTGCAATGTAGCAGCTGTCTCCTTCATGTTTCGCTTACAGCCCTCCCGGTGCTGTCTTGTTAACCAGTGTAGTCAATGAGATGCCAGCTTAGATGAACCTTTGGTTTCATCCAGTAAAGATGCTCTGCAGATTTAGTTATTTGATTGGCAGCTTCTTATATTATGACATGTGCTGAAGGCACTTTAGAACAGTGCCTTTTCACTTATATCTTTCACTAGCAATAAAGCCCATTATACAAGCAAATACAGTGGGCTCCAAAAAACTGTTAGTGGGTTAATGGCATCCTCCCCCCAGGGAGACCAACCCCTTCTGTATTTCGTCCTCACTTGGCCCCACAATGTACCACAGATAACAAAAACCTACCCTGATTATTCAAATTTTTAAAAAGTCAGTGTGGTGTAATGGTTAAGAGTAGTAAGATTGTTTCTCTCTCCATCTCAAGGTACCATGGTGTCCATACTGATTTAAGTCCAGTTTCTCTGGCATGTTCTCAGCTACAGAATTATGATCCTGACAGAGCATTAACTGATTATATCAATCGCCTGGAGGCTCTACAGAAGCGCCTTGGAACTGTACAGTCAGGTAAACGTTACTGTATTTAATGGCTATGCTCTGGTTTAATTTAGTTTCAGTTTCTTATGACCACGTTAAGTCAGCATCTGACCATTTACTTGACAATCTAGTTCATTGTAGAAGACATCTGATTATCCATGCTTATTTTGCAATCTGTATTTCCTTCTGGCTTTATAGCACCGTCTTCATACGCACAACTACACTCTGGTATCAGAAGATAATCTTTGCAACATCTTCATCACCGGTAGTGACATCAGATAAAATGCCTTCTGCAACTCTGTGCTCCTGCTGTGCTTCGTATAACGTGTTTATTGTGGGACCAACATGAACACAGCTCAATGATTGTATGCAGTTCACCTTGCAGCAACTCCACACTGACTGGAACTTATGTACATAGGCACTTTTTGTGGTCATTCAAGCCCGATCATTAAATTACATGTATATTTGTGGAATGCTAATTTAAACAATTAAATTATTAAGAAGTGTGTATTTATCAACGGGATGAGAGGATGAAACGTTTATGTATTAAGATTGCTGGATGCGTAGTTATGAGTGCACAAGACTTTCTGATGAGGCTACTTGAAGGACTTTTCATGATTTTATCCTATTTGCTACTGGCACTGCAGAGAGAATATCACTTGTAGAGACCTATTTTTGTAAAGGTAGAAGTTTTGAATTTTATGGATATTTTGTCAAAAGTACTGAAATAAAGATTTCATCCTTTTAATGCTCTCGAGTTTTAAATTGGATATGTTTTATAGGTAAAGCAAATTTGGGGGAGATGAATTATGCCTTTAAAAAATATTTTCACTAATCCACATCTCGCCTTAGTATTCACAGACATGCCATCAGATAAGTTTCCACCTATTTTATTTTTTTATTTCTTTTGTTGGATTTATATACCTCTCTATCCCTGAAGGGCTCTGGGCGGGTTACAACATAGTTTAAAACATTCCATAAACATTAAAAATATAAATTCTAATCAATTAACAATGTAAAAAAACACAAGATGATAATTAATGTAAGTTCATCCTTCCCACCTTTCCTCCCCCTCCCGCCAGAGACCAAAAGATGTTATGCTGTGCTCAATCAATCCAGCTGTCTAGTTGGAAAAGGCCTAGTAGAACAGGCATGCCTTGCAGGCCCTGTGGAATTGACATAATTCCCACAAGGCCCTGACATCACCAGGCAATTTGTTCCACCAGGCTCTGTTGGGTCGTAAAAGCCTTGGCTCTTGTCAAAGCCAGCCAGGTATCTCTCGGACTGGGGATCGCCAAGAGGTTCCCCTCCGGCGAACGGAGCCTTGTAGGGCACTGGTGGTGGCGAACCTATGGCACTCCAGATGTTCATGGACTACAAGTCCCATCAGTCCCTGCCAGCATGGCCAATTGGCCATGCTGGCAGGGGGTGCTGGGAATTGTAGTCCATGAACATCTGGAGTGCCATAGGTTCGCCACCACGGAGGTAGGGTAAATTATTTCCAGTATCATATGTTCTTAGGATGAGAGTGATTTCTTTATAACATATATGCAGACAGTCTGAATTTAAAGTTAGTGTTCCTTTGGAAATCCTGGTTGATTTGTATTGAACTTTTCATAAGAAAATGGATTACTCTGGGAAAGCCATAGTAGAATGAATACAAATTTAATTGCTCACCATGTCTGAAATGTAGGCATGGGTGATATATGCCTGAGAAGATGGTAAAAGGAATCTAGTACTGTAGGGAATATTATTTTTAAAAGGCTACCTGGGCTGAGGGTAGGGGCGGTTGGTGGCATAAAGGTAGGACTCCTGCGTTCCCCTCATGTTGGTCTCTTGAAAAGCTGTCTCAGTTTTCAGCTGTTGGAGAAAGACAAGAAGCCTCTCCCCTGCGTTGTGGTCCCAAGATAAATCAAGCAGCCACAGGCTTTTAAAACTTGGACTACCCACCCCCCTTATTAACCATTGTGTGGTCTGGCCCTTAAAGCTGTAAGTCCTGCCACATTGAACTGAGGCCTTTGCAGTTTAAGACAAGTTATGTGTCAGGTCATAAGAAATGCTTTCGATACCATAAATGACTGGATTGTGAGAGACTCGGGCCCTTTCCACATAGGCCAATTAAATCAGGATAAACCCATTAAAAAACCCAGATGGGGTGGTGGTGGAGGATTTTGCACAGATCCCAATGTTAATGCAGATCTTCTCCGTGCTCCCCCCCCCCCACCCCAGGTTTTTCGACAGTCGTGTTATGTGCAATTCTTTTATTTTAATGCGGCTGACAGTCACGGCTGAAACAGCCACGGCTGTGAGCCACGTTAAAACAAGAGAATTGTACATATCGTGATTCTCAAAAACCCCTTTCCCAGGTCCCATCTGCAAAGCCACGCATGGAAAACGGGCCGTATCATGGCTCAGGGGGCCGGTCCTACCTCGCAGGCATGTAAGGAAGGGGGGAAGTGCCTTTGTATGAAGGCGCGCGCCCCAGCCAACACGCTGGCTGTCCACGTGGCTTTTATTGACCCGTGCGGAAAGGGCCAAAGCTAGACTTTGGTCCTGTGTGGCATCCAGACCCCAGTGCAAGACAAATGCTGTTGCATCAGCAGAGAACAGTGATCCCGTTACTATAAGTTCAGCATTTATGCAAGTGAAAGTTTTCCCAAAAAGTTCAGCATAACCACATTTTATTAAAAACAACTTTTCAAAAATAGGATTAAGGCAAAAGAAAACTGAGAAGTGAGACTGTCAAGTCCTTTCTGTAGGCTTATAAATTTAATGTACCATAATGGGTGAGAGAACCTAAATTAATTCAGTGGGTTAGCATTTTCCCAGAGGTGTGGTGGAATTGAAGATTTATTTCTGATCACCACTTTGACTGACGACAAATTGAAAAATCAGACAGATATGTATACCTGAGGGTTCTTATGGAAGTCACATATATACATTGCTGCGTTTAATTAATTAGTAGGGTGAAATGAGCTTAAGAGTCTGCAGAAAATGTAGCAATGGCTCTATTACTGTGTATATTTTATTCAATTTCATCAGCCATATGCCTTACTTCTTACCAGACAGTTCTCTCCCTCTCTGTGATTCCTGTAGTTGCTGCCTCAAAAAACACGGGCAGAGTTTTCTACAAAGAGAGGATGAGAGTACACGATTTTGATGGGTGTTTTTTTAAACTAAAAAAGTGACCAATTTTTAGAAGGGACAACCAACATTTCTTCCAAAAACACAGTGATGCTTCGAAGTACTGCAGCTACCATTATTATTATTAGAAGAAGAGTTGGATTTATACAGTTTTTCTCTGCACGTGTCTCAAAGTGTTTACCAACTCCCTTTCTTCCCTCTCCCTACAACAGACACCTTGTAAAGTAGGTGCAGCTGAAGGAGTTCTGAAAGAACTGCAATTAGCCTAAGGACCTTCAGTAGGCTTCATATGCAGGAGTGAGGAGACAAATCCAGTTCACCTAATTAGAGTCTACCTGATCGTAACTGCTAGACTACGCTGGTTTCATCTAAACTTAAGAGCTGGCACAGTAATGCTCTGAAAGTTGGTATCACATTACTGCAGTGATTTGAACCCTTTTCCTAATGAGTCAAGAACACCAGATATTACTCTTAATTTGTATGAAAAGATGCAAGTCTGTGAATCTATTCATGATTAGTTTTGTAACAGAACATTAGTTTCATGTCAAAAATTAATTGAATTTGGATATTAAAGGTGCAAACAACGGTGAATGCACATTTAAATGACTCAATTAGAATATAAAGCAAGGGACAGACTTGCAGAACACACATTCTAAGAAACAGCTTAACATTCAGATCCTTCACAACAGTACAAACAGTGACCAGTCTCCCCTGGGACAACCTTTGCATAACTTGTCCAGAAATGTCTCTGCAGATTAGCTGGAGAGAGACACGTTATGTGATCTCCTTTTGTAGCTAATGACTGGGTTAGTGGGTGTGTGGATCATAGTGGTATAGTTGATAGTAGGAAAATAATTATCCACCAAATCAAATTCATACAAATGCAGAAGAGTCGACCAAATAGTCTTAATTTGAACATAAGCAAAATTTTCTCCGATACAACGATGACGACCTAAAAAAGAAAAGCCACAAACATTAGTTTGCCTAAATCAAACTGTTTGCATCTACAAATGTATACAGCCAGATACTGGACTTCTTATCTACATGGCTTAGGGTACTACTTTAAGTTTATATTTTGAAAAAAAAAATGCAAATTTCTGGTCAGTTCAACAGCCATCCCATCATACCCAACATTTAATTGACTGCTGGCCTGCATTTCCAGGCATTAACTCTAGAGGAGATCTTTCATTCTTCCAAGTGCAAGAAAATAGTAGAACTATTCAAGTAAAAAAACAGTGCAAAATAGATGTTGGTTTTAATATTTATCCATAAACTAGGCATAATTACTATAACCAACTTACCAGCACCAAATGGTATGTATGCAAACTTCTCTCCTGCTGCAACAGGGCTATCTTGGAGGTAACGGTCTGGTTTGAAGTTTACATTTTCTGTCCAACAGTCCTTAAGTCTGTGATTGACAGTCGGAGACACACAGACTTGATGTCCAGGTGGAATTGTATACCCCGCAACTGTCTGGAAGTGATTGAAAAGCAAAACTTTCTTGTAAAAGCTGTTTATATGCTCCAATACAGTTATGGCAGCCTTGACCTCACCCTGAGAGATGGCAGAAATCTGAACTGTTCTGCATCTAATTGATGCACTAATACCTGGAGCAAGCTACTAAAAAACAATAGCAGTACCATATTTTTATCATACTTTCTGCACGGAATGTCATCAACTGTGTCCCAACCATGATGCCTCACACCAAAAAAAACTTCCAGTTGTCCATGCCAGTGCAACCTGGGAAAAAAGTTCAAAAAAAAAAAAAAAAAACAAAGAAAACAAAAATCCTCCTGTGGGCTAGGGGGGTTATAAATCCAATAATGGTCAATTCTAGCTGCATTCAGAGCTCACAATAAGCACAGACCTCACAATTATATGAACTATACTGCGATCATACTCTAGTACTTTAGTGCAATGTCTGGATGCAGGCTGCTACATAAATCAGTTTGCTGGTAGGGATGAAAACTGATATTCTAAATCACTAACTTATAGCTTGCTGTGGTAGCATCATGATCAGCCAGATCAGTCTCTTCCAATAAATAAAAGGGAGAGCTCTCTCTATGGAGACCAAGGTATGGGAGCAGATAGACTGTTCATGGTTGGGACACTGCTTTATGGGGAACAATTTCCAAGAGAAAACAAGTTTAGGACATTTTGCGAAATGACATCGCAGACAAAGGGTTGTAATACATGATTAGTTTCAGGGTATGGTTTTTAAAACGCAGTAAGCAGCAGCTATCCCTGGCAAACAGAAAGATGGTGGCAGCTTGAGTTACCTCCAAGTTTACCACCCACACCCGCCCCCTCCCATTTATGTCAGTCAAACAAGAACAAGCAGGTTCCACATGTAATAAGGCTTTGTCAACAGCCTGACGACGCAAGGAAGCCAGAACTGTGCATGGTACCGGGAAAGGGGGCAAACGACAGAGAACTGGGATTTATGAACAAATTGTGGTCAGTTACACGTGTCTGGTGGATTAATCAGAGTACATGCAACAATCCACAATTTAAAGTGAAAGGTGAATGTAGCCTTCGTTTTTCTCTTGATGAGGTACAATCCATCTGAATGGACACAGTCTTTTTCACACTACAAGGACCTTCTCACTATCATTCAGGGAAGAGGAGAAAGATTAACTTCAAAACATGACAGCACACCAAAATATCAGGCACTGTCTGTTCTGCATTTGCACTCTAATCTCTCTTTTGGAAGAATGTCTCACTTCTACCACAGTAAGGGATGCCTTCTTAAGCTGATTGCTGATGCCAAATAAGCATGCAATAGTAATGTATTATATTTAATAACTGGTTATGTTAACTAACAATAGAACATCCTCCCACTAAATATTCATTGCAGGTTTAGCTAGATAACACTGCCAGAATGAGAAATCAAGTGAGTCAAAATTCCATTCATGCTATATTTCAATAAGAGCTGTGGACCAGGAATCGAATATCAACTTAGAAATGACAGGGAATTGTCCCATGTTCTCCCTGCATTAATAACACTACCCCATATTGCATAATTCCAAAATAGATACATCACTGAATATATACAAAAGATTCTTACTTGTGGAGTTCTAGCCATCCTCATCATAGTCATTATAGGAGGCCTGAGTCTTAGTGTTTCTTTCAAGCAGCTGTCCAGTAAACTCATATCTTTGAGCTAGAATAAGTAAAATACAGCTTGTTTATTTTCCAGAGTATTAAATATTCAAACTATCAGGTAGTGTGGTTGTAATTTCCTCTGCCATGAACTCTAGCAGTAAGCAGTAATCTGTATGGCAAGCATAAACTAACACTGGATGGTGTGTACTGTATGAAGTGGTTCTTAATCATATTATTATTTATTAAATTTAATAGACCGCCCTACCCCCGAAGGGCTCAGCATTAGCAGATACTTTGTTAATGGTGCATATGGGAAAACGCAGTATGTGCCATGGATACCAACGTATGATCGTCTCTCTAAAAGAGAAGGTTGCCAAAACATTCCAGTGAACAGAACATGTGCAGCCCTTCACATATAATTGCCTATCAGAGGCCCCTTCCACACATGCAGAATAATGCACATTCAATCCACTTTCACAATTGTTTGAAAGTGGATTAGGATATTCCGCACAGTAAAATCCAACTTCCAAGTGGATTGAAAGTGCATTATTCTGCATGTCCAGAAGGGGCCAGAGTTTTGCCTACATCAGTGCTTTTAAATCTCATGCTGGAATGATACCAAATTACACCCATAAATTGTACTTGCCAAATAGAACTCGCCCAACATTTTGGCTAAATGGCTATATGTGAGAAGGGGAGGAACCTGGCAGCATCTGGGACAACTGAGCATCTGCTCTTCCTGTTTTTTCAGGTATCTGAAGCCAAGGCTCAATCACAGATGTGAGCCGAAGGACTCTTATTATCCCAACTTGTGTCCATGGCCCTGTTCAAGCTATGCCCATCCAACCAAGGCAAATCTTAATATTGGCACCTGCCCCAACTGTGTACCATGAGCCTTTCAAGTTGTATATACTTATTTAAATTACACTCTTCTGCATACGAGTCGCTGTAGAGTGAACAGTCGTAGGATCAATCTGTGTGTACTTAGTACAGATACACACCAGAAAATTATATGCACAAAGTATTGTCGAAGGCTTTCACACAAGGACATAGGTAAGGGGGGGTTCTCAGGTTCAACCCCCCCATTACATGTCTGAAGCTCCGCCCCCCGTTTGTGTTTTTTGTATTTTTAGTGGGGTTTTTTGTTTTTGGCCTGTAGGGGGCACGGTTTTTAGGCTAGCAGCACCAAAATTTCAGGGATCTGTTGGGAGACTCTCCTGATGATTCTACCCAGGTTTTGTGAAGTTTGGACCAGGAGGTCCAAAGTTATGGACTTTCAAAGGGGGTGCCCCATTGTTTCCAATAGGAGCTAATAGAAGATGGGGGCTACATCTTTGAGCGTCCATAACTTTGGACCCCCTGAACGAAACTTCACCAAACCTGGGTGGTATCATTAGGAGAGTCTTCTAAAGATACCCTGAAAAGTTTGGTGCTGCTAGCTCAACAATTGCACCCTGACAGCAGGGGTGCACCCACATTTCCCCAGATTCTCCTTTTAAATCCACCCCCTTCGGCATGGATTTATAGGGATAATCTGAGCTCCCCAGTTTAAACATTGAAAGTGATGCTGCTTCAGGGTGGAGGAGAATCCACCCCAAAACAGCATCACTTTCAATGTTGTTTTAACTGGGGACCCCAGATTGTCCCTTTAAGGTGGATTTAAAAGGAGAATTTGGGCTCTCTAGTTTAAACACCATTGAAAGTGATGCTGTTTGGAGGTGGATTCCAGCATTACAGCAGCCACCCATGGGGGGGGGGGGAGCAAAACTCAGATTCTGCACTGGGCTCCATTTTCCCTAGCTATGCCTCTGCCCAGAGGGGAGGGCAGAAAGGGCTGCTGGCTGGGAGCCCAGTTAGTGGGAGGGCGGGGGAAGGCAGGGGAGTCTGCCATCCCTGGCCTTGGAGAGCTGCTTTTATAAGCACTGAGGCCGGGGGCTGGGCTTGAGGAGGCATGGCCATGCCACTAGGAGCGGGTGGGAGCGTGGCCCTGCCCCAACCCCCCCCATAAAAAATCTATACCTACGTCCCTGCTTTCATGGCCGGAAATCACTGGGGTGTAGATCCTTTGAAGATGCCAGCCACAGATGCAGGTGAAACATCAGGAGTAAATGATACTAGAACACGGCCATACAGCCCGGAAACCCCACAACAATATGCACAAAGGTTCCTGTTCATGGTTGGTAAACTGGTGCAACACTCAAACATGTATTTTCATTTGTGCTTTGCTAAAAAAAAAGTAACCTGAAAGGTTAACGTAACACTTAGAATGATAGCAAAGAGCATGCTTAATTTCTTAGTGTTCCTCACATGACTGATGAGATCAACTCAAAGAAGTCACAGCCTTCAGTGTGCAAAACGGGGGCAAGCCTGTTAACAAGATATTTTGGAGAGCATTAATTCACAGGCTTGCCATCAATTGGAAGCAACACATGGCAGGGTGGCTAAGAACTGCAAACTCTAATCTGGAGAACCATGTTTGACTCCTCACTCGTCCAAAAGAAGCCTGCTGGGTGACCTTGGGCTAGCAACAGTTCTCTCAGAACTCTCTCAGCCCCCACCTACCTCATAAGATGCCTGTTGTGGGGAGAAAGTGGAATTGTGATTGTGAGATGCTTTGTGGTTCCTTAAGGTAGAGAAAAGTGGAGTATAAAAACCAACTCTTCTTTACTGAACACAGACACAAGTGACTGAAAAGATAACTTAGCCCATCCTACTTTAATTTCTCCTTTTAATATCTGCGCCTGAAGAAAGGAGCAGCAGTGGCGTAGTGGTTAAGAGCAGGTATACTCTAATCTGGAAGAACCAAGTTTGATTCCCTGCTTTGCCGCCTGAGGGGGGGAAGGGAAAGGAGTTTGTAAGCCCCTTTGAGTCTCCTGTAGGAGAGAAAGGGGGATATAAATCCAAACTCTTCTTCTTCTACAATTCCTTATTCTTCTAATAATTCTGCCTACAAGTTTCAAGAATGTACAATTGTATCATCCTTTCAGAAAAACATAAGAATTCCAAAGCCCCACAAACCTGATCATAATGTAGTGGAGGGAAATCATCTCCCCGCACGGCTTTTTGCTCCCGATAACACTGTTGCTGCAATGATTTGTCTCTTGCCAAAAAGAAGCCGAGCCAAGCACTTGTGGTTGAAGATGTGTGCTGTCCTGCTAACAGCAGCCCAATAAGCAATCCCGCAATTTCATCATCTGTCAAGGGACGCCCATCCCTAGGTTACAAAAGGGAAAACTACAGGTTAAACATGCACCTTGTTTTACTGCGCCAGAACTGTGCCAAAGCAATGAAATCAGAACACAGCTTTCCTAAACTAATCTACTCCTTGTGACCAGGTGGTTTCAAACGCAGATCGAAAGAAACAAGCAAAACACTGTACAATTTCAGGTTGCTATATCCTTCTCAAATTCAACATACAAGATCCAGGGACAACTGGACTTCTCACTGACCATTTCATCCCGTATTTCCCAAGTTCACACAGGATAGTGAAAGGATGAAGGATCAGTGTCAGGACCAGAAGCGAATTCTTCTTGTCATGACATCACTGGCAGTCCAACCCTTCCTCTGAGACACCTTGCCTGGGGATCTGTGCTGGTTCAGCAATGGCCCTTTCCGTCCACGGGCAGAATACAGTGCCCCAGGGATGGCAAAAACGTCGTCCCCGTTATATTAGGATCAGGTCCTGGCCACCCCAGAGCAGTGTGAAGCCGCTGCTTTAAACCTTGCTCATCGAGCAAGGTTTCTGAAAAGCGGCATCTTGTCGCCGGCGTGGTGCAAACCGCACCGACGGGAAGACGCTGCTTTTCCCATCGCCTCCACTGACCTGCCTGCCCTCCGACCCTGGAGGTCGGAGGGCAGCATGGGCACGTCCCTGCAGCCCTCCAGAGCACGCAGGACAGGAAAGTCAGTGGAGGCGACAGACCAAAGGTGGCTCCATGTGGAGCCACCTCTCTGGTGTGGCAGATCTGCGGGGCTGCTTGCACGCTGCCGTGCGAGCAGTCCCCGAGCCTCCACTGGCATAATTTATGCCGGTGAACAGTCAATGAGAATCTGTGAACGGTCAATGAGAACGGACCTGTGAACAGTCAGTGAGAATCTGACTTTTCTTTTCTTGGAAAGAGCTTTTTAACTCTTAGGCCGGTGGAGGTGTATTTCCATTGCCGTGCGGAAACAGCCTAAGAGTTAAAAAGCTCTTTCCAAGGCCGTTTCCGCACGGCCCATTTATGACGGCCTGGGGGCGCCAAAAAAGGCGCCCCCAGGCCGCCGTTCGCACAGGCGCCGCTGCTGCGTTGCAGCAGCGGCGACCTGACTCTTCTTCCCTCCCCCCAGGGCGGCGTCAAGCCGCCCTAAACAACAACCTTTTTAAAGGGGTTGTTTGCGGGAGGGAGCGTCTTCCTGCAGCGCGATGCGGCTTAACCGGGTGTCACGGGAAGACGCTGTCTCCCTCCGCTCTCCGGCCCCACTCCACGGTGTCCTCCTCGTCACTGCGGGGCGTCGTAGACTACCACACTGTCCTCCGCAATCGGAGGGCAGCGTGGGCGGGGCTGCGCACGCCGCGCAGGCGAATGCAGGAGGGACACCGCGAGTGGGCGGGAGGGCGCAGAGGCTAATCAGGCGCGTGCAGCAGCCGATCTGCCATCTGCCAGCCTCTCCGCTTTCTCCGTTAGCATGCTTCAGATGCGAACGGGCTTATGCCTCTCACACTCGCGCTCTTGGCGGCGTGAGCTTAAGGCGAGGCCGTATGAAACGGCCCAAGAAAAGAAAAGTCAGATTCTCACTGACCGTTCACAGGTGCTGTTTTGTTTCATGTTTGTTCAGCTGCGCTTATTTCCAAACTTGTCCCAGTTATTTGGTTCGGATATACCATTCTCCTTGATAACATGAATTCTCCAAAAAAAGGGCACAAAATTTCACAACTGAAAGAGTGATGGGTCAACTATTATCTTCTAATAAAAGAGGTAACGCCTGCTTCTGATCTATATTTCGGAGCAAAGGAAAAATTTAAAAATTCCTAGGTTCAGAAAAATGGCAGCGTTCAGAAATCGCGTTGCACAAAGTGTCTACACTACCCGCATTACAATCGCATACTCTATCAGACTGTGGTATCTTAAAACAACTTCCTTGAAAACTCTAGAGGGTAAGGTATTTACGTGCCCCAACATAAAGGCATGCCTATACCAATAGGCAAGTATGAACTGTGGTCGGGAAGCTGGCTAGGCAAAAGAATACTGACTAATTGAGTAAAACAGTCAAATCATGCTGTCAGGTCTAATCATACCTAAATAAGCGTTTCTTAATCATGCTCATAGCTTCTTGTTTGGTAACTGGATGAAGGGCGGACTGAGACACTGAAGTTATTGCTTTACCAGTTTTCCACAATTGGCAACATAATCTTCTCTCATCAAGAATCCCCATAATTTTAACTTCTAGCTTTTTCTAAGCCTCATTTCTCAAGGTCTGGCCCTACTGTTTCTTCAACGGTTTCTTATGAACCACACCCCACTGGACTCAAACTTTTGTCTACCCCAACAACATTACATACTTGTAGGTGACATCCAGTAGAGTCTGAAGCATGTCATCCTCACTCTGCAAGGACTGCCGTCGTTTCTGAATTATTTTATAGAAGATAGCCTTTATTTCTCTGTGGGCTCTATCTCTTCGTCTGGAAGTGAAAGCATCTAAGTAAGACTCAGCAACTATAAATACTTAGTCTACAATTCTGATTTTATTCATACTGATACAGTCTTGAGAGATTAGTCCACCTTACTTCCTGAGATACATGTTGAAAGACGAACAGGTCCATGCGTCTTGTGGGTAGGGCTAGTTTACAAGGTATATAATTGGAGGTGGTTCAAAAGCCAGCAACTGAGATGCAGTGAGGAGGCAGCAGGGCATGTGGATAAATGTATGCCTTAGAAGTGCCTAGCAAGATACTACAGTTCAGCGAGCTCACAAAATACTTGTTGATTGACAAAATGTCACTCCTAAACAAGTTCTTTACAAGAAGTCTGGGAAACAAACTTAGTAAATGTAAAGAGGCAATTGACAGCAGAACCAGTTTTTGACCCACTGGGACCGCAAAGTTGGTAACGAGTAAAAACATGAAATCCCAACAACATTAAACAAAAAATAACAAAACCATCCAGTAGAAATAAAAAAGATTAAAGAGCTTAATAGCTAGAGAATTCAGCACATTAATCCACACTATCCACTGTTTCAAAGGCCCTATGAAATAATTTTTACTAGACTCCTGGTTTGTTCTTTACTAACAGCCAACAGGCTTTTAATATGCAAAAACCAATCTGAAACTTACAAACTGGTACAATCCGTGACCTATGAAAATTAAACAGATGCTAAGTCACCGTTTAAGCTGAATCATGTTTCAGTAAGACTGGGTGTTGCTAACAGCCAACTTTACAATGGTATGAAGAAAGCAAATTGAACATGATCTGGATCAGAACACTGGTGAAATGAAGCATCCAAGGAGACAACAATGTAATTCCAGACAGGTAGCAGTTGCCCAACAGACTCATCTTGGAGTAACTCTGCATAGAACTGCACTGCAGGAATATTTGAAGACCTTTTATGTTTACTTGGAAATACGTTCGCAAAAGGGATCTAGGATACTGACATTGTAGGGATGAGCTGCTGACCCAGCAGCACCGTAAGTAGAGTGCTGGAACACCGGCGCTCCTACAGTCTTCTGGTCGCACCGCTCCCCCACCCCTCACCCCCCGATGAGTCACGGGTCATGAACTGCCTGGCTCACAACCACCGGGTGTCCCAGACAAAGGGACAATGGTCTTGCCCCCAGGTGAGGATTAGGCCCAGACGCTGATGCTCCTCTCCGCACGTAGCAGCCAGGTGAGATCATGCATCACATGATGATCTCTCAGTCTCCCGCTCTCCCGCTCTCCTGGATTTCCCCCTGATCCGCCCTTCTACACGCCCCCGCTATAATCATAATAAAAGGTGCCAGGAACCAGCACGCGGGAGAGTCGCTAGGAACACGGACACCCGCGCTCCCGCTGCTGGCGCTCTCCACCAGATGTTATCACCGCGTCTCGTCTCGTTCTTGCGCTGACCTCATGTGGGTAATCGAATTACACAAGCTGGTGCCGAAACCCGGGAATCCTCGAACCTCCACCCTGCTTACTGTCAAGCCTGGGAAAGGGTCGCGGTACCGGCGCGTCCGCTGGATCGCAGCATCCAGGGGACTCCACCTCTCGGTACCGCCCGTCCGGCTGGATCGAAGCGCATCCAGGGACTCCGAAGTTCCCAGGAACACTCTCTCTGCGTCTGATCGAACCAAACGGTAAGTATGGGAGCTTGCAAAAGCAGGGCTTATGACAAGCATCGTTAAGCGGAATTGAAAGCGCTTAGCGAAATGCTGCAGGGTCTCCATAAAGAGAGGGGAGCTTGGCGCAGAGAATTGGTTGAGGAGATTGAAGCTCAATGTCCATGGTAATTCCCAGAAAGCAGGACATTGAATCGTCTTAAGGATTATGGAAAAACATCGGGCGCACTCTTCACACACAGAGCCTGTCGCGCGCCGATATCACTGCTACTGACGTGGAGGCAGAATGTTATGTATGCGCCATCGTAGCTCAGTAGGTTCATGTATGGCTCCCTTTTAACGCTGTAGATCGCATTCCTTTCGACTCCTTCAGCTTCAGTTTCACCCCCCCTCGGGAATTTTCTCTATCCACTAAATTGGACGCCTGTCCTCCCTCTGCCTCCTCCTTTGCTTCCCCTGCCTCCCTTCAAATTCTCCCGCTGGCTGCGGCCGCCTCCTCCCTTCGCTCCGCCTTCATTTTCTAAAGCCACTGCACCTCCGGTCGGCTTTATGCGTAATGGCGGCGGGTTTCAAAACCCTAACAGAGCTGCATCTAGCCACGCATCTGCAAAAAAGAAGGAAACCCTGACGGAGAGACGCATGCCCGACATCCTTGCCATGTATTCCGGATCCACTACTACGAAGATAACGAGGGGGAGGATGGCATCATCTCGGCGAAGTTGTCGAGTACCGCCTGCTAGGTTATAACATATTCACCGGGAGCTCCACGCAAGGTAATGCGGGATCGTTAGGAATCACCAGCCCCTATATGAGAGGCATTGTTGGAAGCGAGTCGCCAGGAACCACCTAATGGTTCCGGAGGAACCTGGAAAACCACTGCTTACGCATGCTTTTAAACCCCGCACAGTATGTGATCTGGGGAAAAGCAAGTATTACGGCCAGCAGTGCATAAGCAGAGGGAGCAGCCTCTGGCGGCGCTTCTACACCGCCCGGCGCAGCTTTAGCCGGCTGCGCAAGCTTTCACTCAGCCCTGCAACGCACAAATTGTCCTGCCGGAGGCCACCCCACGGTCGCTTCTCTGGAATGCTCTCTACAAGGCGCTTTTTTTGAAAGTCCCCAGCACCGGACGGCCAGCCCAAAAGCTTTTCTAGCGCTCCGGCAGAAGCCCCAGGAGCCCTGTGCCGCACTTGGTCGCGGAACAGGCTCCAGGAGGCCCCTCAAAAGGCAGGTTGACAACGAGGGAGGTCCAGGGCTAACCTCGCCTTAAGCGCCTTGCCAAAGAGAACGCCCTCGCTGAGTGCCGCCAGTAGCAGTCAAGCAGGTCTAGGTAGGAGGACCCTGAACTGGCTGACATGCTTAAGGCTTTGCCAGGATATCGAGGTCTTTCACTCATCAAGCCAGCCTTCTAGCCGCAGCCAGCTTCTCCGGGCTGCCAGTGAGACAGCCCCGAGACGAAAGTGGGGTTTCCACCAATTGCAACAAGCCAGGACACTTCCATAAGGGGATTGTAAGGTTGCCGCGTTAGGGGGGGGGCCTACATTGCCCCATCGTACGGAAGGGGGGTCTCCCCAGAGGGCGGCGACCCCCAGGGAGGTCTAAGACCAGGTGCTCCCAATGCCCGGGCTGGGAGGCCCGCACCGGGCATCTCCCCAGCTCCGGAACCAGAGATCCGCACCTCAGAAAACCCTTCCCCCGGAGCTCCCCTAAGGGAGATCTTTGCTGCTCCAGCTCAGTGTAGTGATCCCCCATCCCCACCCGGGAGAGACCATTGGGCTGGTCTTGCCCAAAGCTTCTGCCAGCTGAACAGGGATCGCTCATCATCCCAGGGGTCATCGACTCCACGCGACCTGAGGAGCCATCCACATCCAGGTGTGGACAAATGCGTATCCCGCAGGGAACTGCCAAGGATTCATCCGATCATCCTGCCCCCCTCATGCTTTCACTTTCGAAGTCTGATCTAAGTTCAGCTTAATCTAAATCCTCGGTTGCTTGCTCCCCCCCTACGCTCTATACTCTCCCTGCTCTGCTAACCCCTTCTACTTCCAAAGTCACCATGCCTGCCTCACGCCAGTGCCCTATAGAGTGGCAGGCATTTCAAAATCTCTGCAGAGTCCACAGTCACTAGAATTGCCACCACAGAAAGAAATGCTTGTGACTGGAAGAGAACGCCTAACATTCTTGGCACTATGCCCAGTCCAGTCTCATTAACCAAAGAGGGACTGCCGCTTTTGAAGCAACCCTCCTCTTCCTCAGAATGCCCCATAGCCAATCTACAGGACAATGAGGGCATGGAAAGGGGAAGATGCTACAAGACTAATGGCGCCTTAAGCCCAAAGTCCTTCAAGTGAAGAAGTAGAAGCCCCCCTTGGTCTCCCTCTCCAGCTGTAAGGTTCAAAACCGAGATCTCATAGCCTCTGAGCCTGTGTGCAAGCCCTAAGCTCAAAGCTCCCAGTGGCAGCAAAATCGTCAGTACCTCTCAGGGAAGAAGTAGGATCGCAGCCTGCAAAGGAATCGGCCCTGCAAGATCCAGAGAGCAAGACCCTCAAATCAGAGGATGCAATCCTCCTCATTACTTTATATGTGCTCTGTATGCCTATATATGTTCTGTATGTCTCTGCCCCATACTCAGAGAGACCCCTAAAGTTTTCCCCTCTATAAGAGGGATTTTTCCATTGCTTCTAAGCTACGCTCTTGTGCCTCAATTAAAGTTTTTCTCTCTTTTGATTATGTGTGCCAGTGTCCTGAAAGGTTTCACCCATTACAGCATCAGCCTTGCAGCAGGACACAGCTTCGGCGCATGTTCTCTATATAGGGATGCCTAATGGAGCTCTGCTTCGAGTCATGCCTCCATCTTAGTTGCCAACCCTCAAATTCTTCTTTAAAAGCTTTTCCCTTGGAGAACCCTTTTCTTTGGCTGTCTGAGCCTACATTACCACATCATGGCGTAGCACTGAAGTTTATATATGGAGCCAGGATTATTTCCGTGCTCCCACATTTTCCGGGCTGGGAACACCTGGCTAGTCACAATGCCTGCAAGGGCTCTCTCAGCCACACTCTACCTTTACACAGCCTCCAGCTGTGAAGGTGCAGGAAGCGAAGTTCAAACCGCCCCAATGGGTCTCCTTCTTACAGGAGGGGAAGGTAAAAGTTCCAAAACCTCCCCCCCCTTTTTCTTTCTTTCTGCGTGCCCTTTGTATTGTCTCCTGAATTCACTCCCTAAATTCCGGCCCAGGAGCTGTTCCCTCCCTCCCTCCTTCAGCTTTCTTCTATTTTTCAACCAGCAAAGGCATGGAGGGCCAATTGGCTGACTGGCCTCCTCCCTGGATTAAAATCTGGGTCCCATCCTGGTACCAGCACTGCCAGGACAGGCCCCAAATTAAGGGGTTGCTGCACAAGCCACAGATCCACTCATGATCTGGTGGGTGAGGAGTGGTGTTTTGCCAAAGCGCAGGGCAGCGACTGTAATGAATTCAGCTTGCAGGCCCTGGCGCTCGACCCGGCCGCCTCTTAAGGAGCTGGCCCCGGCGGGCAAGGCATCTCCCCAAGATAATAGTCGATCCCCTGAAATTCAGCACCATTCCAGCCTCTCGGCGTTAACCATCAAGGTCACGGTAAAGTACATTTTCCCCAAGCGAAGAAAGACCCTCCCCTTTGTGTGTGAAATTTACCCCTAATCGCCCTTGATTTAACGCTTGTCTCCGGATGCATCCATCACCCAAAAGCGCATCCAAGCCCTCCTTTGTGTTGCAAATTGGGCATGCACACCCACAATTCCCTCAGGGGTCCGCTAGCCTCCCTCCTCCCTCGGAGGCTCGGACTCTCGCTTTGACGCACCCTGATGACGCTCTGAAGCCAGCTTCCATCAGGGATCGCCTACCTCTGCCCTTCCTGTCAAACAATTCTAAAGAGAAGAGGAGTAGGGCGCCCCTGGTAGACGTTTCTGCATTCAGCAATAACCTTCACGCAGGCTGCAAAATAAAAGCCTTCTTATATTAAACTCTAACTCAAACAAAAATCCTCGATCTTTGACCTCCCGCCTCTTTTTCTATCCTGGGCTTCTAGGAAACTACAGAGCCTGGGCGGGACCATCGCCCCTCCCATAACCTGGGAAGGGGGTGTGTTTCTCTAGTCCTTCTTCCTACAGGTCCCCTGTGGGATTCCGACTAGCGCCATGAGCCGGCCAGCCCATGGAATGGCGCCTAGGAGGAAACCAAATTCCCCATCCCGGAGATGGAACAGATCTCTCTCCTGAGAGGATCCGGCTCCAGCGGCCCCAACGGGAGACGCTTCGCCGCCCACCGCCTCGGGATCACGGTCCAAAGACTTTACGGATGACCTGCGGGGGATGCCGTCAAGGCAACCACCAGCCAAGCTTCGAGAGCTGCTGGGCGCCCAGCAAGGCTTATCCCTGTGACACCCGAGGGTTCTCTGTGCGCTGCCATCTTTGCGATCATCACTGCCAACTCCGGCAGTCACCATTCTCTCGCCTGAAAGCTCTGCTGCCTCTCCCTGGCCGGGCGGTGGTGCAGTCGGCCACCCCTGATGAGCTTCTGTGGACCAGACCAAACATCTGGGGAGCAATTCGCTGCCGCCGCCAACGCTTTCGGGTTCTTCTGCCTGGGGCCAGCTTAAGTGACTCAGGAGGTTGACGCTTGTGTGTCGCTGCCCTCATCTGCAACAGCCATTCTCTCTCCCTCTCTGCCGCCCCCTGGCTGGAGTTTGAAGTTGCAGCCAGGAACATTCCTGATAGGTTAACCTTTTGGAACTCTCCCCGCTGTTTTCCAGCCACCTGATTGTTATCGGAATATGCCTTCTCCTCGCAGAGCCTTGCTCGTGGAGAGTCACTCGAACTTCTGGCAAATGCTAAAGACTATCAGTAGCTCTCTCTCTACGTTCTTGAGAAATCCATGGACTCTACCACCATCGCTCTAAAGGCTTTGGTGGCCAAACAGCAAGAGCCGTGCATTGGACAATTATGCAGCCATGGGCTGCCCCCCTTTTTCCTTTCATCACCTAGCCTTTGTATTGTTTGTATTGTTTGTATTGTTTAGCTATGTTTATTGTTTCCATCTACATGATGCCCTTTGGAGCCGACCTCCAAAGGAATTATTGAGTACTTCTGCCTGGGCCAGCTGATCATGGAAGTTATTGCATGCTTTAATTTTAGAAGTTATGTTATATGTTGTTGTTGCATCCGTCTGGCGGAACTCTCTGCTGCCGCCTCACCATCGTCCTGCCTCAGGCTCCACCCCGGAAGCCCACGCTGGCTGCCGCCCTCTTCCCTTCGGCCCCCCTTTTTGCCGGAGCGACGCTGTGGGCTGCTCTAGCCAAGGCGGAGATATGTTTCCCTCAAGGACTTCCCCTTGTGGGAATCCCCGGACTTATTTCCTTGTAACACTAAGACTATCGGCCGCTCTGGCCCTGTGCCCTTGGCGAAGTCCACCTCAATTCTACCTCAATCTGCCTTGGATGCTCTGGTCTCCTCAGCAACAGGAGCTTCGCCAAGCTTTACCTTAGATAATCGTGGTCCGCCGCATTGATTGTTTGTCATTGTTGGGATTCATAATGAAAGTGCATGAGCTGCTGTGATACTGTGTACTACTGTTCAATTCTTCTGCATTGGTTTGATTGTATGCTTTATTATTGAGTTTGCCTTGCTCGATGCATACATCTACTTTTGCCTGTAACGTGTGCAAGAAACCCTTTGACTTTCCCTTACATCGCAAATTCAAGTTCTAATGTTGCACAAGCAGCTCGCCAGCTTGGCCAAACGGGCGGAGGAGGTGAGCGTCCCTTTAAATCGCCCCCTTCTAAAGGTAAAAAAGGAGGAGATGTAGGGATGAGCTGCTGACCCCAGCAGCACCGTGGTAGAGCGCTGGAACACCGGGCGCTTCCTACGGTCTTCTGGTCGCACCGGCCTTCCCCCCACCCCTCATCCCCTCGCGAGTCACGGGTCATGCGAACTGCCTGGCTCACAACCACCGGTGTCCCAGACAAAGGGACACAAATGGTCTTGGCTCCTCCCCAGGTGAGATTTTCAGGGGCCCAGACGCTGATGCTCCTCTCCGCACGTAGCAGCCAGGTGAGATCATGCATCACATGATGATCTCTCAGTCTCCCGCTCTCCCGGATTTCCCCCCGATCCGCCCTTCTACACGCCCCCGCTATAATCATAATAAAAGGTGCCAGGAACCAGCACGCAGGAGAGTCGCTAGGAACACGGACACCCGCGCTCCCGCTGCTGGCGCTCTCCACCAGATGTTATCACCGCTGCCTCTCGCCTTCTGCTCTTGGCGCCTGACCTCGCTCAGTACACCCACTACAGACATTAGTTTGATTAACAAATTGATTATCGGCTGATTGAGTTCTTTAGTACCTGAAGCTTGGCAAAGGCAACCATTGTGGCAAAAGCCAAGCGGCAGGTGTAAATCCCCCATCCAGGTCAGCATACAACTGTGCTACCTTCTCATTGAGGATACTTCTTATCTCTTTCCCATGCAGACAGTGGCTCGCTGTCAAAATGATTAGCTCTGAAAGTGCTTCAAACAAGTCTGTGAAAAGGAGGAAAATACATAAATTAAAGGAGGAAGTCAACAGCTTTACATTCAACTTCATAATCTGTAACATTATTCTAATGCACAAAGTAGATCTGTTACATTTTTACAAAGTTGTCTGGACCACTGGGATTCTTCCATATGTCATATTTTGTGTGTGTGTGTGAGGGGGTCACATGCGAACAAGTGACAACTACTAATGTAGTTACATTTGCCTTCAGAAAGGGAAATTTCTCAAAGATGAGGGGGATAGTGCGCAGGAAGCTGAAAGGGAAAATCAAGAGAGTCAAAAATGTCCAAGATGCTTGGAGGTTATTTAAAAACACAGTCACAAAAGCTCAGCTGGAATGTGTTCCGCAGGTTAGGAAAGGCAGCGCCCAGTCCAAAAGAAAGCCACCATGGTTAACAAGGGACGTTGAGGAAATTATTAGGAAAAAAAAGATGTCTTTTAGAAAATGGAAGTCCAACTTAACTGATAAAGAATACCAGAGAGAACACAAATGGTGGCAAAAGAGAAGCAAGTTAGCTGTAAGGGAGGCAAAAAAGGATTATTAGGAACACATGGCTGTGAACATCAAAACCAGCAACAAACAGTTCTTCAAGTACATCAAAAGCAGGAAGCCAGCAAGGGAAGCGGTAGGCCCGTTAGATGACACAAAGGAACAAAGGGTGTGCTAAAGCAGCATGACAGGGAGATTGCAGAAAAGCTGAATGAATTCTTTTGCATCTGTCTTCACTCCAAGAGGAGGTGTAGTGAAATTTCCTGCACCTGAACCAAGCTTCTTAGGGAGGCTTAACTGGAGGAACTAAACAAAGATAGTGGTGGTGACAAGGAAGAAGTCTCTTGGCAGCCATTGATAAATCTAAATGTTACTTCAAATCCCCTGGGCCCAGGATTGTGGCATTCACCCAAGAGTTCTTAAAGAGCATTCAAGCATGAAATTGCTGATCTCTCCCTACACTCTTAATATGCAACTTATCCTTGAAATCAGGCTCCATCCCTGAAGACTGGAAGATGGCTAATGTCACACCAATCTTTAACAAAGGATCTAGGGGGGATCCGTGGAAATTATACAGGCCAGCTTCAGTTTGACATCTGTTCCTGGTAAATTAGTAGAATCTGTCATTAAAGATACAAAATTATAAAACATGTAGAAAAGCAAGACCTGCTTGAGAGAAAGAGTCAGCATGGCTTTTGCAGAGGCAAATCCTGTCTCTACAAACTCTATACTAGAGAGTTCTTTGAGGATGTAAACAGGCATGTGGATAAGGGGAACCAGTGGACATTGTCTACTTGGATTTCCAAAAAGTGTTGCTTTTGACAAAGTTCCCTCACCATGAGACCTATTGGATGTAAAACTCAGCAATGAAGGAATAAAGAGGGGAAGTCCTCCATGGATTGCCAAAACTGGGTTGGAGAAACAGGAAGCAAAGAGGCGTGCGTAAATGGGAAATTCTGCCACAATGGAGAGATGTAGGGAGTGGTGTCCCCCAAGGGATCCAGAGATTGGGACCAGTGCTCTTTAACCCATTCATAAATGACCTGGAAGTAGGGGTGGGTAGCGTGGTGGCCAAGTTTGCAGATGATACCAAATTATGTAGGGTGGTGAGGAAACCACAAAAGGATTTCGGCGCAGGGGAGCCCCAAGCCGGACCTTTGATAAATTAGAAAGCGCCGCTTGAGGGCATAAGAAATGGCAAATGCAGTTCAATGCTAGCAAAATGCAAAGTGATGCACATAGGGGCAAAAAAAATCCAAACTTCACATACATGCTACAGGGGTCAGTGCTAGCAGTCACAGACCAGGAAAGGGATTTTAGCGCCTCTTAGGTTGATAGTTCCATGGGGAATGTCAACTCAATGTATGGCAGTCTGTGAAAAAAGGCAAACTCTATGCTGGGGATAATTAGGGAAAAGGAATTGAGAATAAAACTGCAAAGATTGTCATGCTCTCTTATATAAAGCTGTGGTGCTGACCTCGCACTTGGAGTAACTGTGTGTTCAGTCTCTGGTCGCCACATCTCAAAAAAAGGATATTGAAGAGATAGAAAAAAGTGCAGAGAAGGGCAACGAGGATGATTGAGGGACTGCAGCACCTTCCTTATGAGGAAAGGCTGCAGCGCTTTGGGACCTTTTCTTTAGTTTGGAGAGGAGACGCCTGAGGGGGATATGGATTGAAGTCTATAAAATTATGCATGGGGTAGAAAATGTTGACAGAGAGAAATTTTTTCTTCACAATACCAGAACCAGGGGCATTCCATTGAAAAATGCTGGGGGGAAGAATTAGAACCAATAAAAGGAAACACTTCTTCACGCAACGTGTGATTGGTGTTTGGAATATGCTGCCACAGGAGGTGGTGATGGCCACTAACCTGGATAGCTTTAAAAGGGGCTTGGACAGATTTATGGAGGAGAAGTCGATTTATGGCTACCAATCTTGATCCTCTTTGATCTGAGATTGCAAATGCCTTAACAGTCCAGGTGCTCGGGAGCAACAGCCACAGAAGGCCATTGCTTTCACATCCTACATGTGAACTCCCAAAGGCACCTGGTGGGCCACTGCGAGTAGCAGAGAGCTGGACTAGATGGACTCTGGTCTGATCCAGCTGGCTTGTTCTTATGTTCTTATGTTCTTATGGGGTGCCATCAAATCACTTCCAACTTATGGAGACCCTATGAAACAAAGACCTCCAGAAAGTCCCGTCGTCAACAGTCTTGCTCAAGTCTTGGCAACTGAAGGCCGTGGCGTCCTTGACTGAGTCAATCCAATTCATGTTGGATCTTTGTCTTTTCTTGCTGCCTTCAATTTCTCCCAGTATCTCAAAGAGGCAGCTGTGACGTCTTTCTTGAACAAATCTTTCTTTACCCTATCAGCTGGCAGATCTACCTTTTGGAGCATGGTGTTCAATTGCAAGGAAGGTAGGAAGCATAGGTTTTGAATGATACCAGTTTTCCGAAGCCATTTCAGCCTTGTTTCTGATCTGGTTTAGGGAATGAAATGGCTTTGACTGCAATAGTGTGTGACGTGTATTGGGAGAAACGACATGAGCAGTGAATCCTTTTTTTAAAATCTTCAGTAACATTAACCATGACATCTTTCTAAACCATCCGTCTGACCAAGAAGTTGAAACCCATTGTATACCTATGTTTCTACTTAACGGTTAGATTCTAAACAATGGTGCTAGGGAGTTGCTGTTCGGTTCTGTGTCAGTTCTGCTGTATGACATTCTATCTTGTTCCCCCAATACTATTTCCCATGACCAGCCATTCCTTTTCTCTAGATGTCATCAACATATGACCTAAACTGATAAAGGGCTAGATGAGAGCCAGTAAACTGAAACTCAAGTGCTGTTAACAGACTGTGAAAGAACAGAAGTAATACTGAAATTGTGCTGCAGGGCCTGCACTCTAAGTCAACAGTTTGCAGCTTGGGGACATCTACAGATGTGTTAGCAGTTGGATCCCTCCTCTTAATAATGGCTTCTGGAGGTAAGAGGTCCTCTAAGACTCTAAGGCATCAGAGCAGGGCACTGCTCCCAAAACAGACTCCCCTCAGAGATTGGGAACCATTTTGTTTCAAGCTTGGGCAGAAAGGGGTTGGCAACTGAACTTTCCCCATAAACCTAGAGATGTGCCTGGCTTAACAATGGAACCAGCTAAATCTAACTATGTCACTTTAAGGTGATTTAATCAGTGCTCCAAGCAGACCATTACTCACTCATTCCTCTGATCAATCAGCACAGAAGAAAACGATCCAGGCATTCTTCTCAGAGCACACCATATTAGCCAATTGGTTAATAAACCATTAAGTTTTTTCAAACCTCTGGATAAGGAATCAATTCCTCGGTTCCTGGCAAAACACCTCATACCACCTTAGTACCCTTTTTAGAATATAAAACAGATATTTTGGCTCAATTATGTGTGTGTGTTCTTGGACCTATCATACACACCCAATCTGTTCTGTGGGCTTCCCCTCGCTTCTAGAAACATGGGTTGTTTCTCTCTTCAGCTCTGCTTTTGTGGATGTTGTCTTCAGGACTGATAAATATCACCCTATCTCCTAAAACTATTACCACTCTTCTTTAGTATCTCAGTTAGCTCTTGTAAGCATTTATGTGTGCCTTCCACTCTTTCCATCTTTCTCTCCAATAAAGATTCTTTTTCTAGCTCAATATCAATCTAGTATTTACAGTGTTTCATTAGGACAATCTCTATAAATGTTGGTCTTTTTGAATCTCGGTTACCCCTTTTCACACAGTCTCCCACTCAGCCTCCAAGCTAAGTACCCCTCTGTCCAATTCTCAAGGAAACTACCTACTTAGGGGAACACATTCAGCAGTTCTGTGGAATACACAAGTGGTATCAATACTTTCTTTTGCCATAAAAAGGAATGACCTTGAATTCCTCCACTGTGTTGCATACTGTACTACAAATATAGTAAATAAATAAGAAAAAATAATAAGAATGCCTAATTTGTACAACTGATTATCAGCCTAGCTCAAGAATTTATCAGCAATGCACTACTGACTTCTAGAATTTCAGCGTACAACTTATTTGTCTGTTGCAAGTAATTAAAAATTTAATATGACACAACACCAATCATACCTCCTTCATTTCACATTCTGCTTAAGCACAGCTTCCCGAATTATATACCTACTTCTTTCTCCCTTTTCTCCCCATGTTTTAAAATATTCCTTTGTTTCTTCTTCTATTATTGGTACATGGTTTTTAAATTGTGCTACATTCAGCCCACTTTTCAGCATCTTCTTTTGTTCCAAGAATACCTTCAAAGATAAACAAGATGTTACACAAGACAAACTATTCTGCTTGCATAGTCGATCCAATTAAGATGGAATTTCAAGTCCAACTGATCCCAGTATTGGCACAAGCTTAATTTCCCCAAGGGAATCAACTGGTTGAAAACTACTCAGCTTCAGCTGGATCATGCCCACATATGTTACTAATGTTGGCTCCACCCCCCTCCACAAGATTTGAACTGTAAAATAATAAATGCAGTCTTACTGATAATCATCTCTAATGTCACTCTGTAGCATGCTACTCTGGGTTCTATTAGGTTGGCTAATGCTGACTATCAAAAGAACGTGTTATTGATGTCGCTTCTGTTATTCTGCTATTGTGAAATCTGTTTCATATTATTGGTATTATTCAATGTTATTGGGAATCACATAAAATGAATTATTTAGCAATACACATACCGGGTTGGGCACATCATATGCAACTCCCTTGCCAAACACAGGTGTAGTTAGACGTGAATACACATCCTCTGCGTTCAAATCTTCGTTTTTACTATTGAACAAAAGAGCAGCTGCATCACTGCCCAGGAGGTAAGTAAATGTCTTCCCCACCATCGTGAAGCTAAATACAGGTCCATACTGTAGGGAAATCAAGGATTGGGGAAATGGAAGAAAGACAGGAAAAAACATAACTGTAAAGAATGTCCTTTTTAACTTATAGCAAGAATCACACCATGAGAGCTACTCCTGTGATCTGCAATTGCTTCAAGCCCATACATATGCGAGAAAATATGCTCAACATCATGAGGTCCAACCTGATTAATCTACTACACCCTATTCAGGATAAAGACGAGAGCTTGATTGGAGATCAATCCACTGCTTCTTCCTGGAACTTCTTCAATTAATTGCTGCCCAAGACATTAGACTTGTGCCTAACATCTTGGACTGCCATATACCTGCATTCATGTGTAGCGACAGCCATCCCTCCTTACCTTTCATTTTATCTCTTTGACCTCTTGACTCCCAGCAAAAAGATTCGCTTGCATATACTTTAGAAACTTGGAATGACTGATTTGCTGTAAGTTCTTGTTAGTAATGACATCGGAATGCTTGGTATTATTTTGACTGTTTCAGATTCAAGACAATATGAAGCTCAAACATTCGAATTAACCTTATTTACAACAGAATGTTGTCAAGGTAAAGACTCACCTTTTCATAGGCATTTTCCAAAAATTCAATTGGACTTTTCCCGAATGCAATTGCATGTCCCAAAAAGGGGATGTTTGATGGTATGTAAGGAGGATAATTCTGCAAAAAAATATTTTAACAGTATTACAGAGAACAGTATTACAGTATTACAGAGAACAGTATTACAGAGAACAGTATTGCATGGCCAAGAGCTTTTCAGCCTAAGTAAAAAATCATGAATGAGGAGGTACCATTTGCTTGAATAACCGGGGTGCTCCACCAAAGCATAACCGGGGTGCTCCACCAAAGATCCTGCTGCATTTCATAAGCTACCCTGTGTACTACTGAATCTATGCATACAGATTTACTCTTCTGGAGAAAATGGATACTTTCAAGGGTGGGAGCTGCAGCACTGTATCCCATCTGTGCTCTCCAGTCTCTACTACTCAATCTCCAGGAATTTTCCAACCTGGAACTGGCAGCACTACCCCCCATCCCCAGTCAACAGCAGGGGGATTGGGCAACCCTATTCAACCCTTCCCCCTTTTCACACCACACCCCTAAATATCTAAAATGGTAGCTGAAATCTCCCTGAGAGACACCTTTCACTGGGAAGAAAAGATGTGCCAGACTGCACACTACATGCACTCTAGGAAATCCTCCCTTTCTTCACTTTTTTGCACCATCAAGGTTCTTCACTTTTTTGCACGGTCAAGGCAAACTCACTGCAACCCCTTGGGGCAGGGGTGTCCAGCTCTGGGGCCGATGCTGGCAGAGACTGATGGGAATCGTAGTCCATGAACATCTGGGGCACCAGAGTTGGACTCTCCCCTGCCTTAGGGTTTTTAAAGCAAGTTAAGTTCAAAGGTAGTTTGCCATGGCCACTGGATGCGAGACCACCACTTCCCGGGTGGTGTCGCAGCCAGAGCTGAGCCAGCTTAGGCGTTCTTATCCCCGTTCCAGAGAATTTCTAGTATGCTTTGGTACTACGACACGTGTCGCATAGTTTCCCTGAGAGGAACTCCCAATCTCAGACCCAAACGCACAGGTGTCAAACTCGCGGCCCTCCAGATGTTATGGACTACAGTTCCCATCATCCCTGGTCCGTAACATCTGGAGGGCCACGAGTTTGACACCTATGCCTAACGTTACGCCGCAATGTGCTGGGGGAAAGGAGGCCCTTCTTACCTCGTGGCCGACGCTGGGCTGTTTGCGGCTGCGAGAGCCCACCTGAAGAAAGTATCCCAAGCTCAGGGCGAGGAAAGCCAGCAAGAGGGGCAGCGAGCTACCTGCAGCCTTCTCCAGCAGCGAGCCGCCGACGTCCCACGCACTCGGAAGCACCATCTTCGCGCCCAAGGAGAGCCGGTTATTCACTGCATCAGACGGGCAAAACCCGCTCCTGTTGTGGCTGGGCTGATCTCTGCTCATCTGACGTACGATGCGCCGCCGCCAATCCGCGATCGAGCCGCAACGGGGTGACCACGCATTGGCTGCCTGGCTGGAGCCCTCGGTCGGCCAAGGAGGACGGGGAATCCTCGACTGTCCAATCCTAACGAGATGTAGTCTAGTTAAGCCCGTTTATTTCCAATGGGTAACTCTGCTTAAAATAGCCAATCGCGTGGGATTGCCAATCGCGTGGCGTGTGGTCACCGCCCCCTCCCCACGGCTGTGTTCGAGTCGGGGCGGGAGGGGCGCCAGATAAGAAACGCGGCACCTTTGGAGGTCGGACGGGGTTCAGCTGGCGGCAGGTTCCAGAGGCACATTTAGGACAGGGAGCAGGGGCTGTGGGTGAGATTGGGGAGCGAAGAGAGGGGTCAGATGCAGGAGGAGGGGGTCGGCTGGTGGGGAAATTTGGGCGCGAGGAGGATGGAGAAGATCCAGAAAGGGAGAAAGAAATGGGGGGCTGAGGGTAAGATTTTAGGGAGACGGAGGAGATGCGGGAGGGATGTCAAGAAAGGCTAAGAGAGATGGGATGGGGTGTGTCCCTCTTGCTGGGAAATCCCTTAAGAAGAAGGAGGTGGAGTGGACAGCCCTTAATTGTCCTTAGCACACAAAAAAAGGTACCTATGTGTAGTATCCACTCGACATCATTACTGCCCCCATTCTACAAAGGGGACATAGTAGCCATTTGATACGAGCTCATATAGTCACTGCTTGTGTGCTAACACTTCCCTCCCACAATTGATATGTCAGTCAACTGTTATATCATCAAAAAAACCCCACCTGAATTCATCAGAATTTTATCATCCCAACTGTTCAATTTGTAAGAAGATTTAAATGAAGGTGGAATGAAAACTGGTTGAAGGAGCATTAACGGCCACATTCCAAAGGGGCGGCCTGAATCTTCCGTTGGGAATGGTGTGAGGCCAGCCTGGCAGATTTGCCCTCCTTAGGCACTTGCCCCAGCAGTAAGGGGTGAAGCCGCTGGTAGGTGGCACCCTGATCTTCCACAATGGTGGGACACAGCACCTATGTCCCTACGCACCCATTGCTGCAGGGGCATGGCTGGAGAGGAGCCAGTGCTAGTCGACACCCACCCAGTTGTGTTGGAGTCCAGGGCTTAAGAGGTATGCCATCTATTCAGGGGCATAAGTCCATTAAGCTCAATGGGGGCTTCCCAGTAATTTAGCATTTTAAGCCTCCCTACACTGCCAGGAAGCCTCATTGAGAGCAGTGGGCTGGTGCAGCACTGCAGCTGGGCACGGAGACTGTTGGGTGGAGCTGTAACTATTTGAGATATGCAGATGACATCAGTTACTGGCAGAAAATGGCAAAGACTTGAAACAACAAAGCAAGATGACAGCTGAACATCAAGAAGACAAAAGTAAGGGCTACTGGGCAGTTACTCAGCTGTGAATAAATTGAATTTGTTCAGGAATTTCTATTTCTTGGCTCATTCATCAATTAAAAGGAAGAGTACATCTATGAAATCACAAAGAGTTTGAGGCGCAGAAGGGCAGACATGGAGGAGCTAGGAAAGTTTCTTAGTGTGCATCGCTAGCAACCAAAATCAATATAATTCATACTATAGTATTCTCCATTAGTAAGTATTTTATGGTGTAAAAGTTAAGACAATGAAGAGAGCTGCCAGAAAGAAATTTGATTCATTTGAAATGTGATGGAGGACAGTTAAATGGATACCATGGACCACCAAAAAGGCAAATCTAAATCAAATCAAGCCTGATTAGTCTCTGGAGTCCAGAATCGCTGTGCATTTTTTAAAAATTGCTTTTTGCCATTATAGTTCAAAGATCTTCACTGTGTCCTAAGGTACACCATTTCTGAACATTGTTTCTGAACAATTTGTTTATTTTAAAGGCCTTCTGTTAAGCAGGGCTCCTTTCTGAAATGTTGAAGAGTCAGCTATACATAACCTCACTCCCTGACATTTTGTGACAGATGTTCTGTGGTTTTGGGGACCCAGGCATAAGGACTTGACTCAAGACAAAAAGGTTGTAAGCAGTATTCATCAGAAATCTCTTACAATGTAGACAAAGAACCAGCATTCCTACTGTAGTCATATATTCTAATCAGGTCACTTATCACTTATTTATCTGTATTGGCATTCTAATCAGTTAAAAATATTGTACATACCTTCATTCAGTCTGAATTGTCAAAATCAAGAACACATTAACTTGTAAAAGACCCATTCAAATTTCATGAGTTTTTTAAGGCAATTGTAATTAATTAAACTCAATAAGTTATGTATTCCTTTACTCAATTAATGGCACAAATCAATTGAATTGAAAATATAAGTTTTATTCACTCTTCAGAACTTCACTATTCTGGAACAAAGTTTTAAAGCTTTTATTTTGTTCGTCAGATAATACATGCCGGTCATGGTCAGAACTCTGATTAGCTGGTCTGTCATGGCATCAGGGGACAAAGTTTCATTTTCAGTTTTCCAGCGGTCTAGTGCCTGTGTGACTTTCTCTTCTATTGTAAGAGCTCTAATGGAAAATCAGAGAAAATACTTCGCTAAAACAGTAGGTTCAGATCAATTTTATTCCAGATTGAAGAACAAGGAGACAAAATATTTAAAATACCGCTTAATGAAAGCAATTCAAATAATCCTATGAAAAAGGCATGTTGCATATTTTACTAACCTGTTGTTTTCAATAGATTTATATACATCATTTTTAAGTTGCAGTTTTTGGCAAAAAAATTCAAAATTTTCAAATGGTACGTTGCTAGCAATTGTCTTGAGTACACTTTGCAGGATCTTCTCTAGAAGGAACACATTGCCAATGTTAAAGGACAGCATTTTTCAGTAATAAAATATGTAAAATGTTTCAGTCTTTAAAAAAATTCTAAGCAGTTTAATTCTTTAAAATGTTGTGTCATGGGCAGCTCAAAATGTTGGGATGTGGGCAACTCAATCCACAAGCATCCCTTAATAGATGCGGGCAAAACATTAGGAGCAAAAACTACCAGAACCCGACCACACCGCCCAGAAAACCCACCCACAACATATCGATTACTCAGTTGCGTACCGGTAGCTATAATGGGGACATCCGGGGACAAACGCCCTGGGTGTCCCTTGGTGAGTCATGTGGGGAGGCGGAAAAATTGCCCCCACACTTCTGAGCCACCCACCACACACCCCTGGCAGGCCTCGGCCAGTTGGGCCAAGTGAGAGGGGGTGGGCCGACGAGGAGACTGAAGCCTGACCTGCGCAAGCCAGCCAGTCAGCCAGGCCCTGCCCACCCCCTGCTGGAGCCTGGGCTGCGCGTTGGCTGGAGCCTGGGCTGGGTGTCAGCTCAGGTAAGTGTGTGCGGAGGGTCAGGGGGGACCATTGCTACCACCAGGCCCGGGGGGCGCCATTTTGCCCCATTATGCCTCTGCTATTACTCAGTCTCATTTCAGACAGCCAATTCCCATATATAAGTCTTGCTGTTGGATATTAAAAATAAGTAATTCAATCTTATCAATATTTACTTTATAGCCTGATACCTCAGCATATTTTTATGGTGTTTTCCAGCTAGATTTCAGCAAAAAAACACTTTTTTATAATGTTGGGGATCAATTTTCACATAACTGATATTCTGTGTGTCTAATTGCACAATAAATGGTTCAAGAGCAATGTTAAATAGCAGAGCTGAAAGAAGACACTCCTCTGTCTATGGCAATAGGACAGCACCGTGTTGACACTAAAATTAGCCGTAACTGTAGAATATATAATTTTTGCTCATTTTTAAAAAGAACTTCTGAAGCCAAAAGCTTCAAGGTGTATAAGTAATTGCAAGACCTTGCAAGAAGGCTTTTACCTGTTTTCCTGACACTAACAGGAGAGGTCTCTTATTCTAGACCAGTGGTGGCGAACCTTTGGCACTCCAGATGTTATGGACTACAATTCCCATCAGCCCCTGCCAGCATGGCCAATTGACCATGCTGGCAGGGGCTGATGGGAATTGTAGTCCATAACATCTGGAGTGCCAAAGGTTCGCCACCACGGTTCTAGACTGATATTAAAATAGATCTGCATTTCATTTTGCAACCTTTCCCTTATTTCACAATATGATAGTAGATCATTATCAAGTCTGTCTCCAATTTTTAGGCTTAACTCTTTCGAGGACCAAATTAATTGAGGAGCCTGATAAGTGAAAGTATTTTTCTCAAACTGACTCAATAGTCAGTTCTATATTAAATCCTATACATGAGCTGGTGTTATATGGTGTTGAAAAAAGTGTAGTCTTTTATTGTGTGAAACATCTATTCAGTTTAACATTTCAATAGCCTTGAACATACAGGGCAAAGTGGAAGTACTGTATTGTTTTCCAATGTATAGCAATAAATTTCACTACAAACATTCCACTGGAAGTTTTTAGATAACCACCTAAGAAAATTTTGCTTGGGCTACACTGTTTGCTGCAGATATTGATGAAAAGCATCTGCTTACCCTAAATCCATCTGACATATACTCTGCTGCTCTTATGCATGAGGAGATGAGGAAATAATAGAGGCATCATGAACAGAGATGCAAGAAATATCCAAATAAGGACTCCCACTAGGGCAGTGGTGGCGAACCTTTGGCACTCCAGATGTTATGGACTACAATTCCCATCAGCCCCTACAATTGGCCATGTTGGCAGGGGCTGATGGGAATTGTAGTCCATAACATCTGGAGTGCCAAAAGTTCGCCACCACGGCACTAGGGTGAGAAAGTCAAACGAAGTGTTCAGCAGTTCCGTCAGGATGTGAATGTTCCATGATTGCAAAGTTATTGGGCCATGGCAACTGCCCAGCAGAACCGGAATGGACAGAGATTATTGCTTATTGGCAGGTGTGTAAGGAAAGCATGAACTGCAGAGCCTAGCAATAGATGGCTGGTACATGGATTTGTGAGAACTTGTGAGAACATAAAGTCGATGTCTCACAAAGCAAGCTGGATAGCTGAAGAAAGGCTGCCATGTTGAAGATCTGCCAGATCTCAGGTAGGGTTCACAAAATTATATATTAAAAAATCAGGAGTGTCAGAATCAATGAAAAGTGATCAGTTAAATTTATTCGTAACTTACCATCTCTTTCATCTGCACTTTCTAAAATGCGTGTAATGGGGAGCATTTGCTTTGCTTTGCAGACTTCCAGTGGAGGTCTAACCAGAGCATTTCCATCAAAATTTATATCTTTCAATGACTGAAGAAAGTGCAGGTCACTTGGCAAAGCTATCAACTTATTGTCTGCCAAAACAAGAATACACACATTACTTTAGCACTCTGTTTTTCTCTTTCATCATAAATAAGCAACTGAAACGTCCTGTCAAAGAAATATTTGGCATATTTGGAACTGGGTTTGATTCCCCGCTCTGCCGCTTGAACTGTGGAAGCTTATCTGGGGAATTCAGATTAGCCTGTGCACTCCAACACACGCCAGCTGGGTGACCTTGGGCTAGTCACAGTTATTCTGAGCTCCTCAGCCCCACATATTTCACAGGGTGTTTGTTGTGAGGGGGGAAAGGAAAGGAGTTTGTAACTCCCTTTGAGTCTCCTACAGGAGAGAAAGGGGGGATATAAATCCAACCCTTCTTCTTCTTAAACCCCACCAGCAGCACCAAGTTAAATATTTGGAGTTTTGGTGGCATATGGAAAGGGGGAGGTTAAGAAGGAGGAAAGCATAGGTGGATCCAGCAAGGCAGAGATAAGAAAAGCAGAGCTGAAGGGGGAGGCCAAGCAAGTAGGAAATAGGTTATTCTGTACTAGTAATTCCTCTTTAAATATACAGAGCAATATCCTACTTTAGGCTGAAGCAGGGGTCTGCAACCTACGGCTCCCGCTCGCCAGATGTTCATGGACTACAAATCCCATCCGCCCCTGCTGGCAGAGGTTGATGGGAATTGTAGTCCATTAACATCAGGAGAGCCAAAGGTTGCAGACCCCTGGGCTGGAGGAAGTTCCTCCATCCAAAGAAGCAATCTTCTACATTTAGTGGTTTTCAGTTGGAAGAAGGCTTCAGACTTTGCTTAATAAAATGGTAGGATACAGGCCAATGTCTTTTCACTGGGTCAATGGCAAAATCCAATCTAATCAATCCTAAAGAGGGAATTTAGTCCAGATACTTTTTCTCTCTCTCTATTCATTTTTGTTACCTGAAAGCAACGCTGTCTGGGTTACCCATTATGTGTATTATCAGTACAGTGGACATTTAAATGCTTACTGCTCAAATCCAGGCGCTGTAAATTGCGGAGTGAAGAAAAGTTCTTGGGAAGCTTTCTTAAACAGTTGTCATTTGCTATCAAAGTGGTCAAAGTTTTAATCTCCCCTAATGCTTCTGGCAGTTCCTGTAATTCATTATGAGATACATCAAGTTCTTTCAAGGAGCTCAGCTCAGATATCTTTTCTGAAAGTTGGTGTAGCTGAGAATGGAAAGGACAAAATGGTTACAGTACTTATAAGTCTGTCAACCCTTAACCCGTACCAGATCCTGAACCTGTGGCATTTGTAAGTGATGCAGAAAAGCATATATGTCTGCTGCCTCAGGATAAAAAGGCAGGAAAAAAACCGCTTTTTTTTCCAGTTGTGATATTAATCCTCCCAGCTTTTTCATTGCAGTAAGCTTTATATTTCTTTATTTGCCAGCTAAAATTTTAACAGATTATCTACTTTGGCTCTTTTTCCCCAAATATAACTGGCTGTTTCCACACAGATCTTTCGCTCAGCCTTGACTTTCTTACAGAAGTGCTCGTTTTGAGATCAACCACATTCAAGGGTCAAGGGAAATTATATGCAGCCTTTTTAGATCTGAGTAGTGCATTTGATACAATTTCTAGAAGTATCCTATGGTCAAAATTAACTTATCTCCAAATGGAGCCACGATTACTTATGCTTATTCGTAAACTATATAGCAACACCACTTGTCAGGTCAAATTAGATCAAACTGGTACATTATCTGGAAAAATTCCAATCACCAGAGGGGTCAGACAGGGATGCGTATTGGCACCTCATCTCTTTAACATCTACATAAACGATCTTCAAAACCACACCTTTTAGCAAAGTTTTTCCTCAATGGCCATCCTCCTAAAATTGGACAACAATGGTCCCGCTCCACTCCTTCTTCTATGCTGACGATGCTGTTATTTTATCCCAAACATCCATTGGACTCAAAAAAGATATCTAAGAAGAGCTTTTTTGACTACTGTGATCTCAACAAACTAAAACTAAACAGTGAGAAGGTCAAAAAATAATTGGGTGATTTTCCAAAAAACTGGCGTCCCTTTCCTGAAAAGGGTCAAACAATATTGAGATCAAGCAGGTACAATCCTTTAAATATTTAGGGATCACTCTTTCAATACAATCTAAATGGTCCCTTCATAGATCCCTGCTTTTATAATCTCATCAACCAGGACGCATTCTACGTCTGGTGCATAATCCAATTTTACTTCACGGAAAAGGAAAACCAATCAGTAAAGCCAGCCGTATAAAAAATTTCTTTCTTCAAGCAAAGTTGTTGCCTCTTAAAATCCTCTACAGCATCCCATAATTTGGATAAGCGATTTCGCAACGTGATGTTGAACAAATCCAAGCATATTTTCTGAGAAGGATTTTGGGAGTCCCGAATAGTGTCACCTATCCAACTTTTATGTCTCGAAGTTGGCCTCATATGTGGAAACAGAAGCTTGATTGCCACCATAAAGTATTGGCTCAAAATACATTTTTTAGATCACTTCTGCAGGTGATATAAAACTCAAACCTTTTTAAAGCACAATTTTCAATTCTATTGGTTCAAAGTCATTGAGAAACAAAAAATCAGAACCATAGGATTTTGATTAGGGACTATGTGGGGACTGATAGTGAACTGCATATTTTCAATCAGATCCGTGAAACACTGAGGGATGTGGAACATCATTGTTTCTATCCAACAAAGGCAAGGCTTCGTGCATGCTCTCCCCGCTCCCTCGGAATACAACCAAGTTACAGAGCAAGAGCTAAATATCTCTATCTCTGTTATCCATCAACCAACGCCGTAGCATTCATGCTAGCACTACTCAATATTTTCCCATCAGCGGAAACCTCAGGGAGATACCTCCAGATCCCTAAACATCAGAGACTATGCCGTTGCGGATGTGGATCTATAGAAACCATAACCCATATTCTTCTGGAATGCTGGGTTTCACTACAGTAACCTGCGCATGATTTTAATTCACCCTCTGCTGCTTCCAAGACTTGAGCACTCCAAGTTCCAGACCACTCGCTTTCTGCTAAGTGACTGTAATCCATCGATCACCTTGGCAGTGGCTAAATTCTTGGAAAGCATTTTAAATACCCATATTTAAATGTTTTAATAGTTTTCTCTTTTAAATGTTTTAAAAGTTTTCTCTTTTCTCTTTTAAATGGAAATAATTTGTATGCCATAAAGGTTAAAATGAAATGAAATGATCAACCACATGATACCCTGGTTTGTCCTGCTTCCGTGTTCTCCCCTGCTTTCCCAAGTTTGGATTAATTTTTTCTGGAAAGATCACACCTTTGACACTGTGTGAAGAGGATGGACAAGCGTTTTTTTGCAGGTGCTGCTCCAACGGGTGCCAACCAACCTCCATGGTCACCATTAAAATCTATTGTAGTATTGTACTAGGTCTCACCTTTTGTTTGTTAACAAAATTAAGCCATTAACCCTTTTCCATGTAAATCTATAAGGCAAATGTGCTGACTGCACCTGTTTTTAATGTCTTCGTATGATTCAGGTTGTCCTGACCTGGATAGTCCAGGCTGACCTGATCCCGTCAGATCTGCTAAGCAGAGTTGATCATTGCAAATATTTGGATGAGAGACCTCCTAGGAATACCAGGGTTGTCATGTGGAGACAGGCCATGGCAAATCACCTCAGAACATTTCTTGCCTTGAAATTCCCACCAGGGGTCAGCATAAGTCAGATGTGACTTGATGGCCCAAAAAATGCTGCAGGTTGTACCTGCTTTTATAAGCCACCCTGCCCACTCATTTGACAATGGAAAAGATGTTGTAGAAATATCCTAATAAATAATGTCAAATAACATTTAGTAGTGCAATCCATGGGAGGTAAATTGGGGGGGGTGGGATTAAATGGAGTTTGGGAAGCAGCACAAAGGCCCACAGATGCAGGTGCCCACTCCACTGGCATAAAGGGCAAATGCATTAATGGGGGAGGGGAATACTATCACCAACTATCTTTAAGAGTGCAATGTCAACATTAACCCAAACAAATTCAAAGATACACACGTTGCACTCTGGCTGGGTCTGCTCTTATATATTGATCTTATATTTAATTGTTCCATTCAACACTTCTATTAATATTTACATTTCCTTCTCAATAAGACATCAGTCTTTCAACTCTTATAATTAAACATTAATAGTCTCTTAGTCCATTCAGTTCTCTATTTAGAAAACAAAGCTTCAGTTTCACATATTCATACAATCAGTAACCAAAACTTCAGTTTCATGTAGCAGTTTCATATATTCATACAATCAGTAACCAAAGCTTCACTTTCTATATAGTCCATAGAAACGCCTCGCGCAGAGTAGAACGCTTTTCGTGCGTCTTCCTTAGTAATATGCGTCCATATAGTTCAAACAACTTCCATCAGTTCTTTGAGTGCTCCTAATGGGTATATCTGAAATTACCAGATTACACAGATACATAGCATATTCTGGAAATCAAAATTATGCCTATTCCCTGGTTTTCTGTACCATTCCACCTCATCTATCTGTATTCCCATTACCACTGGCTCTCTCATTCAGAGTTGCCTGCTTCCATCTCTGCTCTTCCGTTTAAATGTCTCTTTTTTTGCTGACTTCATAGACTGAGCTGTTACATGTAAGACAGCCTTTAATTGAAACCACCTGTGCAGCTGCCGTCAATCTTACAGATGACATGCAAAATCCAGCGGTTTTGGTTAAGACCTATTCTATCGTCTGAATTTAAAGATATATCTATTTTCCATTTAGGTAACAACTTTTTTTTTCCATTGACTGCTCCCCTCTAGAAAATTTCTTCTTGCATATGATATAATACTAATAAAACGTAGGTCCATTTCACTGTGTTGTAATTCCTGGAAATGCTCCACCAAGGGAGCTTCCTGCTTGCCAGTTCCGATGCAACAGCTGGTCAGCTCTGACACAATCTGACATTTTTCCTTGTAACAAATGTGCACAGTGCCAATGCTCTCTATCAACTGCAACAATTGATATACCTGGATTAAATTTGCAATGGCGATTGAACTCATATACGTCATGTGACACACGGAGATGTATATATACGCATTACGTTTCTGCCCTTGCCCAAAACTTCTATATTGGCCAAAGACGTTACGCCAGATTAAGACCAGGGTGGGGAACATCGCAGTTGCATCAGAACTGGCAAGCAGGAAGTTCCTTTGGTGGAGTATATATTTCCCAGGAATTACAAACACAGTGAAATGGACCTAACGTTTTTGTGTATTATATCATATGCAAGAAGAATTTTCTTGGGGCAGTGTGGAAAAAAGTTGTTACAAAATGGAAAAATAGATATATCTTTTAAATCTTCCAGACAGATAGAATAGGTTCTTAAACAAAACGTTTTGGATTTTGCATGTCATCTGTAAGATTGACGGCAGCTGCACAGGTGGTTTCTAATTAAGGCTGTCTTACATGTAGCCTCAGTCTATGAGTCAGCAAAAGACAAACGGAAGGCAGAGATGGATAGCAGGCAACTCTGAATAGAGAGCCAGTGAGTAATGGGAATACAGATAGATGAGGTGGACTGGTGCAAGAAAGATAGGGAATAGGCATAATTTTGATTTCAGAATATATGTATCTGTGTAATCTTAATTTCAGATATACCCATTAGGAGCCTCAAAGAACTGATGGAAGTTGTTTGAACATACGGGCATACTGAGGAAGACGCACGAAAAACGCTTCTATAATGCTACGTAGGACGCTTCTATGGACGACATAATGAAAGTGAAGCTTTGGTTACTGATTGTATGAATATATGAAACTGCTACATGAAACTGAAGTTTTGGTTACTGATTGTATGAATATGTGAAACTAAAGCTTTGTTTTCTAAATAGAGAACTGAATGGACTAAGAGACTATTAATGTTTAATTATAAGAGTTGAAAGACTGATGTCTTATTGAGAAGGAAATGTAAATATTAATAGAAGTGTTGAATGGAACAATTAAATATAAGATCAATATATAAGAGCAGACCCAGCCAGAGTGCAATGTGTGTATCTTTGGAGGGGAATACTATGCCAGCAGCAGGGCTATGTACCATTCCCAAAGCAGAAGCTGCTGTGTGTGCCAACCTTCCTCCACTGTGGGAGCCTGCGCTGGCAGAGGAAGGGTGTTGGTTCAGGGGCATTCCTCGGGGGTGGGATTTCGGCCCAGGAATGCTCCCTATGCTGCCCAGGAACTTACACTACACTTTAGTGTGGCCTAGGCCTTTGGGCAGCAATAGGGGTTTTCAGATCAGCTGGGGAGCTTTTTAGTTTTTTAAGCAACTTGTGCCACCTGAAACTCCTCAGAAGGCAGCACAATTGTGCTGCAGCAGTACCATCCTTGGCACCTGTGGACCGCCTGCCGCCCCCCCCCCCCCCTTTATGGATTGCACTGTTTATCACTTCAATTCCTTTTCCCTTTTATAAATTAAATTACCAAGACAATTTTCTTTGAACTAATATATTATTACAAATATGAATATGTGTACAGAAGATAACTACATAAATATAAAAGCAGCATCTTACCTTGAATCCGTTTTTTTGGCACAATGTTAGCTTCTCCAGTGATGCAAGTTGGCATATTTCATTTGGAAATGATGCAAGATAATTGTTTGACAAGTTTAACTCTTTTAGTTCTTGCAGCTGACAAACCTCTGAAGGTATGCTCTCTATTTTATTTTCTGAAAGATCAAGACTCTTAAGTTGGTCAAGAGCACATAACTCACTGGGAAACAAAACAAATTTATTATGATGTAAGAGTAGAACTTTGAGAGACTTCATATTTATAATACGCTTTGGGATACTGCTTATTGCATTGTGACTTAGGTCTAAATAGCTCAGGTTGGTTAGAGAGCATAAGTGTATAGAAAATGAGGACAATTTGTTCTCACTTAGATTTAGATACTGCAGGATTTTAATGAACCTAATTTCAGTAGTTATTTCAGAAATATAATTTCCACTGAGATTTAAATGTTTAAGAGCTGTCAGTGCACACAATCCAACTGGAAACAAAGCCAATTTGTTGTAACTCATGTCAACTTTGGTCATTTCTTTACAACTTTTTATTTCAACTGGAATGTACATAAATGCATTTCCTGATCCTTCTATAATTGAGAGAAATTTAAAGAATGCTATTTGTTCATCTATGTAGACCAGTTTATTTCTGCTTATGCAAATTTCCGTTAGGCATTTTAGCTTGTGTAGATCACTGGGTAGCTCTTTTAGCTGATTGTCATTAAGGATTAGACGTTCCAGCATGACACAACTACAAAGATTATCTGGAATGCTTTTGAATAAATTTTTGGCAAGATTGAGACTTCGGAGTTTTTGCAAATTCTCTACTTTATCTGATAGACTTTCCAACTGGTTATCCTTTAAATTCAGTTTTACTAAAGAGATCAGTTGAAAAAGTTGTACAGGCAAAAATATAAGCTTGTTATGCTTTAGTGAAAGTTCTTTTAGCATTTTAAGCTCCTTAATCTCCTTTGGTAAACTTTTGATCAGATTTTTTGCCAAACTAAGTTTGTGTAGCTTTGGGAGATAGCACAGAACCTTTGGGAAGATTGAAATGCAACTGGATTCCAAGCAGAGCACAGTCAAATTTTTCATGCTAACATTACTCTCTGGCAAAGTTAATTTGTTCCCACTGAGATCTAAGATTTCCAGCCTGACAAGACTTTCCAGTGAAGGAGGGAACTCTTCAAAGTTGTTATGATTGATCAAAAGACATGTAAGATTTTTCAGCCTTGAAAAATTGAAAGGAAGACTTGATATTTGATTATGACTGATGTTTAGTGTTTTTAGGTCTTGAAGTAGGGCAATTTGTGGAGGTAACGAAGTTAACTGATTTCCTTCCATGGATAATATTTCTAGGTTTCTCAGTGAACCTATTGCTGTTGGAATGATTTTGATTTCATTGTGGTTTAATTGCAAATATTTTAACCCTTTGATATCAAAAATGCCTGAAGGAATTTCTGCCAGTCCTTTAGCATTTAACTGAACTGTGAATTCATCCAGCATCATTTCAGAAAGCATATCTGTTGTTGGTATTTTTTCAGTTGATTTAGCAGCCTGGATAGATTGTAATAAAGATCTTCTGGCTTGCCCTTGCAAAAAATCTGAAGGTATTTCATGTAATCCTTCAGCATACATATAAGCCATGAGATCAGTATCTTTTGTGTCAGGCATCAAAATAACTGGAATCTTTTGTGATGAATGCTGACTATCTTTTCTGGAATCTTGTTGAGAAACTTCAGGAGCACTTTCCAGTGGTTCTGTAAAATTCTTCAGGAATTCATCTGATGTTTGGTCCTGCTGTACGCCTGCTGTTGAACTCTGTGCCATTCCAGAACTTGAATCCATTTGTAATATATCTGTTTCTGTATCCATCTTAGGAACTTCTGAGATATCTCTCATAACATTGTTAGCATTAGAACCAACTCCATGATTTTCAGAAATCTTCTGAGAGATTTCCTTCTGTTCCTCTGATATTAAATTGGAATTCTGTTCCTCTTCTTCTTCACCAGATGTATATTCCTTTTCCTCTTCACCAGACATATTTTCTAAAATAACTGTCCAGTCAGAAGGTTTACAGATACTACTGCACACGTTCCAGTATTTTCTAAATTTTTTAAAAACCACACAACAAAAGCATAAAATATGTGTGGAGTGGATTCAATTATTATTAAACTAAATTCAGATAAGATTAGTAAAACTAATATGTTTGACTTAAAACTTGACAAAATATGTTCGCAAGTTGAAATAGTATTCTAAAACCTGCTGTACCCAAGAATTAGAGAAACTAATTTACAACAAAAGTTAATCATAATAAGTTTTTCAAAAAACAACTAACGGTACATTTAAAGACTCAGTGAATTAGCGTATTTTTAAAGGGCTGATAAAATTATCTTGTAGTTGTCACGGAATTGATTGAGTTGTCTGATTAAGTATCCCGGATCCAAGGGCAAACTATTTGTCTAAAAAGCGCTAATTAGATTCTGTTCTGTTTAAAGATCTTGTTTCGTTTTAATATACAACTTGTTGTCTGTAACACATCTCCATCACATCATTCTCTTCTCACAGAATTCCTAACTGCCACGGCATTTCAAATGAAATAACCAGTCTGGCACAAACTTGATTGGCTGATACACGTGAACTGTCCATTTTTTAATTTCTTCTGGAAAGTACCTCAGAAAGTTCAGCTATTATTATTGTTAGTATTATTTCTACTTCTATGCATCCCATCCCCTTCATAGGCTTAAGTGTAGCTGCAGTTTTTGCTTATTTATCAAGCTTAATATCCCACCCCTTCCCTTTCAGAAAACCGCTTCAGTTTGTGAGCATATTCCTGCCAGGTATTATGCCAAATATATTTCTCTACTTGTCCAATAATTGACCGATTTGCAGACCATGTAAACTTATTTAAATTAGGCACATCAAGATGTAGATTATCCAAGTAATCTAAATGACTGAACGTTTATTTCTCGTAAGAAAAATAGAGGGCCTCACAAATTGTATCCTGAGTGCTCTGCAGACTTTCTAGGTCTTCATCCTTACAACAACCTTGTGAATATAGGAAATCACTGTCGCCCATTTGTTTAAGATGTATGAAAGGCCTAATGAAGAATTATTGCTTAATAATGGCTAGTGGAAATGTAACTCATCAGAACCCTGGCTACGTAGATCCCCTCTCCTAAATTACTTTTTTTTTCAAATGGAGAGGATAGGAGGGGTTTTTCAAATCAATAAACCAAAGTACTCTTGGGCTTGGCAAGTAAATCAAAAATATAAAAGAGGCTAAAAGTGGTATGGTTTTCAAGGTAGCAAAACTTTTATCATAGACTCAACCACTTCACAAGTAGAGGTAAAATTGAATCATAATAATTGTAAACATGGCAACATTTGTAAAGACAGGATCTTCAGTGCCCTTTAGAAAAGGCACTCAGAACAAAAGCAGATCCTCGCAAGCAGTGCGTAGTAGCACAAGGAAAAGAGAAAATCCAAAATGTTAACTGGCTTTAAGTGCAGGCAGGGTTGCTTCTTCCCCGAATGCTCTCTCAATGGCTCTTGCGGCTTCTGTTATGGATTTTTGGTTTCCCTGGCTTGGCCTTGCAAAGAAATCAGCAGTTAGCACAGTTCCACTCTAGGCCCTCTCTTCCCTGATGCAGACCGGACTGACTCAGATGAAAGTGTTTTAACGCATAAGCATTTAAGCATAAGCATAAGCATTTTTATTGTCATTGTGCACGCACAACGAAATTTACAGCAGCATTCCTCGATGCACACAAATTCAGACTCATACATCATACTCATACAATTTCATACAATACATCATACTCATACAATTTCAGACTCATACATCATCCTCACTTTCCCCTTCCTCCACCCATCCCTACACAGCCCCAAACACATCAACATGAAGTCGCAGAGTTTAGCATAGCCACAGCTCTAGAGTAGAAGCTGTCTCTAAGCCTCTTTGTCCTAGTTTTGATAGACCTGTATCGTCTACCAGATGGTAACAGTTCAAAAAAAGAGAGTGTGCTGGATAAGAGATCGGGATTCCCTCACAAGAATATTTTTTGGGCTCTTTTTTTGGAAGTTTTGGGAATTATAGAGTTCTTCCAAGGAGGAGAGCAAGTAACAGCAAGTAACAGCTTGGCAAACTCTAAAAAAATATCACTTACAAGGGAAGTTCTAAAAAATTAACAGTTTCCCCCAAGTTCAGCTCTAAGCCAGACCAGACTGACTGAGGGGGTGGGTAATACAGGCCTAACCATGCTCTGTGACCTTTCGGTGCTTTGGCCATAATTGCTAAACATTTTAATAGAAATAAAATGTTAAAGTGAACATTACGTAGATAACTCAAAGAAAGTTTTTGCCCTGACTTTCATTAACATCTTAATCATACAGTGGAATGGTGATTTTGTTTGCTGAGGGCATTTGTAAGGAGATAGTAACAAAAGCTTGGTCACAGAAAACAAAAGAACCAGGACTTGTTTAGTACAGATGCACACTTCACCACTGCTAAAGGCTAAGAAAAACATCGGTGCAGGGGCAAAATGATTATGAGAAGCCATCTGGTGACTTCATGACTCAATAGAAACTTGAACCAGGTTTCTCATTTCCAAGCACAATAGTGTTAACCAGACCGCCACAACTCAAGGTTCAACTGGTTTCCTTTTCTTATGAGAGTAAAACGAAGAACAAGAAAACAGCTCTGTAGCTCTGAAATATTGTAAGTATCAGGATAAGTTAACAAGTATAACAAAATTAAGAACCTCCTCCTCCTGAATTGTTATTAGTTTCTTATCTCATCACAGATACTAATTAAAGTTAAAAGTTGGTTTTCTTTATACTTGACAATGTTGAACAACATATGTTGATTATACGTTTTGTTTATACATTTAACTTCACTATAAATGTTTGGGAAGGGCCCTGAATCAGTGACAGAACATCTGCTTGGCATGCAAAAGGTACTGGGTTCAATCCCCGGCAAGTCCAGTTAATGAAGAAGGTAGTTGAAGATGTGAAAGACCGAAGATCATATAGAACCACTGCCATTCCAAGTAGAAATTACTGGTCTTAATGGACTAATGGCTTGATTCAGCATAAGGCAGTATCATATATTCATGTGTGTAAAACACAAACCCCATGGGAAGCAGCTTAGCTACTTAGGAAAATGGGTGACTGAATCCACCCACCCACTTCATCTCCCAAACATCAAATAATAGAATGTTAACTTTATTTCATATGTACAACCCTGGCTGGTAGATTTGGGTAGGGAGATTGGAACCATGCACACAGGGACTTCTTTCACAGATTGTTTCTCTTCCCTCTAAGGGTAATCATGAACCCAGCTTTTTTTTTTTGGTTATCAAGTCATACGTGACTTACGATGGCACCTGGTGGGTTTTCAAGACAAGATACATTCAGAGGTGGTTTGCTATTATCTGCCTTTCCATCAAGGCCTTGGAGATACTCCCATCCAAATACTTGTCAGGGTCGGCCTGCTTAGCTTCTGAGATCTGACAAGATCAGGCTAGGACAGTGATGGCAAACCTTCTTGAGACCGAGTGCCCAAACTGCAACCCAAAACCCACTTATTTATCACAAAGTGCCAACACAGCAATTTAACCTGAATACTGAGGTTTTAATTTAGAAAAAATGGTTGGCTCCGAGGCGTGCGTTACTCGGGAGTAAGCTTGGTGGTAGTTGTTGGCTTTGCTTTGAAGCAACCATGCAACTCTTCGAACGGATGAATCACGACCCTAGGAGGGTTTACTCAGAAGCAAACCCCATTGCCAGCAACCGAGCTTACTCCCAGGTAAAGGATTGCGCGTTAGTTCTTCGCATGAAAATCAGTGGGGTTGAACAGCTTTTAACAGGGTTACCTACACTGCTTCCCAAAAACTAGGTCTTAGGTTTAATTCAAATAATCGAGCCCAGCGGCCCAGGCCAGTCTAGATGTGTGTGTGTGGGGGGGACAATTTCCCCCCCACATGATGAACTCTGTTTATGCGTGCCCACAGGGCTCTGAGTGCCACCTCTGGCACCCGTGCCATAGGTTCGCCATCACTGGGCTAGGATGTTCAGATTCTCAGTAACTCTCACTAGAATGATAATTTATTGCTTTGCAGTTACTATTGTAGGAGAGTTCTTCATGCATGTCAGTGGTGGTGACAGTGAATACCAGGGTGAAGAACTGATACCTCACAGATCAAGCACTACAGCCTTCTCAGAGGCTAAGTCTTATTTGGTAAGGAAATTGTTAAACAAGTACTGTTAAAAAGGCACAGGTAAGTATATGCATCATAAATACAACAACGAAGACATGCTTAATAGGAAAGTTTTATTTTAAAAAATTATATAAAAGTCTTTGTAAACACTTATACAAATGAGGTACGTGAGAAATTACACACAAATAAATTAGAACTAAAATAATGTTATAAGTAAAAAAGGAAATATGCCAAATTCAGCCAGCGTCGGGCATGATTTAAGGCAGCTTTTAGCAATTCTTTCCATACATTATACTGGATATATAATGTGACTTTTATTTTCAAATTGAGTTTTAAAGCAAAGGGTGACAAATCCTAACTAAAAGCATCTGGTTTCCCGCAAACCCTGTGTGTTAATGAAAAGTGCACATTTTGTTTCTGATCTTCCCATCCAACTTCAGCTTTACTGAATGCTATCCTGGAACATTTTCAGATTCTCAGAGGCTGTGAAAGACCTCAGGAAGCCCTAATGCACACCTGCTTTGAGATTGCAGAGAAATCAATTGTAGTTACAAAGTTGAACTATGGCCGCTATATGACACTTGCACCTATATTGCCTACACACACAAAAAGTATTCTACACTTTTTCTAGAATCTATTAGGATCTATAAGTAACTTGATTTCATTTAACATTCGTACATTTGAGTTTATATGCACACACTCTTGCTACACAAAATATTATTCTCCAATAAAACATAAAGAAAGGATTTAGCAAGGTAACTGCTATTTACAAGTATACCAAACAGTGTAACTTCTGAAAGTCAATAAGCTTAACATTTTAAACCCTGTACAACTCATATACATGCAAGGCTTTCACTCATAATACAAGTATTATAAAATTAATGGAACAGCTATTCTTATTTTAGTCATTTCTTTCCCCAGGAATCAACTGGCTGCTCAATTTCGTCAGCAGTTTCACGACGAGACCTGCCTAAAATAATAAAAAAGAAAAATAATGGAAAAGTCAGGATTTTTCAGACAAGTAACTTCTTTACATTACAAGATAAGTTTACACGCTTCTATTTTTATATGAAATATTTAAGGCGCAAATCCTGAAAACAGTTGTCACAACAATCAGAGAAGGAGTTTTTGACTGCATAACAATTAAACTGGACAAAGGCAGACAGAGCTGATGTGCCAGGTAAAGGCCAACAAAGATGTCAACAGGAAAAATCAAGCAAGCAGCGGGTAGACCCACATTTTGAAGGTTATGGGGCAGTGGTGGGATTTAAATAATTTAAATAAAATGGTTGGCTCCGGTGGAGGGATTCAAATAATTTAACAACTGGTTAATTTAATAATGTAACAAGCACCATTTTAACAACTAGTTTTGCCGAAGTGGTGCGAACCTGCTAGATCCCACCACTGCTATGGGGGTAGGGCAAACAGGAGAAGAGCAGAGAAAGGCCAGAGGTACTGTAATGTCATTGGCCCTTTAAAGGAGGGGACCAAGATGGGTCGGGGACAGTGCCCTGTTCCAGAATCAGTGAAGTTCCCTGCTTGAGCAGTTCCCTGCTGGCATGAGTCAAGTGTGAATGAGGTTAGCCTGGGAATTTAACAAGTTTTATCAACCATTCCATTCACAACTAACAGGCACATTTTGCAACATTATCTGATCAAGCTACGAAATGGTGCCAAGCTACAAAGTGATGCAAAACTTCGGAGTAACCCTACGCTAACCTAATAAATATCTTATCTTTTCCTGAAACCTAAACAGCATTTCTGCTTGTACATGTAACACCCATACTGAGATTGAGTACAACATTCCATTAGGACCAAAAACTACCAGAGCACAGCCACACAGCCTAGAAAACCCACAACAGCCAGTTGATTCTGGCTGTGAAAGCCTTTGACAAGACAACATTTAGGCGCTTGCTTACCTGCTTTGTATGCACTATAAAACTCATTTTGTTTTCCAAGCTATGAATCTGAAAACAGGTATCTGCATCTCCCAACTGCCACATAAAACAACCGTATTTTAAACTTATGAGCAAAGCCTGCAATACAAAAGAAACAAAGATCAGAATAAATTCCAAGTAGTCATTAAGCAATGGTCTCCTCAGTGACAAATATTCCTTCCCCTTAGTTTATCTAAAACAGATGTCTGACATACAGTAATTTTCATAACTTTCATAACATAAGTTTCACACCCTGCCATCAGAGGCAGTATCTGGCGCAAGACGGACTGATTTATGTCCGCCCGCGGAGACTTATGGATCCAATTGGTTCCTGAATGCTCTACGGGAATCTGAACCTGCCGGCACACTCGATGAGCAGGTGGCTGACTGGAATTCCCGTCTAGCCGATGCCATCGAGGCTGTTGAGCCTACGACTTCTGCGTCCATCGCTCCCAGCTGGCCCCCTGGTGGCGGAACTTATGACAGATTAAACCAAGGAGAACCCCGACGTTCAGAGCGAACGTGGAGGAAAACTCGTCACGGCGTGGCGCCAACATCTTATGGGATGTTTCTGAAGGCTCATGAGGCTACGGCGAAGGAGGCTAAGAGAGCTCTTTTCCTCCTCTCTCGTGTTTCATAGCTCACCGGCACAACTGTTGCGTGTGATTCGGCTCTCTGACCTCACTCACCTCAGAGGTCTGCAAACGATCACTCCGCCATATAGGCTGTGAGGCATTTATGAGCTTTTTCAAGAGATAAAGTCGCGTCGCTCCGCCTTGGTGACCTCCCCGCTACTTTGACTACAATTAGTGAACTGGAGGCTCCCTCGTTGCCCTTGCGGGCCCTTGTTTGGCCCGGTTTGTTCTTGCTCTCTGAGGTCAGCTTTTTCGCTGACAGGGGTCTGGCTGCTGTTAGACCTTACTACCTGTCCCTTCCTGATCCAAGTAGTCTCTCCTGGTTTGCTATTAAAGTCTGCTGGGAGGAGCTACGCACCCCACCTGTTGATATCATCAATGGCTCCCTTGAGCAAGGAGTCTTTCCAGGTGGGTTGAAGGAGGCAGTGGTCCGCCCACTCTTAAAAAAAGACCAACGCTAGATCCTGGAGATTCGGCCAATTACCGCCCCATCTTGGATCTTTCGTCTCTGGGGAAGGTAATTGCGAGCGTGGTGCTGGAGCCGCTTCCGGGTTTCCTGGAGGACACATAGGCCTTTGCCCCCTTCCAGTCCGGCTTCCGTGCAAGGCATGGGACGGAGACCGTTCTTGTCGCTGCCACAGACACGCTCCGTATGCAGCTGGACCATGATCGGCGCTGCTGGTATTGTTAGATCTGTCAAGCAGGCCGCTTGACGTGGTCGATCACGCATCTTTTGGCCTACATCAGCTGGCCGCTTCCGGAGTACGGGGCACCGTCCTTCAGTGGATTGTCTCGCTTCTCCGGGACCGGACTCAGCAAGTGTGGTGTGGAGATCAGCCCTCCCGACGGGTGCCCGGCTTCAGTGCGGTGTGCCCCAGGGTGCGCCTCTATCTCCGCTTATTATTTAATATCTATATGCTACCCCTTGCTCAGTTGGTAATGGAGCTTTAGCTGATTTGTGCAGTACGCTTGATGACACTCAGCTCTATTCTGTTGATGGAGGGGAGAGCGGCCATCAGCTTCTGAGCTCTACAGCACTGTCTGGAGGCGGTCGCTGGTTGGTTGCAACAGAGCAGGTTAAAACTAAAACCGCATCGAAGACGGAGATCCTCTGGCTGAGACGCCAAGGGGAGGTTGGTGATTTCCAGCCGCTGGTGGTGGGAGGGGGCCTCATTGGCACCGGCCCCCTCTGTTCGCAGCCTGGGGGTCCACCTGGATTCGTCTCTTTCAATGGAGACCCAGGTGGCCCATACAACCCGGGCTATGCGTTTTTCCATATCCGCCAGGCCCGACGGCTGGTCCCTCTTCCTCTCCCAAGCTGACCTGGCCACTGTGATCCATGCAACGGTCACCTCCAGGTTAGATCATTGCACCGCTCTACGCTGGTCTATCTCGCGCTTCGATCCGGGAAACTGAAGCTGATCCAGCCATGCAGCAGCGCCGCTTCATTTCTACAGGTGGTGCCTATCGCGGGACGGCAACTATTTTGTATTGGCGCCTAGCCGCACTGGCTCCCAGTGGAATTCCGGATCATCCACAAGGCATGGGTATTAACCTTTAAGGCTCTATGCTGCCTGGGGCCCTCGCATCTTCGGGACCGCCTTCTTACCCCATATGTCCCTGCACGGGCCTCTATGTCTTGCGCAGAGGCCAATTTACTGGAGGTCCCCGGCCCCTCAATGATACGGCTGGCTTCCACCCGAGCCATTAGGCCTTTACGGCCCTGGCTCCAGCCTGGTGGAACACTCTCCCACCATCTGTCCGGGCCCTGTGGGATCTTGGAGAGTTCCGCAGGGCCTGTAAGACCGAATTGTTCCACCGGGCCTTTGGGGAAGCCGGCCGTTGATGGTGTGCGCCCTTCCTGTTCCTCTCTCTATCATCTTGGGAGCCTCTAACATCTATACCGCCCCCTCTCTGGGAGGGGTCTTTTTATCTATTGATAGTTTAATACTGGACGTCATGTGACTTACATGGAACGCTGTAATTTTATGTAATTTATGTATTTATTGATTTTAAATGTGACTGCTTGTTGAATTGAATTGTTTATGATGTTTGCTGTCCACCGCCCAGAGCCCTTAGGGGATGGGGCGGTTTACAAATATAATAATAAATAAATAAAATAAATAAAGGCCAGGGAACAGACCTTGGTTTCCATATTTAGAAGATGCAGTCCTTTGATATTTACGCCCACATACACTCTGATGACTTTATGATTACTTGAGCTTGCTTTTGTGAACACTTGTCCTGTGAAAAAAGCAGCTCCATATGTTGGGATCTCCCAACAGTTCTGCAAAAACATGCGCTGGAGGTGATGCATCTCTTTACTCACGCCCTCACTGGTACTGAGACTCTGAAAATAAAAGGCAACACGTCCACAAAAGATTCAGTTTTAACTCTCAATTTGATTCCATTTCTTCAGCCAGAATAAAATGAGAAGAATACGTTTTTAGGAAAGCTACAGTACTAGGACTACACAAAACAATAGGAAGGAATTCAGAATTCACAAAGCTAAATTTCACAAATCATAAATAACAGGTTATATCAAATACAAAGCAAAGGATTTTTAATTCAACTTACAGTGTTTTCCCAAAAATAAGAAGGGTCTTATGTTAATTTTTGCCCCAAAAGATGTGTTAGGGCTTATATTTCAAGCATCCTCCAACAATCCTGAAAAATCATGCTAGGACTTATTTTCGGGGTAGGTCTTGTTTTCTGGGAAACACGGTAGTACAATTATAGTATTTCATTTAAAACAGATTGATGCTGACAGCAGATACAATGGCTTGGATCCAAATTAGCAAAGATTTTTGACCAAACAGCATAATTTTCCTATCCCCTCATGATAGCTCCCAAATCTTGTACCTGTGGGGTCCCCACTAGCCAAGAAACAATATGCCAGGAGACATTTTGTACTACTGAGGGAGGGGGGAATTACAGTCTGCAGGCAGAAGTCCTTGAAACTGCCAATCCGCTAGTCTGGATCTGACCCAAACTGTTTAGTGACAAAATATACTTGCCACCTCACACCTTAAAAAAAACACACAACAACATCAATGGCTAAACAGTCGATGTTGGGCTCTATTTTGTCTGTGTTATATTACTGTCAATATTCACATTTCCAGAAAATAAAGGGCCATTTTTAAGGACAGGGTTTTCACAAGGCATCGACGGGTGTTCTCACCTTGTACTCATGAAGTATTCTGTTTGTCCAGTGTGGTGCCTTACTTTTTAATTTTGTGACTGGTACTATAGACTTTAAGTTTTCTTCACTGAAAATAAAATAGCAAATATTGAACATTTTTACTACACTTTTTAATATAAAACATTTTTTAAAGTATTGTTTCTGTTCCTAGCACCAAATCCCTGCTTTTTATTTCCCTCAAGCTAGGGAAGAAATCTATAAGCACACAAAACAAAGTATGGCAGGTGCAGAAACACCAGCCAATAGTACCTATTTTCTAATGGATCGCTGGTGATAAACACAGCATGTGAAAGATGAGTCTTTTGGGGGCAGAATTCTGCTTGTCTCTTGATGGTAATGAAACAAGGGAAGCTTATGGTGACAACATGTGATAACTGCATTACGTGACAAGTGCTATCTAGATCTGTAATGTATGTTCAATGAATTTTTTTATCAAATGTCACATGATTGCCCCAACTGTTTTACTTCCATTAATCAACTAAATGTACTTATATAACTTTTTAAAATAGTTATGTGAACATGCAAAAATATATGGCCAAAAACAACTAAGGGAACAGAGCAGCAGAAATATTATTACATGAATGTCGTTGAAAGAGCGACGATATCTGTCGCCTGCAGAGAAGGGGGGGGGGGGGACCCCAAACCAAGTCTCCCTCATTTCTTCAGCCTCCCAAAGACTGTATTTATAATCAATGCCTAATTGTTGTATAATTATGTTATATACTCAGTGTGGTATCTTAGTGTTGCACTATGCTCGGGGAGATCAGATTGGAAAGCCTACTCACCATGAAACTCACTGGGTGATCTTGAGCCAGTTATTCTCTCAGACTACCTCACAGGTTCTTGTGAGGATAAAATGGAGGACAAGATATCTATATATACTAACCTGAGTTCCCTGCACAACGGATACATCAAACAAACTGTGTGTATGTGTGTGTGTGTGAAGTGTTGTCAAGGCACAGTCAACTTATGGCAATCCCATAGGGTTTTCAAGGCAAGAGACATTTGAAGGTGGTTTGCCATTGCCTGCCTCTGCGAGGGCTGAGAGAGAACTGTGACTGGCCCAAGGTTTCCCATCAGGCATCATGGGAAAGAGTTGGGAATCAAACCCAGTTCTCCAGATTAGAGTCCTATCACTCTTAACCGACGAGATTTTGTAGGGAGTGGTCTTTACTCTGAGAGCACGCCCCTATCAGCCGGTGGTGGCGAACCTTTGGCCTCCAGATGTTATGGACTACAATTCCCCTTTCAGTAGGAAGTGGTTCCACCTGCCAGCATGGCCAATTCAGCCCGGGGCTGATGGGCCAATTGTAGGCTTGATAAACCAAATAACATCTGGAGTGCCAAAGGTTCGCCACCACTGCACTATACCACACTGGCTGTCTAATCAAGCAGCCTTCATACACTTGCATGCATTTTACATATTTTTAGCCCACTGTTTTCCTGTAAAGGACTCAAGACTAACTAACGTTGCCTCCATCTTTACTGGGTAGCCTTCCCTCAGCCACATGTCTGCTGCTGACAGAGACTGGCCTAAAAGCAGAGAAAGATGCTTCTCCAGATTTAGTTAGCTGACACCCTACTTCAGAATTTTGGATGATCTTATTCAGTTGTCTTACATAGATATCAAATGCATGGAGGTTAAAACTAAGATATACAGAACATTCAGATGAAAACTCCTTGCCACTGATTCTGAGTTTCTAATCATACCCTTCTGAACATAGTATCCTAAGAAAGATTTAAATTATTCAAGCACTTCCTTTGATCTCTACACCAATTCCAATTTCTATAATAAAACAAGAAATGAACCATAATCAAAGAAGCTGGCAGATCCTGCAAATGTGGTATAGAGGCGTTCCCCTTATCAATCTGCATCTGCAGTTTGTTTCAAACTGGACCTCAAGCAAGACCACAAAGCCTTGAGAATAGAGGGGTCTTCCAGGAAACCTGGAGTCAATAAAAATGTTCCCATCCTGTAAATTCTGAATTTGCTGGCAGGTGGTCAATTAAATTATTTACATTAAGAGGCATTTGTGGGTCCTGATTCACAGACAGATGTTCTAAAGGGACTCATATACTCATGCAGAATGTTTTTCCCCTATGAATAATGTAACTTTGAAATAAAGTAGTAGCAAAATTCACTCACTTCAGGAAGCCCTGTTTGTGTTTTTTACTTTCATAATTTCCATAGACTATTTGCAGCAGAAGACTTGCAAGCGTTATCAACTTGGCATCAGGTGAGGTATAGAAGCCTTTCAGCAAATTGTACCTGGCCTCATCAAACAGGATAAGAATAGCCAGTGGATCCTCAATCTACAGCATAATAGAAATGCAAACCGATCGATAACCATATTTAGCAAGCATAATTGTACCAGTAACTGTATAAGCATCAAAGATAAGTGGCTATGGTCTAGCCACACCTTTGTCTTTCCAAGAAAAGGCTGCCCACATCTTAGCTCCCTCTTTAGCCTGGCCTGTGCCTTCTTCCTCGTTGCCATGTTCCTAGCCTGTCGGGGGGTGGGTGGGTAGGGGGTAGGGAACAGCCAGTCAAATGCACCTCCCATGTGATGTACATGAGTGGGGCCTGGGGCCCATGGCCTGCCCCCCCCCCCCCATCTGTATCTGAATATGGATGCTCATTGCATTATTTATTGTATATAATAACTTCTTTTCACTTAATTGTCTTCCAACTGTTGCAATCCATTTTTTTGGCATTGTTAATTATACATCATGCCATTTTTAGTGAATTGTTTTCTAATTTGGTAATCTGCCTTGAGTTTCAGCAAGAAAGGTAGACTACAAATAATATACATAAATAAACAGTGCCAACTGATTTTGATTATTTGCTGTTTCTCTAGGGTCTTATTTGGGTCCCACGTGTCAAACTTGTGAGAAATTTCTGGGGCTTACCAGTAGAACGTAGGTTTTTCTGGGGCAGGGTGGGGCAGCAATTAATCTCTGGCACTTTCAGTTTAAAAGGTTAGCAAGTGCTGGGCAAGGCCACTCTTTGTCTGAGACTGGCCACTGTCAGTCAGATCAGAAACTGGGTGCAATGTAAGTAAGCCTAAAGAGTAGAGAACGCGTTGAACAGCAGCTGCTCAATTTATTTAATGTGCAAATAAGTGAAAACTAATACCAAACTAAACATGAACTAGTCCAAACATATACCAACCCTGATGTGTACAAAAACACACACACATATATATACAGACACACACACACACAAACCAAGTCTACTAAATATATAAATATGCAATATCACAAAATACAGTGAAAATCCAAGCTGCATATATTCAGAAGCTCCAAAAGCAATATTAAATTAAATGGACCAATAGGCTCATACGCTCTTAACACATGCCCATAGCAATTCCAATCTCCATAATAATGCTAATATGCATAGCATTTCTGCTTAATAAAATGGCTGTTCTCCCTCTGGAGGGATCACTCCATTAGGAAGACTGTGGTTTTGAAGCTGTATTTGATATAGTAGAACATGCAAGGGCCAACCTTTTTTTCAACCACCAGAGGAAGTCTCACGTCCCTCCTCAAGAAAAGCTGTGGAGTTTCCCTTTGAGGGTCCAAGTTTGTCAGTTCAGTGATTATTTCAGGCCAGTCATGGACATGCTGCAGAGGTTTGTGATATGGCTTCAACTGGAGACCTGTACAAATGCAAAGCATGCAAGTACAGATCAAATATGTGTTAATATTATACTGTTTAAGGTTTTCTTTTTTAAAGAGCAAACATTTAATCAATATGAATATAATGACAACTAATCTATATTGCATTTTCAACAGTATCACCAGCATTCTCATATACTGTTGTCAGAGTAAGTGTCGTTGAAAAATTGATGACAGTTTACTACTGAAAAGAACTGTCTTTACACACACACTAAGAGGTCAATAAGGACGCTGTATCTTTTAAAAAGCCATGCAATACTTATTAGGACCAGGATAACACAAATTTCTAAGCTGCGTCAGAGCCGAAGAAAAACCGTCTGTGATATACTAAACAGGGATCTTGTGATATTTTACAAGCTAATACATTTTTTCAATGTAATATATGCTTTCATGGAGTCTTCTTCAACTGTTTACAGCAGTTAATGCAAGAATACAACTTAATTTGAGTTCGTTCAAAAATGATTTAGCTCTAAAACTTGCTGGGGGTAAAGTCAAGACTATTGGGGAAGGCGATGGCAAACTACCTTGTACCACAACTCTTGTATGGTAGGTGAGACCACAAATGAGTGACTGGCCCAAGACCACCATGGCAAAGCAGGGATTCGGACCTCATTTTCCTAGTCTTAACTGCTACGCCACATTGACCCTCACAAACAAATGCAATGACAAAAATACAGAAGTGTTCTCACCCTAACACAGCTCTGACATGCATGATGCTCAGTGTGGTGCAGCAGTTAGAATGCTGGTCCAGGCCCAGAGAAACCCAAGCTCAAATCCCCAATCCCCACAAAACTCACTAGGAGATCTTAGCGTAGTCCTTCTCTTTCAGCCTAAGAATAAAAGTAATGGGTTGAATCCAGACTAAATTTTCTGACATTCAAGGCCCTGTTGTCAGAGGAACAAAATATTCTTGCCCCGCCTCCCGTTAAAACTCACTGATCTCCCCCAAAAGCTGAATCTGTGAGAGGAGGGAACCCTTGCAAACTGGATGAGAAGCAAGTTGGAAGTCAGCAGCAGCAGCAGCAAAAAAACTTTTACCACACCTCTTCTGTTAACAGAACATTTAGTCTGAATTCAAAGCAATGAGGAGAACTGAGCACACCATTTAGAAAAGGGGTGTGTGGAAGGGGAGAAATGTCATACACAGTTACTCTGTGTACAAAAAAAGTTTTCATTACTTACTAAGATTTTCAGAACAGATCCAAATAGTGAAGTACTGCTGTGTTTCTTGAGCAAGATGCATTCCTTCCATTATCTGTTGCACTGTCGTGTTGTTTCCATGTCTTAGCTCAACAGAGCGGTAGGATCCATCCATTCGATAAATTCGTACCTTCTCATACTACAGGATATATTGAAAACATAAGCACACAAATTAGGGCTAACTACAAAAGTCAGCCAAACTTTTTACTTATTTAAATTTTTTCTACACTGCACTTCCTGAAATCTGTCTGAGATGGCTAACAACATACAGTGAAACAATAAATAAGGCAAGAGCTAGCAAACCAGCTTCAAAGGGGAAGGAATTCCACAGGTAAAAACTTCAATGAAAGTAGCCCCCATCTTCAAAGTGATACCTCAGTGGTCGGGGGGCGGGAGGGGGGGGACCGCAAGAGCACTTAACTGGAGGACTCAGAGGGTGGAAGCTGGTCTTCATATATACAAGCCATTAGGCCTTAAAGGACCAGCACTCTCAATTTATTCTACTGACAGATAAGGAGCGAATACAAATCTTTTAGTACAGTGGCGACATGATCCATATCCCACCTCTGACAGCAACATGGCCACCACATTCTAAACTAATTTAAGTTTCTGGACAGCCTTTAAGAGGCTGTTCTCCTCAGAAGAGATAAACCTTGGGAGAGGCACTTACAATACAATCCTTTGAATGTATTGTCGAAGGTTTTCACGGCCGGAATCACTGGAGTGCTGTGTGGTTTCCGGGCTGTATGGCCGTGTTCTAGCAGCATTCTCTCCTGACGTTTCACCTGCATCTGTGGCTGGCATCTTCAGAGGATCTGGCTGGCATCTTCAGAGGATCTTAATCAGATCCTCTGAAGATGCCAGCCACAGATGCAGGCGAAACGTCAGGAGAGAATGCTGCTAGAACACGGCCATACAGCCCGGAAACCACACAGCACTCCAATCCTTTGAATACATTCCTGACAATAAGCCTTACTGAATACACCTGATTAGGATGCATTATTAGAGACCCTCCTAAGCATTATCTACTCAGGGAAAGCTTGCTCTCAGGAAAGAGTTCTTAAAATTGTAGTACTACTGGTGTCTCACGGAAAGGTTCAAAAAAGTCCCATGTAAATAAAGAAATATAATCAAGCAGCATGAGGAACTGGAATTTATAGACTGTTTCCAGCTGTACTACTAGATATTAACTTAAAGGTAAAATGAATGTTTAAAATGGAACTGATAAAATCTTAATTGATGTCACTATATGCTATGAGTCCCCAACCTATTTGAGTCTTCGGGCACATTTGGAATTCTTACACGGTTGGTAGGCGCAGCAACAAAACGGCAGCCACAAAATGGTTGCAGAAAGATTGATTGCCATAACTTAACTTCAGTAACTATAGTGTAGATCCTTGTGCTGTGGTGGCAACTGTGGCCAAAGCAACAATTTAAAAAATCTGCACAAGCAAACAAATCTACAACAGTCAATCAGAGGACTTGCTGTGCAAAAGCCTTATCTGGCCACACCCAGTTCCTAAAAACACTTGGCAGGTGCCAGAAAAGATATCAGCTGGCACCACGTTGGGGACCCCTGCTATACACTTATGTCTTAGATTTTCAAGAATAGAGTTGGGCACTTGAATTCTGGTTACCACACATGAGACTCGTGCTTGTAAACAAATGATCAAAAAATATTTAAACAGTTAATGCATACTGGCTTATTTATAGCTTCTTTCAGCAAATTAGCTGTTTTTTCCCATTCATTTTGCTTGTTCTCTTCGCAGACGTTCAACGGTATTCTTCCTTGTTGGTCTGTAATATGCTATAAACAAAAATATGAAATATTACAAATACCACTTTCTAAAGTCAAGAACTCCTGTAAGCACCGGAGCACATGCCATTCTTATTTTTGGACAGCAGCTGCCATGCACTGGCATGCTTCTGTTTGTGTTCTGTATTTCCCAACAGTAACCCATAGGGTTGATCAGCTCTGACATGTGCAAGTGCATCATTTGCAACCCATATGTTCAGAGCACTGACCCAGTGCCAGGGGCTGCTGGTTCAGAATAAGATCCAGAACAGAAAAGTACTTCCTGTTTCACTTCCTGTTTTACTGTTTTAAGGTTTACAATTGGCAAAGAAGTGTCAAAGTGCAGCATGGGAAACTATGAACAGAACATGAATCTTACTCTGTCAATTTCTGGATGGCTTAGGAGAATCTGAACGATATCAGCATGTCCTCCCCCAGCAGCAAAATGTAGAGGAGAGCTCAGCTGTCCATTCAGCAAGTTGGGATTGCATTTGCCTTTCTCTAACAGCATCTGAGTGGCTTCAGCTTTTCCATACCTACAAGGAGAGTAAACATGAGTCGCATCAACATTCAAAAATAAAGATTTCACATATGATGCAAAGAACAGATGTTCCTTGTGAGTAATTTTAAGTCAGGAGAACTAAACACCTTTGTAGAATACCATCATACACTTCACAATCTTACACCTGTGGATTGTACTGATTTATTCCAGGTTAGCTGAGTCCTAGTGAGAAAGGTAATAAGGTATAGGGACCTACTTTTGCACCCCTGCTGGCCTCCAATCTCAGAGGGCTCTCCACTGGAAAATACTTGGCTCCCGAAGGGCCCAGAGGCAGAGGGCTCAATGCAGCTGGCATCTGCAATGGCTGTACACCCATGAAGCTTGTTCCAGGAAGTGGGGAGTCTGACAACTCACCCTCATGTCCTCGACGGGATCCTGGAGAGCTGTACTTTTGCAGCTGCAGTTATCCTCTTTCAATCTAGCATTGCCCTTTAACTAATCACTCCCAGAACGAGATGCCTCTGGGTAGGAGGATTTATCCTTAATGGCGAATCAGCTGGGCACTTGTCCCAAGATGCGGGAAGTCTGCTGACTCACTGCAGGCTCCTTGAAAGGGGTCCTAGGGTGTGATGGACACTTGTGTGACTCCCAGGTGTCCTCTCCCTGTTGAATCTGAGGATCCCCTTATCACTTCCAAGTCCAGAATCCTGCGTGTGGGGGGACTTTTCTTTCATTTTCCTTTTTTTCAGGGCCTGAGAAGACCCTCCTGACTTCTTAGAAGATGGGTCCTCATCCATTTTGGCAAATAAGGAACTCTATTGGGAAAACTCAAAGGGTTTCAGTTTCCCTTCAGTTATAGGAGCTATTGTGATCGTGATTGTCCTGAACAGCAGGGTTATTCTGACTGGAGAAGATCAGTCCCTTTTGTCCAGAAGCCCTTGCAAACATTTGCATAGTCCTGCCTGAACAAAAGAAGCATGACCTAACCAGCCTGGATGACCACTGCCCCACTGAAGGACAAATAGACAGTGTGAGGAAGTTGCATCCTGTAATTCCAACAGGCAAACTCACTTTTCATTTAGAAAAAGTTCTGCTTACCAGCATGCATAATGGATAGGTGCCCAGTGGTCATTGTCCAACTGGTTTACTGAAAGGCTTTCATCTAGAAGTTGGCTCAACAATGCAATGTCTCCTTCACAAGCACTGCGGTGAAGTGGGAAGTCATCAACCCACTGCCTTTCCCTGGAGGAAAAATGGAACAAATTAAATATGTTGGTTATGTTACACATCTGTGACATTCAAAGCAACTGAATGTGTTGATACACGAATGAGATTTTATTAACACACATAAGGTAGTAATTGAACTACATTTTTTCTATTCATGCACTTTAACAAATAGCCCTTTAAGAAGATATTGCGGGTCACACACCTATCAGTAGAGTATTTCACTTTAAGAACCAAAGCACATTGAGGAAGAGGTTATGAGCTATGATCGTAGCTACTTTCCCCCATCTAAGGCAGAAATGAGTGTTTGTTCCTCAGAGATAAACTAGAACAAAGTATTTTTATGAACACAACATGAATAAAAATAACACAGTACTTGTCCTCCATGACACTGCTCATACTGCGCTGCCATTTTTCACGCTTTGGAATCTGTATTTTTGAATAGTCCGGAGCGCCAAGTCCAAAGTATGGGTTTATAACCACTTTATCAACCTGGAAACACCATGTAATAAAAAAGACTCAAAATACACCCTAAAAGACTCAAACTACACCCTAAAGAACATTAAAACCGAACAGCTTTCCTGAAGTCATAACTCTGTCAACCTACCCGATTGGTATACTGAAGATCTGACCCAAATAAGGGGTTATAGATACACATGTCTGCTTTCTCAAGTGCCAGCATTTTACTCTTGATTTCTAGTGCAGTGTATCCCATGTGAAGTGAGCTCTCTGTTTGCCCAGGTTCAACAGCATATGCAGGGTTTGTGACATTTGTTTTAATCCGCTCTAGGGGAGAGGGTCTGAATAAAGCTGGGATAGAATGTGACTGCGAATGCCGTTCTTCTAGCCACCTGTGGAACAGAATGGATAAATCTGGTTAGCGATAATTCATATCATTGCAAACTGATCTATGAACTTGAAAAAAAGGTATTACACTAATCCTGTACAAAGATACATGCTCAAATGCTTAGCACTACAGTTCAATACATTATGGCCCTCATCCAGATGAAGATAGTTACCACCATACATATATATTCCTCTCTATAACTTGTGAGTAATACCAACTGAACTGCATGGTCTTGTTCTTATTTGTCTCTTTGTCTGATGTGAAGGCAGTACTAGTGAGAAGTACTCTCCTTTGGCATTAGATGCTTTTTGGCTGATTGAAAGACGCTGGCTTTGCATGCTCAAAAGCATTGGGACAGTTGGACTGCCATTTGCTGTCCAGGTTGGACAGAATCAAAGAATATACAAAAACAGCTAGTAGTCAATGCACAATCACTCAGAGAATCAGGCCTAGGAGTTGTCACAGCCATCTAAATCAGGGGTATCAAACATGCTAAATTTGGCCTCTTGAGAGGGTTTATCAAGTCTGCGAGTCAGCTGAGGCAACCCCCCCACATCCAAATCTGGCCAGTCCAAGCATCCACCCCACTCTGCTCCCAATCTAATCTGGCAACCCTGCTGCAGGCTCACCAGTCCAGGCATCCACCTCACCTCACTCTCGATCTGGCTTGATGGGCACCCCCCCCCCCACAGTACGACCCCCTTTCTAATCTGCTTGCTAATCTGGGCTGGCAAGGCTGTTGCAGGCTCACCAGTGGAGGCAGCCCCGCCCATGCTGTTCTGTGCTGGTGACCACTACAGGCTTGCCAGTTGAGTTAGCCAAGCCCTTCCCTCAAAATTGACCAAGTCATATTTACGTCATATCCAGCGCTCATAACAAATTAGTTCGACACCTCTGCTCTAAACAGTCGTACTGGATGCAGTTCAGCTGACAGAGGAAAAAAATCCCAGCCATCAAGACTCTCATTACCCTTTTGTAAGCGTAAAAAATAGGTTTTGATTCATACTATGTCTCAGCATAAGTTTTCCATCACTGTTGCTTTGGTTGATATTGTACTTATTTGTAAGTGACTTATTTATAACTTATAGCCCTCCATAGAAATAAGGTATGATTAAATAATTCAGAGATACACCAAAGCATTTTTGAGATGTCTGTAAATTCAGGGAAATAACCAAATATTTAACAAGAGAAATTTTCTCATTGTTCAGACACTAACATATGCATTGTGGCATCAGTTCTCATAAGCAAGCAAGAACAGAACTGGGCAATCTGCCATAATAAATCTGTTAAATCTTTCAGTGCTGCAAGATTCTTAGTTGCTTTAATAAACTTAGTTTAATCTTGCATAGAGTTACTCACTTTAATCCCAATGAAGACAATGGGTTTAGCCTGAAGTGACTCTGTTCAGGATTTTGCATTAACAAAGAAAATGATAAATCACATGGACTTGCATTTTAAGGCACAAAGAAGAGAAAAATGTCTCATTGCTGACTGTTAGCTTTACTGATTGCTGTATTTCTCACACATAAGTAGGTCTGTTTCTTACTTATCCAAGCAAATTAACATTCTAGCCGTCAGTGTAGCAAAATGAGTGCTTGATTCACTGCAGACTCTCATAATATCTTGTAAGCAATAGAAAACTGGGCATCCAGGACTGTATGCATATTTTGTATTATCTATAAAGGAAACGAGAATTAAAACATGATTTTAATATCTATAAAACCTTTTCACAGCTTGATACAACTTTAACCTTATAACATTTCATTTTTCTATTCTAGTTCTAGAAGTACAATTTCCCCAAAACTTTTCCTTTAAGATAGCCTTTAAGACTGTATAGGAATCTCCTCCTCTCATCGTGCAACTCAGAATACATTGCACCTGGCAAATTTTCTTTCCAAAGGCCCTAATAAATCTCTAGCCTGGCATTTAACATGACGTGCTAGTTTTCTGTGTACAGGACTCTTTTAGCAGAGGAGCATTTCATGACATGAACCTCTACAGTATTTTGAAATAGTACAATTATGACACTCATCTGCTGTATGATAGAATAAGCACACGCAGCCAAAACTGTTGTTTATTCTTGCACTACTTAATTTCTCACAACTTTAATTTAAGCTGCCACTCTCATCCTCCTTCTCCCCACCTCTAAGGAGTCTCCATTTTGCAAGACATTTACAAGAATAGCGCCCATATAATTGTCTGGATGAAGAATTAGGGCTGCAGGATTCACATACTTGTAGAAGGCTATCTAGCAACAAACATCCCGGCAGGGCAGGACAAGCTTTTTGGGCCAGCTGCAAGGCTCACCTGGGTGGAGCAAGGTGGGCGCAGAGGCAGGAGGGTGCTCAACAGTAGGAAAGCTCAACAGATGTGGAAGCAGTGAGCAAGCCTGGATAGGCAAACAATAGCTCCCTGGGCCCAGGTGGGTTAAGGTACGGTGTGGTTGTGGAGAGCAGGGAATAACAAAGGGCAGTTTTTAGCTCAAGTGTTGGGTGTTAAGATGAGACTAAAAAAAGGAAGAGGAAATGGGAGGGGTCAAATGGAGAAGAAGAAAGGGGAAGGAAGAGACAGGTTGCAATGTTGTGACTCTTTGTCTGTATACTGCACTGTAACCTTGAAGTAAGTGAAGTCAACCACATCTTTAGGTGTGTGGGTATGCTGAATAAAGTAGCCTGCATGAGGAAACATTGAAAAGACTGGTGATTGCATGGCGACCCAATGTCCTCCAAAACGGTCTATCATTAAGAGCCTTGCTCAGTTCTTGTAAATTGAGGGCATCACAGTATAAGGGAAACTATACCAATTTCTTCTAAATACGTTTTTAATTTTACCTTTCACAACCGTTGGTACAACAAAAAGCGGTGCATCTTTGCCAGTCTTCTCTCCATCAAGAGGAAACTTCTTCATTAACATTACTCTTTTTCCTGGATATAATAATGATTTTAAAAAACCCATAAATTAAGTAGAAGAAGCATCTGCCTCTGTTGCCAATACACAGCATACTGAAAATGAAATGACTACCAATGTTTAAGTTGTAAGTCCTTTTAGCAAGAGCTTACAGGTAAGCTGGGAGTGGCCTGAGGGAATTTCTTGCCAGATATCTCCCAGTATCATTCTCTGCTTTTTAAAAAATTATTCAAACATCAGCCAGCAAATTCCATTTTCACTGCTCTGCTTCTATTTTGGCCAGATCAGCAGCAACAAAAGGAACTGTCAGTCAGCCAGAGGTCTGCCACACTAACACCCTCTTCATCTACTGAAACAAGCAAACGTTTCTGTTCTAGAAAATAGTCGGGGATTGTTTTGGCCAGCCAGTTATTTTATGTTGCTAATGCTATGTAACTCCGAAGTTTCATTTACTTCATTTACACCCTGCCTTTCTCCACAATGGGGACCTAAAGAAGCTTCCATCACCACCACCCCTCTTCTGTTTTTATCCTCCCCACAGCCCCATGATTAGGTTAAGAGAGTGTAACAGGCCAAAGGTCACCTAGTAAGTTTCCATACCAGAGTGGGGATATGAACCTAGATCTGCCAGATCCTAGCTTGGGACTTTAACCATTACACCACAATGGCTCCAACTGGTTAGCTTAAGTTGATTTGTGCATTTTACTGTGATAACTTGGTTAGTTACCTTGAGGCCACTGCGCATGAGACAGGAAATAAGTACAGAAAATAAGTAAACCACTAAGCTTGACATAAAAACGGTAAGGCCACTGCCCACGAGATAGGATATAAATACAGCAAATACATAAATAATTTGGCATGGCTTCTAAATGACATTCTGGTTCCTTCCGCACAAGCAAAATAATGCGTTTTCACAACTGTTTGCAAGTGGATTTTGCCATTCTGCACAGCTTCAAAAAGCACTGAAAGCAGTTTGGAAGTGCATTATTCTGCATGTGCAGAATGTGCGGAATGAGCTTCTGATTTATAGAGGAAAACAGCAAGAGCGCGAGCATTATTACCTTTGATACCTTGATTTCCTGGTGAAATTGGTTTTGTGGTTTCTAGTATATAATCCAAGATACTTTGAGTTACATCACTGCCTCCTTGGAGTTTAGTTTCCAACAACATTTTCCGTCTTTTTTTCTTATGTCCTTCGATTGGAACTTCAAGCAACAAAATCTTGTAACAACCAAATGGAATACTAGTTAAATGTCTGTTCACAGAATAATAATATCTTAAACCTTGCATGTGGAATATGAACAAGCACTAAGGCATACCAATGTTATAAAACTTGGTTTTCCTTTGCAAGCAATGTTACACCACCCTCAAAGCAATTATTGCCAGCCAAATAGTAACCCCTCAGAAACAGCAGGAAGGCAAAATGGAGTGGGGGTCTGCAATGGCGAAGAGGGGAAGGAACTGGAACTTGCTACACTCTCTTCCAAAGACAAAGGGGCCTTCAATCTTCGGCTCCATACAAGTCAGTTATTTTACACTTATATTTTATGTAGGTATAAAATAAGCTTTAAACACTGGCTTTCTAATGTTTATACCTCTCCTACTGGCAACAATGTCCTCAATGTGAGATTGTCACAAGACAATTTCGCTCATTACACATTCTACAACAGAGATACTAGGCTGTACTTTTCTATGAATGCCACATTTTCACTATGGCAGATAAGCTGTTATCGCAAGGAACCTGCTTATAAAATACATAGCTTTTGCACAGAGATAAATCAGAACCCTAGAGATATTACCATCTTGTACATTCTGTTATAGAATGATTACAAAACATCTATTTTCTGCTTAATATTCTGAGTAACTTCACCAAGAATTTACTATCTTGGTGATGATCATTCTTAATGTTGTAAGTCTGGTCTTAAGAGATGAGAAGCACTGAGGTCCATCTGCATTATGGCTCCTGAAATTATTTAAAATTATATTTTAAGATAAACTGTTTAAAATTATATTGTTGAAATTTAAAATTATTTAGTAATAACTTACATGAAAGGCAAAAGGCAAAAGGCAACGTGACAAGTAAAGACAGGGCTTGTGAAGAACTATTTTGTATACAAAAGTGATACCCTTATAAAACATCTCCTGAGTTTCCAACCAAGCTTGATTACACCATGATTGTAGATATACCATACATCTATGACAAGAACATCATTTTCACTGAAGTTGAATCTCTGCTGCCTACAGTTATATAACATGACTCCATTTTATGCCATCTCTACCCACCTCATACGATTTGGCCCGATATTCACAAGAATTCAGACTTGCAGTATTTTTGGGACGAATGACAGCCACATAAGCATCAGTTGTAACCTCTGGGTTTCCCATGATTTATTACTCCTTTGTTACTGAAAAGAATAAAAATTTAAAAAATCAGATCAATAAAAAGCAAGTCAGTAAAAAATTATGTTTTCATTCTCTAAGAGGATCTGTCATTCTCTCCCTCCCCTTCCGCACATGCAGAATAATGCACTTTCAATCCATTTTCACAATTTGCAATTTGCAATTTTCACATTTGCAAGTGGATTTTGCTACTCCACACAGTAAAATCCAGCAGCAAAGTGCATTGAAAGTGGACTGAAAGTTCATTATTCTGCATGTGCAGAAGGAACCTCTTTTTTGCTTTGTACTTTGTAATTTGTACTTAGGCTTTGACTATTTGGTTAGCTTCTGAAAATTAAAAAAAGAAAGCCAGTGCAGAATTATCCTGTTTAAGGAACACAGGATAGATCAAAATAGCTCAATCCAGAAAGCTGAAGTGGCCAGGGTCGGTGCCGCTTCCAGAAGGGATCTAGGTGGCATGAAGAGTTAGAGAAAAGAAGAAAGTTCCTGGCCACTGGAGAATACCCTGTAGCCCAAAGCAGACCCTTGTGGGTGGTGTAAGCCTGACTGCTGCGCTGGAGGCATTCCTGAGCCAAATGCCCTGTGAAAGCAGACTACGGTCAGCTCTGCCCCCCAGGAATGTCCCTAGTCTGACCCCAGCTGCACTGGCAGCCTGGTTTAGGCTACCAGAGTCAAGAGCCGGACCCCAATTCTGGCTCCGGCACCACAGATCTCTGTGGTGTCCATCCACCTCCCTGTTTGTCCTCCTTGCTGGAGTAAGTGCCACTTAACTGGCAGGGTGGACACATACTGGTGCAGCCCTGCACCAGTCCCAAGTGCCAGTTCCTCTACCACGAATTGGGTTGCCCAAGGAAATAACAGATCTGATGCTAATAATGTGTGCTTCATTCCTTTGCTGATCAGAAACCATATATACAAAAAATGGGATTCACATATAGTTCCTGATCTATGTTTAGAATTTGGAGTTATCCTTGCAGTTCGCAACACTGAACAGAAACTGGGTGCACAGCACTGAATTATCAATTTTGACACTGCAACAGGGCAGTTGTATGCAAATGTATTCTAATCTAATCTAAACCTATCATTTCAAGCCACCTAAATGTGGGGACTGGTGTTGAACTCACATCTCTTCCTGTCAGCATGTATGACTTGAAAGGATTCATACTTCTTGTCCTTTAAACAAATACTCTACTATCAACGCTTACAACGCTGACCAATCTGATGGAAAGATAAGCACAAGGAAACTATGAATGTAGATCTCTAAACTGTGATGAGTATACAGAAGGAAAATTCTAAGTAAGATTTATGTTCATATTTAAGGATCAGGATTTATATTGAAATTGAAAAATAACTATTGTCATGAAATCCAAATCAAGTAACAAAATTAAAACATTGAGACAAGATTCAATATTTCCTATGGCAGCAATAACATTTTTACTGCATTCTGTGTGGGTGTGAAAAGTGCCATCAAGTCATTTCAAGGAAAGAGACATTTGGAGGTAGTTTGCCATTGCCTGCCTCCACATGGGCTGAGAGATTTCTGTGTTAGGTTTTATGAATGTTTTAAAGCTAAAACTGGTACATTATTTAAACTATTCCTATACCAAAATTGTTCTGGATCACTCCTAATAACAGTTATTTGTTGAACTTAAGGAATTGTAAGGATGAAACCGTTGCTGATAGTTCAACCCATGCCAAAGTAAAAATGAAACTATTAAGCTTAACAAAATAAAGTTTTAATCCTAAATGTTTTTAAAAAGCAGTGGGGCATCCATGAAATACAGAGCTGCATAGTCAAGACAGAGGCTATGTTCAATGCTCAAGTCTGGACAGAATTATCTGATCCTGAGCAAACTAAAGGCCAAGGTGGGATGTCTTGTGTGATGAGACACCACTGCCAGTCTCTCGCCTGGTCACAAAAACCTTCCAACCCAAGCTGCCCATTTTCAGTGCGTGGCTCTATCCCAGATTCCCACGCAGACAAGATCACATCCTTTTTTTTTCAGGTAATTAGTTTGGGATAATTACGATCTCAGTAATTCCATGTCAGTTGGTAAACTTGCATTGCAAGTACAACCCAATACGATCCTTTAATCACCTTGATAGCAAGATGTCATACATCAAACATGACATGTGAGATTCTGTGTCGATTAATCTGAGTAATGATTACAGGCCTGAATATAGAACCAGGGCTGGGAATCACTTAAACTGACATTAAATTAATAGCCTTGGTCCATTTAGAACCAGTGCTGTAGGGTGAAATTGGTTCCAGGGGAAACACATCATTTGTGGGGGTGGGGGTATCAACTGCAGACAGAGGGGTAGTGGGCAATAAACATGACTTTTGTGTATGCTTCCTCAATAATACAAAGATGGTAAACACTTATATTAGAGCACGGAAAACCAAAACGCAATTAATGCAATTTGTATATATACCAAAAGCAACGTGAATTCCTTCGCTGCATCGCTTTAAGATGAACAGGAAATCGAACGTTTGAATGTTTCTTCTTTAGTGAGAAAGGAAACCATCTCCTTGCAAATACAAAACAAGCATGCCAGTGAGAAAGAGAGAGTCTAAGCTTCCCTAAACATAGGTTTATGTACACAGAGGGCAACCACGACGAACACAAGAAGTCTACAGACTTCAACTGAATTCAGTGGGCATTACTCCTAAGGAAATCGTGCACACGACTTAAGCCTGCGCAACATTTCAAGTTCCACGTCTGAGTTCAAAAGATTGCAACGCCCACAGCCTAAACTATTCCGCACTGTGGATTCCGCACTGCATATTTCTAACGCGCTGCAATCGTTACAAATGAGCACATGTTCCATTTATAAAAAGGGTAAACGAGTCCATTTATAACGATTGCAACTCGGTATAAATATACAGTGCGGAATTGAGCCTGAGGCAACGGAAAGCAACACCGGCGTGCAAAAAAAGAGGGGACACCAATCCGACCAGGCTTCCCCGGCTCGTCCCCCTTACCTGCAGGTCCCGAGCGACCCTCTCCCCTTCCGCCTTGCAGGAGCGCATCCTCCGGCCCCGCCAGGCGTTTCCTCCGCTCCTCCCTGCCGGCTCCTCCCCTCCGACCCCACCCCCGGCAGCAAATCCGCTTCCCGTGCGGCTCCGGCGCCCGATGAGCTTCCGGGTCGGAGGCCCGATCGCTTGTCGCCGCCGCGGTGTTGTTGGCCGCGGGCGGAGCGGCGGGTCGCCGAGCCAGATGCCTCCGCTTCGGCCGGGACCGGGACTTGGCCCCTGACGGGGAGGGAAAGGAGCCGAGCGGAGGAGCTGCAGCCCAGGGACGGACGGGAGGCTGAAGCGCCGCCGAGGGCGAACAAAGGGGCCGGGGCGAGTGGGCACGGCCGGGGCTCCTCGCCCGGTCTCCTCCGGCTGCATCCGAGTCGGGGCCTCCCTATATTTCTGCACGGAGCACCTCCTTGCACCCCGGGGGTCGGGGGAAGAGGAGGCGGTTTCATTCCAGGCCAGGCAGCAGCCGGTATCCCGGAACGGATGGATGGATGGACGGACGGAGGCGCCGGCTGCGTGAACGAGAGGAGCCGGGCAGTCGCCCCATGAGAAGCCGGTGAGTGTCTAGGAAAAGCAGCTGCCCCGGGACTCTCTGCGGCCATGAGGCTCATTCCGCACAACGGATTCATAACGAGTTGCAGTCGTTACAAATGGACTCGTTTTCTCGTAAAGGGAATGAGCCCCGGGGCTTCTTGGCTTTTGCGCATCTGATGGGCAAGGAGTCCTCCGGACGTCGTGCCAGGGATTCCCAACCCGGTCGATGGGATGCAGGAGCAGATGCAGGCATTCTGACTGGTGCAGCGTGGTTGGTCTTGCAGCCTGCTTTGGACTGGGCTGGGGTGACTAGGGTGTTGGGAGGGTGCATCTTCCTATGCTAGCCTGGTGTAGTGGTTAAGGGCAGTGGACTTTAATCCGGAGAACCGGGTTTAGTTCCCCACTCCTCATGAGTGGCAGTGTCTTTACCTGATGAATTAGATTTGTTTCCCCTCTCCTATGTTCCTGCTGGGTGACCTTGGCCTAGTCATAGTTTTCTCAGACCTCTCTTGGCCCCAGCTAAGACAAGGTGCCTCTCGTGGGGAGAGGAAGGGAAAAGAGTTTTTAAGCCCCTTTGTGTCTCTTTAAAGGGTGGCTTCTGGAACTAATCAAGTGCAAACCTGCTTGTAAACCTGGTGATGGATTCAGGAGTGTATGTGTCTCCTCCCATGGTGCCCCAATAGGTAGCTTCTGCAATTTGCCTGAGTGGAATAAGTCTGTAAGGACTTGATGTGTTACAGGTTGAAGAAGTCTTGAATCTGGGATGGGCGGTGGAAATGCAGCCCTGCCAGATGCAGGGCAGGCAGCAGAAGCAGGATGGCAAAGAAGGAGGTATGCGTCCCGTGTCTCTGCTGCTCATTTGGGTTGAAGGTGGCTTCTTCTGCAGCCTACCTTGCATCTGGCTGCAGTGTAAAGGGATGGCTGCGTGGGCACCTGTTTCTTCTCCTGCACCATTCCCTAGCTGATATGTTGGCCTTAGTGACTGCATTTGGCATTGAACTAGACCCTGTCTGAAGTAAAACTAAAGGTATGTGTATAGTTCTACACCTGGAAATATAAAGCGTTCAGCAGAGGGTTGGAGATTCTAGGCTTGGCTGTGGACTGAGTGGTACATATATAAACTTGCTCAGTTGATAGCTTCTATTTTAATATCCTCGAGCTGGATGAGTCACCCATATTTCATTGTAGATCACGTAAGTATGGGTGAAGTTTGGGTTTATGATCTGCACTGGTGATCTGTGCAGAAAGGAAGAGAATCTAGATCACTTAAAGCAGAAGACAGGGGTGTGGTCTTGTGTAGCCATGTAAACAAAATGGCATTGACGGAATCTGGGTTAACTACCACCTTTGACTACTAATCACTGTTCAGTAGTTCTGTGGCTTATATGAATGGGAAAGTCTTTCCTGGACGCTACCACTTCAGCTTTGCAGGGGCGGGCGTCATTTATGAATGCTCCATATATGGAGGATTGTTACTTGCACTTAAAAATTTAATGTGTTGAAGGAAAGGGTTCAGCCAAACCCAGTTTTTAATTAGTTCTTTTCTCTTGTATATGGAGCACTTTGGTCTTTGTGGGGAAGTATTCAGACAAGTAATCCTGCTAGCCCTAGTTTGAAGTAGTATAGTCCAGGAATTCCTGTTTAATAGCATTTTGACTGCCACTCAGGTGACAGGGTTACCTGAGAACATAAACATGAGATCATAAAGGCTATTTGTGTACTGCATTTATTCAAATCTTGTAACCTGCTTTTCTTCCTTATCAGAGGAGCCCATATTTTATAAAATCACCACTCGGCCTAAGAAAGCCAATTTATACAAAAATATGACAATCAGTATACAAATGATCACAGAACTAATTCTTGCTGCCACTAACTGAGAGCTCTCTTGAGTAGTGCTTTTCTGGCTTTCTTAAAAGCAGGGAGAATAGTAATAATCCTGGCTTCCAATAGATTCCTGCTTACAGATCTGAAGCCAGAAAGAGGCCATGAGCAGACTGCAGCTGTTGTCCTCACCCTAGGAAAAGGAACAACAGGGTGATGCTGAGAGACGCACATCTTGGTTGGCAAATTGGTTTACATAGGGCAGTAATGCCTAGTGTGGTGTCTCTGGGTGTCATGGCACCTGCCACTGTATTCCTGGTGCCAATTTTCTTCTTCCTTCAAAGAAGACCTGCTGGAGGTCCCTGGCACAAAGGATGTCCGGCTGGCTTCTATGAGGGCCAGGGCTTTTACAGCCCTGACCCCTACCTGGTGGAATAAGCTGCCTAGCGAGATCTGGGCCCTGCAGGACTTGAACCGTTTCCACAGGGCCTGCAAGACAGAGCTTTTCCACCAGGCATTTCCATCTAGCTGGCTGGCCTGACCTGTTATCATTGTTGGCCTCCCATGGGTGCATTGGGGAGCGGGGTGAGCTTTTTCACCATCTGGGGTTGTTTTTTTTACTGTTATATTGTTTTATTGGTTGTTAGTCATGATTGTATTGGTTTTATTATTGGTTGTTATTCGCCGCCCTGAGCTCTGTTGGGGAGGGCGGGATACAAATGGAAAAATAAAATAAAAATAAAGCTTCTTCCCCAAAAATCAATCTTGACTTTTCTCCATTTGGTTACAACAGAAGATGCCCATAAGGTATCTTCTTTATATCTGCAGGGAAAACCCATTTGGAAATAGCTGTCTCCGTCATAGGAAAATGCTTGGCCTGGTACCCTCCACTGTCCTCATAGCAGAAGTATTGTGATTGGCCCAACCCCAATGGCAGCTATTTTATTGTTGCCTACATTCTTGTTCTCAGATAAATTGCCCAGAGGTAAAGTTCTTAGAACCAGTTCTGTAGGCTGTGGCAACAGTAACTTTCCAGGGGAAAGATAAAGTTTTAAACTGCATATTCTTATGAGACTGTTTATATTAACACTACCGAATTTCTACAATACACAGCTTGTCCTGTATAGCAGTACCTACCTGTGGTCTTAAATAACCTGCAGTATTTCACCTAAAGAAATCCCTAATCCTCTTGAGTGTGCATGAAGAGTTGCAGGATAATCTCTGGAATGTTGTGTTTACTTGTGGAAGGCATTATGGGACAGCACACTGGTGATTCAGAATAATTCAAGGCTAGCAAAAATTTGAAGTATTAGGGAATGGGCAACTTTTTTTTCTCATAAGGAGTAAGTAAGTCCATTATAAAAAAAATATGCAGTTAAGGTCTAAAAATATTGTGACGGCTAGTGACTTCTGCTTATATTTGATAGTTTACTTAGTTAGACTTGAGGGCTGGTACTCAGTCTTTTAGGAACGTATTAACTGAAATAGCTATTTAGGGAAACATAACTTTCCATGTGATGTGTCAATAAGATTAGATCACTGTGTATGATCTATTAATTGCCACTGAAGAATAAAAAGAACAGCACACAAATAGATCCTTTTGGAATCCTAGCCTAATCGCCTACAAATGGAAGGGTGCTACTGCCACAGGCTAAACTAATTTTAGATACATTTTGAAAGGTAGATCAAATATTTAGTACTTTGCTGTGAACTGTAAATTTGTTAAAATATATAAAGTGAAAATGTGATTTTGGATAAGGTCTCAGTTGTTACAGTCTGTTTCCAGGACATTACTGTGCAACCCTAGGGCAGGAACCCCCTTATAAATCTGTTGATGTCAGTGGGCATTAGAAGGGGGCAACCCGGCTCAGGATTTTCCTGTAAATGTTATAGATGGGAGATGCATACTTCATAATTCTACATAGACCTAATCCTGCCCGTCCCGTAATGATCGCTGGGAGATTGGAGAGCTCTGCAACCTGCTTTTCCTTCTACGATCACTCTCCCTTATTTCCCATGCTAAAAATTTAGTCATTAGTTGTGTAACAATGAAAGAAAACTTCATTTTCAGTTATAATGAAAGACTCACTCAAATATTTCTGAATGTTACTTCTTGTTTTTGGTCAAGAGGAAATGAACTACTGACACATATAGGTGCCTCTTTCCCTTTCAGTAGTCTGCTGGAGTAAAGCAGTTGGAACCCAAAGTGTCTGAATGACCCATTCATACTGTTGGGAGAATCTTCTCTATTATGAAAGTCAGTCCCATGACATAGCATGCTGTCAAATGGAGAGCTTTGTTTAGAACAAGAGCTATGTGGCTATGTAACTCATTGTATCTAATGATGGCAGACACTGTTCGTATTGAGCTAAACATTCTAGTACAGAAGGGAATGACTTTGTTTTCTAGAACAGTAAAGATTATTATTCTCTGAACTTTTCTCTGCTGGTTTGTCCTATCTGGCATTTTGTAACTTTCTAACTTTATTTTACTTCTGTAGGTCGGCAGTAATACTTACCCAATTTCCAGCCATGAATACAATTGCATTAGAAAATGCAGTTCCTAGTGTGCACTTTATGAAAAGGCAGCGTTGTGGTTCATGATAACTTCAACCAAACTTTCAGCTCAATAGCAGTGTCATTAAATATGTTGGGCAAGGTTCCCAACATGGTGCCCATGAGCGCCTGGGCATCCACTGACACCTCTCCCGGCAACCACCAAATATTTTAGAAAATGGGTGGGGCCAACAGAGGTTCTGATTGGCCGCTGGTGATCTGACAGATGCTGCTGGGTGAGTGTTTCTTAGCTAGTTCAACATGTATGTTTGTGTGTATGTAGAATATTTTTGAACAATATGTTCATTTTTAAAAACATTTTTTAAAATAAGATGTTTATTTTTAAGAATATATGCATGACATGCTGAAGAGTTTCAGTCAAAGTTATGTGACTAGCTCCTCCTTTGACATCCTCTCTGTGGTTGTGCCTACCTATCTGAATTAGATTTCTGAAGGTGTCTACTGTTCAATAAGGCTGGGGACCGCTGCTGTAAGGTCCTCTTCCATAGTAACACTGCATTGAGAGCAGCAGTGGCATAGTGGTTAAGAGCAGGTGTACTCTAATCTGGAGAAACCGAGTTTGATTCCCCACTCTGCCGCTTGAGCTGTGGAGGCTTATCTAGGGAATTCTGATTAACCTGTGCACTCCAGCACACGCCAGCTGGGTGACCTTGGGCTAGTCACAGTTCTTCTGAGCTCTCTCAGCCCCACCTACCTCACAGGGTGTTTGTTATGAGGAGGGAAGGGAAAGGAGTTTGTTAGCCCCTTTGAGTCTCCTAGCAGGAGTGAAAGGGAGGATATAAATCCAACTTTTCTTCTCCTCCTCCTCCTTCTTCATTGTTTCTTTAGACAGTTGGCTCTATAGTAATGGTACAAGTTTTATTCTAGCATATGTCCACTTCCCATTGCTTCTCAGCAGTCAACCAGAGATGCGGTCTGAGTATACTGTGGTGAACCATGCACCTAAGGAAATCTCATATTTATTTTGCCGCTTAATACCAGTTGACAACAAGCTGTGTGGGAAGGGTTGTGGGTTTCACAGAGGCATCTAGCTGGCTGCTGTCAAACATGGGATGCTGGATGAATTTTGATTTAATCTAACAGAGATTTTTAATGTCTTGATTTTATTGATCTGTGTGTCAGATGATAATATAAAAAGGTAGACTTCTGTCATTATTGATTAATCTGTATATCATAAAAAATCTAATTGATTTTATTATGGATCAATGACGCCGACGCTTTGCAGTTCTCAGTACTTCCTTATGATGGGAAACGATTTAGCATTGACTATACTCTTTTCCACCAAAAGATTAAATTGCGGTCAGTTGTGGTTCCACTGAAGAGAAAATAGCACGCTTCTGCATTAGAAAATAGTTCTGAATGAATATGAGAATAAACATTCATTTTTAAGCTCCGCCTTTGTCAAAACCATTATTTTGCATTATTAAACATGGTACTTTGATAAAAGAGCACTTATAGTTCATCAAACGACTATCAGCAGTACTTGCCTTTTTAAAACTGCATCATACTTTTTCTTGGCAAAATGACTGATGGAGCCGGACCAGGCATGTCTTCCTCTGGAGAAGAGTTAAAATGAACAGGAAGTGCTTAGCAGGAGGATAGGAGGGGTTGTGGCTGACTCTTATCATTCCCCTTCCCCCAGACAAGCCCCCTAATTGTCCCCTATGGAGCATTGCAGGATGAGGTTGGGTCAGGGTGAGGGGAGCCATGAGTTGCTGGTAGAGTGACTGCTGGGCCAGGCTCTGGGGAGGCAGCTCACATGTGGTCAGTGCCGTACAGCCAAGACAGCCCCCAACTCAAATTACACACTTTCATATTTATAACCTTAGCGAGTCTTTTCCCCCTTGGAGCACTTGTGCAGAACTGTCTTCTTTTCTGCTGGCACTTTTGATGCAGAGCCATTCTCTTTTCTGCCAGTGTCAGAGAACAGCCACAAATTGGCAGAGTGAGTTACGCATTTGGAGAGGAGAACTGGATTACCCATGTTGTTGCGCCCACCAAGTCTCACTGCAACTCACTTGGGTGTCTGGGAGTGGCTGAGTGGCCTCTTGCCAGCGGGCTTGTGCCGTCCACAGCCTTGTTGCATGCCATGGATCACCCACTCTTCTGCTGCCTGTGCAGCCCTCACCATGACCCCAGGCAGGGCTTATACCCCTTATCACAGTTGGCACAGCCGCTCTGATCATGTGTTTGACACCATCAAAGTTCTGAGCGTGGGTTTTTTTTAGTTTATTTTTGCGTTCAAATGGAGGGAGAGTAGAACTAGGTAGGTACTAGGACCCAAGTGAAGAATTCTACAACAGAGAAGATCCAGCATGTGGCGGATATTTGCTTCAATCTTTCAGTGGAAAAGCATATGACTGAAATTTCATGCTGGAGATAAACTTCTACAAAAAATGCTATTTGTTTTAGGTAGGCTAAATATGTTGGGCAGATTGAGGGTTTTTTTGTGTGTGGGGAGGTATTTCTTCATCTAACTCAGCTGAAAAAGGCCTATTTTGTGAGCACCTTGGCAAATAAGGTAAAACAGTACAGTAATGAATGAAACTGGTTTACATCTGCACCATGGATTTATCTTCTGACCTACTCTGTGGTTGCCAATTATAGGGCTGGCATTTAGCCAATTAAGAAAATCTTAGTAACAAAGCGGAGACAATTAGTAAATGGCAGAAACTGTCGGCCCTTCTGGACTCTAGACTGCATCATGTGGAGGCCTTTTACCTCCACAGCAAATGGAGTTGGAAGTGATAGTCCTGATTCCTGGGTATTCGTGACCTGTGCCACTTATAAAAATGCAAACTTAGAGGCCGTTGAGTATATATAGACCTCTCCCACTCATCTCCAATAAAAGTTTTCCTCAGCAAGTAATTTTTCCTCTGTGAAGAAATGTATCATCACTTAGCTGGAATCTGCTGCCTTGTAGCTCCTCCTCAGCATACCTGCCTAAATGAACTTGTCTGTGTGATGCCATGTTTCCATAAAGAGGCCAGAGGAAGAGGGCATTCATTTGATTAAGGAAAATTTGGCTCTCCTCTGGTTTCTTGCACAAATCTGGAGACCTGCACACATGCATTCTAAGGCAGATTCCGCCTGGGCCAAAAACAGCTGTGTGAAAACGGTTTAAAATGGTATAAAAGGGTTTACACCGGTTTCACGCCGTAGTTTTAGGCCCAGGCGGAATCCACCTAAGAGTGGTTTGGATCCAGAGTGAGTTTTTATGTTCCCACTCTGCCATGGAAGCTCACGGAATGACCTTGGGACAGTCACACACAGTTCAGTCTAATATACCTCACTGTGTTGTTGTGAAGCTAAAATGGAGGCTAGGAGGAGGATGTGAGATGCCTTGGGTCATCACTGGCAAGAAAGTTGGGGTGTAACTGAAATAATATAGTTGAAGATTTGTGTGTTTTTGCCGTCACGTCGAAGCTGAATTATGGCTACTTCTCGGGGTGTTTTCAAGGCAAAAGACATTCAGAGGTGGACTGCCCCTTCATTGACTTAGATGGGGTTGTCTCTTTATGTACTTGAATCAGAGTTGATTTTAGAGAGTGGGACACTTCCTATAGCTGGCAGCAAAATATATTGATGCTTGCAGAATACAGATATCAGTTCCCCTAGAGGGAAATCTCCACTTTGGAGGGCAAACTTTATGGTATAGCATAGAGTCTGGGAGAAATGCAGTTAGCCCAATCCAGAAGGGGGGGGGGTGAGCTTTTGGAACTAGTGCAGGGACACAACGACACGTATGTCCACCCTGCCAGCGTAGGTGACACCTATGCTGGTGGGGAGAGCAAACTGGGAGGCAAGCAGGTGCCGCACAGCTCCACAGAACCAACCCAGAAGAGCCTGCGCTCTGCAGATCCATGCCAGCCTAAAGCTGTGGACCAGGCTAGGGGCATTCCTAGGAGTGGAACCAAATTTAGCTGGCTTCCATCAGCCTCTGGAGCCAGGAATACTCCTGGTTCAGGCTTTGGAGTGTTTAGCTCTATGGAGGGCTTTCAGGTAGCCAATTAGTTTCTGGACCTTACTGTCTTTCTGCACATAGTATGTATTATCTGATTTTGAATATCTAACATATGCCCACTGGTGGAAATTCCTCATGTGATTGATGAATGATAACAGAGACTGATCAGTGAAAGAAGGCAATCACTTAATGGTCAGCATTCTCTAGTGTAATGCTATAATCCCAACACTAACTGGAGCTCTGACAGATTGTCAGCATTCTTTATAATTAGCAAGCATATCTTGATTTTATACATTTGCTGTATCTATGCATATTTGAACTGGATTCAGAGTAACGACGATAATACTTCAATTATTGTAAAAAACAGGTGTCAAAGACTAAAAACTCAGTTTAATATCCCATAGTGATTTAATAGTGATTTAAATGTTAAATCTCCTGCATAAGAGTTCCAGTAAGCGAACCAAAACACAGAGAGGACTTCTTTTGGACAGAGGGGATAAAAATGTTCTAAATGAACAGAATACAGTGGTGCATACAGTGGGAGTGCACACCCAAAACAATTTCAGGGAAATGTCCTTAAAGTAATGACAAATTTTGTCACTTTTATAGAATAAAACCAAGGCTGTATTACCAAAAGTAGCTTGGTTGCTTTTTGGACCTTGGTTGTGATACAGGCTGCATTTTAATTAAACAGGGGAAGGGACAAATGGATTATGAATCTAAGTCTTTCCTTTCCGGTAAAGGAACATGAGGCACCAGTCTTGCTGAATTGTGTAGCCAGTCTGGTTGGTGCCTGGATGGGTGACTTCTTGGGAGCCATGTGCTTCCTTTTAATTAATTTTATTCATTTAAACCATTTTTAATCTCGCCTTTCATCTTGAAGGCTCTCAGGGCAACTCACAACAGATCAGACTCAGAGTTACAAACCATAAATAATGTAAACCATACAGTCAACAATATTATACTATGTGCAGCAAAAACCATTCTAAAAAGACAATTAAAGAAGCAGTTAAGATCAGGCTTCAAACAAATCCATAAAAACCATGTTTGTTTAAAAAATGAGAAATAAAATAAATTGTGTGGTGTAGTAGAGCTGAACGAAAACATGAAGCAGATAAGTAATAGAACACAACAGTGCCCAATAATATGCAATGGTTGTTTATGTATTTATTTTATTACTTCATTTACAGCCCAGGTTTCTCCCTAGTGGAGACCCAAAGTACCTTAAGGAAAAAACCAATTAAACAGAAAGCTAGGTCAAATAAATTTATCATTGTATTGTCGAAGGTTTTCACAGCCAGATTCAACTGGTTGTGGTGGGTTTTCTGGGCTGTGTGGCTGTGGTCTGGTGGATCTTGTTCCTAACTTCTTGCCTGCATCTGTGGCTGGCTGGCCACACAGCCTGGAAAACCCACCACAACCAAATGCAACATTACTTGGTGCCTGACGTTAGCAACTGCATGAAGATCTTCCAGCTTGAATGTTAAATCTGAAAAAACCACTGGTTTTTTTTTTCAGAACAGTCCACCTCAGTTTTGTTACAGATCACCGAAGAAGTGTGGCCTGTGGTAGAGCCCTAGCTGCTTAATGTTACTGCAATAATCTCTCACTGGTTAAGATTAGTGAGATATGTACACTCCAGAAGAAAGGAGATGGCGTAAGAGAATGCTTTGTGCTTTGGTCGTACCCAATTATTTCTGTAATGATGGAGGAAGGAATGTTGCACTTGCACAAGGCATATTTCCAAAAGTCTCACGGTTATTTTGCATTGCTTAGATAGTGATTCTCAACCACTGGTGTGATGTAAAAGTAGTGTAGGTAGGACGCAGGGGTTTCATAACAAATACTAGGAAATCATGCTTCCTCAATCCCAATAATACTGCTGCAATTTTTTATTTGCTATCCTTGTGTTTTATAATTACCATATCAATAAAACTTGTCCAACAGCATTATTACAATTTTCTTTCTGATTGCAATTTTTCAACTACTAATGGAATCATTGTTTTTGCTTGTTTCTGATTTACAGCTAAAGCAATACATTTTATCCCTAAAAATGCTACTGCAGTTTTTTTATGTCCTTAAAACTTACCATAGGTGATTAATATAACAATAGAATATGAATGTTGTTCTCAGAAAAAGTGGGAGGTTTGTTTCTATCATAATGGGACTGGACCCAGGATATTTGACAGGGTAACTGATGGGTTGTAAGTTATGGAAATTTGAGAATTGCTGGCTTAGATCGTCAATTGGGCAACACAGAGTATTATATAACAGGCAGTTGTTCTGGTGAGGAAATACCAGGACCAATTTCTCCATGTCATCACTGTTCTTCACTTTTCCAGTGACACTGCCTGGAGACTACAGGAGATGCCGCTTGGTATTAATGCGAGCAGAAAGCATGCAGTTATCTTGTAGTTGCTTAATAGCACAGAAATGCTTTTCTCCCCCTCCTGGGCCCATCAAAATTGCCAGTCGTGTTTGTTGTTTGAAAATAAGATTTTAATGTCATCTAATTATCATTGGACTTTAATTATCCTATTTCTATGCTAATAGTAACCATTTGCATTGCGCAATGCAATAGTCATATTTCAGCTGAAACATTTGTATATGATTAAGGAAAACATTCATACACGATAATATTTGTAATACCAGCAAATAATGTTGATTAGGATGTCCAGATTGTGGTTATGTTTATTACATTTTCTTAGACACAGCGCTCTGTAAGAACATAAACCAGAGTGTGCTCAGATCATCTGACATTTCTTCCCCTCTTCCCCTCTTCCCCTCTTCCCCTCTTCCCCTCTTCCCCTCTTCCTTCCTTCCTTCCTTCCTTCCTTCCTTCCTTCCTTCCTTCCTTCCTTCCTTCCTTCCTTCCTTCCTTCCTTCCTTCCTTCCTTCCTTCCTTCCTTCCTTCCTTCCTTCCTTCCTTGTTCCTAGGACTTCTTATACACATGGAAATTCTTAGTATCCTTATCAAGAATCTGGAATAATTTTAAAGTAATTCTAGATTTTGTATAGATTGTAACGCTTTTCTTTCTAACAATGTATTTCATGCTGTAGATAACTTTCCTGCTTTGAAGTGAAATGTCTTTAAGTGGTATTGACTGGCTGAATTGCCTCCTTGTGAGAGGAAAATGGGGGTGTGTGTACCTCTGATGGAAAATTAAGATGCCTTTGGGAGAGCAGCAAAGTCATGCTGCCTGTAACACAAAGATGACAATAGTCTTTTTAAAAAGATTTGTGCCTGAGCTCTAGAGCATCTTGTATTTGGGTTTTGTTGGACTTTTGTTTCATATTAGAACATGAGGTATTTAAGTGTTCCAGTCTACTGGTGGGGGCATGTTGTATATTGTAAATGGTTCACAGGTATTATGTAAACTGGCCTTTATATGCATGGACACTCTGCCCTAGGTATTCTCTTTGTTCTGTGGGCTTCTTTTATTCTTTTAATTTCCGTTCTGCCTCTTTTCACCCCTGCCTGCCTTTTGCTTCCCATACAAAGTTTATTGTCAGTGATAGGCTAATTAGCCATATGTTCCATAATCTGACCGTCTTCATGCTGTAGGCATTCATCCTCTTGTTTTCTGTCTTTCCTACATGTTCCCTACATGTTAGTTCTCTTCCTGGTCTCTTTACTTCTGCCTGAAATCTTAACGTTTTAACATAGTAAGTATAGTCAGTAAGACACTGGCATTTATATTTTTAGTATATTTATATATATATTAAAAGTCCCACTGGCAGCTGGGTGACCTTGGGGTAGTCACAGCTCTCTCAGCCCCACCCACCTCACAGGGTGTTTGTTGTGAGGGGGAAAGGACAAGGAGATTGTAAGCCCCTTTGAGTCTCCTTCAGGAGAGAAAGGGGGGATATAAATCCAAATTCCTCCTCCTCCTCCTCCTCTTCTTCTTCCTCCTCCTCTTCTCTCATGAGTGCTGTCTGGCGATGCCTGGTATTGAGAGAGCTGCACAGCTGTGCCCGCCCCCTGCTCTGCCCTGACCACCTCCCGTGGCTCCTTGGCTGCCTTTCTGGTTTGCGAGGGGTGGAAGAGCAGGAGGGCACCTTGCTACTGCCACTGCTCCACTGAGCACTGCTTGTTCCTAGGGGGAAGGGGGGACTGACTGAATGCACCCCCACATGACACTTGAAAGTGGTGCTTGGATTGTATGTCCCCTTCCCCCCCGCCCCCCCCAGATATGCCATTGATTCCCAAATTTTGTGGTCTGCCCAAAGGCGTTCCTCCCATTGGGCAAAGTGGGCACCACCTTGTGGTGGGTGACAAAGTTGCAGGTTCGTTTGTGGGGGATTTTGTATTTTCAGTGTTTTTCCGTTTTTGGCCTGCAGGGGAAGCCGATTTTAGGCTAGCAGCACCTAAATTTCAGGGATTTTTTGGGAGACTCCTCGATGATATGACCCAAGTTTGGTTTAGGGAATCCAAAGTTATGGACTCCCAAAGGGAGTGCCCCCATTCCCCATTGTTTCCAATAGGAGCTAATAGGAGATAGGGGCTACACAATTGAGGGTCCATAACTTTGGATCCCCTGAACCTGGGTGGTATCATCAGTAGGGTCTCATGAAGATACTCTGAAATTTTGGTGCTGCTATCTGAATAATTGCACCCCTGACAACAGGCACCCCCTACATTTCCCCAGATACTCTTTTTAAATCCACTCCCTTTCTGCCAATGTTTGTTTGCTTTCTTTCTTGTATTTTCTCAATGCCTAATAAAGGTTATTATTGTTGTTATTATTATTAAATCCACCCCCTTCGGCATGGATTTAAAGGGAGATTCTGAGGTCCCCAGTTTTAACATTGAAAGAGATCCTGTTTCAGGGCGGTGGAGAATCCACCCCAAAATAGCATCACTTTCAATGTTGTTTAAACTGGGGACCCCAGATTCTCCCATTAAGGTGGACTTAAAAGGAGAATCTGGGCTCCCTAGTTCAAATACCATTGAAAATGATGCTGTTTGGGGGTGGATTCCAGCATCACTTGCTTAAACTAGGGAGCCCATATTCTCCTTTTAAATCCTTAAAGGTAGAATCTGGGGTCCCCAGTTTAAATAGCATTGAAAGTGATGCTGTTTCCCCCAATTGGGGGGACTGGGTACAACGCCATAAAATGTTTTCATAGCAGTAATAAAACATTTTGGAAGCATTTTGAAAATGTTTTCCAAAAATTATTTCTGCTGTGTGGCATGGCCCATTGCTGTGTTCAGATTTGTGAGTCGGGGCATGTTCTATAATGTGATGGTGACTTTGAAATGACCTGGTGGAAAAAATCATTGTTTGGTCACGGTGAGGGAGGGTGCCCATGGGGGGGGGGGCATCAAAACTCAGGTTTTGCCCAGGGCTCCAGTTTGCCTAGGTATGCCTCTGGGTCTGTCTGCTTCTTGAGACAATGCCAGCACTTACCTTCAGGTATGTCACTTCCTAACTTTTCATATGCACAAAAACTAAGAAGGAAAAAACCCAAGTTGTTTCTCTGCAATTGATATTTGTTGAGTGGTACTACCTGCCCTATCACGCTGCTGGACTCTCTCTGACCACATTTTGGAGAGCTACCTATAGTAGTGTAAAGGAACTGAGAGGAAGGGTGCTTACCACTTTTCTGAGGGCATACACAAAGGACCAGACTCTCCCATGAGAAAGAGATTTGAATGTCAGTTTGTTGGTTAGTCTTCTAGAAACTCTATGGAGTTCATTCCATTCTAGTACTGCACTCTCATATGTATGGTGGGTTTTCTGGGCTGTGTGGCCGTGGTCGCCTGCATTTGTGGCTGGCATCTTCAGAGGTGTATCAAAGAGAAAAGTCTGTTTCACACTGTGTCTAGTGAAACTTAGGTGTTTGCTTATGCCTATTAGATACGGCACTCTGTAAAATGTATGCCTGAGATCTATTGAATGTATTCCTGATATCTGTGTATAAAATGCCTCTTTTTCCAAAAGAGCCTTTTCGCCGTCCACTCCCTTTTTACCTGCTGTCTAGCCAAGGCCTGTTTTGTATGCTGCAGCATAATGTGAGAAACCTTTCAAAGACACCTTAATACAGAATTATTAGGGAGAGTGTTTGGGAACGGCTGAATAGTTGTTTGGGCCATAGTAGTAGTATAGTTGTGAGGCAGCACGTTCAACAGAAAGTAGTTTCGTTTGGTACCAATAGACATTGCATGCTCAGGTGAGTATGTTTGCAGACTATCTAAACTGTTCATTGTGATTGTTGCACCTACCTTATCTCTTGGAACAAAGTTATAAGTCTGAATCTCACCCTGCAGAAGAAAAAAGTATGACTTGCCACCGGTAAATTATACAGACTATTGGGAGCCAATTAAGATTGGACTGAACTAAATGTTTTGCTGTTAGGAAAATGTCACCGCCCTCTCGGTGTGGAGTGAAGATAAGAAGCGTTACCCTCATTCTGATTTGCTTTCTTGATTTCTATTCATCTTGCAGCCAGCTGCGCTGTGCAGTTGTCAGGAAGCCTACTGAGAATTTCAGACTGAGGACAATAACTTCTCTCTTTGCTATGATATGGCTTTGTGTTGACCTTTAGGGAACGTTGCAAAGCTCACAAAAGCTTCTTCGTTGGACTGGGAACGTTTGCTCATGAAGATTTGGCATGGCGTGGTGTATTACCTTTTCTTCAATGTCGTGCTTCTAAGCATGAAATAGGAATTGCTTTAAAAAATTGCTTTTCAAGTGATTGTGTTAAGGATCCCTCACTCTAGTCAAAATACATTATTTACATTAATTATGCAGCTGGAAGAGTGGCTGTGTTAACAAAACCAGCCGGTTTTTCTAATGTCATCATTATGCTGCCTGACCAGACTATTGTTTGTAATAACAGTGTGTCCTGTCAGTATCAAATTTGGCCTGAAACAGTGACCGGTTGAGGGTATAATCTGACATAATCTGGTGAATGGCTGAATTGTGACTGTTTCCTTTGCAATTGCAGAGTCATTGTTTGCAACTGCTGCCCTTTTCTTAAGTTTCTCCATTTGCTGATTTTGATGATGACCAGAATTCAGTGATGTTACACTGGCCCACTCATCATTGGTTTACTGAGAATCTGTTGTGTATCTTTAAAGTTATGAGCTGCAGAACTTCATGTTAAGTAGGAAGCTGCTGTCAAATTGGGCAGCTGTTCCTGATGTTAAAATGGGGGGAGGGGTTTCTGACAAATGCAGCATGCGTGTGACAGGCAGATTGAATTTCACAGGGTGGAGTTTGTACTGGAAGAAAAAAACTAGGCATTTCCAGATTGAGTAGCTTTTCAGAATTCAGTAGGCAGTGGAAAGGGGGAAGTAGGTTCTGTATTGGAGGGAGAAAGGATGAACACCGCTTCTGTGTGTAACATGGAAGGGGTGGTGCTGCTGTGGGTGTATTTGAATGAAGACATGGCAAGGGAGATAAATGTGTGGGTGTGCTGTATGACCATGGGAGCAAGAGAGGAGTGTTGATACCTGCATACTGTATGTATGAGAAAGGGGGACCATTAATGTGCAGTAAGAGAAAGAGTGAGGGGGTGCTAATGTTTTGCTTCCCAAGATTGTAGGACCTACAATCACCTATAATGACTACTTATTAATACGTGCTGCATAAATAAATGATGGTCAGCAAAGCTGTGTTTGCAGAAAAGAGAGGTGGCCTTATTTTTGCTCCTATAATGCAGTCCTGCAACTCCAGAATCAACTTCCATGGTTTGTAAACAGACTGCAGACAAGTAGAGGAACACAACACAGATTTGTCCTTCTGGCACTGACAAATCACTATATCTATCCCAATATCCTCACAGTTTTTTCAATAGTTCAAAAAGTGCCTCACTGTGGTTTATCTAGAACAGGGGTAGGGAACCTGCGGCTCGAGAGCCGCATGCGGCTCTTCTGCCCTTGCACTGTGGCTCCACGAGCCGAGCTGCTGGCCCCATCCTTGCCTGCCCTGCAGGCAGCAGGGCGGGCACACCAACTGCCCACGGTCGGCTGGGCCGCACCGCGGGCTTCCCCTCTCGCCCGCCCTGTTGGAGCGGGGCGGGCGCTTTCCCGGCGGCCGGCAAGGCCGAGCTGCCGGCTTCATCCTTGCCCACCCTGCAGGCTGCAGGGCGGGTGCATCCATTCACTTCTCAGAATGAGCGGAGTAAAAGGTTAAAAAAACCCCTCTATATATAGTGTTATCTTTATTTTAAATGTCAAAAATTATTTGCGGTTCCAAGTGTTTTCTTTTCCCATGGAAAACGGGTCCAAATGGCTCTTTGAGTGTTAAAGGTTCCCTACCCCTGATCTAGAAGATAGTTCTTTACACCTTAAGACAACCTTCACAATGTGCTGGTTATCTTATTAAAGATTGATCCATAATCTCAGCTTTAGTATTGCTTTATAAAGAAGGTGGATAGGGGGTGAAAGAGAAAATAAAAGCATTCTGTTTGTTATTATTGTATGTTTTTTCAAACCTCCTACATAAAATGACTAGTGGAGATCCACTCATGGCATCTGCAGAATGGGGCTCAAGTTCATTGAAATTACACTGGAATAAAATTTTAATAGTAATAAGAAACCTGTGAGTTTTTGGAGGCTAAGTTGTAAGTGTAGTATTGTAGAGTGTGGTTTTTGCTTAGGTAGTGTGGAAGTCAAAGGAAAGAAATATCCTAATTTATAATTTCTGGTTTTTGGATCATTTATGAAATTGTTAAGCTTTTTTAGAATATATAGTGTTAGGTTTTATGTGAAAAAAATGTGTTAATTATTCTTAGTCCTCTAAGTATAATTCCAGTGTTTTTACACATTCTTTTCGGTTTGCTAAATTTTAAAGGTATCATTGAAAGTACTAAGTTTGAGATTTGTCTTGCATTCTTATATAAGGAAGGGTTTTATTCTTATTTTTTTTCCCAATGGTAAGAGTCCAAAGTGTGTGTTTGGAAATAGTTTTGCCATGTTTATGGAGGAAAAATGTTATAGTTTAACAGAGCAAAAGTTAAACTTTGTGGAACTGGATAGCTACAGGAATTCCTGTTCCTATAAGCTTGGCAGAAAAACATTTCAGTTTGATTTGTTTAGATTGAATTTCATAATTGTTAGAAAAAATTGTAATAGAATTTATTTGCATTTGAAATACTGTTGTTTTTCTCCAGAACCTAAAACATGTTGCTGAAATACACAGCAAGTACTTAAACAGATACAAAAGAAGCATCACTTTTTTGAAGACAACATGGGAAATACAACTACGAAATTTCGCAAAGCACTTATAAATGGAGATGAAAATTTGGCTTGCCAGATATATGAGAGTAATCCTCAACTAAAAGAATCTCTGGATCCTAATATTTCTTATGGAGAGCCCTACCAGCATAACACTCCGTTACACTATGTTGCCAGGCATGGAATGAACCGAATTTTAGGGTGAGTGTTTCTACTTCATAACATTCTTAATTATGGTTGCAGTGCCTATTGTGGAAGACTGTTCGCTCAGAGTGTTTTGTGTCTTTGCTTTATTTTTGTATATGCAGAATATACAGACACTTGTATATTCAGATATCGGAAGTACAGTGCAATGTGTTTATGTAGCCAAATACCATCTTTGGAGCTGGTATTTCAAACAGCTCTCCCTGTGGTATTTCAAGCAGCTCTCCCTGTGCTACCCGGAAAACTAGTTTTCAAGCCAAGGGTACTCGTAAATCAATTTTTGATATGGAGCAAGGGAACTATTGGAGAATACTGTGAATTCTGCCTAAGCAGTCTTTCTTAGTTACAATTAAAGCATGCATTCTCTTCAAACTGTTCCGTACTTTTGAATGTAGGTAAGATGGAATGCAAACTCGGAAGAACCTTATAAAAATAACTTTGGGGAAAATAGTTATGCAGAGACCTCTAGGATTTTTCATTCCCAGGGAAATCCTGGGGAGGGAATGTGGAACCACTTAGGAGGCGGTATGATGCCTGTGCCGGTGTAAATGCCACATGTGCCAGTGTAAGAGGCACTTAGGCTGGTGTTGGGGAGCCATGTGGCAGCAGGATGCCAGGATGCCAGTGAAGCTATGGTGCCAACACTGCAACAACAGTGCAGGAGCCTGTGCCAGCATCAAAGGAGGCAGTTCCTGGGGGTGGGGCTGGATTTAGTCGGCTCACTGTACCTGGGAACGCCCATATTTGCCAGCACAGACTTATTCCTGCAAAAATCAGTGGCGCAGCTCATTGGGCTGTAAAGGTCACTTTCAGGGGGGAAGGGGCAGCATCACTTTCAGCTTGCTATCTGTAGCTGCATCGTCTCCAGCTACAGCCAGATCACTTTTTTCAAGAAAGGGCCATAGCTGGCTTATCAGCCAAAGCTTATAAAAGCTCGATGTACCATGAGTCCAAACCTAGGCCTGGATCAGAGGTGGGATCCAACCAGTTCTCACCACTTCTCTAGAAGTGGTTACTAATTTTTTCTGAGTGCCAAGAAAGGGTTGAGTGCCCAATAGGGACTGGAGGTGCGTGTGTGCGGCAGCACCACTGTTTGAATCCCACCACCATTGGAACCTGTTATTAAAATTTTTGGATCCCACCACAAGGTTTGGAAATGCTCCATCAGGGTGAGTACAGCCCCTTTTCAGGAGAGGCTAAATCAGTTTTGGGGCAGCTTTGCCACTAGCCCAGCAGTCTGGATTGAGCTTCAATTCATTGTTACTTATCCACCCTGTTACCTTTTTGAGGCAGCTGTTGAAGACTTGCCCAATTCCACCTGACTCAACTGTTCAAGAAAAACATGTCTTTATCTGCAGTTCTGCTCTTGCCTTTGATGGCACTAGTTCACAGAGCATTCTTCTTTTGAGGAGCTTTGTTGATATTACATTGCTGTGCTGCTGCTGCTGCTGTGTTATATAGTTTCAAATATGAGTTTATTTTGACTTAAACACTGTGGCAGTTTGTTAGAACTGAATGGATATTTTTCATGTTTCTGTGAATTTAGTAAAATATTTGATCACTTTGATAATGTGAATATATTCCCTTTAATACTTGCATAAACAAATAATCAAATTGTGCACATTTGGAACACCAATAATTAGAGCTTGAATAATTAGCACTTCTTTTTATATGTCACAGCTCTCTGGAATTGTAGAGAAAGTATAGTATGAACATAGATTGAATCTGCCAGAAAGCTGAAACTTCTGTTAAGTGGAGAAAAAAAAGTTCTAACAATTGTTGCTAAAATTTCAAAGGCCAAAGAAGTTGATGAATAAGATCTCCAGTGAATGAAAAGCAAGCATTCAGCCCCTACATCGCTCCTTGTCCCATGACTAGCAGAAAGAGGCAACTATGCAAAATAGTAAAGTTTGCTCAATTTAGTTGTAACAGTAAGGGCCAAAACAGCCCTGGAAAGATCCCTGACTCCTTCCCCTGTCTTTTACTGGCAGAACAAGGTTTGAAGCCAGCAATACTACTGCTGTCACCTAGCAAAAGCCTCTGAAATCATTCACTTCTTAAACTTATGAGTGCTGCTTCTATTATTGGGGGTATTTCAATTTATTTTAGATTTTGGCTTTTTCTGCAAACTTGGGGTATTCTTCAATTTTGTAGAAAGGTCTGTTTTGTCTGTTCACAGTTCCAGTCTTTAAAAAGGTAATGTGCTTCATATCATAACGTTTAGACAGCAGTGACCAGGATTTCTTGTAAGCTATCAAATAGACTGTGTGAAAGCAATGAAGAGTCTTTTGGCACCAGGAGACTGTGCTCATTTAAAAGTTTTTAAATGAAAGTTGCAATGTTTGGACTTTTGTTTGTTTAATGCTGTACAGCGGAACCTCGGTTTACATTGATTTTGGAGTTCGTCGGCTTTGGTTATCGTTGATCATTGCCGGCTGTTTCTTGCCTTAGTTTTCGTTGGTCGCCTTGGATTTTGTCGGCATGCCGAAGAAATTCGAGGTGACTTTTGCATAAGTTAGCTGCACCATTTGCATTGTGCCTGTGGAAACGGCATACCTCAGTTTTCGACAGTTTCAGTTTTTGCCGAGGTAATCCAAATGGATTATCGACGAAAACCGAGGTTCCACTGTAACAGGGATTCATAAGCATATCTATACAAACAGGTGTAAAAATATCCTTCCTGGTGGCATCTGAGGATTTTGTTGCTTAATATCTTGCTTTGACGGACTTGACGATTTCAAGAGGATACAGAGTGTTCTCCAAATTTCATTTTAACGTTTTGTCCCTGACCGGGATAGCCCAGACTGGCCCAATCTTGTCACAGCTTGGAAGTTAAGCAGGGTTGCCCCGATGCGTATTTGGGTGGAAGACACTAAGGTTGCTATGTAGATGACAGCAGTGACAAATCTCTAAGTACGTCTTGCCTTAAAAACCCTCCGGGGCTGCCAGACATTGACTGCAACTTGATGGCAAAAATAAATCAATCAATAAATACTTTGCAAAGTCCCATCAATGGGCATATTTTATCAGAAGCAATTTTTGTTCTGAAAAGAGTAACACAACACTTGCACGTGTTTTGACTTTCCTGTTCAGGTATTTCTGAAATGTTTAATGTGAATCAGAATATTAATACATATCAAGCTATAATTGCGAGTATTGATATTTATTAATATTAATAGTTTAATATTACATTAGAGTGAAAAGAGTTATGTGCTGAGCTGGGCAAGTTAAGATTATTTCAGTTGCGATAGCGAGATAGTTTAGTCACGATGTGGCTGCGTTAGCAGCCTTGTGGAGCCTGGGCTGCTCCCAATGGCCAAGCCAGAAGAGAAGACAGCCAGGCTGGAAGGAGCACCAGGATCCTGGCAAGGCAGCAGTCTCTTACTTGGCTTCCCAGGTTGTCAAAAAGTGACCTCAGGCCAGATGAAGGAGGGCCAGGTCAAGAAGAGGTGGCAAGACAGTGGTGCCACAAGGATAGAGGAAGCATCTGTCTAGAGCAGGGGTCTTCAAACTATGGCCCTCCAGATGTTCATGGACTACAATTCCCATCAGCCCCTGCCAGCATGGCTAAGTGGCAGGGCTGATGGGAATTGTAGTTCATGAACATCTGGGGGGCCATAGTTTGAAGACCTCTGGTCTAGAGGAAGGGAACGTGCCTGAAGCTGGGGTGGCCCTTGGACAGCAGCCACCAAGACTAGAGAAGCCAGGGCAGGTTAGAACCTGAGGAGCAGAGAGCAGCAGTCCTGCAGGCAGACTCAGAGGCCTGCAGGGAAGAAGCCTGTAAAGAGCCGATGGCCATGTGTATGGTTGGTCAGGGGGCTTAGGTTGTCATTCTCAGAGGATGGGCAGAAGAGAGCCAATAGGGAGGGAGGCCCTCTCCAGCCAGGGCCAAAGAGAAGGGAGGCCTTCTCCAGCCAGGTCTCCCACTTGGGACATTACTGGGCTTGGCTTGGATCTTTTGTGCGTGTTTTTAGGATTTTGTGTCTTTTTTTCTCTTGTCGTTTTTTATATTTGCAGAATACTTCCTTTTTTAAAAAAAATCACTGGTCTACAACCTTTTCAGAGCTGAAATATTCCCTCCCCCCCCCCCACCTGCAATATAGGGTCTGCTTTTAAATTTTAGTTCTTAAAAAGAAGTATCTTTGATCTTGCTTTCCTGAGCTAAAGCACAGTACTTCAGAACCTTTCAAGTATTTCCAGAAAAGCTCACGTAGAAAAGTCAAAGAACTTTCTTTCGTATGATGTTTTAGGAGAAGAACCTTCAGAAAAAAATTGTGTGAACCCTTTCAACAAGCAGTGGCATGTAGGTAAAGATATTTTGTGTATTAACCTTAAATTGTTACTTTTTTCCACATAGGACTTTTCTTTTTGTTAGAGATGGAAACCCAAATAAACGGAATGTGCACAACGAGACATCTATGCACTTGCTTTGTATGGGACCTCAAATTATGATATCTGATGGCGCTCTTCAGCCTCGCTTGACTCGGCCTTTTGAGGATGATTTCAGAAGAGCAGATTGTTTGCAGATGATCTTGAAATGGAAAGGAGCAAAGCTTGACCAAGGAGAATATGAAAGAGCAGCCATCGATGCTGTCGATAACAAAAAAAATACACCTTTGCACTATGCTGCTGCCTCAGGGATGAAGACCTGTGTAGAGGTAAACTTTAATAAAAATGTGTGTACAACTAACTGCAAAGCACATATCGTCCTTAAAAGATAAAGACAGACCTAGTGGTAAAGAAGACCCGCTCTACCGAATAATGTTACTATTAAAAGGCATTTAATATTGTATGTGAGGGGGAAAAGATGGAAGAGCAGTGTGAAAATATCCACACATCAGAGACTGTGGCAGGGGACTCTGTGCATTTTGCTATTTTAGCACTTCCTTTTCAGAGCGTCTGATTTTTATAAAGTGAAATCTCATAAAGGTAGGAGTTGATAGCAAAGAAGATTGTAGCGTTTTTGAAATTTACTGGATGGTATTTTCCGATTGATCTAATCTTCCCAATGGGGAAGTCTGCCAAAATAGTCCGAAAATGTTTTATTAAATGCAACGACCAATGGAGTTTTGTCTGCCTGACCATTCTGCCCAGAAGGTTAATTCCTTCTGAGTACCATGACCACACAGTCCTCGGCAACTTAACAGCTGGTTTGCTTGCTTGAAAGTAGGTTAGGGAAGAGGTACATTCAAGAAGCTATCTGTCTGCAGTTCAATCTACTTAATTAAACATTTGATCTAAAATGTCCTTCTATATTCTTTTCAAGTGGCACAGCCAACTGGCCTATTTTGTTAGGCTTGTCTTAATTTTACCGGAAACTTGCAAACTGATGGTCTCAGTTCTACAGAGCTATGCAGTTGGCTGCCTCTGATCCGTGCCAGTGCTTATTCTCTTCTACCTTCTCGCTACAGTTGGGTTGCAAGGAGCCTGACTTTCATTATATGTAGACATATAGAGGAAGGGTTCCTCACTGAAAGATGTTCTTGTACTGATGCTTGCTGATTTAGACATTACAGGCCCATGCCTTGGAGGATAAGAAATGTGCTGCAGATTCAAGTACCTCCCTTTTCCTTTCCCCTTTGAAGGAATTCCCTTTGTTATTTTCATGTGAACTGGACAAGCTGATAAGTACAAACCATAGTTTATCTTCTTTGAGTGTAAAGGCAAATTCTGGTTTGCCAAGAAAGAGGAAATGAGACCCAAGTATGATTATGGTTATGCCAGGACGCATGTGCTCAGTCTATTGTAGCTCATCTGTTGATCCTAGAAGGGCTGTTAGCAGAACATGGGATAGGCTGATATTTAAATGGGTTTAAACTAGGATTTTAAATGCTAGTTTAATCTTTAACCATTTTTATGGGCGACTGTATATGTTGTTCCACCAATTGAAATGTTTCTGTTTTATTTGATTTCTCAAAGGAATCCGAATCAGATAGCTTTGCCTGGCTTCGGTGAAAATTTTCTTTGCAGTCCTAAAATTAGCTGTTCATATGTGTTACTAAGCACTTAAACCACAACTTTCAAAACTGGTGTCTGTCTGTCTGTCTGTCTGTCTGTCTGTCTGTCTGTCTGTCTGTCTGTCTGTCTGTCTGTCTGTCTGTCTGTCTGTCTTTCTTTCTTTCTTTCTTTCTTTCTTTCTTTCTTTCTTTCTTTCTTTCTTTCTTTCTTTCTTTCTTTCTTTCTTTCTTTCTTTCTTTCTTTCTTTCTTTCGTTGCCTGGGTTTTTGTTCATGGTGGCCATTGGTTTACTTGTTATTTGAAAGACAAGATCGATGCTGTTCTTTTTAGGGAAGAAATAAATATTTGGCAGTGGCCTCCTCTCAAATTGAACAGTTTGAAGGGAAAAATCAGGAAATTGATTAAGAGGCTCCCCTGCCCCCCACTGTTCCAAAATTAACTACATATTACCAGTGCAGTTGAGAATTAGAAGCAGCAGTCCCCTGTTCGATTTTTTGTGTTGCGTTTCCTGGCATACACTTGCTTCTTGAATCTGAAAGTGAAAACATTGAAAGTGTGAAATAGGTAGAGGGAAACTTTGGGCCCTTCTGACTCATAAAATGTTGAGGTCCTTCTCAGCAGGTGAATCAAATACAGCCTTCAGAAATTGTGCCAGTTTCACAGAATATAATGGTCAACTTCTCCCTATGCTCATGTAGGAGCTAATTTTTTGCATTCCTGTAAAGCTGCAAAACTGCAACAAAAAAACCCACAAAGTTGTCTGTGTTCTTCATAGCAGCTGTTTTGTGATCATGCCTGCTATCTTTTCTCAGACTGTCACAATTTTGAGAACTTCCTTAGAAGTTCACAGTGCCATCTGAAGCAGGGTAAAACCTTTTTAAGCCAGTTGAAGTTAGGAGGGTGTAACCCTGTTTAAAATGGCACTTTTCGTTTCTTCATTTTAACCTATAGTGCCATATGTCAGATTTGTCTTTGAGATGTTTTCATGCTTAAGTTACTTCAATAGCTTTTGTTTGTGAATGTTGAAGAAACAAATAGTTTATTTTTGTTGAATTCTTGATATTGTTTCTTGTGTTTAGTCTGAGAAACAGTTTGTTCAAGTATCCTAATTTTTTTAAAGTCATCTTTCTCATGTTTAGTTCTCTGGATGGCTTCCATCTTCCATAGCATTCTTCTAGTTTGTGACAAATATGAATTGAAGTATGTAAATAATGATGTATGTAAATAATGATGTATGTAAATAATTGTAGTTGAAGTATTTTTCTCTTTAACTTTCAGCTTTTAGTGAAACATGGTGGAGACTTGTTTGCTGAAAATGAAAATAAAGATACTCCTTGTGACTGTGCAGAAAAACAGCATCACAAAGAACTGGCCCTCAATCTGGAATCCCAGATGGTCTTCTCGCGAGATCCTGAAGCTGAAAGTATTGAAGCAGAATATGCTGCTTTAGATAAAAGAGAGGTGAAATATAGTTTGTATTTGATTACTCTGAGCTGAGCTATGCCTACCTAATCTGTCACAAAGAGTGTACTTCGTCCACCAAAGAACTAAGAATATGTTCACACTTAAGCACTTACACTTGATCTGTATCTGTGTCAGGAAGAGCACTGTCAGATATCTTGTACGTTTCGAACACCTCTAGAATGCACATGTAAAAGGAAATGGCACTCAAAGTTTCTCAACTGATAACAAGACCTGAATTATCATACAAACCTAGTGTTATTGCATCTAATAAATAACTTGCAGAAAGCAGCAGTTCATAAAGCTTTTTGCTTTAACTAGTTCAATTCCAAACAAGTTACTGATTCAGCACTGTCAGCTTGGGAACTTTGAAATGGTAGGTTCAGTAGACTATAGAAAATAAAACGATGTCTTAACTAATATTTTGACTTTTCAGGTTTATAAAAGTGATTTCGAGGCACTGAAACGTGATGTTATATAAAACTCTGAGATATTTCAAACCTTGTCCTTTCGAATCTGCCTTTTGTTGCTATGTTTAACTTCATGAACATATTAAAATGTACTAGTCTGAATATTTTACAACATCCCAGATTGTAAATTCTGACCTTTGATCCAGGCTTTCAATTGCAATAATTAAAAATGGTCTTTGGTTAGAAACATAGGTGTCAAACTCACAGCCCTCCAGATGTTATAAACTACAGTTCCCATCATCCCCTGCCAGCATCATCCTGGCAGGGGATGATGGGAACTGTAGTCCATAACATCTGGAGGGCCGCGAGTTTGACACCTGTGGGTTAGAACATGCCTGGCTATAAGTTTAATGGCAGAATGGAAGGCGCTTAGCTGTTGCATGGCTTCCTTATGATAGCTTGAGTGGTCACAGTGGGCAACTGGATGGGGGGGGGGTTGACTTTCAGCTGGAGCTCAGCCAAGCAGGATGCAGAATTGCCTGGGTGGCTGTTGCCCTCCCTTCTGTGGCTTCCATGAATTAAGCTGGGAAGGAGAATTTCAGTTTCTGAAAAAGTGTTGATCTTGTTAAACTAATTAAAGGCACAGAAAGATAACTGTGACCTAATTAATATAAAAATGCAATTATATCAACCAACTATATTTGGTGCTATATTTGATAATTTCCCCTTCACTGCTGGTTTTCTGGTTCACTACTTTAGTCCTTAAATAGAAAGCGCTAATCATTTCCTAGACCTGTGAAATAAAAGGGCACCTTGATTTAACTGTTGTGTGACTGCAAGATGACTTTGAATATAGTGCAATAGCAGAGCCACACATTACAGACTTGTAGCAAAGACATAACTCCTGTTTATACTGAGTTGGAGCATTAGAAATGTAGAGCTGGAAGTGGCACCAAGGGTCACCTAGTCCAATCCCTGAACCATGCAAGACATGCACAGCTATCTTCTCTCCCCCCCCCCCCACTCCAGCGTCCCCTGCTGTGTGCTCAGAGGAAGGCAAAATACCTTCAGGATCCCTGGGCCTATCTGGCCTAGAGGAAAATTGTTTCCTGACCCCAAAGTTGAAATTAACATTTACCCTGCAAATGTACAAAAGGACCTCAAGAGCTGAGCACTGGCTCATCCCTTCCTGCCCCCCTCCCCCCCATCTGCCTAAATTCCTAATGAGTCATAAAATCAGCAATGCTGTGAGGTGGCCATTTAGCCTCTATTTACAAACCTCTAAAGGAGAGCCCACCACCTGCCTAGGAAGTCTGTTCCCCTGAGCAGCTGCTCTGTCAGGAAGTCCTTCTGTGCGGCCTTGTGTGCATGCACATGGGACTGAGCATGCACAGGCTTGCCGCGGAGAAGAGTATCAAGCTTTTCTTCAAGCGTTCCTGTAGCAACAGAGTGCTCCCTCCCCCTTGGAGCCATAGATGGGAAGATTTCCCCTCAGTTCTCTTTTCACCACCGTGTTGGGAGAATGTGTGTGTAACGGATCGAAGCTTCTAGTAGAAAGGATTCCTGGTAGCTGTTTTCAGGAACCTTCCTTTTAATTAACTTTTCGCTGCCACCATTTAATTCAGATAACTAGAGAACCCCACACTGTTACTAGACACCAAGGCTTTAAAGATTCCCACCTCTCTCCCACTCTGACTTGAGGAGAAATTACTTCAGAGTCCCTTTAACTGTTTTGGAGGGAACTCCTAATGCTCTAATACCCACTGATCACACTTAAGCACCCAGTCTAAGCCCAGGAGATTCTGGCACACTTGGCCTCCCTCTCTCCCACAAGTCCAAATATGGCTTCACTGCCTCTGGACCGGCTTCTCCCAGACTGGTGATTCTGGTGATACACACAGGGGCAAGGCAGACTAGATAGATCTGGACAGTTTTTTGTTTTTTTTAAACTGCCAAGCTCCTGAAGGGCACTTCAATCTGCACCAAGTCAGGGCCTCCTTTCTCTGTCAAGCATACACAGCTTAGACAGGGACTGGACTTCTGTCAGCCAACTCTGCTGAGACAGAATCCCTTTCTTCCAGAGCTGACAGACTCCTCTCTGCCAAACTCTGCTCTGTTCTGACTGATCTTCAGTCTCGACTGCTCTCTGACAGACTCTGATCAGAATTGTCCTCACTCTAAGTGCTGTAAGCACGCTAGCTCCCCCTAGCTTTGGCCAAACGTTATTGGACCTTTTCCAACCAATCAGGTGGGTTCTTTGCTTGTGGAGCCTTTTTCTTTACTCTGGCTGTTGCTAAGGCCTTCTTAACTAGGCCTGCTGTACACCAGCCCTTCAGGGTGGGGCAAGTTCGTTACAGTGTGCTTTTGGTATTCCTGATTTTCTGTCAGCCTCGTGGCACATGAGCAGTTCTTCTGGGCCTCCTTTACTTTCCTCCTCTGGATCCTCTGTGATCAGTGCTGTTTACTCCAACTAGCAGTGGCTCTCCAAAGTTTCAGGTAGAGGTTTTCACTTTACTACCTGATCCTTTCAACTGAAGTTGCCAAGGACTGCAAAGCAGATATTCTACCACTCTGCTATGGCCCTGGTCTGTGCCCTTTCCTATATTGTAATTATCCACATGAAGACATGGAAGAATGTGCCCGATTCCATTCACAGTCTGGTCATTGGGCACAGTATCCTCTCAAAATAATTTGTGACGAGGCAAGGATTTGCTGTATCGCAAGACCAGCTTTAGGTGGTCAAACCGGAGTGGAAGATATTGGGGAAGGGGAGAGGTTTACAAGCTCCCATCCTGCTAGGCTATTTCCTCTTCCTCCACTGACTTTATCCTGCAGCCAGAATTATTCATTCTTCTGCTTTGTATCTCCCAGCACAGCAAATCATGCATGCTCTATAGGGCTTCCAGAACTGTCATGAAACTCCTTCTTCTTGTGAGAGTGCAGCCATCTTTTTGTTTGCCAAAGCAGCCCTGGTAATTAGAAGAGCTGTCAGGTGAATATCAGAATGTGTTGAGCCAGCACCCGCCCCATCCTAGCTCTTACACATAAAGCAGCCAGCAGTGAAGTGTCTTCATACTAATTAGGCTGGAGAAGGTCTAAAAATACTTTCTGACCCCTATAAAATCAACTGATCTAACAACTTTCCCTTCATACAAGAGGGCTGAGCAGTTATTTGAATGTAGAACCTCTGAGCGTAAGAAATGTGCCCCTCTAAAGATGAATTTTTCAGGATCAGAGAAGGATTTCCTGTTCATTCGTTCACTCTTTACTACAAAGAGGAAGGCAAGGATCACACAAACCAAAGGCCCACTCTGTCCTAAGGGAAAATGATGAGAGATAAGATAGTTTCTCATTTGATCTTGTACAGTTTTAAACTTTTTTTCAACATGTAACTTTAATATGACCTGGTCAAGGAGAAGTATTTTAAAGTTCCATCCATCTTTCTGGTATAGTTAATCATTTAATCATCTTTCCTATTCAAAATAAGTAGCCTGTTTTTTAAAGGAAGTCATATAAGTTGTTTTTATTCACTTTCATTGTCTTCATGCTAGTTTCAATAGATTTTGTAGTAGCAGGAAATGCCTTTAAGTGTAGTGGCATTAAGAAACGGACAGTCAAACCCAGTTCATGTAGGAGTTATGTTTAATATATATAATGTAATAAATAATTCACAGTGTCTTTATTTCATATAGGTGTTTTCCTCCTTCCCCTACCCCCAAAGAGCTTATGATGCAGTGTCCATTTTAAGCAGTGCCATGCTTGTAGAAGCAAGCTCTCAATTTCTGACAATCATTTTGTGTCTCATTTGTTAAGCGCTCACAGCCAGCTGTGTTCTGGTTGTCTTAAAATTTAGTAAGTAGGTTCACAGAAATTCCATTTCTCAATTTCAGGCTTTCCTGTAAAGCAGGATGTGGTTCTCTTCATCTGGTACAAGTGAAATCAGTGGCCTACTGTTGACAGAAAGAGGTCTACCACTTGACATTTCTTGTATATGTCACATTGTTCATTTGACTTTTTGTTTGCTTTTGAAGCCATATGAAGGACTCAGACCTCAGGACCTGCGGAGGCTCAAGGATATGCTGATTATAGAATCTGCAGACATGCTTCAAGCCCCGCTGTTTACTGCAGAAGCTTTGCTTCGAGCACATGGTAATTGAGAACGTTCAAATGCTTTTAGTAACAGGCTGACAAATATATGTAACACTGATGGAATTTTCTGACTGTACCTTTCCAAAAAAAAAAGAAGTTATTATTTTACGTGCAAACTGCTGAAGTATAAAATTTCATCTTGTATTTGCTGTTATTTCATATAGTCCTCATGATGTAAAGGGTGGGTCCTACTGGGCTTGCCATTCTAATGATGTGCAGAACAAGGGTTGGAGGATTCTGCTAAAAACTTCATTCCAAACGAGAAGGAATTGTACTCAAGTTAGGTTAGTTAGCCCCTTCTTACCCTGTCTGGGTGATCTAGCTGCACTATTCCTTGGATTTTAGACGTATTACTGGTGTGGGAAAGCTTGCTCTTGCCTCCTAGTGTACTGTAATGTCAGACCAAAGGCATGGAGTAATTATAAGGTGATATAGTAAAGAGTTTCATGAGGCACAAAAATGAACTGTTAGTCCTGTGAAACTTAAGGCTCAGGATCTCTATCAAAGTATGGGCTCTCTCTTAATGGCACTCCAAATATGTTCTATATAATATTTTAAACATCTTCAGGGCTAGTGGGCAATGCCCTTAGGAGAACAAACAAGTTGACCTATCAGTGGCTACTAGTATCTTCCATTTTTGTGGGAAGAGTGGATAATGTTGCCTGGGAGCTGAAGGGGGGCAGGGGCTGGTGGTGGGGGTACGCAAGATTAGTGTCCCTGGAGAAGAGAAGTTGGTTTTATGTCCTACTTTTCTCAACCTTAAGGAGTCTCAAAGCGGCTTACAGTCACAATTCCTTCCTCTCCTCACAACAAGCACCATGTGAGATAGGTGGTACTGAGAGACTTCTGAGAGAACTGTGACTGCCTGAGAATCACCTAGCAGGCTTCAGGTGAAGGAGTGGGGAATTAACCCCAGTTTTCCAGATTAGAGTCTGCTGTTTTTAACCACGCTTCCATCAGTTCCACCATGAACAGCAAATTATGTCATCTTGTGGGGGAGGGGTAGCATTCACCTAAAACTCCATGGTTTAACCATAGAGTTTTGGGTGAATGCTAGAGTGTCATATGGTGTGATGTCACTTCTAGCTCACGCTGAAAGAGATATTATCACACCAGGTATGCTGGAGGCTGACATCCCTAGCCTGAAGTCCATCTGGAAACCAGCAGGGATTAATCCCTGCCCATTGTTGCCCCTTTCTGCAGACAAAAGGCAGTTTCAAAATACAAAACTCTTTTGATTTATAAATCAAAATTTGATTTATAAGTAATGGTCTAACATTGAGCTTATAAGAGGGGTTACTGAATCTATATGTACAAAAAGAGAAAAAAACACCCTGTTATTTTTCAATGTTTTCCTTTTTTCTAGCCTAATCTGTACATTTATCTCATTCATGAGGTATTTCTAAAAATAACTGTATATTAACTGGCCTGTGAGGAAGAATCTTACATATATGCCCTAGAGTATAAATATCTCTTGATGGTAACTGCAAGTTGCCAAGCTCTGTCTCCCTTCTCATTTCTACCTTTTAACCATTTCTCTTCTGATTGCATTTAAGACTGGGACAGGGAGAAGTTACTTGAAGCATGGATGTCTAATCCAGAAAATTGCTGCCAACGTTCAGGTGTTCAAATGCCAACTCCGCCTCCAAGTGGATATAATGCTTGGGACACGCTTCCTTCGCCAAGAACTCCTCGGACTACCCGCTCTTCTATCACCTCACCAGATGAAATCAGCCTGTCACCAGGAGATATTGAGACAACTATGGTATGCTTAATCCTTGTGATAATTTCCTGCCTACAATAAACTGTCACATGAGAATAGCTAAGCGTACCTTTATGTTATGTTGCACAAAATATCTTAATGAGTGTTGTTGGCTTTATGATTTTCCTGCAAATGCTTGACGTTTAACTGCCATAAAACTACTTCTGAAAATGATCAAAGGCTCTAAAAGTTGCTATCTTTGATGTACTACCTCACTTATTTTTACTACTTTAGTATTTTACTACCGTAGAAGAATGAACATTTTTACCTACCGATTCCTCTTCAAATAATCAGGAGGGCATTCTGCCTGTTATGCAGCAACATGGCACTCCACTATGTGGTGTGAGGTTCCATGCTTCTTTGCCTGTAATAAAAGTGCATGTGTTGTTTGCCCATATGGCAGTACTTTCTATCTTCTCTTTAAATGGCAGCGCACCATTGAACTGATTAAGATTAGTTTCCTGTCTTGCTTTATACCAGTCTAGAGGCACAAGAAGGAACTTTTGTAGCCCTTCTTAGAACGTTCTCGTAAATACTGGAGGATTGGACCCTCATATCTGCCAGACTGCCTTTTCCTTTATGCTCCACCATCACAACTTCACTCATCTGAGCAGGGCTTTATCTGCAGGTGACACCCTGTAAACGGTCGATGTCAGCAACTGCCCATACACTTGCACTGTCTGTTGCAGCCCTCACTATATAGGATGGCCTGCTTAGTGAGATTGGAAAGGCTGTCACTCTCTTGGCATTCCTCATTCTTGTTGCCATTTCACCTTCCAAGTTTAAAACTGAAGCCTCCTTGACAGTTTAACTTGACCATTTCCCTGTAAGAGTTGAATAAAACAATGTATGTTTTGTAAATATCAGCTTGTCATGTGCAATCTTCAGACATATACTGCTACTTCTACTGTTTTTATTGTATTTATTGTTTTAATTGGGATTATTTGATTGTTTTAGTTGCAATGTATTGTGTCTTGTTGCCTGTAAACCGCACTGAGCCCTTCGGGGGTAGGGCAGTCTAATAAAGCGAATAAATGGTGGGGGGGAGGGGGAGGAGGAAGAGGAAATAATAATAAGTCTCCACCACTCAGCTGGAGGAGTGGGGAATCAAACCCGGTTCTGCAGATTAGAATCCACCTGCTCTTAACCACTACATCATGGGGGGGGTGGGGGGGGGAGAAACAAAGAAGAAAAAGGAGCCACTCAGTTAAGAGAAAAAGGAAGTTGGGAATTGTCTTAGGTGGTATACTGCATTTCTTTATTTGTTGAACTCCCTCTAGAACTACTACTTTTCTGTATTACTGTCTTAATATGATAAGAAATGTCATTTGATTATCCATATATATGATGAAATGTGTACTTGTGGAAATTTTTGGGATCTGTCAGAAATAATGTGAAAAACTTTAACACAAATTCAAAAGGATGGTAGAAAATAGCAACAGCAGGTCTAGTTCATCAAAGGAAAATTAGTTGTACCTTGGGAACTCTTTACATAGCGTGCAATGATTAATTTTCTTACCTACTCTTTTTATCCACAGTGTGAAATCTGTATGTGTAATATTTCTGTATTTGAAGACCCAGTGGATATGCCTTGTGGACATGAATTTTGTAGAGCATGCTGGGAGGCGTAAGTGCACATTTTAAATGATTTTAAAGAAAACAAAAATTAATTACTTATTATTTAACTTGATTTGTGGCATGTTCCTGCAGAGACTTAGAATTCCATTATAAAGGCAGTTTTATTTCCTTTCTAACAATTGCTCATTGGCTTCAATGGAGTTGGAAGGATGTAATCCCGCTTATACAGTAATGAGTGTGGTCAGGAACCCACTGCATCTCATAAAAGCTGTCATAAAACAGAGGGAAGTCTGAGGAGAAAATACTGAAATTTTGCTACTACTATTATGTAGCCATTAAACATTGTCCAGTTTTTTTCTTTGCCCACACCAACAAGGTGGTGTCACAGGAATACAGGCAGTATTCCTGCCAAGGCCATGCATGACACTGCTTTCACAGTCAGGCCTTTTTCTGCAGAACGCCATCTGCTTTAGCACAACACAGCTTCAACTACCATCTTACAGCCTCTCCGATGTTGTTATTTTTCTGCCAGCTCATCCAGCAAGTGCCAAAGTGTAGTTCCTATCACAACTTCCCAAAAGCGAACCTTGGAGTGTTCTTAAACAAACCAGTAAAAGACCGTTGTGGATTTATTCTTTGGGCAGTTTAACATCGTTCTTAGACTTTTTTGATGATCCGACATGCTTGGTTATTTGCTGTCTTCAAGTTTGGTGGAATGACTTATAGGGATAAGGAGCTGCGTGGCGTAGTGGTTAAGTGCTTGCACTGCCACTCACACGGTCAGGAGTTCGAGCCCTGTGGGTCAGATATCCTGGCAGCTGGCTCATGGTCAACTCAGCCATCCATCCATTCCTTGGTCGGTAAATGAGTACCTAGAACATAGCTAGGGGGTAAAGAATAGTCGGGGAAAGCATTGGCAAACTACCCCATAAAAACGGCTTGCCTATGAAATCACTGATTGCAGTAGTACCCCAGGGTCGAACACGACTGAAGGGGAAACTTTACCTTTACCTTCTAGGGATACATGCTAAGAACATCGTCCTTCTTGTGGTTGCTCTCTGCATTAAAGTCTTATACTGTTTTATATGGTGAATATACTTTTCCCCAAGCTACTTACTTGTGGAGTTAATACATTAGTATGTTACTTTTTCTCCATAATTCTATTAAGTTAATATTTCCTTTTCCGATACTGATGCACACTGAACAGGTTTTTGAATATGAAAATTCAAGAGGGTGAAGCCCACAATATTTTTTGTCCAGCATATGATTGCTTCCAGCTTGTTCCAGTGGAGATCATAGAAAGTGTGGTTTCCAAGGAGATGGATAAGCGTTATCTGCAATTTGACATTAAGGTAAACATCAGATTGTAAACATGTTGTTAAAGCATCCATGCATTGATTATTCCAACTCTTATAAAGACCCTTTTAGGTTTGTAAAAATATTTTTATTTCTATTTATTATTTATTTAAAAATTTTTTTTAAGAAATACTAAATTTGAATTCAGTTAACTTATTTTAGAATTTTCAAACCCACTTTACCTCATAATTGTTGCACCCATGACACTTATAGTGGCTGCTGTGCTAGAAAACCACTGAATTAAATACTGCACTGTCTCGTTAACGAAATGCACCCTACATAAAATTCATTCCGCAAGCTTTATTATTAGATCTGTTTCATGTTGTTGTTTCTTAAACGTGATCTAAAAGTTCCTTATCACGCACGAAAAGTTCAGGCGTTTTCACAGGGCTAGTTCAAGCCCCTTGTGTGAGCAAAAGCAGCTCTTTAAATTTCAGCCATATCTAGTCATTGTGCTTATTCAGGTTCCATGGAACTATTCAGTTGTGATGTTGTTTTCATCTCCACCTCCTTCAACCTCTCAATAACATTGTCGTTTATTTTATTTATTTATTTATTTGTTATATTTATATACCACCCTCCCCGAAGGCTCAGTGCGGTTTCCATCAACAATAAAAAGTTTAAAACATCATATATATAATTTATCTAAAATACATAAAATATTAAACTATAGATGGCTTCAGCTCTTCTATTCCCCTTTATGAACCCACGGGAGGCCGGATGTTTTTATGGCTAGTTGACATCATCCCAGCTGGCCAAACGCCTGGCGGAACAGGTCTGTTTTACAGGCCCTGTTTAGTATTACACATCGTTATTAAAATTTAAATCTCTTATCAGTATTCCATTCCAGCTGAGGATTAATTGTATTAATCATCTCTTCCTTAATTTTCCAATCATCCTTTCTTGTAAGTTTCCTTGGGGGAGTTAGACCATGGCCATGAACCAGTGTCTTCTTCAAGTGAACCTTACCAGATGTCAATAGAAGGCCAAAAGCATCTGAGTTTCCCACATTTATTACTTTCTGTATAAAATGGCATGCGTGTTCCAAATATGTATAGCAAATAAATATATAGTGAAATAAATATAAACCTATTTTAGGCCCCCACATGTTTATATACAACCAAAATTGGCATTTTCACGCTTCATGTTTATAAGAGAGGACTTATCCAAAATGGTAACTAACTTTCAGTTCCTTTTACTCCCTAAGGCCTTTGTTGAAAATAATCCTTCTATTAAATGGTGCCCTACCCCAGGCTGTGAAAGAGCAGTCAGGCTGACAAGACAGGGGTCAAATACAGCAGGTTCAGAAGCACTTAGTTTCCCCTTGTTAAGAGCTCCAGCAGTGGATTGTGGGAAAGGGCATCTCTTCTGCTGGTGAGTGCATTTTATTTCTACTTAGCTTCTTTTTAAAAAAAACTGGTCTTTGAAATACATCGTAATTAATAAGCTAGTCACATTAGTATAAGTATTAACATTATTGACTTTTGAATTGATAAATGTTTATTTATAAATAAATCTTTACTGTAGTATGAAATTCTATTTTCAATTTTTCATTTCTTCATATTTTGCCTACTAGTCAGACATTTGATTTTGGTCAGATATCGCATTACTTGAAACATAGTTTGCACAAACTGAAGAAGATGAATGAGTCAGTTTCTCTTGTTTGTGTCAGGACTTCTTAGGCTTGATTATAGTGATTTGTTGAACTTTTTATGCTACGGCCCCGGGACCACACCAGCATATATGATGCTGCAAGGGCCCATGTGGAATGGGACCTAGATTCAGGAAATCTGGAAATGGAATAATGGTGGGGAAGAAGCAGGGCAATTTGCTACATTTTATGGATGGGCATTTTCTGAAGGTGCTAATTTTAGTTATTTTGCTTCTTTTGGTATGTTGGATGTGTGGCAGATGTCTAAGGCTGTTCTGCTGCATTTCCCGTAAAAAGAGTGAGTCGTGACCAATCTGGAAATTATATTGACACATCTACACCCAGGCACCATCTGGATGCAACATATCTTCTGTTCCAGGAATTAAATTGTTTCTTTTTTAAAAAAGGAGTAATATTGTAAAGCATGTGAAGAACTTGCAAGACCTATAATTCAGTTAAAAACAAAAAGAAAATAGGAATCTCATTCTCTGATTGATTATATACAATTTCTTAGTCTCATCCATTAGAAAAGAGTGTTTTATTTACTATAGCTATTAAAAGTGGGAACAGATGTTTTCTGTATCTTTATAAACTGCTTAAGACTTGTGGCTTTTGAATGCATGAACAGTAGAGTCTTTTCAAATGCTGTATTCCATTGCCTGTCTTGAAAGCTGGCAGCTGATATGATGCAGTGGTTAGAATATTGGTCTTGGACTTGAAAACAGGGATCAAATCTCTGCTAAGTCTTGCACCTTCCTGGATGACCTTGGCCCAGTTGCTCTGTCATCCTCATCTACTTAACAGAATTATTGTGAGGATAAAATGGGGAAGAGAAGAACCGTGCATTGTACTATAAAGTATTTGGAGAAAGGGTAGGATAAAAGTGTCAAACATAGATCAGGAAATGGACAATGTGGATCACATGTTATATTCTAGAAAGCCTGCCTCCCTTCTGATATGGAGACTGGTTCTTTACTACAGGGAGGCTGACTGAAGATGCCTGCTCCTAGCCATTGTCCCACCCTCTCCATTCTGAGATTAGATCTTCATAATTTCTTCTTTAACTTTCTTATTGGGCCTGTTCTGCTGGGTTGTTGTTGCTGTTCTCCTTCTGTGCTAGAACAGATCTTCCTCTTCTAAAATTAGTATTGACCAGAGAAGTGTAATTTACAAAATAACATGTCCTACCTTTCTGCCTTTGTTCTTTGGTATTCCCTTTAGCTCATTAAAAGCACATTTAATCATGTCGGTAAAATGAATATAATTTCTTAAACCTTCAATTATATTCATAGAATTTGTTTTCCTGGTCTAGTTAAAACAGTCTGAAGTGGAACTGAAGGAATTCAGTCGTCACCTTTTTCAAAGGCTCATAATAAATATAATTAACCTTGGTTAATTTTTTCAGGGAATGTCTTGGTGACGCACATGAACCTTGTGACTGTGAAACATGGAAGAACTGGCTGCAGAAGATAACAGAGATGAAACCTGAAGAGCGTAAGAATGGCTATTGAGTTTTGAGTTTGTAGAATTTCTACTGTATGATAGGATTTCTACTCTATGATAGGATTACTATGTAAGAGTAAGTAAGAACACCTGAGGCATATTTCCCAGAATAGAGAGCTTTACTTCCTAAGGGAATATGGGCAAGCTGGAGAGAGATGTGTTCAGTTTCTCAAAACTATCTAAACAGATGAAATAGCATTAATAATGTACAGGGGCAGAGGATTTGAATTGGTGTTGGCTGGTTGAGCTAAGTTCCCTGCAGAGAGAACTTGTTGATTTCTGTTTGGGGTGAGTCTAAAACTCTGAATGGAGTGCCTTTGATTTTAAAAAAATTGTGCTGATGCAAAGATCATATTTTTTTATTGCAATCATATGGAGAGCTACATCCTTTTGGGCTTCTTGAATTCAGTGGATTTAAGGCTATAATTTTTTTTAAGAATTGCACTGTTAATTACAAGTGAAGCATAGTTAATAAGTGTTGTGACATTTTATGCTTAAAAAGGAATGAACAGGGTAACTATGGAAGCAATTCTAAATAAGTCTGCTGACAAGTAAATCCTACTTTATTCAGTGTTAAGTGTTTGTAGTTTTGCCGACAAAGTGCTTTAGTTACCATGAGGAACAAGTTATTTCCAAAAAAAATCTATGGGAAGTTCAAAATGGAATTTTGCTTTTCTATCTACATGTTAATGGCTTTGTTCATTCACACAGAATATTATTTTTAATTGGAGTTTGCAGGAGCTGAACATGAGAAGCAGTTTTTAATTTGGGGAAATAATTTGTGAATGTAAAGAGCTATGTTATGTAGCAAATTTAGAAGGAAAAATATGCTTCAAGTTGAACAAATGAAATTAGCTGTGCACTTGACATTTGGACCATGTAGCATCCCTTGTCACCCAGATCCTTCTGTTTGTTTTGTTGTAGATTTTTGTGCTACTTGTCACATGGTACTAATCAAAAATAAATTCTCTCTTAGACATAAAAAGGGCACAAAATGAATTAAAATGTAGTTCAAAATAAGAATGTAGGAAATGTGGTAATGACTTCTGCTTTTAAAAGACTGCTTTACACAAAGTTTTTAACTCGTCTGTTTCCTTCTTCAAAGTTGTGGGAGTTAGTGAAGCTTATGAAGATGCTGCCAACTGCTTATGGTTACTCACCAATTCAAAACCATGCGCCAATTGCAAATCTCCAATTCAAAAAAATGAAGGCTGCAACCATATGCAATGTGCAAAGGTAACAATCACAGAGAAAATCCTACAGTTTTTATGAAGTACAAACAGGGGATCTGCAAGGACTCACCAGTGGAGTCACTCCACTCTCCATGGCTGAAACTTCTATCCATACTATCCCTGCTTTCACTCCACTCCAACACACAGCCTCCACAGCTTCTCCCTTTGCCCTGCTTCTTTACTTCCCTTCCACCTATCCAGTTGCATAGCGCCAATGGGGAGGCAGAAAATCTGACCCTCCAGTCCCACAGATTATCTTAACCATCTTAGAACAGAGCCCAATCAGCACACACCTGTTCACATTCTCAATCTGATGAGATCTTTAAACCTCCAGAAAATGAAGATATGAACACACCTGTTCACTCTGGCACTCAGATTAGAATTCCCTAAAAATGTCCTCACACATCCTTTAGAATTCTGCCTCTCACAGCCAGCCAATCATAAGCAGTCCTGAGTTAACTCCTTGTGAGCTGCAGTCCTTTTGCAGGAAATAAGGCTAATTGCAAACCACACAGCACCCAAATAAGGCTAAGTTTTGGTAATTTTCACACCCCCTCTGCTTCATTTTTCTTTCCTCCCTCACTTCACTCTGGCTTTGCTTCCTGCCTTCTGGTATTCTCTCTTCTTTTTCCTGTCTGTCTATTTCTGTGCCCTATTCATTTCATCCTTCAAAACAGCAACTGTCATTTTTAATTACCTCAGTAGTCCAAGAAGTCAGTGGTGAAATTAAGCAATCCTGAATCCTGACTGTACAGCATAGTACTGTACAATGTGGATCCATTTCAACCAGCCTGTCTTACACACACCCTTCAAAAATATTCCTTTTCTTATCTCATTCACACAACATTTTGGAAATGCTCAAACTCTCAGAAGCTCCAATATCTTGAGAGGTAATCTTGTGAGAACTTAGCATTTAAATATTTGTTTTATTTAATTCTATCCTTTATTTTAAAAAGATTTTCCTGCAAACCTGTGGATTCCCTCTTCTGGCATTTCTCTACATGGCCTCACTGTGCAGATTTTTTAATCTGCATTCTTGGGCTGGGTTCAGAATTAGATACATAAACCTTTTAATATTTTATTTTGTGAATTTGCAAAATAAAATATTAAAATATTAATATATCTGATTCTGAATCCAGCCCAAGAATGCAGATTAAAAAATGGTATTCATTCTGTATATCACTGTGATTAGTTGATTTAATTGCTGAGTGAGAAACTGCTTCTTAACTTGCATCATGTCTGTAAATATGTATGGTTTGGTATGGTAATTAACACCCAAAGCATTCCCACTCTACTGATTTGAAGCTCAGTCTGATGTGTGTAGGTCAGTTTATCTCCCTATTATTCTGAACATAGAATGTTTCTTAGATAAGATATAGGAACATATTTTACTTCAGCAAGGTCACCACATAGCTTCTAAATGAATGATTACACAAGCTGAAATTGAACTTAGATACAGTTTATAGAACATTTCTAACAAATTATGTGATGAGGGCATTTTGAGGTGTGTGGATTTAGAAGACCCACTACTCAACTCATTCTGTAGTTACTAAATTTTCTTTTAAAACTAAGTTCCTAACCATTGTTTAGTATACATGTTAAAACAGTTCACGACAGTGATACTGAAAGGTTGTGGATTGTGGTGAGGTTGAGAAGATGGTGTGTTGTATTTCTCTTGTGTTAATTCTCTAGATCCAGTGAAAACTCTGAAATGGATTAAGAATCTGTGTTTTATCTTTTCAAGTGCAAATATGATTTCTGTTGGATTTGCTTGGAAGAATGGAAGAAACATAGTTCTTCCACTGGAGGTTATTATAGATGTACTCGCTATGAGGTCATTCAACATGTAGAGGAACAGTCCAAGGAAATGACAGCAGAGGTAAGAGGATGAGTATTATTGAGGACCTCCTTAAAGTTATTTCTGGTTAACTTTCTTCCTAACTTCTTCAATCTGTAGCCATGGGTGTAATGTACATATTTATTTTTCATCTTGCATCAGCATGTACAGTACTGTACAGTGTAGTACAGTAAAATGTGGATCCATACATGCGTTCCCCATTTAACCAACCTGTTTCACACGCACCCTTCTTTCGGCAAATATTCCTTTCCTTATCTCATTCACACAACATTTTGGACATGCTCAAATTCTCAGAAGCCCAGCACGAAGTTAGGTAAAGTCTTTCTCTTTTCTGACTCTGGAACTCAGAAATAGAATCTTACCTGTGATTTTACTCTGCACTTTAGAAAAATGTTGAATGTTTTGAAAATGCAGTGTGATAAGACACATAACCTTTCCCTTTGTCCTCTCTGTCACTAGAATAATTGGGCAAAGAGGATGAGTGGCAACAAATATGAAATGTGAATATGCTTACAAGGCACATGATATGGTAACTTGGTCAGTGCTTTGCGTGGTTGAGAGGTTGCCTGGTACAGCACTGTCTTGAGTTCCATTTGTTTATTTAATGTATCTTCCAACACTGGCCAGGCCCAAGGCAGCTAATTCCTCTTGAAGGAAAAGCATGACTTGAGAAAGAATCAGTGTTTCAGTTTACAGATTCTTTCTCCTCCATCTGGCATAAACATTCCCAATCCACTCATCGTCTGGATGGAGGACCTGTTAGATGGCATCATGATTGTGAACATTTCCTTGAAAAACCCTTCTTATATCAGCGTTTGCTGTTTAGTTACCAAGCTGCTAACTGTAACCAACCTGTATGCAGGTGTGAGAGTGGACCCTGAGTACCTATATTGTTAGTCTAAGACAGTTCCCATAGGGGTTGAATTGGTAGATCTAACGAGGCTAAAGAACCACAGCCTCCTGGATGTCTGTGAGGCAAGGCAAATCAGTTCTATTTCCTCTTATGAGATGGAGGCGAGTATGGCATAAAGTAGTCCTAGAGGCCACAGGACCATCAGTACATCTTTCTCTTCTGCATGTGGGCAGTGATAGTGGGAAAAGAACTTGATCGTCTCCAGAGATGTGAAGAGATCTAGAGAATATCCAGAGCTGAGAAACAGGGTCTAAAAGTGACTACCCCCCCCTCGTCCATACTGCTCTGACTGAGCCAGTCTGCATATGCTCAGACAACCATTGATGAGTTCCCCTCAGAGAGGAGAGATGCTTCTCTTACACTGAACATGGTTCCTGACTCCCATTTTAGTTTTTGGACACACTGCCTGTTCACATGTGCCTTGGGGGTAATATTTGTCTGAGTGCTAAATGTTGTTTCGGAAATCAGCAGTCAGGCAGATGGCTCTTAGCTCTAGGAAGTTTATGCTTTAGGAATTTTTCTGTTGACTGCAAAATCCTTGTACGTGCGCTAGGAACAATTTGCTCCCTGTACAGAGAGGTTGGCATCTTTGGTGATCTAGTCTTGGTGACATTTGGAAACGTTAGGAACAAGATCTACCAGACCATAGCCACACAGCCCAGAAAACCCACAACAACCAGTGGAATCCAGACATGAAAGCCTTCAACAATAGGAGGATGAAATCGTAGCAGCTTCTGAGGAAAAAAATCAGTGAGGCTCCTTAGGGTCTGTGCTGTCACAGAGGAGAATCTGAAGGTAGTGGGCCATTCCTCTCTATCCAAGACAAGAAGAGCAGTCTATTTCCTGCAGTATAGCTTGCCCGGGAACCAACATTCTGATCCACCCTGAAGCTTGGAGTGGCTCGCTGGGGAAGCTTGCCAAGAAATGACACCTTTCTCCTCAGCCAGTGAGGAAACCTGCCATCATTTTGTGGGTAGGGGAAGACGGCTCCAATACTGCTACGAGCCTTTTCCCTTGCCCTGCTAAATGAACCAAGGATTAGATGACGGCAGAAGCCCCGAAAATCTGCAGGCTCCAATTAATCCTGGCCATGGAAATGAGAGTGAAGCAGCATCTAGTGTCAAACAATTACTGGAGAGTGGGGGGGGGGGGGGAGAGAGACAGGACAGTGTCTCCTTATGAGCTAATAGCATTCATGAGACAAACATTGAGGAAGAAAATAGATATTTACCATTAGACCAGGGGTCTGGAATCAAGGACCGCCTCTTCCTCTCTGCACCCTGATCAACAAACCTTGCATCAGTCATTCTTCCTGGGCCTGCTAAGGCTTCTGGGAAGATGCAGAAGAGAGGAATATCCCAGACAAAATCCCCTTTATAACTCCAGTCAGTCTTCCCATAATGGGATCTTACTTTCCCCAGTCATGAGGTTGTGAGAGGAGGGGATCCATACCCATCCCTATCTTGACAATCTGTTGATCAGGTCGTCTTCCAAAAGCAAAGCCCAGGCAGACACATAAGAACATGGCTTCTTGCAAGAACTATCAACTTCTTGCAGAAACACAGGTTCATGATGAATATCCAGAATAGCTCCCTGCAATCACCACAATGGCTGGAACTTGTAGGAGTTTTGAGAGATCCTCATACAATTCTATATTCCTGCTGGAATGCAGTCCAACAACAACAAGTCATAAGGAGCAGAGCTTTCTCCCTACTATTACTGGCCAGATTGTTGTTTCATTGTTGTTGTCCTTCAGTGATAGTGGCTGTATTAATTATTCTAATGTCTCATCAGATCTCCAAAGTACAATTGAGCAGAGTTTCACCGTGTTCTTTTGGGTTCCTCTAATTCAAAATTGCAATAAAAACAGCATCAGGATGCTGTATTTGACTTTTGAGTTGTAAAAGCTATATTTTGGGCTGGCTGGGTTCTCAATACAGTGTTTGTCACCCTGCTTTGTTTGAATAAAACTCTCTTAGCTGTTAAAATGGTTAATTGCACATTTGCTTAATTTATGAGCAGTAAGTTAAATAAGCTCAGTTAAGTTATTAATGGTTTCTTCCCCCTCTTATAATTCTATCCAGGCTGAAAAGAAACACAAAAGATTTCAAGAACTTGATAGATTTATGCACTACTATACAAGGTTTAAGAACCATGAGCTCAGCTATCAGGTATGGTTGCAGTAGTCTTCTAAAAATCCATTCTCTCTACTTGGTTTCATTAACTGCAGAATTCGTAATGTGCTTCTTTGTATTTTTCTGTTTCTTTTTTTAGATTCAGAACAACAACTTCTCTCTCTAAAAACAGCCAAAGAAAAAATGGAGCAGCTGAGCAGAGCCCTCAGTGGAAGTAGGAGTTTCAATATTTTCTGTGATATATTCCTGGTGCTCAGTGTAATGTACTTGGTTCAGAAGTTTCCACAAAGCAATTATTTCTAGCATCTACTTCTGTAAATGCAAGAGCCTGACTGAATATTTGGATAGCCTGGTTTGCAGATGTGTCTTCAGTTTTGTAGCTTCTGGGGTGTTGTGTGGTTTCTGGGTTGTATGGCCATGTTCTAGTAGCATTTTCTCCTGACATTTCACCTGCATCTGTGGCTGGCATCTTCAGAGGATCTGATGGTAGTAAAGCAAGTGGAGTAGATATACCTATGGAATGTCCAGGGTGGGAGAAAGAACCATTTGCCTGTTAACAAGTGTAAAGGATGCAATTAGCAAGCTTGATTTGCATGCTAAATGGGTGGATCCCACCCAACACATGTTTAGTATCTTCTATTGATGTCATCACATTAAGCAGCTGGGGGGAAATTCTGTTGGTAATGCCTAGACTTCTCTTTTAGCTGAAGGACATTGTCCAGATACTACATTCATTGAAGATGCAGTGCAAGAACTCCTGAAAACCCGGCGCATCCTAAAGTGTTCTTACCCATATGGATTCTTTCTAGAACCCAAAAGCACAAAAAAGGAAATATTTGAACTTATGCAGGTAAAGAATACATGTATGGCTTGTTTTTATGCATTTTTAAACCCTAATAATTATGCTTGTTTAACCTATAAGGCTTTGACACAGACTTTTTTAAAAAATTATAGACGGATCTTGAAATGGTGACAGAGGATCTAGCTCAGAAAGTAAATAGGCCTTACCTTCGTACTCCTCGTCATAAAATTATTCGGGCAGCCTGTCTTGTGCAGCAGAAGAGGCAAGAATTCTTGGCATCTGTGGCCCGTGGAGTTGCTCCTGCAGATTCTCCTGAAGCTCCAAGGCGCAGGTAACCTACAGATTTGTATGCCCACAGAATCTCAATGTGTAGCTACAAGCTTGGTAAGCCACCCTTACAAACTCTCGTTTGCTCGAGCAGGTAGACGCTGAATTGCTTTGAACTGCAGCAGAGCGCTAAAATATTACACATCATTTGGTACGCGTTAAACTAGATTGGGAAACCAAATGCTTCAGCTCTTCATTTTGCTTTATTAAAACAACATTTTAATCCAATTAAAGTGACAGTCAGATGTGTGAGGTTAATGATCATAAAGCTGGATGTTGCGTACAAACTGTGAGGACAGTAATGGGCCAGCTGAAACAAATTGCATACCTTTCAATGTGGTTCAGGCAGAATATCTCTAGAGCAGTGATGACAGATGGTATTTCTTTCTGCTAGTCTTTTGGTTCAGTGCACGGTATAATACAGTAAAATCATTTTTATCCAGAAATGTATTATCCAGAAGGCTCAATTAATCAGCACTGGGGCCCAACTTCTCCCCGCCCCGTATCCATGGGCCATTGTTGGGCTCTGGACAGCAGTACTGCTAGTGCATCCCCAGGAGATGATGGGAACTGTAGTCTATAACATCTGGAGGGCCGTGAGTTTGACACCTGTGTGCTTGTGTATCGGCATCCTCAGTTGTGCCTTTCCCCCTCCATCTGCCTCAAACTGTCAGGCTCCATCTCTGCCAGAGGCCGCCTGGGCACCTGACTGCTTGCCTGCCAGCCATGTAGCGTGACTCTATGGCTCAAGGGGAAGCATTTGCCCATCACCATGAGGTCTCCAGTAGGATAGAGTTTGGTGCAAGCTCTTCTATGTAGGGGGTGGAGCAGAGCAATAAGTGGATTAACTGGCTCATTTGATTAGCCAGTACTTACCATCCCTGAAGAGTGCCAGTTAACAAAGCATTTGCAGTACTATGCAACAAATGTCTAGCTTAGTCAATATAAATCTGAATGATCAGACAGTTGGTTACATTAATTGTGATCTGTCAATGAAGTGTTTATAATTTGTGGGTCCCGCTTAAAAAGTTGGTTAGCAATTTCGTAATGTTATTAATTTTGCAGTTCTTTTTGTGCTTCTTAATAAGATTAGCACGTTAAAAACTAACATTTAAGTTTTTCATTTTCAATTTGTTGGCTAATGTTCCTTTTATTCTGTTCTTAAGTATCAAAATGTGTTTAATTTATAGCTTTGCTGGCGGAACATGGGATTGGGAATATTTAGGATTTGCATCTCCTGAGGTAATTTTCTGTGGATTTTAATTATGTAAATTTGCACATGATGGAAATTATGTATTTAAACCGTGCATGAATAACTCCCTGATGTTGTTGCATACTACGAAGGTTTGTATAGTCTGATCGAACTTTGTATTTTTTGCTGCTTAACAATAGAAGGAAATATATTTATTTTTTACTCTATTAACTTAGGATGGGTACGTAAGAGATGAATCTCTGCCTCAAATAGGCTCAAAGTTTGGCATTCTTGTCCTTCAGCTTGCTTCAGTTGTAGCTGGACAAACACAGTCACAGCTATGGCAGCACTTCAGATGTGATAAGTGGGGTGTAGGGGTGTTCCATCTCTTAAAAAGGAAACTCCTTACGTTGCTCCTTGTTATCAAGGAAGGGAAGCTGCTGGCAGGGTGACAGCATCTGCCAGTACTTTAAGATGCTGCTGCTGCTTCTCCTCCTCTTGACTTGGCTCCTGGATCAAGACCCACAATCAGCATTGAGCTTTGGAATTGGTCTGATGCAGGAGCTATATTCCTCTTCTTTTCCCTGTTGCTTCTCTTACATTAACTATACTCTTTTTTCTTATTTGTATATGTCTTACATTTCATGAAATGCAAATGTAACTGTGTGTGGGATGATAGTTGTAACAATGCACTAATCATTGTCCACAGTGGCATCTCACAGCTTTATTCCTGTCTATTGTGATTTGCTGTTGGCTGGATGACATGGAGTAGGGAACTTAGCGTAGCAGCTAGTTGAAACTGTACCAGACTGAAGAGGTAAATTCATATCCCCCTCCCACACAGACACACACACATCTGTGCCTTTAATTTCAAAGGATCTCAGGCAGTGCTCTTCCACCCTTTTCACACAGCTTCCTATAAAAGGGGGGGAGAGTGTTTCCCTCAGTTCTTCTCTTGCTGCCGCTGAAGGAGGACATTTTTCTCCTCACTCATTAGTGCCTGACTTGATTCCAAAGAAAGTTTTGTGGCTATTTGCCTTCATAACTCACCTCACGCTCCAGTGGGCTGTTTTCTTCCTCTTATGGCCTCACATTTAAAATGTGTTCCTGCTGTGAAATAAAAATGAGCCAGTGGGACCTGCCTGATTCTTGCCTCCCTTTGCCTCAGCAAAACACATGACATCACAGGATTTCAGTCTGTAAACAGTTTATACCAAAGGCTGATCATGAAAAGATTTCTCATCTTAAAGCCATTTATGGGGAAACTACACTGAGGGGCACTATTCCATCTATAACCTCAGCTAGGGAGAAGGGCCTTGAAAGACCCAGTGCAGGCTATCATATAGCCAGTTGCTCATCTAGGTCAATAGCCTCCTCTGTAGGGCTGAGAACTTCTTTCTATTTATGTTTATTATATTTATACCCCACCCTCCCTGGCCTAAGCTAGGCTCAGGGCAGCATACATACACAGTTAAAACATCAAAACAGTTCCAATACTACAATATAAAACTTCACTAAAACCTAATATCCAAACAGATAGCGATGGCAGTCTCTTGGGTATCCAAAGACCCTGAACCTACAACTTATTGTCCCTCATCCCGACATAGTTCTTTTCTTAAGAATTGTCAGGGGGAGGGGGGGAATGGCACTCTATCAATAGAGGTCAAAACCACACCCTAAAGATCAAACCCAGCATGTGGCTGCTTGGTGTGTGGGGTCCCTCTTAATTAGGGAGAGTCCCAGTGCTGCTTTGGATGACACTTGGCCCTCTGCTTGTAAAGGTGAGGCTGAATCTATATGGACGTTGAAGTCCCCCCAAACAATAAGCTTGGAGTACATCAAGTCCCAATCTGATGCGATCTCCAGCAATCTCAGCAGGATGTCATAGAGCATATGGGAATTTTGCCCTTTGAAGGCCCTGACCTTTTCAGTTGTACTATTGACCTTTAAAAAATCTAAGATGATTGGGGGATTGGCCAGGTCTCATGATATCATCTAAGTGTATTCCAATCCTATAAGCACTCAAAGCTGTTTTACTACTGTTAAATGTTCACATTAGGTTCAGAACTATAAACTTTCAAGATGAATATTTTCATATCTCAATAAGGAAAAAATTCAGGACATTTCTTCATTTCCCTTGTGCATAGCAGAGGTTCCAATATACAGTCTTTCCATTCAATCTCTCCTCTTCTCCAAGAGTATTTATAAAGTGGTTGTTGCCCACCTCAGGGCTCTAACATATTCCTATACCTGGATGACTTGCTAATTGTAGTACCATCAAGGGTCACCATGTCATTAGACACCCATCAGAACTTAGATCTCCACGTAACTCTGGAGAGATCTGCACTTTTCCGAACTCAGTGCTTAACTTTCATGAGGGCTGTCCTTAACTCTAAAATGGGTCTAACCTATCGTCTTGTGTCCACACAGCAAAACTGTTGTCTTGTGTCCAAACAGCAAAACTCACTCCCTGATACTCTCTGGTTGGCTCCACCTCTTGTGGCAGCCATGTTGTTATTTGCTTTGCTTTCTGCAGCAGACATTTTATGGTAGTGCCCACCACCCTGTGTCAGAATTCCAAAGGTTCCTGCAGGCTCAAAAAGGTTGAGGCCTATGGTCTCCACACAGGAATGGTCTCCACGTAAATGTTCCAAACTAAGGGTATAAGGTAAGCTTTAATAGCTTATCTCCCTCTTATCAAAGCCTGGGCGGGGAGGTGGGAAGAGATGGGCTCTTTGGCATTTGGGAATAGATAATCAAACATAAGGAGAGTTTCCAGGCCATACACATACCACGAAGGGACATTGTGCTGGCAAGTGCTTTGAGATATTTAGGCTTAGGCTCAGGAGATCTTCAGATGTTCAGTATCCAACAACTGCTGTCTTTTCCATTAAGTGCTATATACTCACCTTCTTCATACATTATCTTTCTAGTCTCTCATGTGGGAATGCACAGAAGACACAATGATAAAAGCATGGTTGCACTTTCCTGTACCTGTTCATCAAATGTTCTTCTGTTCTTGTACGCTTCCCTTTCTTCTTCTCTGCAGAGAGTTCTTTTGGGGTAAGGGGGATTACTCCTGCCTTCTATAGTGATGGTATCTATGAACTGAGGGAGATAAATTTTCTCCTCCCTTTTATGGTCCCATTGGGTGGAAAACTGCATAAAACATATGGAGAGTTTCCAGGCCATACACCTACCACGAAGGGACATTGTGCTGGCAAGTGCTTTGAGCTATTTAGGCATAAAAAGGCCAGAACTTTTAGAATGTTCTCAGCTGGCCTGCACATAGGCAGTTCCCATGTGTGCCTGCATAGAAGAATACTCAATGCACAACAGTTACAGGTAAGTGTAACCATGTTTTACTTTGCAGCACCAGTAATTGCTGCCATTTATGGGCAGGTGTTGATTGCCCTGGTCCAGGGTAACACAACTTTCCAGAGAGAAGAGTCAAGTAAAGGCTAGGAAGGTAGAGAAGCAAATTCCACTCATCAGCTATAGTACAATCCGCTTACCCATCCTAAGGAAAGAATAGACAAAAGAAAGCAGGTCCACAATTGCCATAGTAAGCCACCCAAAATGAACATTTAGCCACCCAAAATGAAATATCTTGAAGCATACACATGGTGTCAGTTTCCTTGTGGTGTGATAAGACAGCAGATATTACTTCATTGTTTCTTCATAGAATTTAATATGTTTGTGTTAATTAAACATATTGGATTGTTGCCCATACTTTGTAATATGCTTTTCTGTATATTTCCTTCCCTGTTGTTGCTGGGTAGTGCTGTGCTCCCAGAAATGTAGTTTGCTTCTTACAGGCACATTGGCTGGCTTGCTTTTGCCCAGTTCTTATAATACTTTGTTCCCAATAATTGAATGTTTTATTACAAACATTTTAATTATTACAGAGGGATGAGCGACATGTGCTTATATGCAAATAAAGCAGATATTAGAAACCTTTGTACTATGTTGCTTCTGTAGGCAGTAAGCTATTTTGAATAGATGCTTTTCCCTTGTTAAGTGTTATGGCAGCATTGTGCTAGATGGTGACATGACTTCCTTGTGCAAAGTGGATCATGCTGTGCTGTTCTTTAGACAGTCCCATTTTGGGATCATCTACTGGGCTCGGAAGTTTGGGGACAGTGCAAAGTGATAATTTTAGCCAAACTTTTTCCTCGGTTCCTTCTCAGATTCCATTACCTGTTGATCCTAAAACCTGCAGGCTCTGTTCACAAAAGGTATATAGCCTCTCCCCACCTGCACACCCAAAAAGCTTCTCTTGAAATTTGGGGGACCATTGGAAATAGTGTAGGATGCAGTCCTGGGTTGGGCAGACTTCACTGTGAATAGAAAATCTGCAGCTATCACAAACACATACCCTTTTGGCAGTAGTGGTACCCTAGAATTTAGGTACATGTTGCTGTCAAGTCACAACTGAATTTTGGCAACCCCGGCCTGGGGCTCTCATGGCACGTGGGAAGCAGAGGTGGTATGCCGTTGCCATCCTTTGCAGAGTTTGCCTTGGTGGTACCTCATCCAAACAGCACCTGTGCTTGGCTTCTGGCTTCTGAGCTATACCACCTTCCCTCCTCCTTAACCTGAGATTTATATAACAACAATGTTTGTTGTTCTGTTTGCAGTCTACCTTTCCTAATAACTCCTAAAATTAAATATGACGTTTCTACAGAAACAACACTTTGGGTAGGCAGGAGCACCGATAAAAAATATCAGTAAAAATTGGGTTCAGCTTTCTCTTTAACCTGGAAATCCATCAGCTTTATTTGGCTATTGCTGAAAATATTCAGGTTAAAAAATCCAAACCTGAAATTGTTCAGTTCTTCCCCACCCCTCACCCCCAGAGGTGGGATTCAGCCAGTTCGCACCACTTCAGCAGAACCAGTTGTTAAAATGGTGCTTGTAAACAACCAGTTGTTAAATGATTTGAATCCTACCACCGGAAACGGTTGTTACATTATTTGAATCCCAGCACTGCCACCCCCCCTGCCATTTCCGGGGGGGTGGATGGGTGTTGGGAAACAGTGGGAGGAGAGAGAACTTCCCCTGCTAGGGGGCAGATCCTCCATGGCACCCTGAACTAGCTCAGCTGCCATGAAGGATGTGGCTGTTCCTTTCCCCGCCAGTGCTTTTCAAGCCGCACAGGGGGACAGATCCCTCTCTTCCTGCCCACGCCTCCACTGGCTGCTTAGTCCTTGTGGGTTGGGAAATGGCAGTGGGAGGAGGAAGATTTTAAAAGCTGAAAAGGCCCAGTGTTATTCGGGGCATTTTTTGGCCCAGAGCTGACATTTTTAGTGAGCTTCTGTAGCAGCCATAACATTTCTTTTATTCCCATTAGTATACATGTGGAGATGTTGTTCTTGGGCCTGCTGTATATCTTATGTGCCATTCTGTTGACAGCTGCCCCAGACTCTTGCAATCAAAGCAGGAATCATGCTCCAAATCAGATTGCTGTTACGTCCTGCAGAATTTGAAGGAGGCAGTCAAGGGTTTGCACATAAGAGTTTAGTCCACCAAGCCACCCAGGAGAGCAGACTGAAGATATAGTACAAGATAGACAAGCTGAAAGAAAACACAGTTTATATATCAATTATATATCCTGGTGAAGGACGACTCAGGACAACAATCACTCCACGAGAGTTAATTGAGACTTACAATTTGGCAAAATGCGGTATTTGCAGATACAATGAACAAATCAATCATGATTTACACAGAAAAAAATGTAAAATTTTGAATTGGGGTAATATTTGTTGGGTGTTTTAATTCTTGCAAAAGTACATGCACTGGCACTTTTTTCATATTATTTTGTTTTACAATGTACAGTAAAAGTTTGTAAATACCAGATGACATTATTGTGTGAAAAAATTATCCCAACAAAACAGATTGCAAGAAGTCAAAGAACAGCAACTTTGATAGAGAGCCTTGTTAGATTAGCTAAGCTGTTAATTTGGTAACTTTTGTGTGCTTGGGGCTATCCTGTATCTTTTCAGTTTTTTTAAAAAAATGCTTGCATGGTGTAAAATGCTGGGGAGGTTGTTGTTCTGTTTTTATTTTCGTTTTGTTAATGAAAATAGGTGATTTTATAATGCATAAAATCACAGGCAGTCTTTTTTTTCCTTTCTATGTGCTGTTGTGATGCCCAGAATTATTATTGCATGCTCCCCTGTATTTTGTAACCTTTGGTTTATGCAGGAATATGCTGAATTTCAGTATCGGAGGAGGCACAGACAACGGCGACGTGGAGATATGCATAGCCTGCTCAGTAATGCTCCGGACCCAGATGACCCCAGCGAAAGTACCTTAGGTAAGATCTTGCAGAGAAGTCCTCCTGTAAGATGCCTGTTTCTTGATATATAGAGAAAATCAGTCAACACGGAGGCTTCTAGTGGTGAATAATTCTTAGTATTTAATGAGCTAGGGGGAAATTCCATGAAGATGCAAATGGTCCCAGTTACACTGGGCCATTTGCAACTTCATGGAATTTCCCCCTTACTAATTAAATGACCCAGTGTAACTGAACAGGAGGTGATTCGCAGAGCAATCCGTCTAGGTCCATTGAAGTCAGTGGGTGTGGAAGTGTGTACCTGTGCTTAGGATTGCAATGGAGAGGACCATAAAACTTTTCTGGCATAATGTTAGTCTCTCTGAGGCCCTTCCTGCACAGGCGGAATAGAGTGCCCCAGGGATGGCAAAAACGCCGTCCCTGGGGAAGCGTTCACACAGGAGGCACTGCTTCTTCCCAGCAGCGCCGTCCTGGCCTCTCCAGAGCGGCGTGAAGCTGCCATTTTCAACCTCACTCATCGAGTGAGGTTTTTGAAAAGCGGCGTCTTCCCTTTGGCGCGGTGCGAACCGTACCGTGGGAAGTCACCGCTTTTCCCTTCCCCTCAACTCACTTCTTCCAGCGTCACTCTGGAGGGTTGGAGAGACACATCCACGCTGTCCTCCAACCCCTGGAGGTCAGAGAGTAGCATTGGCGTGTCCCTCCAGAGCAACGCTGGAAGAAGTGGTGAGTGGAGGGGACCGAAGGAGAGTCGGCTCCGCATGGGAGTCCGCTCCAGCTGGGGAGAAAATTGGGGCTGCTCACACGCTACGGTGCAAACAGTCCCCAAGCCTCCACCAGCATAATTTATAATTTATGCCGGTGGAGGTTCGTTTACGTGGCTGTGCAGAAACAGCCTGAGATGGACTATGAAGCCCAGAAGAATAACTGAGTTTACCAGTAACAGAGGCAAACACGTGAAGACTCTTACCAATTTTCTTTCTTACCAATAAATCATAGGTTTTCCTAGGAAGGAGTTGTGGCCATAATGCTGAGTTCCTTTCCTCCTCTTATATGGAGAGGTGTAGTCAGGGTTTTTTTTTCACAGAGTTCCCCTGGTTGTTGGTCAAACAGTGCTGAAAACAAACAGTGACTGGGGTCATAAATCCCAGTTTGTAGGGGACAAATTAACTTTCTCATTTATCTAACATACCTGCATTATAAACAGCCAACTTTAGCATCTGACTAGGATTCTTCATGTCAGTCGGGAGTAGAGATGGAATCAAGTGCATGCATTGTCGTTGGCAACATTTGTACATATCCCAGTTCAAAGTGACACCTGAATGCAGCCTAGCTTGTTGCCAGACTCATGTATACACCTTGCTCCGTAGCAATATTTAAAATAATAGAACAAAATAAGGAAACAGAAGGGAAAAAACCCCAAACTATTGTCAAGGCAAAGTCTGTCACTGCCAACTAGCTTAAGAATTCCTTTTTCAGAGCATACCCTGCTTCGCTGCCATGTTTCAAAGGCCTAGATCAGGGGTCTTCAAACTATGGCCGTCCAGATGTTCATAGACTACAATTCCCATGAACCCTACTACTTAGCCATGCTGTCAGAGGCTGATGGGAATTGTAGCCCATGAACATCTGGACGGCCATAGTTTGAAGACCCCTGGCCTAGGTCAAGGGAATCTGAAGAACCATATGTGGTATTTTATATTGTCAGTGGGTATTACCCTAGAACACGTAATCCTCTTATGCCACTGCCAAATATGTGCTCCCCTCGACAACAGGCCTATACTATTTCTTCACTCATCTTAATACCAAGATATTTCTGAGAATTCACATTCCCTTTCGACTACAGTAGTGGAAATTACGTGACACAGTTACACACATAACTGTAAGTGTGAAAGTCACCAAGAACTATATAGTGTCATGAGATTAATCTTCAAATTTAATAAAATTATATACAAATACATAATTGCATTGCATTCTGTGAATCAGCTGTTAGAAGAATGTTAGCTATTCTCATCTCTCCCCCCCTCCTCCCCCCCAATGTATGCTTTAGTCGAAGTGCTGCATAGAAAGTGTTGGCTTCTGTCCTGGCATTTAGTTCAGCAATCTGAAGCCTTCCTTCAGCCTAAAGAGCCTTTTAACAACTTAAATGGCTCTTCCTTTAGCCCAAGAACCACTTGAAGAAGGAATGCTCCAAGTTTTGCTGACCAGAGTGGTAGGATACATGACAGTAAAACTATGGATTTGAAGAGTGTGACTCTTTCCCTCCCTGCCTCCCCGAGCAGATACCCAAGAAGGTGGCAGCAACAGAAGACATGGTAATTCCATGGTGAGTTCTGCTTCCATGAGCATCCTTCACAGTTCATCTCTTCATGACTATACTCCTGTCAGTCGCTCTGAAAACCAAGATTCTCTGCAGGTATATTCATTTGTCCTGTGCTGTTTCTTTATCTTGCATAACTCTACCTTCTGAATGTGTCACTTGGAGGTTGTTGTTGACAGATGGTGTCCACACCTCCACTGTAAACGTGTGTAAAATTCCAGTTATTTGGGGGGCACATTTTACAAATTGGCCTGCTTTGGATCTCACAAGTAGAATATTAAGTAAAATTAAACATTATAAATATGAACTTGGATTATAAACGTACTTGGAAATAATATGGGTAAAATTGCTGAAATATATACATGAGCATCTTTAATTCTGAAGGTTTTTTTTAAACCTTTCACAGGCTCTGAGTTCCTTGGATGAAGATGACCCTAATATCCTGCTTGCCATTCAGTTATCATTGCAAGAATCTGGCTTGGTTATTGATGAGGAAACTAGAGACTTTCTGACTAATGAAGCTTCTTTAGGAGCAATAGGTACTTCTCTGCCTACAAGGTTAGACTCTGGTCCCCTAAATATAGATAACCCAAGGGCTGCTTTAAGTAGCTCAGAGCTATTAGAACTTGGAGATAGTCTGATGAAACTAAGCACAGACAGTGATCCCTTTTCAGCCGACCATCTTAGTTCTCATACTTTCAGTGATGCAAGAAGTGGATTATATTCAACCTCTAGTGAAGCTGATTCAAGTATGCAAGACCCTAATTTAAACGAAAACCTCCTTGGAAACATTATGGCCTGGTTCCATGACATGAATCCTCAGAGTATAGCTCTCATTCCTTCAGCGAGTACAGAAACCGATGATGATTCACAGCAGCCCAGGACTGAAGAGGGGTTGGGAGAGCAGCCACGTATTCCCAGTGTAAGACAGGACCCTCTGGAAGAGCATGCGCTTTTTGAGGACACCCTCAAAAATGAAGGCAGATGCACTCAAACAGAAGAGAGTGCTGCAGCGGGGGCTGTTCTTCCAGACGAAACGGTACCACCAGGTGGCAACTCGGCTGGGAAGACTGCTGGCCAAGTGGATGCTGCAGGAGATGCTTCAGGTCAGATGTCCCAGACCTCAACTGAGTGGACTGAGCATGTGCATTTGGTGTGACCACAAAAAAATTAAAAGTTTGAACATAGAAATTGATTGTAGAGCCAGACAGGCTAAGCAGTTGCCAGAGGTTCACAGTGTGGAGTAAGCATTCTGGAGACTGGCCCACGTAAGGAGAGCTTGGTTGGTAGTGTAGAGGTGGAATATGTCGGAGTTCCCTTTAAGTTCTTCATGAAGATTATACAGATCTTTCAGGGAATTTCCCTCACATTTAACAGCAAGTATCTTGTTTGCTTTGAAGACAGAGGAATAAATAGTTTGTACTCTACATTCCTAATACAATGCAGCATCTACTTAGCCTTAGGCGGGTGATCCTTAACTTGAAAGTATGCATTAAAGGCTGACTAAGATTCATTCGGGTGTTTGAGCCTCAGAAACTATTTTCTCCTTCCCCTTACCTTGATTCTTATTGTCTTTTAACAAAACAGTGTTTAGTGGTATGTTTTTCTTTATACCTTGCTTTTTACATAGCCTTTGCCCAACTAATCTTTAACCAGCAGTGGGAATTGAGGTATATGATACTTCTCTTGAATGCTGCTTTACCAATGAAGAAGTGGGTTGTTGTTTTTTTAATTATAAAATCAAAGATTTTTTCATGTCTATTTACAGTACAGATGTGCCAAACTGTGAATAGCAAATTAATTTCAACACAAATTATGCAGTGTTTTTTTTCCTCTGAAAGCTGACGCGTAATTCCTTGTGATGGAAAAACCACAGGAAAGCATTGCTTGTCCAACTTTAACTGGCGTCTGTTGCCACAGTGACCGCATTCAACCTGTACCTTAAGTTAATTAAGCCTAATTCTGCTGTTAAGAACAGTTATTTTAAACATTGAAATACAGTTGGTTAGCAGCAAGTATGCTGTATTGAAAGACACTTTAATGGAAGTGCAATCTTTGTCCCTTGTTTTCCACATTTAACAATGCATTCTATGCACCATCAGTGCAGTTGCATTTAATGGTAACATTTTATATATATATAAAAAAGAAATTTCCTTGTTAGAGGCAATCCCATAATAAAAGGTTTAATATTTGTTACATGCAGCATATTACCGTGCCTTTGCCTAATCCAAACAGATAGTTGCCACAGTGAAATGAGTAATTAAGTTCAGTTATCTCTTTTGGAGTTATTATGCTATGAATTGCAAAGACCTCCATTTAAAAAAAAACCACTCATGGCCTTGCCTTTACCGTAAATAATTACATAGGGTATGATTCTGCACTGTGTAGGCACAGTAAGGGGGGGCACCCTGCAGGTCTCACTGCACCCTGTTTTCCCCCTCCTCCATCTCTTGGCATGTGTGCTAATGCAATCCAAGTAATGGGAAGTCTTTGCATGTCTCCCATCACTCCCACAACCCCACTCCAGTCAGAGTTCACTTTTGAAGGATCCCTCCACGTGCCTGCCCAGAGGAGTACTGTACCCTAAGTGTTCAAAGTTTTTTATATAAATAACAAACACTACTGTGTATTCTTTCAATTGCACAATATTTGTTTGGTGTGTGGTTGCTGTTTAATGTAAAAGGAAGAGAGAAAAAAAGACCTTCCCTAGTGGTGTCCTACTGTGAAGAAAATTCTTGTTAAATTGGCTTACAAGCTCAGAAACCTCATTGTAAGTTACAGTGATACAGTTTGTAATTTTAACTAGAGGAAATTGTTGAAATTACTGTTTTGCTTGCATATAATTAAAACCTAGTACAAGCAAAATAAGTAAAATGCTCCATTTTTATGTTTGAATTAACATGAGAGATCTACTGACGTCTGATATAACGGTTTCTCATTAATGAGTGTGTATAGTAAAGTATTATGACAGCAAGTAAGGTTGTATGTATATTGATTACTGTGAGTTACAAGAAAAAGTGTTTAAATCTTTTTCATTTTGAAGATTACTGTTGGAATCTTGCACTCCTTCTAATTCATAATACTAAATAACTACATATTAATTATTTACTCCAAAAAAAATTTTAAAATCTGTTTCTTCTGAAAGTTTCTTTAGAAGAAATAGTCTGCTGCTCTGTTACTGTATCCTGTAGATCCATTACACTTTCTAGCTTCGCTTCTAACTGCCCTATCCTGAAAGCATTGATGTTGAACCCCTTTCTGACACTGGAAAATTATCTATTTAAACATTTATCCAATATAAAATCCTCTTAATCTAAAATAGCTCTTCAAGATTCTGTCCTCATGAATTGTACATTAATTTGAGACGCACATACAGCTTCTTTTAAGTTATAATTTCCAAGTAGGATGGTCCTTACACAGATTTTGTGTATTGCGTTAAGGCGTCTTGCAAAGCTAAGATATGTATGAGTGCTCTCTGTGACGATAGTGAAGTTTGTGGGTTCTGGTTTTTCCTGTAACTTGGTTTAGATTGTGCAGTATATTCCATTGTTTTCTGTGTTAACTTTATTCCAAGCATGAATTTTAGCATATTAAATTTGTATTTTCTTGGTACTTATTTAAAATTCAAGACCACCCCAGTAATTGACTTTACAATTCAGAACAAACGTTTGGCAAGCCTATTTTGTAAACCAATTAATTTTATAATGTAAAAAAATACTCTAATCTTGAAAATGCTATTTGCACTTTCATAGTCTATACTTGATACATTCCCACTTTATATACAGTAGGATATTACAACCATGTAGATGTTTGGCCAAATGAATGCTGTTAATAATATGTAAAATTCTTTGATTAAACATTTATTACTTAAACTCATTATATTCTGTCCCATTATTTTAAAATCTTTTTAGTAAACACTGAATTGGCTCTAAAATACCTAGCAGGAAGAATTAAGCCACCAACGCTGTTCTGCAAACATTTCCAGTAGCTCTTACAAAGAACTTTGTAAAGATTTAGTTTCACTGTGTTCATGTGCTATGCTATTGCTAGCTATAAAATTGCCATATAAACACAAAATACGTGCTGCATCCAGAGAGGATGTGGATCCTATCGACTATTAAGTATCTAAAAACATCCTGCAACATTCACAATAGTCTACACAGAAATACATCAAAGGTAACTGAGGTATACAATATGCCATAAAGCTGAACTATATGAAGAAAACTAGTAGTTTTAACTATTCTTGAATAGCTCAGTTTAAGCTCCAATAATTGGAATAGATGCTGTGCAGTAGATAAGGGAAAAGTCTCTTCTCCCCTGCTCTTGGGCTTCCTCTGTGCCTTCTCCTGCAGCAGATATTTTGTGGTTAGCACTGTCTCCTGTGGCAGAATTCCAAAGTTGCCTACTGCCCATTGGGACCCCTGCATTGAACCACAGTTGGATCAAGCTCTTCCTGAGATCTTCCAGCTTACAACTATCGCTAGTGAGGTAAAGAAGTGACCAAGCATAATTTCGCCAGAAAGACCCAAAGTTTTCAGTGGCCATTGACGGGACATAGGGTAGCTAGGAGGAAGATTTTTTTTTTTTTAAGAAAGAAAGACTTTCTGGATCTAGTTCAGCTGAGCAACATTTTTATTGATTTTTAATTGTCAGTTCTGATTGAAAAATAAGATAAAGTAAGTTCTTTTCAAGGACCAAAGATCTATCCTTTGTCACCAAATAATCTCCTCAGAAGAACTGAAAAAGTACCGTAGAGACACAACAATTTTATTCAATAACATTTTGAAGAAGATTTATTTAAATCACACTGAGGGTTTTTTTTTAACTTCCAGACATGTACACTACTACATAAGCTCTGATATATTCCAATTTAAACAGTAACTGAAAAAAGTTTGTAGAATTGTATTACAAATACATTTAAGTTGGTACCATCTTTAAACATTACATAGTGACACTGGACTGACCCTAGTTGTTTCCTCCAGGTGGTTCATAATGTTCTAAAACTTCTTATTTTCTGGAAATTCTCTGGCTATTTCTGCCCTATCTCAGCCTACATGTATTATTATTCTTACTTCACAAAACCAACAAATTGTAGTATGAACAAACACATATTGATAATGTCGATGTATACATTCAGTACTGCAAAAATATACTCCTCAGGATTCAGTCTGTAGTGATGGTTTCTTCCCAGCATTAATTGAGTATCCACCACCAAATACTTTAAAAGAACCACAAAACAAGATTAAAAAAATATGAGTTTCACGGTGTGCTGGAGTTTTATAAGTATCTACTTGAAAACACAACACAATAACAAAGTAAATACAACATTTTGTATGACGATATATGTTCCTGCCCTACCTTTTCCCACTACTTTACCTCTGCTGTCAGCTTCTAGCGTTGTGTTGGGAGTCTGAAAATAGGTGGCTCCCCTTATCCAGTGCAAAAAGAAGCCATGTTTTATTTTAACTGTATTACGGTAGTTCAGAAGCCTGTGGGGCAGCAATTAATGGTGCAGTAAAATTCTCCTATGGCAAGGGAAAGGGAGAGAAAGGCTGGGCCATGACAAAAATCAGCCATGGTTCTTTTTTATCACGACAAAAGAAGAGAGAGAAAGAAGGGGGGAAGAGAGCCAAGGAGTTCAGAGTTCCAACAGAAAGTAAAGTTAGATGTGAAAACAGCAGAGACTATTACAGTTGGTAACGATTTGTGTAAAATAGAGATTTATGAATGCTCAAAAATAGTGTGGTAGAAATAACAGCACCAGAAATACAAAAATGAAAACCTACCAGAAGATAAGCACGGCTTTAAAAAGACAATGTTTTAGAAAGAGCTCTGGGTGTTGTCCTTTGACTTGACATTCTAAAAGTCCAGCATTTTCTCTTTTTGGCTGTAAATGTTTCTGATTTGTCCAATTGTTAATAAATGATGTTAATTTTTAACTACCGTATATACTCGCGTATAAGCCGAGTTTTTCAGCCCTGTTTTAAGGCTGAAAAATGCCCCCTCGGCTGATACACGAGTCCTGTTTACCAGCCAGCTCTTCAGGCCTCTGCCGAGGCTGGAAGCGCGTGGCCGGGACGACCTCCCTGTGGCCGCTTGTTGCTCCCTCCACCTCCCAGCTGGGTTTGAGGAAGCCCAGGCAGCCCGGAGGTGGAGGGAGCTCCTTATTTGGGCAATGACATCAAGGGGAGTCACTGCCCAAATAAGGAAGTCCCTCTGCCTCCCGGCTTCCCACCTTTGGCTTATATGCAAGTCAATACGTTTCCCCAGGTTTTGCTAGTAAAAATTAGGTGCCTCGGCTTATACAAGAGTCGGCTTATACACGAGTTTATACAGTATATACTCTGTTCTTTCATAACCCTTCTCAGAATTCAGTTCAGAAAAAAAATCATAACCTCTGAAGTCCACTACTGCTTTTTTCACTATGCGTAATACTCTGCTGCAACGAAATGCATACAATGGTATCAAGTATCCCAATAAATTCAGTCTCAGTTTTCTTTAAGGTGAACAGAAGAAGGAAAAACTTACGATGGCAAAAAGTAGTGCTCCAATTGCAGCATATAATAACGACATCAACTGCAAAAGCAGAGCTTACAATTAGTGAGCACATATGGCTCATTCATTTTAGGATCCGCACTGTTCTCAAACAACAGGAAAATGCTTGTTAGGCCTTTCATTAATCCCATATTTGCCACTATCAAAACTTCCCTTTTATTCACTAACAGTCGTAGCAAGGGTGGAAAGCGCCTGGTGCACCGGTGCGTCCTCCGTCACTGCCCCGCCCCTGGAATGCCCTCGTTGCGCACTCCCCACTCACCCCGTTGGACCTATGCCTCTGGTCACTAATAATTGTACACTTTCAAATACACCAACAATAACCTTTTTGTACAAAAACACTATAAAAATCTTCCCAATGCCACCAGTGTGCCAGATATACTGCAGTGGTGGCGAACCTTTGGCACTCCAGATGTTATGGACTACAATTCCCATCAGCTGGCAGGGGCTGATGGGAATTGTAGTCCATAACATCTGAAGTGCCAAAGGTTCGCCACCACAGACTTAGAGGCACATGACCTCATAGTTTTAAAAAATCCTTTTACCCATCCTAAGAACATAAGAAAGAGCCTGCTGGATCAGACCAGAGTCCATCTAGTCCAGCACTCTGCTACTCGCAGTGGCCCACCAGGTGCCTTTGGGAGCTCACATGCAGGAAGTGAAAGCAATGGCCTTCTGCTGCTGCTGCTCCTGAGCACCTGGTCTACTAAGGCATTTGCAATCTCAGATCAAGGAGGATCAAGATTGGTAGCCAAAGACTGACTTCTCCATAAATCTGTCCAAGCCCCTTTTAAAGCTATCCAGGTTAGTGGCCATCACCAGCTCCTGTGGCAGCATATTGCTCCCAGACATTTAAACTGGAGATACCGAGGATTGAACCTGGGACCTTCTGCATGCAAGCAGATGCTATGCCACTGAACGTCCTGTCACACATGATGTTGCTGTAGACTAAATCAAGCTATCAGTCTGTCAATTTCAGCATTGTCTAGTCTGACTGGCTCTCCAGGGTCTTTCACATCACCTGCTGCCGAGACATTTAAACTGGAGATACCAAGGATTGAACCTGGGACCTTCTGCATGCAAGGAGATGCTCTGCCACTGAGCCACAATTCAGTTCCTCAGGCTGTTCTACTGCCATCTGATTTCCCTGCTGACTTTCACCTGGAGTGTACTGCTGTCTTCCTCATTTGCGACTTCCATGCCAAACTATAATCTGGCTTCTACACTCTAAGCAGTACAGATCCTGCCATCACCAAAATAACCAATTCCTCACATCACACCCAAAAGCCTGATATGGCATCATCCTTAATTTATGTGTTGTCTTTGATATAGCTGATAACTCTTTGCTGCTTGACTTCCTTCATGATCTAAGCCTCTGTCCTCAGCTGGTTTTCCCTCTACTTGTCTATATGTATCATTCAGTATTTTCACAAGAAGAAACTTTCAGTCCTCTTGAGGTAAGCCTTGTTGAATCAAACCAAAGAGACATCGAGGCTAATAACCTGCTTCTTGCTGCAACTAGCTAGATGCCTCTAGAATGTTTACAAGAAGCACACAGAGTCCTAAGTTAGCCCCTGTTGCCCCATCCCCCCAGCAGCTGGTAATTCTTTCAACCCACATATCCTAGTATATACCTATGCTTTACTATCTCTGGTCATCTCTCCATCTCCCTTAAATGATTCTGCCCAATTGCTCTTGCTGCCCTTTCCACCTGGAGCTCCCACCCAGAACGTTGAACCTATTAGCATAAGACCTAAACAGGCAAAACTGAACTGAATACATATATTTACTTTGTTATCTACATCCCCATCTTCCTCTCCCACTTCTGTTGCTGTCTCGTGTGTTGAATTGAACATTATAACCTCCTGAGGTCAATGACTTGTCTTTTTTGTTTGTTACTCCTGTAAAGTGCCATACATTTTTATTCACAGTAGCTCAACAGAACTGAAGGTGAGTTCAGTTTCGTTTATAAAATCAATGGCCAATATAACAGAATACAACATTTGCCATGCAGTTTGGATAAAGGCTGGTGCAAAGGAATGAAGTTACTTGAGCCCTGCCTAAAGAGGAAAAAACCTGGTGTTTAAAAAGACCAGGATGACTTCAAAAAGGACAAATGCAAAACAAAAACAAACAAACAATAAAGGTGTTTTACTTGCCTGGGATCGTATGATACCACAAAGTATTCCAAAAGCAATAAACACAAAAAACATAGCCAGCAGGACTCCAGATGTGATAGTGAGGTCCCACTAAAGAAGGAAACAAGATTGGAATCAGCATTTCTCACCATACAGATATTATAAGATTTCTATGCACCTCAATACTTTGGCCTGGGGGTAAGTATTATGAAATTCCCAAGCCAAAGATATACATGGAAATTGCTAGTTTCAGGTTGTTACAGTGATTTCCCAATATTTAGGATTCTTGGGAACTGTGAATTCCCTGAACACGCCCCATCCTCACCCCCCACACACACCGTCAGACGTTGACCAGCAATGTGTTCATTGCTGATTTTCCAAGCACTGGCATTTTTCCTGATCAGATGCTTTCAATTCTTTGAAGACAAACTACAGAAAGCTACTGTTCTTCAGTCCCGCTTTTGTGGGAGCAGAATCCTTTTCTCTCTGCAAGTATCATAGCTGAGGGCAAACTATTAAGGGGCCTGTACAGTTGGAACCCTTGGTCCAATTTGCTTGAAACCTAATGGTAATTTGGTGAGCAGGCAGCACTGCCTCCTGCAATTTTGATATTATTTGGTTGAAAATCAACCACTCCGTCCCCTGCCCCCACCAATAAAGTTCCTCATTCCTCACTTTGTAAAAGGAAACATAGAACAGACCAGAAAAAGGAAGGATGACAAATGCAGAGTTTCCAGCAGAAAGTTAAAAAACTTGAACTATTCAAGAGTGCTATTTTACACAGGTAATAGGGCTGTACTATAATGAAATGGTTCAGATGCTTTGGCAAAGGGTAGGGGCTGTGGACTGTACCATCCTACATAGTATGTACTGTTTGTAAATACATTCTATATAAATTCTGATCCAAATGCTATGCTATATAAATTCTGATCCAAATGCTATGCTTTGTTTCAGATCTGTTTCATATTTCTGCAGTCCAAACCCTACTAGGTACCGCATTCGGCTGAACATATTGACTTACCCTCTCTAATCTGCCTTGAGTCTCAGCAAGAAAAGTGCACTATAAAAAGTGTAAATAAATAAAAATAAAACCAAACCTAACTATAATTGTCCCAATGGTACATTTTCAAATGCTAGCGTAGCACACTTTATCAGTAAGTACTTACTTTTGTTTGAAGAGCAAAGAGAGAAAGCCCCAATGTCACAAATGCTGTGCCACCAACAGCCCACATGATCCCATTAGCATCAAAGAAACTAAAAGGCAAAAATACATACATGTTTCTGTGAAATGCATAATTACGTCAGCATAATCACTTCCAATTGTATTCACCAACTTACCCTGCAAGTGATCCAAGCAGCATACCCTCAACAAATGTCTATAAAATAATATAGAAACAAATCACATACAAGTAGGAATTAACGAAACGTGGATAGGCTTTTGCTGTGTAAAACTCTCTGCATTCATTCATCTAACTGTGTACACATGAACACAACAGACTACTCTTTCACAAACATAAATCATTCTAACTACTTCTGTCCGTGAACAGAGGTGAAGAAACGTTCAGGAGGCTTAAAATCTAGATCACATTGTGTGGATTATCATCCAGGCTACTATTGATTTCCAGATCGTATAAGTTGAAATTTTATGGGCATTTCACATACTGGTTGTATTCGTTTTAAACCCAGAAAGCACCTTCAGATGTTCAAAGCTCATATGTTGTGAAAGAACTCCTCTTGTTTTAATAATGTTTTACATTTTTTGTTCTTACACACACTAATTCTCACTATCTCTGTTGAGACTTACAACTTGCTACAACACCGTTGCCACTAGTTATGATATCTATTGTGGGAACAGGGAAGGAAGGAGCTTGTAATCCACTTTGAAACTTCTTATGGTTGACAAAAGCGGGATATAAAAGCAAACTCTTCTTCATTAACATCCTTTATTCTATTATATGAAAGCCTAGCTGTGGTGGCAGTGACACACTTCCAGTCATACAAGGATAAATCCTTCAGCCCTGTGCTGCCATAAACAATCACCAACTTCAGCAAATCATAGAGCAGGGGTCCCCAAACTACGGCCCGGGGGCCAAATGTGGCCCCCTGAAGGCATTTATCCGGCCCGCCAGGCATGGTGGCGATGGCTCCATTCATGTGCAGTGGGGGCTCGAGGGAGAGGAGGAACCGGCCCCAACGGCTGTTGATTCCAGTTACATGATGGCACCCCCAAATCTCCATGAATTTTCTGACCCAGAGTTGGAAACCTTACATGTGGCAACGCCTGCTCCACCCTTCCTTCTCAGCTACTCCATGTGTTGCTCTCAGGCTTTCTGTTCCGCCTCACTCCCATTGGCATCAGCCAGGCTGGCGAATCGCTCGCTGGCTGCTAGGGAGGAAAGAACCCAGGAAGATACCTGATCCTGGGTTAGATGGAATGCTTCATTGGGAAAGTTCTGCTTTTTTTTTTTTTTACAGGGGAAGGTATTCCACAGCCTCCCCAACAATATTTGGAGCCCACCCTGTACTTGACATACTTTGGTCACTGTTCTAAAAATAGACCATGACAGAAAGGCTGAAAGGTGAAATCAAACATTTTACAATCATTTGTGCATAGGAATTTGTTCATAGTTTTTTTTTTTTAAGTCCGGCCCTCCAACAGTCTGAGGGACAGTGAACTGGCCCCCTGTTTAAAAAGTTTGGGGACCCCTGTCATAGAGGAAAGAAGGCTGGACTGTTCACAACAAATAAGGGAAACATCAAGTAATGTGCTCCCCTTAATCTGAATACGCAGCACTGCATATTGGAGTAATATCCCAGCCAAATTCCTGTCATGTATAATAAACCGGATTCAACTAATTTAGTATCATATATAGAATATAAAGTTCAGCAAATACTTACAAATATTAACAACAAAATATAATTCAGTGGGGCTGTTCTGCGGGCATCATCACAGCAGGCAAGAGTAATAGCCAGAATTAAGATTACTGGTCTAAAAAGAAAAAAAAATCAATTTTTTTCTAAGATAAAATGCCACACCACTGAACATAAAGTTTCAAGAAATTTTAACTTGAAAGTATTTTGAAATACATTGAAGTATATTGATTAGGAATGTGAATTTGGTAAAGTGGAACCAGAAAAAAATGGTGATTCAAATAGTAGCCAATGATTCTAATCCAAAATAAAAGCCCCCCAAATCATCTTTTTTAAAGGATTTCTGGCTACAACTATGGATGGATGGGGCCCCCTCTTTGGGGGCCAATAAAATTGAACTCTCTGTTCCAATTTCAATCAAACTCAGATGTTCTTCTTAGGAGAATCCCCAGCAGCTATGCTGCAAATTTTTTTTTTAAAAGGCTTCCCCCAAACCCAAGAAAGATTTCCCATAGCTGATAATGGAGCTGAATTGTTTTTATTCTCAAACCCCCTCGCCAAAAAAACCTCCCTCATACCTATATGGAAATACAGGAATTTTCAGGAATCCTGAAACTTTTCAGCTCCAATATTCCCAGATCTGAATTTTTTTTTGCAAATTCCCAATATTGATAGTGATTATATGATGATGATTAATAATAAACATTAAATAATAGTCCATTGACACTAAATTTCAGAAGTTTCAGTAAGGAAGAGATAGAATTGAATTAACACCTACATATGGTATACTTACAAAAGAGAATAGCAGAACCATGGACGTCTTCGTACCCAAATTTTAAGAAATCTCCTAGCCAAGACAAAAACACACAGAAACAGAATATTCCCTTAATTTAGAGAATAAGTCATTTTTTATTTTATTTATCTGTCAGAAAAATGTGTAAAACGAAATAAAAACAGAAGAGAATAGGAACATAAATACAGCAAAATCAGTTGGTGAAAGTGCTATTCAATGGCAGCGTAATTTAAAAGCTCTCCTGAAAAGGTTAATTCTCTCGCTAGAGACAGCCTGCATTCTTTACTGCCTATATTGTATCTAGCAATGCAGCTCTGCTTCACAAAAACTTAATCCATGGAAATTTGCATTGTGGTGGAAAACAATGCAAAATACTTGTAAAGTTTTGCAACTATATATAAAATGGGATACTAAGTTCTATTTGGAAACAGTAAAAGGTAAGAAAAAACGCCTGAAGGCAGATGATATTGTACTCCAAGTAGATTATCTGCAGTATGTGAAGCTGTCTATATATGTTGGAAAAGCATAAACAAGAAGGATGTTACATTTATATATTTTGGGTGGAAATGCCCAATGGTGAAAGTTTTGGGGAAAATATACATAGGCAGACGTGCTGCCCTGCCCAATGCTGGATCCGTCCCCTATGCTGCGCCTCTGCTTCCTTTTGCCAGCCCACCAATTAAACAGCTGTGCCCAGAATTTACCCACGCAATGGGTTTTCTGGGTCTCTTTCTGCTCCCTCAGACTGCTTCCTCCCCTCCTTGGGTGGCAATGCTCTGTTACAAATAGCTGTTATTCTGCATCATTTGCAGGGTGACATTTTTAGAAGGCTTTGGTCAGGTAAGTGCAGGGCATATTGGGAGAGGTGGACCTTTAGCTATTCAGCTTCTTGGCTGTGGAGAGTTTTGTAGGTAAGAAACAGCACCTTAAATTGAACCTGGGAACTAATCAGGAATCAAAGGAGTTACGGAAGAACAGGTATAATATACATGCTGTAGCTAGTTCGCAACAGCAAACAAGCTGCAGCACTTTGTACCATCTGCAGTTTCCAAGTTGTCTTCAAGGGTAGATCCATGCAGAACACATTACAATAGTTTGATCTCAGTATTACCATGGCAATAATCCATATGGCCAATCGAGTGCAAAAGCCACTTTAAGGAGCTAGTATGTTTGCTGGTGCTACACCAGTGTCTTACTACAGTTTCTCACAATCAACGGATAAAACTTAAAAGCCAATACATATTCCTAAATATTATGAGGCATGCATCTGAGACTGAAATTCCTAATTGGTATAGTTCTACAGCAAATGTCTATATGTCTACTTTTTATATACCGGTAATCGTTGCAAGAACTATTGCTGCAACATTGGGGCAGCTGCTATGCAGTATAAACCAGTTCTGCATGAAGCACCTAAAGCAATTTTATTGAGCTTTTCAAGGAAAAACATACAATCAGAGCTTTGTAACCTAGGTACATTGATATCATTGGGAAAGGGCATTTTCTGGGTAAAATACGTACATGGCACTTTCAGTAGTTATGCTAGCAAGTTCTGTCATGACAGCACAAATCTGGATCCCAGCATGTCACATCTGGAACTACTTAAAACTGTAGTAATTAATTTATACATACCAGTAGATGAATAAGCAAATTATACCAAGAGTGATTCCTAACTGAACTGACAATATGAGATATATTTTCCTGATGAAACCTAGGGAAAGAGCACATGATTCAAATTGTACGCTACTACAAAAAATTAAGATCAAACTGCTTTGCATTTATAATCTACCAAATGGACGATATAGGAACCAGTTCCCTGTAACTCATCTGTGCTTGTGCACTTCCTAATGTGAGAACTGCATAGAGGACACAACAATAAATCACAGTCAAAACTGGGTTTAAAACAGTGCTGGGATCCAAAAATTTTAGTAACAGGTTCCCATGGTGGTGGGATTCAAACTGTGGCGTAGCGCCAGTGGGGCTGGGTGGGGCATGACGGGGGTGGGGACGGGCATTCCGGGGGCAGGGCATTCCGGGGTGGGGCTGTGGCAATGATGCAGCTGCTGCGCCGGTCCTTGGGCGGGAAACGAATGCACGCAGGCGCAGGCTGCCACGCACGCCGGTGCACCTCCTGCTAGACTGCTTCAAGTTCTGTGCGCTACTGCTGAGAGGAGGGGCGTAACTAAGGCAAAAATCACGTGGCAAAATCACCAATTAGTAACCCCCTCTCGGTACAAACAAATAATTAGTAACCTACTCTCAGGAACCTGTGAGAACCCGCTGGATCCCACCTCTGGTTTAAAACCCAACTTCAAACAGTTGTTTCAGATCCTGGTTTGGCATACCTAACCTTAGTTAGTGGTAAGATACACACTGAGAAAACCATGCTGACCATAGTCAGTTTAATTAAATTATGGATTCAAGTGACACATGAACCAACTCAAATTTTCTTTACCGGATATTTCTGAACACTTTCATCACAGCACTCTTGAAAGAAGAATAATTGCACTAACCTCTGCGGATACTTCTTTCTGCAAAGGGTCCTTCATCTTCACCAAGACTTGCCAGCTGTTGGGCTCTTCTACGTGACCATCTTCCTAGATGTTTACTACGTGAATGGCTTACTTTTAGATGCTTTTTTGAACCCTCTCTGTAGACCTGAGGAGGCAATTCATCAGCATTTGCCTGATTGTTGGTAGGTAACGTATCTTCTTGTGGAGGTTTATTTTCTGAGTGCTCATCTGGGAGGGACTCTAATGGAGCTTCTCCACCAGGATCTTGGTATTCGATGTATAGTACTGGTCCTATATTTTCTTGAAAGCTTGCTAGTAGATTACTTTCCATCTTGGGTAAGTACATCCTGGTTACACCTTCACAACAATAATGAAAGTCTATATATGGTGGCAAACACTGCAATCCTAAGCAGAATCATAGGCTTCTAAACCCATCAATGTCAATGGGCTTAGAAGGGTTTGCTCTGGATTGCACATTTGCTCTGGATTGCACATTCAAAGAAAATAAAACTTTAGACTGGTGGCTCTCAAACTTTAAGACCCAAGAACGTCAATGCTTATATAAAATGTATGGAGACCTTCCTTATCTAACTGTGTATGCCTCTTGGAAGCCTCTATCCACTTGCAAGTCCTGTGGTTCTTACAAGATGCTGAAGGCCTCAGTGATCACCTTGTCAATTCAACCCATGTATTACTGCTTTCTATTCTGGCGGGGTGGCACTGCCCTATAGCTGAAAGGCTCCCATAAAGTATTCATAAAACAATTTTTAAAGTAATGCCAGGGCTCAAATTTCCCATAGATGTCTTCCATATACTTCCAATCTTTATTGATTGAAACTTCTACTACATTTTCATCCTGTTTTTCTTCTACTAGCTGTGGCGCAGTGGTTAAGAGCAGGTGCATTCAATCTGGAGGAACCGGGTTTGATTCCCCGCTCTGCCGCTTGAGCTGTAGAGGCTTATCTGGGGAATTCAGATTAGCCTGTGCACTCCCACACACGCCAGCTGGGTGACCTTAGGCTAGTCACATCTTTTCGGAGCTCTCTCAGCCCCACCCACCTCACAGGGTGTTTGTTGTGAGGGGGGAAGGGCAAGGAGATTGTAAGCCCCTTTGAGTTTCCTACAGGAGAGAAAGGGGGGATATAAATCCAAATTCTTCTTCTTCTACTATCAGCCCAGTCCAGGGGGTGGGGATGGCAGTTCAACAGCTGAGTGGTACAGCAAGCAGTGTGAAAAAAAGAAAGCCTGCTGCTGCCCAGAAAACCACATGGTAAAAAAGTGACTTACACAACATGCTTTTACAGCATCAGTCATAGGGCTGTGTTGAGCCAAGAAACCTTTGGAACCTGACTATAGTTGGCTCTTCTCCCAGGAATGCCCCTAGCCTGCCCCCAGCTGAACTAGTGCCTGCTTTTACTCTCAAAGCTCTGGCGTGGCAGTCTTTTCTGGGTCATGCTCAGCAGGGCCGAGCAGGGCCAGCTTGCTGGTTTGTTCATCTTCTCTACCAGCATGTTTGCCCCTTAAGCCAATGTGTTGGGCAAACACATCAGTGCAGGCCTGCACTTCTTCCACAACTCCTTTGGTTCCCCTTCCCCCAGATTGGGCAATATGGAATTCAAAGCAGCTTACAAAAGGGGCCAGCATATACCTTTGGAGGAAGAAAGAAAACCAGACTGCATATGCTCAGGGGAATTCTCAGCACTAGCTGTTGAGATGCCATTGCACAAATATAGGCTTCCCAATCAAGAAAATAACAAAATTACTAATGCAAATCAGAATTACAAAAATGGGAAGAGTTACATATGAAGAAAACAGTATATAAGGGCAGGTTCTTAGAAACAACGTCCTTTCCACCAACTTTATATATGCCTTTGACCATTCTGCTAAATTACCAGATTTTTACATACATACATACATACATACATACATACATACATACATACATACATACATACATACATACATACATACATACATACATACATACAAATTTTAAAAATCTGGTAATTTAGCAGAATGGTCAAAGGCTATTATGCATAGCAAAGCCCATCTAATCTTTGTGTCTGTTCTAGGTGTCCTGGAGATCTTTTGTCTTCTTCTGGGCATAGAGCAGGGGTCATGGGGGAAAGAGGGAACAGAGGAAGCTGAGAATTTCCAGCATTGTGCAAGGGGATTGAACTAAATGATTGCTGGGTCCTTTTCAGTTCTGTGTTTCTGCATCGTTCCAAGATAAATCTATACACCCACAATTCTACCTTCTGAGTATTGCTGCACTTACCCATTTTTTCCCTTAGACTGTAACACCTGTGGACAGTGGCCATGTTATCAATTCTCATTCACCTATCTTCATCTGATGTTTCCGGGTTCATGTAAACAAGAAGAATAACAGTTTTTATTTAACTAAACATGTTTTAAGTAAGCGAAACAACTAAATCCTGCAGCATTATGGTTTCAAATAAAATGGTTTTGGAATTTTCTGGCTTTTCTAAAAGCTGTAATTCATAGTGTGAGGCCCAGCCCTGGCAGCCGACCTTCTTCAACTGCCAGGCTCCCTTACCTAACAGCTGCACAGTCCAAAGACAGAGGTGGCAGAAGGTATGGCCAGGTGAGCCAAGAAAGGGCATGGCATGGATGGCATCACCCTTGCCAGCTCAGGTGCAGCCCAGGCCATTGTAGAGGGCCACCAGAAAAGGTATAAATAGTTCTGAATTAGATTTGATTCCATCTGATATGGAACTACAAGTAATACTGCACAGAATGACAATGAAATGAAGGTGCCCCAGTGACCTCTGTGGTACAAAGTTAAATTCTGTACCACCATTAAAAGTATAGATAACAAATACTGATTACTTACCAGAAATGTAAACTTTTACTCTATGTTGACCTCCAACAAAGATACTATGGCAACAGAAGCTTGAAGCTGCAGAATTCTAAAAATGAGAGTTGATAAAAAGGAACTAGAGAGACCAGAGAAGAGATGGACGAAAAGGCAACGGCAAGTAAAATGGATTGCTACTACTATTCACTACATGCCACGATCACACACCTGCATTTAATCTAGAATATGACTGCACCATGCATCTGTACACGCAAGAAGAATAATTCAGATTTATACCCCCCTATATTTTTTCTACTGTAAGGAGACTCAAAGGGGCTTACAAACTCCTTTAACTAATGTTAAATCTAGATAGTTCAGTCAAGAATTTCATGAGTAAATGGGAAAAAAGACACTGCAAAAGAAATACTTGATATGTTTGTTTTCTACTTTTGTCGATGAATTTGTATAATATGATGTTGTGGGTTTTCTGGGTTGTACGGCTGAGCTCTAGTAGTATTTTCTCCTGACGTTTTGTCTGCATCTGGATGGCATCTTCTGAGGATCCTCTGAAAAGGCCAGCCACAGATGCAGGTGAAACGTCAGGAGAAAATACTACTGGAACACGGCCATACAACCTGGAAAACCCACAGCATCCTAGTGATTCCAGCCATGAAAGCCTTTGACAATAATTTGTACAACAATAAAAATATTTCAGTTAGTTTACCTCAGTTGAGCATCCTTGTAAATACCACACTTATTATTTAGAAATAGAGATGATTTGGTTGAAGTACCGCCATATAAAATATTTTATTATGTTTTCATTTTAAGTACATTATTTGTATGTTTATTCTACTTTGGATTACTTCAGAGTTTAAGAAAAATATGGGATTGACAACATCAGATTGTGAAACCCTTTCCTCGTCTACGGAACAGGTACTATTCTCTAAAGTACCGAATAGATTTCAATACACTTATTTACATTCTGTTCTTGAAAACACTGATTTGTAAATATGTAGCATTGACTATATGAGTATATCCAAAATTGCAGATTTCAAGCATGCTGCTAGTGGGCAGCTGAACTTTTACTTTGTGTAAATGTAACCCATGCCATTTTAGTATTTGTGTTTCGGTTGGATCTTAGGGACCGAGGAAAAGAACTCAATTAGCATGTGCAGTTGGTAAGGTAACTTACACGTTACCAACTCAAACAGCATATTGAGGATTGTAGTCTCTGGGCGTTTTCGCACACACTGTTTGTTGCAGATCTGGCATGTGAAGTGCATTCGCGGTATCACTACATCTGTTCGCTTTTACATAAGCGAAATGTGTGCCGACCCTTTACGTACCACATTTAGCCGTTGTTCCACATTTTTCCTGTCGCTCGATACTTGTGCAACTTTTTGGGAAAAGCGCGGTTCCCAGAATTTGGTGCCCTGGTTAGAGAGCAAATGTGGAAGGCGAAAGTGGATCAGGCTGACGGCGAGGTTTCATGGCGTGTGGCAGTTTGATCCATCCAATGGGGTGCGGCCAGGCGTTCTGGCTGTGGCGCACATTCCTTTGTTCGCTTGCATCTCACTTTCGCCTCCCTGTACCGTTCGATTGGGTAATGTACGCATTTCGACCCACCCGAGGCCCTCGTGGCCCGTTGCCGCGGTGATATTTGCCCAATACGGTGACTTCGTCCATTTCGTTTCCTGCCCATTTTACGCTGGCGCAGCGTTTGAAGAAGTCGTTAACGGGATGGGGAGGAAACTTGGCGCACAAACAATGCGGCCGCCATTTTGGTGGGGTCGGGTAGAGAGTATCATGGCGGCGGAGGCTCGAAGGACCTCATTGCCGTGTGGGGGGAAGAGGAAGTTCAGCGCTTCGCTGAAGTCACCGATACCCGCAACTTGGGCGTGTTTGAAGGTGGCAGATCAAATCTTGTGAGGGGCACAACAGGGCGTCCGTTGAGTGCAGGACAGGAGCAAAGACTTTGAAAGGGGACTTTCGCGAGATACACCAGCACAACAACTTGCGCTGGGAATGGCCTCGGGCGATGCCCTTCTATGAGCTTCGAGCAGATGTTGGGGGGGGGGGACAGGACGATCAACCCCAGCATCAGCTCCAGGCGACAGAGTCGCGTCGTGACCGCTTCTCCAGGCACTGTGACAGCGAGGATTCCACCAAGCGTTGGGAGCAGAGACTTGCAGGAGACCATAGGCGAGACCCCTGCGGGTTTCCACCCATCCCTACATCCGGGGTGAGTTTCCCTGCTCACTTCTGCCTGATACCCCGGATGCAGGCTTGCTCTGTTATTACCTCTCTTGATGGGGCACTCCGAATCTGCGCTTCACTTCTGGAGTTGGTTTAACTGTGGTCCCAGCTCATGTCCTATTTCTCCTGTAAGGTCTGGGATGGTATTGCGGGAAATGCTTGCATTCCCGCTGTCGCTGTTGTTACTGTGGTGGTGGACACGGTGAATCCTCAATTCTCCCTCTCTCCTCTTTGGTCATGAGTTTCTGCGCAGCTACTGAACTTGTAAGCTTTTAAGCCAACAGTTTCCACCTCGAAATCAGCAATTCTCAGAGGAGACGATGCCACGCAGATCCTATGTACTTGAATGAGTGGTGAGTTCATTGGCTGTTTAGCCTGCTGGTGTAAGGCCATGCTGTGTGGTGTTCCCACGACATCCCCTCCATCACAGTCACGTCGCCAAAAGTGGGGACAGGTTAAGGGCACAGCTGTTCTTGATGGAATTTGCTGAGCAACAGTGCACATTCAATGGTTTCCTGCCAGAGCGATGCAGGGAGCAATGGTCCCTCACAGGCTTGGCCGGGCATGTGAAGTGACCACAACAGGATGCCCTCTTAGCCATTGCATGTTAGTGCTGGTAGCCCTACCAGGTGGTGTGCTGCTGAGCGATTGTCGCGGCCAAATACCCTGCAGCTCAGCACTCCTGGCGCAATGCGTTAGTGCTGCCAAAAGGAAAAGTGATAGGTCGCGGCCTCATGTTCTTTCTCCTTCATGGCAGCTCTCTTTGCGGGCCACCTCTGGTGACATGAATGATAATCGCCAGCCGTATTGCTGGGAGTTCTGGTGCAAAATGAAGGTGCGTTGAAACCGCAAACCCCAACCCACACCAGCGATTTTTGTGGTAGGCACTCTGAGAGCATGGGACAACCGCTCCATTGCACGGCAAGAGAGAGAGAAGACAGCATGCAAAAGTGGGCTGCTCATTACGTGCCCACTGAGCTCTCACTGCTTGATTCTCCAATGCTTGAGATACTGGGGTTCTGATTCAACTTATCTGCAAACCCTGGGATACCCTATGCAGATCTGCTCATGTGCTCAGAGAGATGTGTCTCCCTCCATGCGAGCCTAGGGTAGATGACGGTGGATTCATAAAAGTTCCCTTCCATCACCTGGCTATTATTTTGCTTCTTTCCAACAGCGATGTCCTCTTACAGGCTCCACCTACCCATGATGGAACTGGCTTCTGGAAGCGGAGAATGACTGCTGACAGAAGCGTGTGCGTGTGGAGTCTTCGCCCCTGACTTCTGCGAGGCCATGGTGGAGCAGGGGAGAGGTGAGGAGCAATGGAGAGGAGGCATGCCGAGGATAGGCGGGAAAGGGGGGTGGCGTCATTCATGCAGAGCCGCGCAGAGCAAAACAGGGAGCTGTCATCGCTGAGGGCTGGCCATGGAGCAGAATGACATAATGCAGACCCTTGTGGCGGCTTTGCTGCAGCGCATGGGCTCCCTCGGGTGCTTGGGGTGCTGGGGGGTTCATTGAGCACCTCTGCTCCTGCGGTCGCATCACAAACCTTGCCTGCCCACAGCGTTTCAGCAGATTGCCTGCCCACTTGTGAAATTGCTGGCCCGGCTCACAAATCTCGTGGAGATGCGGCCCAGAGGTGACTTATCCCACTCTGGCTGAGGACACCCGACTTGGAGGTCCTGGCTAGGCATGCGAGCGCCCTTCCATCACAGGTGGAGGACCTGATGATGGTTGGGGAGACCTCTGAGGCTGTGCTGCACTCAGGTGGCTTGCCAAGAGATCACAGCCAATGCACTGGCAGCAGGGAAGCCCAAAGCAAGAATGGACCTGTGAGGACCTCCCCCCTGTTATTTCTCTGTCTGCCACCACCACTTGGGCAGAAGCCCCCCCCCCTTCTATTACATAGGTTAGCTAGCGATGCGTTTAGGCATCAGAAGTTGTTGTATTTTTTTAAAACTGGGCTACATGGCTGCCCTCTCAGGTGGGTTGCCAGGAGAGGGATGGTCATGGAAAGCAGATGATCCTCTGCTTTGCAGAGATGTAACCAGCCAGCCCTGCACCACCCACCTTGTTTTCTCTGTCTGCCACCCACTTACGGCCAGAACCCCTGCTTTTACATGGAAGGCTATTGATGTGCGTTTAAGCATCAGGAGTTAGTTAGTTTAATATTTTAAAGGAGCTACTACGTCCACAGCCTCTGTGGTGTTGGAGTTGCCAGGAGGGATGGTCATGGAAGCAGACAATCCTCTGCTTTGCAGAGATGTAACCAACCAACGACCCACCCACCGCGGCCTCTGTCTGCCACCACCAGAACCCCAGCTTTTACATGGAGCTAGTGATGTGCGTTTAAGCATCAAAGGGTTAGTGGTTTAATATTTTAAAAAAAGGGCTACATTACTACCCTCCCTCTGTGGTAGGTTGCCAGGAGGATGGTCATGGAAGCAGACAATCCTCTGCTTTGCAGAATGTAACCAGCAGCTGACCCACCCACCCCTGTTTCTCTGTCTGCCACTTTCCTGCGGCGGGACCCCCTACTTTTACGCCAGGCTAGTGCGTTTAAAGCATCAGAGTTTAATTTGTTTATGTTTTTTTTATAAAAGCACGTTATACATCACCCTGTCCTCTCAGGTTGAAGTTTTGCCAGGAGAGGAAGGTCGCAGAAGAGAAAAAAAAAACGAACAATCTCTGCTTTGCAGAGATGTAACCAATAGCGATAATAAACCATATGCACAAGCATTTTGTGAAAATTGCAATTGCCTTTGTGTGTGATTTAAGCAATGCATTTACAGCTTCACACAAGACAACTGAGGCAGCGGAGATGGGTTAGAGAGTTTGGTGCCTGTTTACTGGATGCAGCGCCGTATGGTTTGCCTGCCTTCTCTGCAGCCCTCCCGCTTGCCAGAACCTCCTGGCAGCCCCCTTCCTCTATTCATCCACTTCTCAACCACAGCCAGCCTGGCTCCAGATCCCTGTCTGAAGGTGTGGAAGATATAACACAGTGGCCCAGATGATGCAAGGCGGGGTGGTTCCTGCTGCTTGTGTCCCCTTCGAGCTCTTCAGTGCCATAAACCATCCCGCTCCATGTACAGAAAATTCTGCTGCGCGAGCCAGCAAAACAACCCGGCCCAGTTTTCCATGCTCTGGTTGGCATCCAGCTGATGGCTCTGTCTGATTTTCCAACTGCGTGTCGTGGTTTCTGTTGCAGAAGCCCTGCAGATGGTTAGAGCCCCTCTGTGTCCCTAGACATTCCTTGCAAACATGGAGAGATTGCAGAGCCAGTTAGCATTTGGTCGCTGACACAACTCTCAGTAACATGGGCAGCGTTGGCATCAAGCGGCAACACCCTTCCAAGACAGCACTCTGGGTAGGCTTACCCTCATCTTCACTGCACTGCACCTGGGTGGCCCCTGGCTCCTCTCTCCTCCTTGGTTTTGGTGGTGTGAAGCTGCTCCTGAGGGAATAGGGGGGATGCATGGCTTTAAGCTCCAGATAGCCACATACATCTAATTTTTAAAATTAAGCTCTCTCCCAGCAGGCCCTACTGTCATTGAACGGGAGGCCCAGCATGTAAGGGCTCCCATCGAACAAAGGGTGGCGTGGCAAACTGAATGTTGAATTCCCCTATGTATACTTTCTCAAGTTGTAGTTCTTAAAGTTTGCCTTAGACTCCCACACATCAAGTTTCTCAAGGTGGGGCCGGAATATGGTGCGCTCTTCAGCGTCGCTGTTGGTTAAGGGGTGTAACCTTTCTGCGGATTGATGGGTAAACTTTCTAGCGGCAATGCAAGCAAGGAGGGCAGAGTGGCCTGAAAACCTCCCGCGTCTGTCGCTCCCGCCATGATTTAAATAAACTTTGCAGCTAGACCATAAGGCCAGACTGAGAGCATGCGGGAGGTAAACGGTGCTCACGTACCGCTTTAATTTACATGACTAGGAAGTGGTAAGGAGAGGAGAAAGAGTGCCCTCCATTTACTTCTCTACTGCAGCATGCTCCAAAGGGCGTCTGTTCCCCTCTCGCACTTACCCTCAGAGACTGCCTTGGCGTGGTTGGATCAGACACAGCCTTTAAATGCTAGGGCTGGCCAAAGTAAACACAATTACATTTGGGCTTGTTCATGAACCTGAATTGACAAGGTGGGTTTCACATCACCAGCCCTTATAGCGTTGGGGGGGGGGGGTATGCACCACTGACCAGGGTGGATGCGAAGCTCTGGCTGTTAACCTCAAAATCCACGTACACAGTGCTCATTGCACCACCTGCGAAGATTTGCTTTCGTTCACACGAGTCCCCACACCTCAGCTCGTTGTGCTCAAGCAGACCCATTTGCCGCCAGGGGTGCTCTGTAGCACTAAAGTAGAAGTCACCTCCTTCAAATAAACTCACAATCTCACTGATTGGTTGGTTCTCAGTGGTGCTCAGATTAAAGCTAGCAGGTGCATTTAGCAGAACCAGAAACTGGTTTGTCACTGCAGGAAACATGCTGTGGAAAATTATAAACTCACCCCCTTCATTTCCGATGTCTGCTCGGGACCACCAGCCTTCAGCCAAACACCATGAGATGATGCTTTGGCCTCCCAGCGTGGTTCTCCACCTTGAGCGCTCTCAGCTAAGACTCTTTTTTTGGCTTTCCCTTGTTTTGAATCTGTTGGGGCTCTGTTGTGTCCCCCTCCTTACCATGGCCTTGCTGAGGCGAATTATATTTTCCTGTTAGAACCTTCCCGCTACCCACCAGGTTATCCACCCTGCTGATCACAGACAGTATCATCGCCTCCACCTCCTCTTCTTCCGACCAGTTCACACCCGAGGAAGACCTGCTCGACCCTTAAGTGCTCACTGTTACTGAGGGTGATAGAATTGCGAGGGATGGGCTAGCGAGCCCGCTTACAGAGGCATGGAAGGGCAACCTAGTGAGCTAACGGGGAAAGCGGCGGTAGCGTTGCATGTTTAACGGAACTTCTGTCCCTCATGCCTCCAAGCACAGGCTGTAAAACTGCTGTTAGAGTGCTCCCAACAAACAACATCCATCGCGTTCGCAACAGGAGTCCTGGCAGTGTCCTATGAACTTCCAGTGCACAGTCCTCGCCAAAAGGCCTCACTGTTCCACACATACCTCCTTAATATTACAGAATTTTTTAAGCCCAGCGTTTATAGGTGGGGCTGTCATGACCATCTTGGAGCTTGCCCAGGGACCATTGAATTCCAGGGTGATTCCCCGTACAAACCACCGCATCTTTTTCCGCCTCCCAAAGTGGCACGTGCACCCGCAAAATCAACTCGGCCAGAGACAATTCCTTTAGCAATTGAAAGGTGGTTCACCTGGACACTGTCTCAAGTGTGTGAGTCAGAGATGTGTGGTAGGAGTGAGGGCCGCGAAGTGTAGGTTTAGTTTATCAATTGGAAAAAACTTTATTCTGAGGAAAAGTAAAAAAAAATTTTTTGCACATTAGCACACACACCAATGAATTTTTTAAGAGACATGAGCGGAGGGAGACTACTGCTGCACAGAGGCGGTTGCAGTAGAGGGTAGGTGGCAGGGCATTCCCTCACAGCCTTCCCCCTTGCCAGATGCTGATCCTCAGAGTGGGACCCCTCACCTGGTCAGTATGATGGGCTGCTGCTCTTCCATCTGAGGTTAGCAGGGGCCAGTCCATCATTCACTCTCGGAGTCCTGATTTTCAGCCCATAGGTTGTGTAGAACAACACAGAGGTGGCAACCAGGGAGTTAACCCTCTCCACCCTTATGGGCAACTTGTGCCACAGGCACCCACCTCCCCTTTAGTAAGCCCAAAGGCCGCACGCTCCACATAACACATCTATGGCCCTACTCATTCTTCCTGTTGTACAGAGCTCTATCGGCGTTCGTGGATGAAGGTATGGCTTTAAAGCCACCTCATGAGGGAAAATGCAGCCATCATAAAATCCAGCGGTGGGACAACCCGCCCGTGAATGGACAATACAGGGTTAACTGGAAGAAGGCACCCTGTCCATGGCCTGTGTGAAATGGCAACCCCTGAAAAATAATGCTGGCGTCGTGGCTTCTACCGGGTGACCAATGTCCACCTCAAAGCGTCCCTTTGTCATCGCCAAACCTTCGCCAGAACAATGGAGAGCCACCCTCTTCCTGTTGATGTAGTCGCGAAGTCGATGGGTTTAGAATCTGTATGTGGCACCCATCAATTGCTCCGGCACTGTGGGAAGCCTATGTTGGCAAATCCAGCGCCTTAACCTGGAGGTTGTTTGGGAAAAACAGACAGTTAGTGTCTGGCGCCATTGCTCTGTCTGAACAGCGGCAGGGTGGGAACACATGGTCGCGTATGGAGACTGATCTGCAGGCATGCCCCTTGCCGCCGTCTCTCCTCATCCAGAGATCCTGCTCCTGAATTTCTTCATTTCCTCTCTTCTCTATTTTAATACAGAAGGCGGAGGCCATTGGCTGAATGGCCCTCCCTGGATTAAATCTGGGCCCGTCCTGGTACGCAGCACTGCCAGGACAGGCCCCAATTTAAAGATGCTGCAGCACCAAATTCACCATAAACCTGCCTGGGTTGTGGTTTGCCCAGGTACCTGGCAGCTGTATCAATACAGTGTGCAATGCCAGGCTTAGCAGAGGCCATATAAGAGTGGGTAGCCGATTGAAACATTTATAAGATACTCAAATGCGAAAACAAAATTACGTAGCATGCATATCTGCCTCAACCCCTGCGATCCGCGGTGAGATATGCCCTGGGTGGAACCTTCCCCAGCCCTTCCTCCCAAAACTGGCCCCAGAATGTTCAGCATTTTTGCCTCTCTGACCTGGCGCGCCCGGCTCCTTTTTCTTTAAAGTGGAGTATACGTACCCACAATTTTACCTGGACCCGGTCAGCTCTGGGTTCGGGCAGCAAAAGGCGCTTATCCGATGGCGTTGTTGAAACCTACCCACCCGCGAATTAAGCCTCCCCGTCCATTTCGAATAAAATAGAAAGGGAACATGTAATCCCCACTGCCTGAGACTCTGTGTAATCAAACTCAAGAAAATTGAAACTGTACCTCAGGGGCCACCAGACCCAAGAGACGCGCACCCAAAAAAAAGGTAGAGGTGTGCGACTGAGTAGCACTATCAAACCGCTGTCAGCCTACCTTCTCCACTGGATCCGCCAAACCCGGACAACCCTCTTGAACAGGATGACCTTCCGCGGCTTCACAGAATTCGCGGACAGCCTCGAAAGCGGTGGTGCCCACTCCAAACTGCTGCCGCGCATCCCCTGAAGGAGTTGGGACTGGCCAGATACCAAATGGCCATCCCCACTTTCGCATCTCCACCCGAACTAGCGCCCGCCCGCTGTCGCGTGTGTCTTGGCGCCTCCAATGCTGGTGCGCTGAGCTGTCAGCGATCTCTAGGCGTTCCTCTGCTCATCTGCGGAAGTTCTTGAGCCATTCCTCATGCGTTCGCGATGACCACCTGTAGTGCCACCACCAGTCCCTACTACGGTGCGGGTACGCAAGCGGCGTGGGGAAGCTGACCAAGAGCAACTGGCAATGAGACCACGCCCCTGCGCCCACTGACCCGGCGAAGTGCGGCCTGCGGTAAACTATCATGCACATCCGTGGCGTGCATGAGCTTGTCTTGGCTTGAACCGCGACCCTGATCCGAGTGGCACAGAAGCGTCACAACCAAGAAGAAGCAGCTCTGTCTCTCTGGCCGGGCATTGCGACTGATGGCAGATATTATGCCTGAAACGGTTCTGTAGCAAAGCGAGGCGCAACAGGTGAGGGCAACCTACTAGCCAGGTAGCAGTACCCACCGACTCCCTTGGTAGCGGGCACCGATTTCACGATATGAAATGGCGGCGGATCGCGTCTCAATCAGCGAGATGTATGGTAAGTGCAATCAGGTTTCACCCTGCGTCCGCGTCACTCCGCGTGACAGAATAACGCCCTCCCGCGAGGGTGGCCTTAAAGGGCGTTTAGCCCACGCCCGGACCGTGGGACTCGCGGCGCAAGCCAATCAGATCGTCGTTTTTGCCATTCCTGTGAGATAAAAACCGCAGCGGGACTACCGGCGAAACAGGGGAAGATCGCATTGACTACAGGGGCCATGTGCAAAATGCCATCGGCCGAACTACATTAAAAAGGCAAGGAATCAATGCGGTTCGCTTTTATTCTGGAACAAAAAGTGTGTGCGAAAACGCCCTCTGAGGCCTGTAGGCAAGGGGATTTTCCACGACAAAGAACATTTACATATTTACAGGTCCCGAAGTAAACCTCATGCAACCCGCGGGGCGACCAGCAGAGGGCAGGGCCTGCTGCGCTTCCCCCTCGCGGGCCTCCGGCCGTCCCCGCTTGCTGAGCAGCCTCGGCGACGCTTCCACCAGCAACATCCGTCGTGGTTGCTGGATCGGCAGGCTTTGCGGGTCAGGAAGCGGGCGAGCAGGGGCGTGTGGCGGCGAGATGCCGCTGGGGTTGAAGCCGACATGCAGCGTGTGTCGCACCACCTCCTCCTCCATGTGGAAGAAAGGAGGGCAGGGCGAGATCCTTTGCAACAACTGCACGGGGCGCCCAGGGCCGCCCGGGGGCGGAGGGGCCGCTCACGCCACCACCTCGGCTGCCGCGCAGCACAGCAACGGCGGAGGGGCCGGAGGGGGGAGCGGCGGCGGAGGGAAGCAGGTGAGACGCCCTTCTCCTCTCCCTGCAGCCCCCCGTAACAGGCGGGAGCGTTACAGGAAGGGGCTGCAAGGGGGAAGCACATGGTTATTTCTGGCTCAGGTGTCTATTCTGAAGATGCACGTGAAAGAGCAGCCGGTCTTGTCCCGAGGAATGCTAGATGCTGAAGTCAGTCCGGGAATGCACACGGTCTCAAGAGTTCCTCAGGCCATGCCCAGAAATCCAGGCTGCGAAGAGCCAGATACTGCTGACACCATCCTTTGCTATTCCTTTTGGGTTGGCCAAACCAGTTTTGCCCAGAAAAAGGGACTGCCGGTTATGAAAGCTCCCTTGTTGCTGCTTTGGTTGATTCGTTTTATTCTGTGTTATTGCTTTGTAGATTGAGGCTCGTTCCGCACAACATATTGATAACGATTTGCAATCGTTATAAAATATACATGAACTCGTTTTCCCTTTTGATAAATGGGAAACGGATTCATTTGTAACAATTGCAACTCGTTATCAATATGCTGTGTGGAATGGCCCTGAGTTTCTTCTGTTAGCCCAGGCGAAAAGCACCTTCAGTAAATGATGGAAGAATATAACAGAATAACCTTTTTCCGCTTAGGGCACATATGTAGATTGCTCACAATTATGTCTTAGATTACAGTTGTGTCTTGTACTCCTGAATTTGTTAAATATTAATATTTCTTGTGTTTAGTGGTGATTCTTAGTGTGAGAGGTGCTGTAGCAATTCTGGGGGGTGACACTTAGCTTCAAATAAACCTTTCTTTCTGAACAGTTTTCACTACCCTTACATTTGGAGTGGTAAAAGGAATGTAGATTTGCAGCTTGTGGGTCAAACTGCGTTGCAAATACATACGTACTTTTGAGAGAGCTGTGGTAGTCATCTTGGGACTGATTTTCTTAATAACTATGAATAGGAGTGAGTTGCATGAGCCTAAAGTAACTTCTGCCCAAACTTGAATTTTGTTATTCTTGAGAATTGCTGAAACTCCTTAGTACCTAAGATTTCACACAAATTTACAAATATAAATGTATTTAGGATAGGGAAGAAGTTGAAGTTTTCCTTTCTGGCATGGTGTGGTGATTGATCTTACCATTCTTGTAGATTGTTATTATTGTTTTATGTACATTTGATTATTTATGTGCTCAGGGGTAATCTGTTCTTATTTTTGCATACCATAGAGTAAGCAAGAAATTCACAGGAGATCTGCTCGATTAAGGAACACAAAGTACAAATCTGCTCCAGCAGCTGAAAAAAAGGTTTCCACTAAAGGAAAAGGAAGAAGGCATATTTTTAAGTTAAAAAATGTAAGATGATTATGGATTCTTGCTACTGTTGACTGTTTACCAAATGCCAGCAATGTCATAGGTGCTGTAGCAAGTACATGAGGACTAGACTTTAAGGTTAACTTCAAATACAGCTTTTTCTGTTAGGAATAAATTCTGTTTAGGGAAAACCAAATACACATGAATCTTATGAGAATTCAGCTTGCCTGAGGTGATAAAGTTATGACAACACGGCCAGAACAAACCAAATACAAATATAACTGTGGTGACCTTGGTCAAAATAAATCATACTACACTGTACTACAAATAAATTACAACTAATGAGGATTCCACACAGAGTTGGAATGAAAACAAAGCCTTAGTTATAGGCATATACAAAACTTTTTAGGGGAACAAGTTCCTTGCAATGCACTTGTTACAATTAGAGAAGAAACCTCTTGCAATTGTTAGTGTCTTTACAATTGGAAAAATACCTCCTTGCAATATAAAAGCATGAACACCAGTACAGTATTTCTTGTACAGGTTCTAATCAGTCTGCTTTAAGGGGCCACTACAAGTGTGGCAAACGTTCTTTATGTAATTTAGATTTGCTGTATTTATTTTTGTGTCTAGTGGTCCAGAGATTTTTCATGAAATCTTTCTTGCAAAAGTCAGCTCACAAAGCAGCATAATATTTCAGACAATAATAAACACATAAATACATTCTTTGTACTTAATCACTGTACCTTCTTTTTTTAAGCCCATCAAAGCTCCAGAGTCTGTAGCCACTATAATTACAGCAGAATCTATCTTTCATAAGGTATGATTTTTAAGTTTTATAAATCTCACAAAGTGTACCGCCACTGTTAAAACTGATATTAAGAGTATGTACTTATGTAGTTTTTAAGAAATGTAATATGAGAATATGATTAAACTCTATGAAGTGCAAATATTAAGATTTAAGGAAAATGTTTGCCAAAATGTTTTTGCAAATATTTTTCTGCAAATCTACAAACTTCTGTAATCCGAAAGGGTGTTTGAAGAGGCATAGAAAGCATCAGCTAAGAAGGAAATTGCTAAGAAGGAAATTAGGGAACATATACACCCGTTGTCTGAGAAGGAGTACTTTCCACTTGCACAAGGAGCTGTTCAGATCCAAGCCTATGAGTCCCATACAAAGGCAGGGGGAGAGAAGACCTTGAGGGAACGGCATGCCCTCGCACTGGCATATTTGCCCTTCGTGGGCACATGCCTTGACGAATGGAGAAACACGCTAGTGGCCCCCCATCACAATACTCCTCTGCTGCAGAAGCCAAAAGTCAGGACTGCAGTAGGACTACATTGACATCCCACTTGGATGCTAGCGTTGGAGGGGATGGGCTGGAGAGTTCCTGGGGGTGGAGCCAATTTCAATCAGCTCTCTTCCGGGATTGAGGGCTGGTAGCATGGCGCACCTGTCCTCAGACTTACACCAGCCTTTCAGCAGCATATTTCCTGTCAGCCCTATAGGGCAGTGATGGCGAATCTATGGCATGGGTGCCAGAGGTGGCCCTCGGAGCCCTCTCTTTGGGCACACGCACACAGGGTTTGTCATATGGGGGGGGGGAGGAAAATCACCCCCACATACATCTAGGCTGGCCTGGGCCACTGTGCACCACGGTGAGCAAGGAGGACTCGGCTGACGGGCCTGGTGCCTGTTCTCCAGGTGGCTGCTGCCTGAGGGGCGGGGGGGTGCGCAAAGGAGGCAAAGATGCTAGAGAGGCACTGGGGGGGTAGAGTAGCCGGGACTTGCCTGGAGGTTAGAACAGGCAGCCTTTGCTTGAGCAGGTGGGGTGGAGGAAGAGGGAGCCAACTGTTTTTTGTCTAAACTAAAACCTCAACATTCAGGTTAAATTGCCGGGTTGGCACTTTGCGATAAATAAGTAGGGTTTGGGTTGCAATTTGGGCACTCAGTTTCAAAAAGGTTCGCCATCACTGCTATAGGGGTTTTTGGCAGTGGGGAGGTTTCAGGGCTTTTCCCTGTTCCCCCGTACCACCAATAAGTCATTTCGGAGATGGTGGGGTGGCACTGTATCAGTGTCGTGGCCTCCCGCCTTTGGGTTTGGAATGGGCTGCCCGAGCGTTGTGTAACAGTTCATGCTGAATTAATGTATGGCTTGTAAAATATATTACCTATGGTTTAAACTACATCACGTGAGCAACATTGGTTGTGAACTGCATTGAATTCAAAAGTGGCCTGCTTCCAAGTTACTGCCTTTGAGAAAAAAGGAAAATAAAGATGAAGTCTTTTCATTCCTCTATTGCTAGTTGGGAGGAGACATTGAAGATGCCCTTCAACAAGAAAATGCTATGATCTAACTAAGGGAAAGATTCAGGAAGAGGGCAAAATTGTTGAGCAGTAAAAGCAGCAAAAGGATTGGTTGAGCATAGATAAACTTAAGCAACTACTGCTAAAGTCTCAGTTTAGTTAACTCTCTTTTCTACAAAAACACCTCTAACTGCTTATATCTTTTCTAGGGAGTTTACTATCAGATTGGAGATGTTGTTTCAGTAATTGATGAGCAGGATGGTAAAACATACTATGCTCAAATTAGAGGGTTTATTCAAGACCAGTACTGTGAAAAAAGTGCAGCTTTAACATGGCTCATTCCTACTACAGCTAGCCCCAAAGACTGTTTTGACCCTGCAACTTACATAATAGGTAAGTTCCAAGGCCTAAAATGCTATGTTTAAGTGATTCTGAGAAACCGTTGTGTAAAGCCCTGCTTGTGGTGTAGCTGTGTAGTTTTAGGCTTGATTCTCTTATTTAGGATTTGCAAATTAATTATGCTAAAGTGCCTTTCAGGTCTCCTGTGGATTGATTTTCTAACCTGAATTGTGTCAATATAAAGAAAAAAATGAAGAAATCCAGCATGGTAAAGGCGGATTCTGCATTGGCTAAAAACAGCAGTGTGAAAACAGTGTAAATCCTTTTACATCGCTTGACACCCTGTTACACTGGTATCACACCGCTGTTTTTGGCCCATGCAGAATCCACCATAATGTCAGAATAGGACCTGGGAAACCCGGTTCAAATCCCCACTTGGGTCATGAAAGCGTGCTGGATGACGTTGGACCAGTCACACACTCTGAGCCCTGACTCTGGCTGCTATTTGGATGGGAGACCTCCAAGGAACACTAGGGTCATGACAAGGAGGCAGGCAATGGCAAACCACCTCTCAACATCTTTGACTTGACAACCCCACCAGGGGTTACAATAAGTCAACTGTGACTTGCTGGCAAAAGGAAACCGTCAGTATTCTTACCTTTTCTGCTACCTTATGTTCATGAGGATGCTGATTTAATTTTTCATTGTGGAAAAACACTGTAGTATGTGCACACAAAATATTTGAATCTCATAGTCTCTTTTTAGCCCATGCTGTCATGGAGAGGGAGAGTAATACATGTCTGTTGCAGCTTGGCAAATATCTGCTTTTCTTCCCCTACTCCACCATCACTCCTAGGGAGTGTGTCTATACTGACAATCTGTGTGCTCCTAGTGTCCCTTTCAGAGGTTTTACCTCTGTTCATGTCCTTCCTGCAGTCCCCAGGTGTTATTTTACCCTTTTTGACATGGTGGAGGAGGGCAAATGTTGCAAGAGCAGTACATATGCAACCTGACACTTGTGTGGTGGATAGGAAGAAGGTACTTTCTTCCCTCTAAGAAATATCATAGTGGTAATTGTGATGTGCATGTACTTAATACCATATTTAAGTAACAAAGAGCTAACTTCTCCCAGCCCCCGCTTTTTTTTTTTTTACTAAAGGACCGGAAGAAGATCTCCCAAGGAAAATTGAATTCTTAGATTTTGTTTGTCATGCGCCTTCAGAGTATTTCAAGTCTCGGTCATCTCCTTTTCCTACCATTCCTACCAGACCGGAAAAAGGTTATATCTGGACTCATGTTGGACCTACTCCAGCAATCTCGATCAAGGAAACAGTAGCCAGCAGCTTATAGTCTTAGATATGTTCAAAATTCTTGTATGTTAAGTTATCTACCTTGCCCTAGAAATGGCATTTATTTATTTTAAAAAAATATATGGGTGCCCCCATTAAAATTAAGTCTTCAGCTTCTCTAAAACTTGCTTTTCTTTTCTGTCAAATGTATCTTACCCACCTCTGTTTTGAGTTCTACACCTTGTATTTGTCTCATTTGTATTATGTGAAATATGGAGATAAAAAAATAAGACCATCTCTGATGATGCAAAATAGGTAAAATTCCCTGCATGTTTTGCCTAAGAGGTTTTTTTCAGAGGAATCTGTTAGTGGTTTTTTTTTTCCAGAGAAGAGTATAAATTCAGTAGCCAGATTCCCCGACAAAGCCTTTTGGGTGAAACAGATAGGGAATTTTATCTAATAAAATATTTTCACCTGTTTTTCACCATCTGTCATGGCCTTATTGTTTTAAATCTTCTGGGACTGGTACAGCCCTTTTATTTCACCTTATGTAGAAGTATTCCAAACGTTATTTATGAAATGTTACTACTTTCCCCAGATAGTGTCTATCTATGTCTACGTGCAAAAGGATGTTGATCTAACTACTAGAACTTGACGTGGGAGTGGGTGAGTGGGTATCGGGATCCAGCTGAAAAACCTTGTTTCATTCCAAAAAATGTCAATGCTCTGTGATGATGGTTTGAAATGTGGGTTGAAAACACATTCTGATACTAATTAGGTGTGAGGCTGGTAAATGCCTAGCTAGGAGATCTAGGAAAGGCTTTTGTGTGCTGCTGAGCTTAATGAAGGATGGAAGACAGGACACACATTTAGAATTAAAACTTTAAAAAGTAATGTCAACTAAGCAGGCTTGGGAGTAACCACTTAGTCTGTAGTGAATAGAGTATGCAAGACAGAGAAGTCTGAGGAAACTGATTTTTTGTACGATGCACCAAGTGTTTAATGGTATAGGCCATTAGTAAAATATTTGATGGCTACTATATTTTGTTGATTTAATTTATAAGTTATCACTCAAGTTATATGCATACTTGTAATCTACAAACATGATCACAAAATAGTGATCGAAACTTAAAATGTAGTTTTGAAGCCTCTTAAAATGAAGCTTTGTTCCACATGTCCTTGCTAAAAATTTCATCATACTTATGTACAGAAATGCACACATATAAGCACATAAGGTACTTCAGGTGTTCCTTGAATGCCTTAGGGGGTCTTATAGCTCGGAAGAAGCTTTTATACTCTTGTTCACTAGTACAGAATTGAAAAATGTTAACAATTCATTATGCAACTCAATGGGAAAAATGCAAATGCAGCCTTTATTTAAAGTAACTACATATATATATATGATAGTTTATATTAAATACTAAAATAGCAACATGGTTGCTACAGAATAGAAGTTTTTTTTTAAAGGCTTAGTTTCCTTTAAAGCATTTGTGGATCCCCCTCATTTCTCAGATCAGTAGTTACTCGTATGCTGATCACTCTGCTATTTACTTAGAGCTAAGCAACTTTGATGTTCATTTAAAAAAAAAACAAGCCTAGACCTATTGTATATCTTCTGTTTATTGGTACCTTTTAGACGTATGCTGTGTACCAAAATGTTTCTTAACCTTCTTTTCAATGATCAATAAAAAGCAAAAACATTCTTACTGTTAATAGAAAGTTATTATAAAAATATTAATTACTGAAGAGAACATTTTCTAATTTGCTCATGTGTAGCAGTGGAAGGCAATATACAGAACCGTCCCAACATGCAAGAATGAAATGAAAACTTATGGGCCCAATTCTTTTTATAGTTGATGGATATTTTAGGAAAACTGGTAACTGTAGCAATGAACCACATCTGGAGTTGCTCTGGCATGGCTTTTGTTCATTTGGGGTCACACAATTCCCAGCCTAGCCTTTTTGTACTTTACTTAGTAGTTTTACAGAGTTGAAGAATAGTACCGGCAGCTAAACTGGTTTTCCTAAATTTGTTCTTTTATTTCCAAATATACTGAAGTGACTTTTTTTAATCCAACCATAACACCAACATTCTTCTTGAAAATCTTGATTTAAGTCTCATGCAGTAGAACCACGCCCAAACCGATTTCCAGTGCTTGTTTGTGGATTGACTAAGAAAATCAGGATTTTAGAAAAAACCCGCTTATCTACTACACTTAATGAGCCATATCCAGATTCTAGCGGTAGCAGGCATAGATGCTCTGAACAATGGAACCTTTTGGTGCCTTTGTAAAAACAAAACATTGGCTTAATACTGGTGATACTGAATACAAACTGTTTCCCAAATCTCCAACCATGTTTATTGCTTATCTCTGAACCAGTTCCCATTCATATTTCTCAACCTGTAGCATCTAGAACTAGATAAGACTGTTGCATGGAGGAAGTGGGGTGGGGGGTTGCCATCAAGTCACGGCTGACATGTGAACCCAGTAGGGTTCTCAAGGCAAGAGATGTTGGGAAATGGTTTTCCACTGCCTGACTTGTCATGACCCTGGTATCCAAATACTAGCCAGAGTCAAGCTTGGACATGTGACTGGGCCAAAGTCACCCAGCAAGCTCCCATGGTGTCACTGAGGATTTGAAATTGGGTTTCCCCGATCCTAGACTGACATCTTAACCACTCTACCAAGCTGTTTGTCTACATGGAATATAGCAGAACTTTTTTTCTTTTAGCCTTGGATGCTGTTGCTCCTATGAATGCATCTTAAGACAGCATTTGCCATTTTGGCAACTGCATTACTGTCAACTCATATTTCTTTTGTGATTGGATGTATCCTGAGATCCATTTTATATATATGACTGCCAAGTCTCTGTGCTATCTCTGTGAAGTTCTTTTTGACTGAATGCACAATATTACATTTGTCTTAGCTGGATTAATTTTTGTTTGGTGGGAAAGCAGCACTGAAATTACTAAGGCCGTTTCCGCACGGCCTCCTTGCGCCCCCACGCCGCCAAGAGTGCGGGCGGCGTGGGGGCGCAAGCCCGTTCGCATGCAAGCATCACGAGCAGACCAGCGAGACCGGCAGATGGCAGGCAGCTCCACACGGAGCCGCCTCTTCCCGATCTCCACTTACTCAAGGTGTCCTCGTGGGTACGCCTGCTGGGCGCGCAGCCCGCCCACGCTGCCCTCCGACCCCTAGAGGTGGGAGGGACAGTGTGGGCGAGAACTGCTACGCCAACAACTGGCTGACGACGAGGACACCGTGAGTGGGGCGGAGACGGGAGACAGCGTCTTCCCGGCGGGAAGACGCTTCCTCCCCAACAACAACCCTTTAAAGGGTTGTTGTTTAGGGCGGCCTGAGGCCACCCTGGGGGGAGGGAAGCGGAGTCAGGTCGCCACTGCTGCGTTGCAGCAGCGGCGCCTGTGCGAACGGCGGCCTGGGGACGGCGTTTTTAGCGCCCCCAGGCCGTCGTTAATGGGCCGTGCGGAAACGGCCCAAGATAATGTAAAAAAAGGTCTTTCTGGTTGTTTGGTATTCATTCTAGCTTTGTGTCATCTGCACATTTGATAAGAATTCTTTCTCCTCCAATTTTTGTATTTTCAGCTATACAGATAAAGCTAGTGGCTACAAAAGTAAGATCCAGTGTCCCCACCCCCACCTTTTAATAGCATAGTCTGGTTAATTTCACATCAACATTCAGTATTAACTTATAAGCTCCATTCCTTCCAAAGCCAATAATACCAGAAAACTATATGTATACAAAACGTATTTATAGGATTCAATTTTACATCTTATCAAAGAATGTCAATTTCGCAAGCATGATATAAACATCATAATCCAGAGACAGGCTGTTTTAAAGAACCAAGAATGAACACCAGAAATCTGAACACTTTCTTAGAAAGCAAGTACAGTTGTGCACATTTTCAGAAAGCTTAACAGTATTTTAAATAACATTTTAGTAGCCACCGATTCAGAAGAAATTTAGCAGCTACTTGTTAGTTGGTTCAGTATTTTCTAATTCAGATAAGTATACATAGTATAAGTAAGTTTGCTCTTGGTAGGCCAAGATACACTCAGCAAACTGTCCATGTTAAAAGCACTAATGTCATATCTTTGCTACCAGTAAGCTTAAATACCAAGTGCAAAAGAGTCTGAAGCTAAGGACATGCTTTGGGGCAAAAAAACAGGAGACGGAAACAAGGATGAAAGGTAGCCCGATTTCATTTTTCAACGAAGTGTGGTAGAGGATGTTCATCCTTCCCATCCCTGATGCACTTTAAATCACTCCACACACTGCGAATTCAGCACAAGAGTTTGCCATTGTCATGTCTAAGTTGGGCTTTCGTGCGCCCAAGAAAAGAGAAACCAACGTAGTATGCATGCTGGATTTCAAAGGAAAAAAAGTAGTTCAAGTATTCCACTAGTCAAGTTGTCAACTATAAGTTGCAATGTAGGAAAAGCATGCCTGTGAAGTTACAATCACGTGATGATTAAAAAAATGAAATGTCTGCATTCAAGTTTGTTAAAAAAACAGCTATTTTTTTCCGAAGCGAACATCCTTCTGAAACGTCATCCACTGAAGTGCTCATGTAATTGGAAGGTTCACCGTCTGACTCAGAATACTCTTTTTCAACAGGAGATGAACAGATGGGAATGGATTCATCTATCTTGTCATGCAGCATTTGCTGAAGTCTCTGAACACCTATAAAACAAAGAGTACAAGATAATATAATTGACCTTTTCTCCCAAAGAACAGAAACAAGAATACTGTAGTGTCTTATCAATCAACATATTCATTATGGCATAAGGTTGGGGGAGCCAGAGGACACTCTTGTCAAATACATAAAGGCTTTGGCTCATGAACACTGTGAATCTGTTGCTGTCCAAACAAAGTCTCATGGCACCTAATATAGTTTTCCTCTGGAATATCTCTGGGAAAGAAATGTGTTTTAAAGAAAAGTCCAAACAAGCTATTAGGCTTAGTGAAGAAACAGCTCTACAAATGACAGCTTTTGCACGTGTACACGCCAGTTGGAATGTTGCCTACCTGAAGTCCTTAAGCACAAGGAGCAACCCTTGACCCTCCAAATTAAGTTTTTTTAAAATAATGCAACTTCTCTCTGCCCCAGTACAAGCCCAGTTGCCTAATTTTAGTGCAGTCAGGGTAAGGATTCAGAAAATGTAAGAACAGAACAATCAAGCTATGTGGACCTTTACTTGCAGCCTGATTTTCTCAATCCACATGCTCAGTATATTTCTTTTTTTTTCTCAAATGAGAAAGAACCAATGCGCCATGACAGAATTCATGGTGCAATCATATGTCCAGTCTAAGTCCATTGATTTCAGTGGCCTCAGACAGAGGTAACTGCATAGGATCGAGCTGTTAATATAGTAAATCACAAATAGGATTTTCTCATTTTAGTGGAACTTCCTGCATACCCAACACACAACATGCTGGAAGACCATAATTGACAGCCTGACATTCATGACTATCGGGGGGGGGGGGGGGGTGTGTAAAAAAAATCAGAATGTAATCTTACACAAGTAAATCTTATCTGTTGAATCAGAAAAGACCAGTCTAAACCATCCGGGTTCATAACAGCAAAAGGCTTTCCCAGGACTAATGAGAAGCTTTTCTTCAAGCAGCTTCCACCATAAATCCATTTCCGCTTCAAATGTCTGGGACTTCAAGAACTAAGAAGAAAAACAAAGGATAATACCTGAATAGAATACCATATAAATTACCAAAACAGAAAAAAAACTTTACCCTGTTTCAAAGTATTAACATGGCTAGAATTATTAGATCTTCCTTGATACCCAGAGACCCTGTCGTTCAGTTGTGTCTCTTGCTTGATTTATTGCAGGGCTCAATAATGAAACACCTATTCTTTAAAACTAAATGCAAAACTGCCCCAGTTTTTTAATGCTACTACCAGGTTAAGTACATTACAACTTCAATTCTAGTCAGTGAGGTAACTTAGCCAATACACTGCGGCTAACAAAACTTATTTTAACCCCAAACGACCATGATATTAAAACCTACCTGCACACATACTTCCAGTATCCACTGAACACCAACCTCTTTCCCACTCGCCACCTCATGAAGTTTAGTGGCTAAAAAGTGTAAGCCACAAAGTCCATAGTTCTAGTTACATCTCACCTACAGACTTCAAGCAAGCCACTGTTTTCACTGTATTGTCGAAGGCTTTCATGGCCGGGATCACTGGGGTGTTGTGTGGTTTCCGGGCTGCATAGCTGTGTTCTAGTAGCATTTTCTCTACTAAAATGTTACTAGAACGTGGTCATACAGCCCAGAAACCACACAACACCCCACTGTTCTCACTGTTTTTAACAATTGTTGAGGTGATGAACATAAATCACATGAACACTTGCAGCTAAGCACCAGTTATTATTAAATTTCAGCATAACTCCCTCAGTTTTTTAAAAGGCCACTTCCGTCAGCCAGCCCTTCCTGATGTCTCCATATTTTTGCACATACTTTTCTGAAGTCAGCCCAGACGTATAATCCTCCTGAGCTTTTAAGAACAGGTATTCCTATCTCTGCAAGACCATCCACAAGAATGTTCTGAGCTTCCTTAAGTCTTCTTCTGTTGGTTGGAAAAAACACATTATCCAGCCATTCTGTCAAAATATGAACACACATGTAAAAATGCTATTTTATTTTTTCTCCTGTTTTTCTTTATAGTGTTCAGAAACAGTTGTAACAGCCTGATCAACCCATTGGTAACATAACTCAGTTTTTGCCCCACAAAGTGACCATTAGATGCCCCTGGAAAGTCTAACAGCAGGACACCGAAGCCAAAGCTTAATCCTATTGGTATTCAGAGACTACTGCCTCTGAACATGGAGGTTCCACTTCTAATAGTCATTGGTAAACCTATCCACTGACTTCAATAATATATGAATAGCGTGCAATGTTCCCTACATCTCACATTATATAGCTGGGTATTAATGAATTAAGTTCAAACTGATTGCTCACTCCAACTTGACTAAGGCACTGGGTTAACCCTGCTCAAAGAAGGAAATACAGATGAACCTGAACTTTAGGGATGGAGGTCATTATTTGGGCTACATACAGGTCGTAAACTAACATATGCACGAACTCAGCGGGTTGCTGAGCCTACTCCTTCCTTCTTGCAGAGAATCCTGCTGGAAAACTAATTCTGGTTACCCACGATCTATGAGTGCAGCTACAGTATGTGCATTACTGGAACTAATGTCCTACTCAAGGTTGGCAGCCTTGAGATCTCCTGGAATTACAACTGGAATTCTCCTTGAGATCTCCTGGAATTACAACTGATTTACAGAAATCAGTTCCCCTAGAGAAAATATTTGTGTTGGAGGTTGGAATCTATGGCATCAAAACCAGCTAAGGTCCTACCCCTTCAAACCCTACCTTTCCCAGGCTCCAACCCCAAATCTCCAGGAATTTCCCACCCTTGAGTTGGCAACCCTGTTCCTACACCAACTGGGATTCTAAATCAGGGTTTAATCCAAGCCGGGGGGGGGGGGCGCTTTAATTAAGCCAATTATCTGCATTTGTACACCAGAGGTAACCCAAGTTAGTTTCTAACCAGGATAGGCAGTGGCTGTGCAAAGGGGGTGGGGGGTGCACGATGCACTGGGCACACTCCGGTGCATGGCAGGGGCGCAGTTCCCCCTCGCTTCAGCCCTGAGGATAGATCATGCAGGGAATGGATGTATAAGAGAAGAAGGGAGGCCAGAAACAAGTCAGGTTCATGCCCTCAGCTTCACTTCTGCTTATTATGTCTAAATGCAATATCAGATACATACATACAAACACGAGAATTAGACAAAAACAGTGGAATGTTCCCCTTAAAAGTGCTAACCTCTGTCACTAAGAAACTGGCTGAGAATGTGTTGCACCGGTCCAGGACATCCATGGAAAACTGCCAGCTTATTAACAGCTTTCCGAACTTCATCATTTTTGGTATATAATACACCAACTCTGACACCACACATGCCAAAATCCTTTTTTATTTGGGGATAGAACAAAAACAAGAGAAGAATTAATTGTAAATTAAAATGCTAATAGGCAGAACATATTTATATTTGCATTAATCACAACAAAAGTGAAGGAAACAAAATCAATTTCTAACATTTCTGATTGGAAACTGAATTCTTTTAATTTGCATACAAACATCTGAGTGTTTCAAAAAACACTCATGTTTCCTAGCTATAGTGAACACTGTCTTAAAAAATGAATTGACCTCTTCTCTTTAAGTTAGTGCTTATTTGACTGGAAATTTTAGCTGGGAGGCTTCTGCTGTTCCCCTAAATCTAGTTTCAGATAGACAGTACAATACAAAGCCTCAGTCACTGAAAGTTGAACCTACATGGGGCCAATTGTTTTAGTGACAGGCCGTGCAGTAAAATAAACCTTGTTGTGCCTGCTCTATCAGTATTGCAGAACAGATGCTCTGGGTCCAGCTTTGGTTCACTGTTGGATGCTATAGATAAGCAACTCACAATGGTCCTTCCTGCACAACATAAATAAAATGTCATGGGGACATCTTAAGAAAAAGCACTTGTGTGTAAGAAGTTGGTGCTCTCTTCCACCCAATTTGTCATTTTTAATTTCTCCGCAGTTCACACCCATGGTTTTCTGCTGCGCCTGTATTATCCTGCTGCATTTTAGACAATCACACTAGTTGTAGTTTTGAATGATGTCTCAACTGAGCTGAAGTCATGCCCTAACCAGAGCTGGGCAGAATGTCTATCCCTAGTGTCTGCTGGGATTCTTATAAATGATGCTGGAATAGGTAAGCTGTAGCCTGATTCATCAAAGCATTTATGCTTTTATCTTTAAACAAAGCTTTGGGATCATTAATTTTATGCTAGACAGTTTATTCATGAACTATATTTACAGATCATCTTTTAGTCATAGCTGAATTCATGACCACTTTATGTTGGCCAGATTTGACAGTCTGACTCCTATAAATGAGATGCTAAGTAAAATTTTGAAGTAAGTTTTTGAAGCGTGACAATGATCTGGTTTGTTTTCCCTCCTGGTTTGCTTTTTTTCCCTTGAGTGCTTTACATTTTTGGCTTTTAAGGTTATTTTCAGCTTTAAGAACCAATCTGGAATTAGATCTTAAATCATTGAAAACAAAGCAGTTCATGAATAAACTTAAAAAGCAGGAGTGATTAAATATACATAGACAACAGAAATTCTAACAGCCAAGGGGAAAAAGGTACTATACATCACTGAAGTCAGACACCAACAATAATTTTCAGACTGTATCCCTAAGTCTGAGCTAAATTTCCATTAAGCACATGAAAAACAGAAGAGAATATGCTATCTCACCAGTGGCTTAACTTGTAATTCCGTAGAATCAAGAGCTAGGTTTTTCAACCCATGGCTACATAAATTCTACAAATAAATTCTACAGATAAATAAGAAGTACATTGGGAAGGGGGGGCATGTGACAATTAGCAATTTCAAACATCAAGCACATTTTGTAGCAATATTAATATTCCAAACCCACCTTGCTAAATCCCCACATAAAGTGTGTCCGGTCAGGATCTGGTAAACTTAAGGCAAGATTTTTTTCAGAAAATTAATGTTTTATAACAATAACTATTAGTCTTCTGACATAAGAAAAGTAGTTTATAGAAGGAATTTTACCACAATCCAGCAAGATCTGCTGCAGGCATAAGAATTCAGTGCACATATAGAAGACCTGCACCAACCTATACTATCCAGTGAAACAACTATTTGCATACACATGCCCACCTACATACACTGTACAATGCACCCAAGGATTGAGATCAAGGGCATTAATACTGCACAAAATCTCTTATGTATAAATAGTAAAGTAGGTTGAATTTTTTTTGCTAACAAGCAATAGTGAGAAAGGTCTTTGCAGAGAACAGGTATATCAAAAACTACTCAGTTCATTCACAAAATGTCTACAGATCACCTTTCAAACATTTCCAAGATGATTTAGTGGTTCTCAACCTTCTTAATGCCACGACCCTTTAATACAGTTCCTCATGTTGTGGTGACCCCTGCCCCAATCCTAACACTTATCCATTTTACAGATGATGAAAACTGATGCAGAGAGACTTAGGTGTCCCCTGTGAAAGGGTCGTTCGACCCCCAAAGGGGTCCTGACCCACAGGTTGAGAACCACTGATATGTGTCTGTACAAATAAAAAAATAGCATTGGGTTGCACATGATACCCTGTCCATGGCATGCCCAGATCAGAGCTCTGGTGAAGTTTTAAATTAAGAATGAAACCACCATCCTGTTCCTTTGTCACACAGAAGATACTGTGGAGTGGATCTAGTACAACCATCCCATTCTCTGCTGCCCCTGCAGAGGGTATAAACTGTGGTGCCAAATATACTGTGATAGAACGTTCAGTGAGAACTGAAGTTTCCAGTGATCTATTCATTCTCAAGCACACAAAGCACACATATACATCTCAATGTATAGGCTACTTGCAAAATAACTGGTGGCACTCACAAGAGCTTGGGAAAGACCATGTGATTAGATATTTCCAGGGAGGCATTAGAGTGTTTTGGCTTTTCACTGACCCGCCATTCCAACAAAGAGCCGCTGTGCGCGCAGAAGGAATAGAACTACAGCCACTGTACTTAGCAAAAGGCTTCAGAAATGTGAAACAGTGAAAATAAATGAATTAAAGGGTTGGCTACAAAGCAACAGAAGAATAAAACAAGTTTTCTAATACCCTGTAATCTAATGTTTCTGTACGGCAGTAACTGTGAAATATGATTCACAGAGGCAGATAAGGGATGGACTATTGTTTGCATAACATAAAATCAACAGGAAGATTTCTCAGACTGTGCATTTAGAAAGTCCGTACGACACACGTTCATTTTCACAGGACCAGAAATGTTTACTCACCTATCTAAGCTAAGGATGCTTGTGAAGGTGGTATCACCATATACAGATAGCATGTAAATCTCATCCATTATTATGTGTAATTTATACCTATATACAGAAGAAACACAAAAATATATTTCAATAGGTGTAATTAAAATCATCTTATTATTGCAACTGCAGCTTAGCAAATCATTTATAAACCTGAACATTTTCTTATATGCTCATCCAAGGTAACAGATACAAACTTGTTAATAAGCTTATTTTTAAATCAAGTTGCTCCTCCCCACAAAAACCTGCTGAGCACCTAAAGTTCTTGGCTAAGCAAATATGAATTTTTGTATTTCCCTATTTTAGCATTTCTATAACCAAGTTAAAAACAAGAACTTGCATGTTTTATACAATATTGTGCAAGCCAGATAGGGCTTGAAAACTCACCATGCACTTCTCTTATGGCACTCCAAAAGACACAAAATACATGTCAAACTGTGTTCTTTTAAAATAATTTTAGCAGGTATTTCAAAGTATGTAGTAAAACCACAAAGGTATCAGTGATTTTTTCCCTAAAAGTGTTGAAGTACATGAAATACCAGAGGCAGACTACAGCTTCAAGTCTACAAAGTTATCCTGGGATGGGAGGGATGAATATTACCCTCATCCAAAAAGGATGAGAATTACTATAACAATTGCCAATATAACTAGGAGTCTCCAAAATTTATATGTATTAATTTAGTATACATTTTCTTTTAAAAAATACTATCCTATTTCCCTTAGATCAGCCATTAAATACATATCCAACTCCTTGCATTCTTTAGACAAAACTATATGTGAAATCAATGACTAATCTCTAACTAATCAAGAATCCATAGCAGAAAAAAATTAGATCTTAGTATGCGATTCTTAAGAGAAATAACAAGAAAACTAAGAAGTTCCGAGGAATATTAATTTAGGTACCATTTACTATACAATCCTAGGCAGATCTCCTCCAGCCTAAATCAATAGGTTTACACTAGAGTAAGTCTACTTAGGGCTGTATTGTGAGATCTCTACAGGTTGACTGGCAAAAATTAGATCTCCTGATTATGAAACCTCACTTTATAAACACATAAACTGCTACAAAGCTATATTTTCAAATCAAGATATTTTATCTATTTGGTAATCACCTATTTTCATTTTTGACACAGGTTTAAAAATTTTAAATTATCAATATATCCAGGTTTAAGAACTTATGTTATTTAGCATTACATAAAACAGTGATAGTAGACTGCAAAATTAAGAAAGCCAATATTTTCTCTACAAATAACCATACAAAGTTTCATTACGATAAAAATATTTTTAAACGTTAATCCCTGGAGGATCAAATGCCAAATGAAATAAGGAGATTAACAAAAATCAGCTTTATAACTAGCATCCTGCATCATGGAAAATTACAAGGCCAAACAAATAGCGCTAGGGACTCAAACCTGTGCGCAAACTCTAGACATTCTTTCAGCAACTGTGCTGGGTAAATGTCCCCTAATGGATTGTGAGGGTTGATCAGGATTAATGCTCTGACTCGGATGCCCTGAAAAAAGAAAAACTGATAGTCGGAGACCCCAACACGATGTCACATAGGACCATGAACCTGCAAAGCTGCTATTTGATTAAAAATGCCAAGAATTATGGTTAGTTGATTATACAGTAATCTAAGACTATCTAAAAATACATTCCAGTACCATAATATTTTACTAGTTTAGATGTTGTTTTTTAGCAACAGACTTCATTTGAGGAAGCCTGAGTACCTGCTTTAAAATCACTCTTTTACTGTCTTACAATGTACTATGCAGTAAACCGTATTGTGACTACGATCCAAATCATAATATAATTTCACTGACTGTCTACAGACAAAACAAGAAAATCTGGACCATCATGATTAATGGAGCAGTTTCATGTATACCAAAACAAACTGAAATAGTTATTAAATAAATTCAAAAAGAATATTCCATTAAACAATTTTAATTCTTAATGTAGAAAATCCCACAAAAGCCATGCAGCATGAGTCAGTTACATATAAGCCCTATTAAAACCAACAGACCTTAAGGCTGGATCCAGGGGTAATTTCTTCAGGAGGGGTGAATTTCACTGATTCCCTGCTTCCCTGCAGATCTCTGACTAATCCTGTATATTTGTTCCTAAGGATCCCCTAAGTTCCAGGAACAGCATTTTGGAAAGGGTTCTGTGCCAGGGTGGGACAACCCGTTGGCCCAACTAAGTGTCATTCTCACTGCAGTGGTTTTGTTCCCACTGGCTTTCTCCTGCATTGATGGCTTAAGAACTAGAGATTGCATGGTAAATAGCCAGTAGCTGGGATTTCTTCTACTATCATTCTACGCGTATTCCCCACATCTACACTAAACATTCAATCTACAGCTCTTCTATGCATAACCTGCAGAAAAACACTTTTTAAAGAATATTTTTCCCATCTACTGACTGTATCTGATGAATGCAAGCTTTGATTCTCAACAGCTTATACCCTGAACATCTAGTTGGTCTCTAAAGTGGTACTGGACTCTAATCTAGCAGGCTTCTTTAACTACTGTTTGCTTAGAATTTGTTCTATAACAATTAAGGTCTCTTACAATATTACAGATGGGACATATTCAACTAGCAACAATGCTACTGTCACATAAATTTAAACAAGAACATTATAAAGAATGGAAAAATGAGATAATTTTACATAAATATTACTGCCATTCATTTAAATATTTTTATCTGCAAGCCTTGTGCAGAGACATTCCAGACCAAGTACACTGAAATGAGTGAATTTGGACTGGAGTTTCTTTGCATATGAGGGCAATACAAATCATCTATTATATGGAGACTCATCCATTTTCATTTCAAGGTTGGCCTGAGTTGGACCCATTCAAATGCCAGAAGAAACTGGTGATAGCTGTTATTTTCCCACACTTCCCCCTCTCCACAGAAATCCATTTCAACTCTATAAATATTATTTTTGGAATAGCAAGTGTTGAAAGAACTGACAACTCTGCAGATTAGGAGAAAAAGAGATAAAATTGCCACCATCTCTTCTTCCTTCTACACAGCTGATCTAAGAGCAATGAGATATTTAAATCTTTTCAATGCATCCTCCCACCCCAACTGTCTGCCCACATATTTCCCACAACTCTAGACATAATATTTCCAGGAATTGTATTGGGAGGGAAATGTACAAGAAATCCATGTTTTCTGCCACAGGTTGACTGGACACAACGCACAAAACTTATCAAATTTACCTGAATTCAGTTTAAAATATTCTTACCTGCTCCAATGCTTCCTTAAGTGCAGTTTCTAATTTTTCAATGGTTAACTGAAATGGATGAGTTTCTTCATTTGTTACCTGTATAAAAATAAAAAAAAACCTTTGAAGATAGAAATTCACACTTAAAAAATCTTTTGCTTTGTAGTCTCAATGTGCAAGTGAGTAGTCAATTATGCATTCATTATTGCACTAGTAAGAGTTCTCTTTCTTGTACTGTTGATATTCACTTTCAATCTTACGTTTGGGGAGTGCTACTTCTGTTCATAAATATCTGGATCAAGGCCAATATTTTCACTGATGTTTATAATTTAGAGTCATGCAAAAAAATTGTCATTTACAGACAGAATAGAGTAATCTGTATACTGGATATATACGGATGCAAAGATTAAAAGCCTTTAGGTCTGGTTCACGCCTGCCAAAGAACAAGTGCAAATGAAGTGATAGAATAAACCCCACCACTTCAGACTGCAAGCGATAGATTCTAGCTTTGATTATCCCTTTGCATAAAAAGTTCCATGCAACCAAAAACTAGTGAAGGAAAGATTAATGGGGCAGAATCTTTTGTAACTTTTGAGTCTGGAAACTCATTTTAAAGTTGTCAGTGGCTTGCTTTTATGTTCATTTGTTTTTTACTAGGCTGGGTTTTTAATGCTGGAGTTTAATCAATATATTTTAAATAAATACAATATTGAGAGCCTCCAATGAAATTAATTTTTACCTCACTGAACAAGGGTACATGAACAGGTTGCATTCCACCATACAGCCAGGTTTTGGCATTTATGCCACCATAATATGGAGCAGGAATTAGATACCCATCTGCCAAAAAAAAAATAAAGTACAATGAAGACTGCTTTTAAACATAAAGTGTTTTACCAATTGTTAAAATTGGTGATATATCCCTCATTCTGCTTCATCTTACACACATCAAATTTATTACTTTCAAAATCTTTTTATATGTGTTCAGACTTTCTGGATGAGTTGTGCCAAAACATAGAAAGTGTTATTTGTGCTCTAATTATACAAAGTTTCTAAACCAAATACTATTACTAGAATACTCCCAACTAAAACAACAAAATCAAACCACCAATACACAAGATTTTACTAATTATTTTCCATCTTATATCTCAATTTATGATTAATACAGATTCCTCCACAACCTGTAGCAAGTTGGTTGAGTGGCTTAAAGATGGAAGGGGCACAGATTTTTTTAACTTTTATGAGTTTCACATGAAATTTATCTAAATTTGTACATTTTCTAAAGGCATGTTTTCAATAAGACAAAGTGATAAATTAGATCATCCTCTATGAGATTTAGGTATTGTCACTAGATAATCCCAATTAAATAAGGCATTGCATTTTCTTCAACAAATGGAAACATCAGTTACCAGAAAGATTCTTTTCTACAGTTAATATGTATCTGACAGTGAGACCTATGCAGAGTTACACCCTTCCAAGTCCATAAAACTTCATTGAATGTAACTCTGCACAGGATTGGATTACAATATGTATCTGACAGTGAGACCTTTGCAGAGTTACACCCAGAGGTGTAACTCTGAATCCATAGTTTAATTAAACTGACTATGGTCAGCATGGTTTTCTCAGTGTGTATCTTACCACTAACTAAGGTTAGGTATGCCAAACCAGGATCTGAAACGACTGTTTGAAGTTGGGTTTTAAACCAGAGGTGGGATCCAGCAGGTTCTCACAGGTTCCCGAGAGTAGGTTACTAATTATTTGTGTGTGCCGAGAGGGGGTTACTAATTGGTGATTTTGGCCTTAGTTACGCCCCTCCTCCACTCCTCAAGCAGTAAGCTTGGCCTTGCAGGAACTCTTGAAGCAGTCCTAACAGGAGGTTGCACCCGGCATGCGTGGCAGCCCTGCGCTCTCGCGTGCATTAGCTTTCCCGCCCATGGGACCGGCGCATGGCTGACTGCGTCCTTGCCACAGCCCCGCCCAGGAATGCCCCGCCCCCTGAATGCCCCCATCGCGTGCCCCGCCCAGCCCCACTGGCGCTATGCCACTGTTTGAATCCCACCACCATGGGAATCTGTTACTAAAATTTTTGGATCCCACCACTGGTTACACCCTTCCAAGTCCATAACACTTCATTGAATGTAACTCTGCATAGGATTGGATTACAAGTTGCCTCACCTCCAGGATCACACAATACAGTTGAAAGAGCAGCAAAGACAGCACAGCAGCCATTCATCACAGTGATCTTGATGAAAAAAAATCAAATTATAATTAGCAAAATTGCCAAACCACTGAAACACTGATCTTTTAAATCTAAAACAGGTTTGCCATGTCCAGTTGTCAGTTGTTCAAACAACTTTTAGAAAAGTGGACCATTATATCAAACTCAATCAGTTATCTTTTCCCTATTGTCTATATGGATTCTATTGGCTGGAATCCAATCATTCTTATATTCAGAAACCTTACATGGCTATTGCATAAGTGAAACTGTAAAAGTATAATGTCATTTAGACCAACAGAAAAATCCCTGATGACATACCATTTTACTGGCTCAAATTTTCTAAGGTTGGGAGCCAGCATGGTATAGTAGTTAAAAATGGAGAATTCTAATCTGGTTTGTTTCTCCACTCCTCCACATGAAGCCCACTGGGTGACTTTGGCACAGTCACAGTTATTTCAGAGCTCCCTTGCAGAGCATGCAAGGGAGAGGAGGGAGTGAGGGGTGGCATGCAAGGGAGGGAAGGGGACCCGGCATCTGGACCTGGCCCACCCATCCTAGCAGAAGGAGGGAAGGGAGGGGTGGCATGCAAGGGAGGGGAGGGAGTAAGGGGTGGCATGGAAGAGAGGGGAGGCAAGGGGCCCAGCATTTGGACATGGCCCACCCACCCTAGCGGAGGAAGGGGAAGGGGAGGGAGAGGTAGCATGCAAGGAAGGGGAGTGAGCGAGGGGTGACATGCAAGGGAGCTGGCCCACCCACCCACTTCTCAAGGTGGGAAGGGGAACAGAAAGCGATTGTAAGCTGCTTTGAGATTCATAAAAGGTAGAGAAAAGTGGGTATAAACACCAACTCTTCTTCAGGTGGTAATTTATTTTTACTTGGTATGTCACAAGAAATGATGCCAGAGTTGATACAACATCTTCTGAGAAGGATACTGTGCATGGTCTCCTCACTTTGCATATTGCGATAATTCATTGGCTAAATTTAGTAATCGACTGTTTCTTGTAAGTATATAGAAGCAGAGGTGGGATCCAACCAGTTCTCACCACTTCTCTAGAAGTGGTTACTAATTTTTTCTGAGTGCCGAGAAGGGGTTACTAAAGCAACCTCCCTGCTCAATAGGGACTGGAGGTGCGCGTGTGCGGCGGCGCCACTGTTTGAACCCCTCCACCATCGGAACCTGTTATTAAAATCTTTGGCTCCCACCACTGTATAGAAGTAAAAAATTAAAAACAGTGTTTCCAACTGGCTGTTGTAATCTCCCATCAAAAGAACTGATCGTACTCTGTTCAGGCAAGAATTAGCTAGCTTTTATAGTTGAGCCAGTGAATCAAAACAAAAACACATGACTTCAGAATCTTATGCAAGTTGCATTATCATGATCAATTCTCATTCAAAATCCCATCAGTTTTCAGTGTTGCACAGATTCCAAAATAATCTGAAAGGAATGAAAATCCAAGACACCTCTGCAAAAAACCTCAATGAAGTTCTCAAAGATCTATTAACTGTCACAGTTTTAAATAGAAAGAATACTTTGATGCTTTACATGTTCTGGATCCAGTGCTGATGGAGCCTTTGCATACTCAGTAAGAAACTTCGCAATTTCTTCTCTGAAGCTGAAGGGTAAAATTAACAAAATTAACATAAAGTAACATATCACTGGCATTAAACGGTTCTATAATCACAATATAATATTTTAACATAAAGGAGGATATGATTCTGCCTCAGAAGCAGAAAACACATTATTATTTGTTACCAGAGGTTACCAGAGGTAACAATATGATCTCCTGAAAATTAAGGAGTTGGCTGATTATTATTATTATTATTATTATTATTATTATTATTATTATTATTATTATTATTATTATTATTATTATTATTATTATTATTATTATTATTATTATTATTAGATTTATAGGCCGCCTCACCCCAAAGGTACATTCTGGACTGTACCAATTTAAAAATTAAGAAACAGGGCTTACGTTAGTGCTACAGTTCACATTCAGTAAAGAGAAACAGGCAAATTCCACATTGCCCCTGGATCAGCTCAGGGCGAAACTCAATGATTTTTTTTTTTTGCACAGGTTAAGTCCAGGTTCCCGAACATGAATTTAAGAACACCAGCCACCTGCCATATTGTCAGGAACTCATTTCCAAAGTACAACTGCTTTCTGATTTGAATACAGAGCATGGCATAGGGGAGAAAGAGGCTTCAGTCTTCACCCTATGCTGATCAGAATTACCCTGAATGGACTCTTTTTTCCCACTTGTTTCAAATAAGGAAAACTTTGCATCTGTCATCTTGCTGCAGAATAGGCCCAAATCCAAATCATGGGCCCAACATGCTCGGGAAATGAATTCCAAAGATATGAGGCAGATGGTCTGAAAGTCTGATCTCAGAATTTAATCTGCCTTTCTACACAACAGAGAATCAAAGCCTACTACATCATTTCTCCCCTCCTCCATTTTATACTGACAACCACCCTGTGAAGTAAGTTAGGTTGAAAGTGTGTGACTGTCACTCAGCAAGATTGTATGGCAATTTGAATCTTGATTTCCTATATCCTAGTCCACTGCTATCACCACTATATCACACTGGTCCTAACATTATACACACACAAAAATAATATCTAGTTTGGCCCTTAAGGCACCATTTCTGCTTTTCCTTCTTCCAAAGTTCTGGGGAACAAAACATTATGGAAGATACTTTTTGGTTGCTGGGGTGGGTTCATTTTTAAGACTATTTTTCCATCTTATTCCTTGGTTTTATGGCTTTAATTTTTATATTGTAAAATGTAGAAAATTATGGCTGAACACTGGCCACTTTCTAAAACTCCAATAAAAAGGAGGACATTAATCTAAATTAGTAGAACAAGAAATGGTACCATGGTAGCTAAATAGCATTTATATGGCTTTAGAGAGCTTTTGAACAACAATCATATTAACCATTAAATAGTTATAATTCAGTCCTGCTCCATGAAAGTCAACTTGCGTTTGGTCATTAATATCTACAGCTGCAAGACTACAGTTTATGTGATTAAAGTATAGTCACATAGATGGCCAATAACCTCTATACAACATCAAGTAGTTGTATCTCTTTGCTAACCTGTTAGCAAAACTCAGTTTTAGAGTAAACCCAGAACTCAAAATTCCATCTCCATTGCAGGAAATATTGATCCTCTGGTATCCATGGGATCATTTCCATTAAAAATTATCAAGACTACAAGGGGAAAGTGCCACAACATATCTCTTGAATTTGCACCCCAAACAAAAATGGCTCTGTAAATTACAGAATATGTCTCCAGCACATAGTGGTTAAATATTCTTTGAAATACACTATTTTGAAGGAACTGAAAAACAGAATGTACATGTATGACAACAAAAGCTCTTCAAAACCCCATAGCAAGAAAACCATTCTGCTTAACAGCGACCTAAATTATTATGAGAAACTGCACCCAAATTTTGCAAGATTTGGAATTAATCATACCTTTTGATGCCCTGTGTATCAGAGTACTGCAGTAAATGAGGCTCAAGATAACTCATGTCAGGTTTTATGAGCTGTTGATACATTTTTAATAGTCAGTTAAAGACTTTTCCATATATGGTTGGTTCTCATCAATATATTCAAGAATTATTTCATAGCAACAAAGTGTTCAAGAAATTAGTCAACTTTCACTACAATCCTAAACAGAGTTAGACCCACCGGTTCAACAAACTTGGATAAGCATAACTGTGCTGCACTGTTACTACATCTTCCTCTGCATCCTAGCAGAATATTTATTTATTTGATTTATTAGTCACCCTCCCCAGAAGGATTCAGAGCGACATACAATAAAATAAATACTACAGCGTTTAAAACCTACTTCTGACTTTAAAAATAGTATAACTTTAAAATTGCTTATGACTTTAAAAATAGTACATGGCGATGAAAAATCCCCCCACTACCCACCCTGAGCCCACTGGAGACCGGGGCGATGTGACATATTTTCATCCCAGCTGACCAAATACTTGGCGGAACAGGTCCATTTTGCAGGCCCTGCGAAAACTTGACAAGTCTCGCAGAGCCCTGATCTCCTTGGGGAGCTTGTTCCACCAGAGAGGGGCCAGGGCTGTAAAGGCCCTGGCCCTAGTGGAGGCCAGCTGGACGTATTTTGGGCCAGGGACCTCTAGTAGGAACCCTCTGAAGATCGGAGGGTCCTTGCGGGGCAATATGGGGAGATGTGGTCCCTCAAGATTGAGACGTGCATTCTTGTATCATGTGGTTCCACTCAAGCTAGCATGACAGGTTGAACAGGAATAAAAAATGCACCCCGCTGACAAGTATACTGAACACAGGAATGGATCACTAAATCAGCAAGTACACAACAAGGAATATAGTTCTATTCTCCTAGCCATACGCTGGATCACTGGTTTTTAATCCGGCAAGATCATAACTTTGTCGCTTATTTAATACTAGTGGCGCCCGGCCATGTGTTGCTGTGGCAATTGTCCTTCTCATCACAATCTGCAACCCACACAGATGTCCATCCAGATCCAATGATCCGCAGCATAGCCTTTTGGGGTTGTCAAATGGAATCCGCTGTCCCTTTTCAATTCACACTGTGATATGGTGGTGTCTTGTGTTTTTTAGTATAAGGTAACCCTTTCCATTCCACAACAGAACTGTCCAGAGTGCGAATCCCGCTGTCCATGAGGCTGGTTGACACGCACAGTCCTGGCTTGGGTAAGGCAGAACTGGGGCAAGGAGGCTATCCCAGTCAGGAAGCAGAGGCAGGGTGGTGAGGCGTTCAGATCGAGGCCAGCTCCCCGGGTTCTTAAAGGGCCACATGCAAAAGAAGCGGAGCCAGTAGTGTTGGCTTGCCCCCACCCCGTGGATTTTCTTAGAAGAAAAAGGAAAACTCCAGCTCGCTTGTAGTAAAAGAGAGCTGTGGCGAATATGGGTGAGTAAGTGAGTAAGTGGTGGTTGGATGTGAGGGAGGGTAGAGTGAGGTGTGTGAGGATGAGCTGGGTGTGTATGAGAGTAAGTTACCTGCGTGTGAGGGGGGGGGGAACCCCACCTGACATCTCACACGGCAAAGTATGTATGTGTTTCACTTCCACTTGTATTACCTACCAGTATTACCTATTTACTGTTTTCATTGCTCATCTCTGGCCATCTCTGTGAACATTCTAAGGGCATCCCAAGCCCTCAGGCCACAGACATGCTGCACGAACATTCTAAGGGTGACAGTTAAACACAGCTAGCTTCTTGGCCTGGTGCACCAGGAAAAAGACTTTTTACCTGGCTCAGGTATGGACTTTCGGTGATTTGAAGGTCCGATTACCTGCCCGCAACAGGGAAGAATGTCACGTGAAAATTTGGGGGGGGATCTGTCCAGCCATTTCGGCGTTAGGGCATGACTAACAAAGTCACTGTTAGCTTTTTTATATATATAGATTACTATACATCTTGGACTATTCAACTACAGATCACAACCAAAAATGCAAATCATAATTTCACGGAGTAGCAAGCCTTTATTGGCATAGACAACAGTACAACAATAGTAAAAAACTGATTAAAAAACATATACAGTACAGGAAATAAATGTTAAGTGGAAGGAAATCTACTGGCATTTAGTAATTTCCAGAAGAAAGTCTGCCACTATCATACAGAAAGAAGGATCAGGATTGTCCAGCAAGTAGTGTAATCTAAATAAATCGGGGAGATCGGGTAAATGTAAAGGGGTAAGATTCACATACTTGGATCTGATTTCCTTGAATCTGAAACAGTGTAGTAATTGGTGGGCCAGAGATTCAACTGAGCCATCATTACACAGGCACAATCTTTTAGCCCAGGGGTCGAGAACCTTTTCCCCTCAAAGAGCCATTTGGCTCACACACACCCCCGCTCCCCCCCCCACTTGCTCGCTCGCGCCCCCCGCCCGCTCACACACACCCCTGGGCCTGCAGGGCAGGCGAAGATGGGCCCGGTGGCTCGGCCTGGCCGGCCACCGCACGAGCGCCCGCCTCGCAACCAGTGGGGCGGGCAGGAGGCGAAGCCCGCTGCACGGCCTGGCCGGCTGCGGGCGAGTGATGCGCCTGCCCTGCTGCTTGCAGGGCGGGTGAAGATGGGTTCGGCGGCTCGGCCTGGTCGGCTGCCGGAAGAACGCCCACCTCGCAACCAGCGGGAGGCGGGGCAGGAGAATTGCCGAGCCAGCTGACGCATCGGCCTGGCCGGCCGCGAGGCTGAGTGATCTGCCCGCCCTGCCGCTTGCAGGAAGCGAGGCCCGGTGAAGATGGGCAGCTTAGCTCGGCTCATGGAGCCGCCAGAACAGCGGCCGGAAGGGGAGCCACATCGCATTTCGCCGAGCCAGCGGAGTTCTGACCCTGTTTTAGCCTTTTCTTGCTTGTTAAATCTGCCATGTAACAAGGCAGAAGGCATAACATTAAACCTGGCGAGAATTAGGGCTCTCCTTTGAGCAGGGTTTATTAAGCAATACAGGTAGTGTGAATCATGATTTCAAAATCTGTAACTATTCATCTGTGAGCCAAACTTACCCTTTCTTGTAGTAAATCAAAGCAAAGCTTGTTCTCACTTGTTCCAAAATTCAAAATGCCCTGGAAACAAAATAATGAATTAAAGAGCTACCATCGCTGATGCTATTCTGCACCAACATGGAAAATTTTGCTGCGCACTCTGCTGGCTAGAAAACTAAAGAATCAAAAGGCAATATGGAAATACTCTGCTACAGTTAACATATTGCATCACTATATAAGCAAAGAAGCAGCATTGTGTACAGTGCTTAGGAACAAAACAAAAATGTAGTTTTAGAAACATATGTCAACAGTAGTGTTTACTCATTATGAATCAACTTCTGCATTTTAAAATCTATGAATTTCATTAAACACTTCTTCCCATTTTCTACACACAGCTTGTGAAAGTTTTCTTATGTAAGAGTTCAGCTTTATTCTCATACTCAGTTTTTCTGCAGCCTAGACTAAGTGAAAAAAATAAAAATAAAAAGCACAAGCAGCTTTCCATCCAGGGGATCTGGTGCAAACCAGACTGAACTATCTTCACTTAGTCTCAGGATGGCATCCTGGCTCTGGTGCTCTGGCTGAAAGAAACAGTACAGGTACTTCCACCATCATTCTTCACAACCCAGACAATTCTGGCCTCCATAAAGCTTATTTAACTGGAAGCATTCTTGGCTCCTGAAGGCTGTGGCAAAGCTCCAACCTAGATCGCCTTGCAAATCCGCTTTCAATCCCTCCCCTCCCCCATTTTGCAAACTTCCTGAGTTCTCAGCGACATTCCCACATCTTCTCTTCACTTCCCCCCACCACAAAATCCCTCCACACCCCTTTCTCAACCTTTCCCCAAGTATGCCTACACCTTTCTACTTACCAGCACCCATGTTTTCAATATCACCCTCTTCCTTCCTTCTCTTCTTCATAGAAACACAGCAGCAATTTCCTTCTCACCATTGCCCAGCCCCCTACGTGACCCAGTTTCCTCACATCGCCCCCATCTTCAATCCGGGTCTTTTCTTTACACTGCTTCAGATGGGAATACGATTTCCCCTGCAACCCTCCACCCTCATAGGACTTGCCCATCCCCACGACCTATTTTTTCCCCTTTCTACCACTCTCCCACCTCCACCCCCCTTACCAAAGCATCCAACTCTCGCCTCAGTTCCCCCGACCCTACTGGGAAGCCGCAATGGTCCCTCTCCCATTTTTCCCACCAATACGACAAACGGGGGTCACATCAGCACATCCATTTGGTATCCTCCTTCTCTGCAGGCGAAGCTCCTCCCCCAAGCCCACCTGGCGAGGACAAGGAGCGCCTCTCACCTGCGGGTTCCGCTCCGCGTCGAAGGGGTCCCTGATGTACATGTCGAACCCCTTCTCTAGCGGCCCGCTGGCGCCGCCGGCTATGAGGGCTCCCCGAGCCGAAAGCCCGCGGCCGGGTATCTCTTCTTCAGGCCCGGCGTTTTTAGGGCAGTCGGCACTGAGGAGATCAGTGGGCTTAACTGGGGTGGGGAAGGAAAGTTCCATTCTGCCGCTGGAAAATGTAGCCTGGATCCACATGCCTGGGGCTGATGCATGCTCTGGCTGATCTTGTGGGCAGGCCCTATGACGTCAGTTTAACTTGAAATTGGAAGCGGCTGATGTCACAGTTGCCGTCGCTGAAGAGGAGGAGGATTTTAAGGCTTTGGCAAAGAAAGTCCACATTATGGCATTGCAGGCAAGCACCAGACCACCACACCCTGCTTGAAGCATGACGGATAACTGAAGAACAAGAAAGAAAAGTATCATTTTGATTGCATTGATGTTTGCTCTCCATTCTCCTCCTCCCGCTTGATTGGCCGGCGGGGCCCTAGGCGGAAGCGGCCGGCGGGGAGAAGGAGGAGGGGGGGTGTCCTTCGGTAGGTGCTGCTGCCGCTCCCACTGGAGGTTTGTCGTGGTCGCTGGAGGGACTCTGGCCGCCCTCCCTCCACCCCTCCCTCGCTGGGCCTGATGGCTCAGTGAAATGGGCTCAGGTACTCTGTGATGGGAGCAGGTGCACCAGAGAGCCACCCTAGCAAGTTGGACTGGCCCTCTATGGATCCAACCTTGGGAATGGGGGGCCGCCTGGAACTCTGGGGCCCACAAGGAGGAGAAGGCTGCAGAATGCTGCCAAGGCCACACCCACAAGTCTCCGGGCAGCCGCTCCGTGGTCCCTGCCACACTGGCCACCCAAGGGGCCCTCCAGACCCGCCCCCCCGCTGCCATCCCCCTCCTGCTTCTAATCTTGGCCAGTGAACCTGAAGAACCGTTTTGCCCAGCTCAGTGCGCAATATCGGCCGGCAGAATTGTACCAGTCACCCCTGGGGAAGGAAATCCTTCCAAGGCTTTGCTCTAGGTAGGCCCGTCAGGATGCCATGGCTCACTGGGAAGGACTGGGAGGCCAGAAAAGGGCGGACTGGTTTCCTGGGTTGAATGGTCATAAATACAGAGGCTGGCCCAAGGTCATCTAAGCGGCTTCCAGGAGAAGTGGGGGTTAGAAAACCCTGCCCACCAGGGGCCAAGGCCAGCTCTCCATCCTCTTGGGCAGATTTGAATCCAGGAGCATCTCGGGGTCTGCAACCTGTGGCTCTCCAGATGTTCATGGACTACAATTCCCTGATGGGAATAATAGTCCATGAACATCTGGAGAGCCACAACAAGAGTTTCAAGGTATAAACTTTGGAAAGGGAGGGAGACCTCAAGGCCCCTGAGCAAGCTGGGGCCGAGGACGGCTTCCTCCAGGTGGGGCAGACATGCCCATTGATGCAGCTACCTGTACGCTGCCACTGGGAAATGCAAGCTCTCTGAGGGCATTTCAGAGTGGGAAGACAAGGCCTAACACCCTTTGCAATGCAGCCTGGTTGGAATCAGGCCCCCAGTCTCTGTAAAGGAGGAGGAGGAGGAGTTTGGATTTATACCCCACTTTCTCAACTGTAAAGAGTCTCAAAGCAGCTTGGAAATTCCTTCCCTCCCTCTCCGGACAACAGACTTCCTGTGAGGTAGATGGGGCTGAGAGAGTTCCGAGAAAGGTGGCCCAAGGTCACCCAACAGGCTTCATTTGACAGGACAAAGGGAACAAACCTAGTTCACCAGAGTAGAGTTCTCCACTCATGTGGTGGACCAGCAGCCCCCTTCCCCCACCCCCATGTCGTTATAACGACGGGGTGGTGTCGTTATGTTATAACAAGAAGGAGCGTTTTGACTACATTTGAGAAAGAACTTCCTAACAGAGAGGTGTGCTCAACTCTGGGGAGGCGGTGCATTCTTCACATATTGACAGGGATATGTCAGTCGTCATCCTCTCGCTGCTAGAGGCGTCTTCTCTGAGGGCTGCTGAGAGCGGAAGGATATCTGAAGGGCCGCTGCGTTGATCCAGCCCTGCCAGCTTCTCCCCGCCCAGACTGAAGGAACGAATAGTGACGTCTTGGTGCAATGATCTGGCGCTTCCTTTCACTTTTCCTCATGAAGGGTTGTGTTTTTGTTTTTGGTCTGGAGGAGTTTGGCTATGCCTTTCTTGGGTGGATTCTGAACAACATATACTGAGTTGCAATCGGTATAAACAAACTCCTTTCCCTTTTTTATGACCCCTTCCGCATATGCACAATAATGCTTTCAATGCACTTTGGGAGTGTTTTGAACAGCACTGCGAAACACAGGACCCTAACTGGGATAATGCAAGCTAGTTCAGTCTCATCAAATCTCACAAGCGAAGCAGGATTGGTCTAGTTCAGGGGTAGGGAACCTGCGGCTCTCCAGATGTTCAGGAACTGCAATTCCCATCAGCCTCTGTCAGCATGGCCAATTGGCCATGCTGGTAGGGGCTGATGGGAATTGTAGTTCCTGAACATCTGGAGAGCCGCAGGTTCCCTACCCCTGGTCTAGTTAGTAGGTGGATGGAGCACTGCCAAGGAAGTCCAAGGCTACCAGTGAATGATTTTTGCCTTGAAAACCCTACAGGTCAAATACAGGGTGATGGCACTTTTCACCACCACAACAAAATGCATGAGTAGTAAATTATGGAGCAGCAGAAAGAAGAACTGCAAAGTAAATGCACTGCATACAATTTGGACTAAACCAATATGATACATAATTAGGATATATTCTTTACAATAGACAGCCCAAGAAATACTGGCAACTGCAACTTTCCCAACAATAACAGTCTTCAAAATGTAGGTAGCAAGTGATGGGCAGATTCTGTGCATCTGCTATGCTTCCTCCATGTAATTGTGTCTACTCATGTCTAGTTTGCAATAGTCAAGAAACCTTACATAGTTTCCAGCTGGATCAAGCTGGTCCGAGTTTTTTTAAAAAATCCAAATCTGTTTTGGGAGGTCAGCCAAGGACAGCATTGCTCCATGTAAAGAGAGATGTCTGTGGATAGGGAGTTATCTAATAGTAAGCTAATACTGTGCATCCATTGCATAACACCCTAAAACAAGGTATTCCAGGGTAATTTCTGCACGGTCCAAATATCCCGGGTTGAGCAAGGGGAATATCCCAGTTTAGCCCAAAAGTCTGCATGGTTCCTGGTCCTAAATCAGGTTTGTCCCACAACATTTCCCTCATCCCAGGATTTTGCCTGGGATGCAACAGCTGATAATGTATATACAAAGACACAAATAAATAAAACGATACTGTTCACTGTTTAGCAGAGATAAACATTTTTTAAGTCTGAAGCTCCCTCCTTCAGATATGAACTCAAACATATTATTTGGTCATATGATACAAAAAGATTGCCAGGAGAATTGATTTAATGACTGGCAGTTCTCAGACCATACAACTTTCCACAAAATAGCAAGAGAACGCAATCTCTGGATTATGAATATCTCCTCTTTCAGAATTTAAACACCAAGTATTATCTCAAATGTTTTAATGTAGAATTGTAGGAAAACATAACAAGAAGACTAAAATGATGTAAATAATTTGCAATAATTAAAAATCATTTCAAATAAATTATTTTTTATTACAGAATTAACAAAACCAAATTTAATATGATTTAATAAGGTAAACACTTTACTGCCAAAATTACTTGGTGATCATCATTACATTAACAGTAGTTAAGCCAGCGTCACTTTTTGTCCTGGTTTGAAAGTTGCTCCAGAGGGCCCTTTCTTCCTTGGGTTCTGAAAATTGTCATAACTAAAAACAAATGCCGAATATTAATTCTAGATATCCTTGCTGCATCAGCAAGAAAACTGTTATGATAGCCAGAAATCATGCGACATTTAATAATAAAATAACAACACATTAATAATAATATATTCTTCAACCATATGCCTCCTCCATTCAATAAAAATCAGGGATGCTTACCATATACAGACAAGCTGAATATGAATAACATTAAAAATAAAATCCAAATCGAACATCCTCCAGACACAGCCAATAACCTGCTCAAAAGCCATAAATCACTGAACTCCTAAGATATCTCAGTGATTGAAATGGAAGTGGACTTATGACCTGACAGCTGAGCGTCACATGGAGGGTGATTAGCAAAAGGACAACCACTCCCCACATGGGCACAGGCCAATAATGTCAACACTCATATTGATACTGTACCTGGAAGACTGCATTCATTCGAGAAACAGTTCTGATTTAACATGACTAAAGGGATACTATTTCCCACCCCCTTCCTGAACACTACAGTGAATTTGCACATGTGACTTTGTTTAAAAAAAGTTTTCTTAAGCTTTGATTCTCCAAACTGTGGTCTTGAGCATGAGCTTTCACCTTTCTCACGTTTGTCCTTAAGACACTTAAACACCATTTTTTGTTGTTGCTGCAACACATTAAAATAGCAATTTTTCCAGAATATACAGGGACAAATTCTCAGAATAAATAGCAGGTGTGTTTGGGTTTGGCCTCCTGGGCCATTTCTTGAGTCCCCACTTTAGTGGGAGATGACAGCCACTGGGCCAAGTGGCCTCCAAGCCGGGGGCAGGGGGAAGGAAGAGCCCAAAGGGACAGACATCCCAGCAGTCAGCTCTTGCATCCACAACTAAGGCTGCATCCATCCTAGCATGGCTCCAGTGGGTGTGGCAGCCTCTGGCCTTGATCAGCTTGCTCAAATACTGAAGATAAGCTGACCAGGACACAGGCCAAGGGGGCAGAGCCCGCCAGGACCAGCAAATGTCAATCCTCCCACCTCGAGACTTAAACTCAGGAGTGGGCCCAAGGACTGGGGGTCTAATCCAGAGCCTGGCCAGGCCCAAAAGATAGCCCACAGGCCAATGAGGACCTGGGGGAAGTCACTGCCCCAGCTGAGCCAGATCAACTGGATGGGAGAGTTTGGGAGGGAGAAGAATAGGGAAGAGGATAAAAGAGTGGTGGAGGAGGGCACAAAGTGTAGTTATGAAGGGGAGAGTGAGAGAGAGTGAGTGAAGGATAGGAAGGGAAGAAGAGAGCTGACTGGAGAGTCAATAGTCCCAGTGAGTGGACAGGAGTCAGGAACAAAGAGCACAGAGGATGGGTAGGGTGGAGACCGCCTGGGAGACAGAAAGGGGGAACGGCACAAGGGCAAGACCCCAGTCCAACCCAGGGGGTGCTCAACAAGGGGATATTTCCTTTATTGATATACTTACAGTTCAGCAAAATGATCCCAGTCATCCCGACTAACAGATGGTTTTGTGTTTCCAAGTGCTGTCATTAGGTGGGACTGAGTAATATGTAAAGTATTCTTGATTGATACTGATTGACTCGGCGTGACTTCCTCCTATAAAAGCAACAACACGTAGATATTACTAGGAAATAGGAAAATAAACACAGTATTTTAAGCATATTTAAACAATCCACATTACAAATAAAAAGAATTTACTTATTGTGTGCTTGTTATATGAAACATTGTTTCAGCAAATGAAGCAGTTTAACAAACGACCAATTGTTTATAAAAAGCAACTGTAGAAACAAGAATCAGGAATTAAATTAATCCGTACTCCATTTCTGTTCCTGTAGTTGGCCTTGATAGCACTGATTTCAACCCTGAGTTGTTCTATTTGTTCTTGATTCAGTTCTTGGCAGCCTTCCTGTAAGGCTGTTCTTAACACCAGAGGTTGAGATGATACTAAATCTTTCAAAGATAGGCTGGTCAAATCCTGATTTATGGAGTTTGGTCCAGAGAAACACTGAGAACTCTACAAAAACCAAAGCAGGGGTGGGGGTGGGAAGATATAATAATGATCAAAAATGGAAACATTGTATAATTTTCACTAACACTTCAATCAAAATCCTCAAAGCAACAAATACATTATCAATAAGTGAACCTTCGGGAAATGCTTGTCAATCAGGCAAGTTATTTGTAAAATTAAAAAGTTTAAGTATGAACAAAATATTTCATTTTTAAATATTTCTCTTTTAAAAGGGTCTCTGCTGTAACCTGTTCTGAGCCAGAAGAAAGCATAGGGAAATGGAAATAAGTTCCAGTGAGAGGTTAAGACACAAAAATCAGGAAGATCAACTGAACTGATTATTATCAAAAAGAAGATGTTGATGCTGCTGTGGGGTAGCTATAGGCATGTGTTTTGCAATCAGATGATGCCAGAGTTTCTACCTGTGGCATCTCCAGTTACAAGATGTCAAAAACAAGGTTCTGGGAAAGACATTTTTCTGCCTGAAACTCTGGAGAATGGCTGCCACTTAGAATGGAAAATGCAACGGTCACCTCCAGACTAGACTATTGCAACTCGCTCTACGCGGGCCTTCCCTTGCGGCTGATCCGGAAATTAAAACTGGTCCAGCATGCGGCGGCACGTTTGCTCACGGGCGGTGCCTTTAGAGATCACATCATACCCGTGTTACGTCGCCTGCACTGGCTCCCAGTTGAGTTCCGGATCGTCTTCAAGGTATTGGTTTTAACCTTTAAGGCCTTGCGCGGCCTGGGACCCTCGTACCTACGAGACCGTCTGGCCCCATATGTCCCACGTCGGTCCCTGCGGTCAGCAGAGGCCAACTTGCTGGTAACCCCCGCCCCCTCTATGATGCGGCTGGCCTCTACCAGGGCCAGGGCTTTTACGGCCCTGGCCCCGGCCTGGTGGAATGCTCTTCCTCCAGCTGTCCGGGCCCTGCGGGATCTCAATGAGTTCCGCAGGGCCTGTAAGACCGAGCTATTCCACCGCGCCTTTGGTGAGACCAGCCGCTGATATGGGTGCCCGAAATTGTATGATCAAAATATCAGAAATATTCTGATACCCACTGTTCCCCCCCCCCTTTTTTTTTAAGAGGAGTTTTAAATAGCTGGATGCCATCTATTTTAAATATTTAAACCTACTTGGATTTGGAAATTGTATGCTGCATTTTAAATTTTTTAAACTTCTTGTTTTATTTGTCTGTTGATGTTGTGCACCGCCCTGAGCCCTCCGGGGGAGGGCGGTATAAAAATGAAATAATAAATAAATAAATAAATAAATAAATAAATAAATAAATAAATAAAAAATACTGAAAACGATGGACCAATGGTTTGACTCCTTAGAAAACAGCTTCACATGTTCAACTGTACATCATTTATGGATGCCTCTTCCAGTAATAGACGGTATTTCTGCCCATAAAATACATATTCCCTGTTTGTGCACAATGATTCTAAAAATAAGACAAATATATTTTGTAGTTAACCTTCACTTGTTCTTTCCTTTTGTTCTTTTCTAAGGGAAGTGATAGGTAGGAGTGACTCAAAGTATGAAACAGACTGTCCATAAATAATTTCCTTTATCCAGGCTTTAACATATATCAATTGATACTGATCCAGTATTTATATTTAATTAAAAATCCATTGTTTTATTTTGATCATACAATATCAATTAAGTGAAAGAAGCTGGTTACCATTTCTGATGGAGTTCCATTGCCAAGCTCCGATTCATAGGAGCTTCCAAAATAAAGACGATATATGTTGGACCTTGGATCTTCAGGAAGCAGCTCGGACATTTCAAGGGAAATCAGAGATTGTTCCATCCCCCCCTCTCCATCTCCAGCAGAATCATCTGATCCACTGCTTTGGTTTAAGAAAACCATTGATGACAGACTGAGATCACTGTCTGAACTAGAACCTACATCCTGGACAAAAATAACAAAATTAGTAACAGAAAAGACTATTAGCCTATATTTCTAATAACTCCACAACTCCCCACCCCCCACTAGTTACTTTTGACTTCCTAGTGTCACAGTCACTTGTCAGTTAAGGATATTAACTAAATGCAGCTCTGACAATCTGCTACAGTTTACAAATTTGCAAAAACATGTATGTTTTTTGTTCTCAGCTACATTCTCAATGCCAGGGAAGAGATAACTTTGAATAGGTGGACGGATGTCCAGAAAAATATCTGAACAAACAGATTTAAAAGTTCACAGCTTTGATACATATATTTCTATGGGAAATTTCTTCTAAGTGCAGATAAGCGCTCATTTCATATATAGGCCCAGAAGTGGCAAATTGGAAGGTTTTGGTATGGTCATGTGGGCTTCATATAACTGGGCCTATATATCACACCCCAAACATTCCTGAATCCAGATGTGGAGTATGAGAATATCTAATCTTTCTTAAAGCGCCCTGGTGTATTTTATTTTTTAACCCTAGAATAGATAGGGCAAGGGTTGATACGTATGTCTTCCTTTTTCTTGTTTTACTTGAAAATGCAAGTATTTTTGTAGCACTGTGATTCTTTCCTATTTATTAGTTTCAAGAACGATTATATTTCTTTTAAATAAAATCTTAAAAGATAAGCATGAGTGATCTTTGACTGGGATACAAAGTGTTTGGCTCATACCTGGAATGAATAACCTTCATACTTTTCTTCAGTCAGAGGGCTGTTACCTATAGAAACTGAGTACTGAAGAGAATAGCCTTCTCTATATAGCCTCGAGATTCAGTGTTGCTTTGCGACAGGCAGAGACCCATGTCCATTTTAAAAGGAATGCTCTATTTACGGGGTGGGGGTAATACATTATACTGGGACCCAGGATATCTCTTTCCTTGGAAACCCTTTAGGGTTGCCGTAAGTCAGCTGCGATCTGACAGACTAACATGGTTACCTACTCAAACTATATTATGGGATATGTAGAATTACAATTTAAATTCTGCTTGCAGCATACTTTAGAAAAAGATTCCCTGAGTAGCACAAAAGGGTCATGGTTCTGAAACTCTCTTGGGCCGTTTCCACACGGCCTGTTTATGGCGCCCTGGGAACGGTAAAAACGCCGTTCACAGGGAGCCATTCGCACAGGCGGCGCTCCCCCTCCCCCAGGGCGGCGTCAAGCCGCCCTGAAAAACAACCCTTTAAAGGGTTGTTTTTCCCTCAACAGCGTGTTCCCGGCGGCGCGGTGCGAACAGCAGGCCGACGACGGGGACAAGGTGAGTCGGACGGGGAAGGGAAACAGCGTGTTCCCGGCGTGTTCCTTTTAAAATGGACATGGGTCTCTGCCTGTCGCAAAGCAACACTGAATCTCGAGGCTATATAGAGAAGGCTATTCTCTTCAGTACTTCCAGTTTCTATATGGGTAACAGCCCTCTGACTGAAGAAAAGTATGAAGGTTATTCATTCCAGGTATAGAGCCAAACACTTTGTATCCCAGTCAAAGATCCTCATGCTTATCTTTTTAAGATTTTATTTAAAAGAAATATGAAAATGGATTCTTGAAACTAATAAATAGGAAGAAGAATCACAGTGCTACAAAATACTTGCATTTTTTCAAGTAAAACAAGAAAAAGGAAGACATACGTATCAACCCTTGCCCTATCTATTCTAGGGTTAAAAAAATAAAATACACCAGAGGTAAGCTTTAAAGAAAAGAATTTAGATATTCTCACATAATCCACATCTGGATTCAGGAATGTTTGGGGTGTGATATATAGGCCCAGTTATGTGAAGCCCACATGACCATACCAAAACCTTCCAATTTGCCACTTCTAGGCCTATATATGAAGTGGCTTATCCTGCTACTTAGAAGAGAAGTATTCATCGCGGAGCCGCCTGCCGCCTACCGGCCTCTCAAGAATTGCCGTCCAAATGCTTGCATCGTCTGAAGCGGCCTCCGCCTCCATGACGGCAAGAATTCTTGCCGGCGTGGAGAGCACATTCCCTAAAGATGGGCCGTGCAGAAACGGCCTTGGAGTCTGGGATTAGAAAAACATTTCAGTGTACTCACCTGGGGCAAGGTTGAGCCCAAACTGGCATGAACTGCCTCTAACTGGGCATTGTATAGTAAAGCTTTTAGGTCTGCTCCTGTGAAACAGTCAGTTTTTGCTGCCAAACCGTGAAAATCGACATCATGTGCCAGAGGCAGAGAGTGGCTCAGTGCTTTTAAAATTTCATATCGGGAAGTCTAAGAAATTAAAAACAATCTCTATTACTAGAACATAGATTTCTTGTCTTTGGGCAAAACCAAGAACCAAAATACTGTCTTGCATTTTCCCATTATGTTCAACTGATCTAGGGAAAGAGAACCTAGTTAATCTAAACAGGCATGTAACAAGATACAATGAAGTAAATAATCCGTTTACAAATAGAAAGTTTAATTTGAATTTTAATGCAAGAGGAGAACTAGCTGAACCCTCTGATGACATTTTTGAAATACAGCCATACAAGAAAAAAATTATCTGGAGTCTCCAGTCACTTTCAGATAACCATTTAGCCCTGCAGACTAATTTACTTATGCTTCACCCCCACTCATCCAACCTTCAAGAAAAACAGAATGCTGAGTTTAGAATAAAGTAAGGAAAATGAGAATATAGACATAATGAGAGTTTACTCTCAGCACTGGAGTTTCTGGGGCTTCATTTCTTTGGCACAAAACAATTTTGCAGTGTCTCTGTCATCGTAATAAACATAAGTGGCTGCTCACATGAGCATTCTCTCTGGTATAGAGACAGTGGAAAAAACCCTAGAATTTTGCACAAAAATCAACATTTCCAGGTATAAGCTTCTACCAGTCATAATAATAAATTCTGCACCATTTTCATTTTTTCTACTATGAATTCAGCATAACATTAAACTCCAGATTTACATCTATGCAGTCTCTGTCATACATGGTACAGAAATGATCAGGAATCACACAGCAGTGGCCCAGATCTATTTTGTCAAGTTTTCCCCCAGCTTTTTATTTCAGGTAGAGCATTTTCCTTTACCTGATCAGGAGGTGGGCAATACAAGCACTTATCCAGCCGACCTGGCCTCAAAAGAGCTGGGTCAATCAAATCGGGACGACTAGTGGCCGCAAGTACATAAACCCCTTGGAAAGAAGTAAGGATTTTATTAATACACCTGCTGAATTTTTGTCCCAGAAGAGGAAACAACAACTAAATCATTACCTTCTAAGCCTTCAACCCCATCTAACTGAGTCAGCAGCTGGTTAACCACTCGGTCAGTTACTCCAGTGTTATCGTGACCTCGGCGAGCAGCAAGGGAGTCAAATTCATCAAAGAAAAGTATGCAAGGCTTGGCTGCCTGTGCTCTGCAATGCAACACAATTCAGACCATAAGAGTGAAGCGACCTGCCAAGACTGAACATGTGATATCAGCGAGTTTTGCTATTCCACACCCCTCTGACATACACCACTTGGTCTGGCTTCTTCATGTGAATCTGTAATGATCCACACAGCTATTTTAAGCAATGAAAACAATTTATTACCAACGCAACAACTCTCTGTCTGGAGCCAACCTGTTAAATACATCTCGAACCGCTTGTTCACTGGCTCCAATGTATTTGTTAAGGAGTTCTGGTCCCTGCAAAACACAAACATAAAGTGCATTCTTAACCAATCAGGCTATTTGATTCATATTTATTAAGAAGTATAAGAACCAAAAGCTAACAGGATAGCACATCATAACCAAAATAGCACCAATGGTGCTGGTACCACAACGGGCCATTTTGGCCTCTTTGCCAAACAAATTAGTCCCCAAACACTAGGTAGAGACAATTTATTTCAATTGTTGTACAAAATTGAGACCAAAGACAGAATGACAAATATTTAAACATTTTTTTCTGTGGGTGCTATAAGGGATCATCTGGAATTTATCTTATGGCACTTATTATTTTCCCTGTATACTCTATGATCATAACTGAAAGATAATCAGATAAAAGACATACGTGACTACCACTGGAGCTCACTCAAGTTTAAAGTGCCATTTGGAGGGTCTGACTAGAGTTCTGAAAAAATGTATACCACAGACATTGTTTAATTTAACTGGATATTGACCTGTACAATATACATTTATCAGTTACTGCAACAAACTCTGCCAAGTCTCAGTCTGTTACCTTGATGCTGATAAAATTCATTCCACTCTCTCGAGCGACCACTCCTGCTAATAAAGTTTTTCCTGTTCCTGGAGCCCCATATAATAAGATTCCTGTTGTGTGTCGTATGGGCAGATTTGCAAATAATTCTGGATACTGAAAATATACAAAATCATCTGCTTTCAAACACATAGATTTTCTTGATATTAACACAGCATCAGGAAAAGTCACAGTTTATAGCTTCAAAAAGGAACAGTACCTTTGCAGGTAGCTGGATAGTATCTATCAGTATCTGCTGTATCTCCTTAAGACCACCAATCCTATCCCAGCCGAAGTCCTGAGGTTCATGAAGGTTAACATTTCTCAAAGACGTTGGAGTGAAACCTTTTAAAGCTTGTTGAAAGTCTGATGTTGACAGAATCAGATCTGTTAAAACAGATAAGACTCAAAATATCTTTTTTCTTTTACACACACATAATCCTGCATATTTCTTAAATGTCATACAAACAAAGCCCAGTTCAAAGATGAATTGTCTGATACTGTGATTCCATGGGCAAAGACCCAACGCATTCAGCTTCCAAAGGGACTCCATTACTTGCCATGGGTGGAAACAGATCATGGTTGTGGTTGTGGGGCACTAACTACAAATCATCAGCAGGACCAGAGAATTCTTCCCAATTGTATCAATGCAAAGTTAGATACATAAAATTGATCATTAACCCCAAACTACCAAATACCAAGTGCAAACCTCAAAGAATAGGTGAGCATAACAGATGAAAGGTTCTGGGACATACAATAACCATGGAATTGACTGACATAAAATTGACTGACAAATCACAGAGGAACTTATGGTGACCCCAGTGGGGTTTTCAAGGCAAGAGACAATCCAAAGTGCCATTGTCCGCCTCTGTGTCACGACCCTGGTATTTCTTGGAGGTTTCCCATCCAAATGCTAGCCAGGATCAAGGCTGAAAGTGGCCCAAGTGTCAGATCTATGAATCCACTCAATGACCAGTCCTGGATTTCATGAATCAGGAACCTATATTGAATTGAACATTATGCGCCTGGCTTTGCAGAAGCCAGTTCTGATCCAACGTTCAAAACCCCAACAGTACAACCCCTCTGAATCCAACCCCCAACATGCCCCCTTCCAATGTGATGCAAAAGTGGGGAAAGTGCGGGAAAGCAAAAGTAATCCCCAAGGCCAGACAGGAAATAGCAAGCCATCTGGCCGAGACCAGAGACACCTCTGTTATCTAAGTACCAAGCAGACAGGAGGGAAAGGAAAATAGCATAGAACACAGAGGCCCCTTTCAGGAAACCAGGGTCGAGAATTGAGCACCCAGAGCCAACCTAACACCAAGATCATCCAGCAAGCTTCCATGGTGAGAGTCGGGATCTGAACCTGGATTTCCCACTACCTCAACCACTACACTACAATGGCTCTAACTGACACAATAAGGTGCCTGAAATTATCTCAGCAGATGCTACAGGGTTTCCCCAATACTTTTGCTACTAGAAAACTGCAGGACATTCTAGCCTAGATGATCACATAATTACTCATAATGCTCCTTGCCTATGAACCTGCTGCTATCAGCAACTGTGCAGGCAGTGCAGGCTGTCAGGAAAGCTGTCTTCTTCAGTGTGGGTAACACTCAGAGGTTGGATCCAACCAGTTCTCATCACTTCTCTAGAAGTGGTTACTAATTTTTTCTGAGTGCCGAGAAGGGTTACTAAAGCAACCTCCCTGCCCAATAGGGACTGGAGGTGCGCATGTGCGGCGGCGCCACTGTTTGAATCCCACCACCATCGGAACCTGCTATTAAAATTTTTGGATCCCACCACTGGTAACACTGCTGTGATAAGCCAACCAGTTTAATCTCTGTGGCTGACTTTCTGCTAGCCCAAGACTGTCAACTGCCTTCAGCCTTCCCACAGCCCAGAGCCTTCTTTGCTTTCAAGCTTAAGCACATGGTAGATCCTTCTTTATAGGATCTGTATAGTCATGGGCCACAAAGGGTAGAGAAAGAAAATAATTAGAGAATTCACAGAACAAAAGATCTAACTCCAAGTCATCTTAGATCACAAGATGTGAACTTACTCACATGCTTGATGGCTTACAGCACACCTTAGTATGCAACAATGTTATTGCACAATAAGTGTAATTAAATAATGCCTTGGTTGCCAACAATACATTTTACTTTAATTACTTTTGATGCATAATTTTCCATAGTTTTAACAATTTTTCTTTACGCCAAGCAAGCCTCATTACCAACCAACCCCATGAAGTCTTTTCACAATAATGAACCATTTTTAGTAATACTAGAATGTGTCTACATAGTAAAGATAGGGATGAATATTAGTATTTAAATGATCAGAAGGTCAGAACATGGGGGTAGAACAGACTTGTGTAGTTTTCCAAATGATTCCAAACAGTTTTGCCTGATATACTGGAATATCTCAGGGATATTTGGTTTGTTTAATATGAATTACTTGCCTGGTCAAACAAATATCTCACCAAGTAATCAATAGTGGTAGCAATAGTTGATTTCCACTGCTGAAGAAAGCTATATTAGCATAACCCCCAGATTACGCGAACATAAGAACAAGCCAGCTGGATCAGACCAGAGTCCATCTAGTCCAGCACTCTGCTACTCACAGTGGCCCACCAGGTGCCTTTGGGAGCTCACATGCAGGATGTGAAAGCAATGGCCTTCTGCTGCTGCTGTTGCTCCTGAGCACCTGGTCTGCTAATTAATTACTGGGTCCTTTTATTATTATGGCAACATGATGTACCATCTAGCTTCCTATTTAGCCTTCGAATCTTGTGGTATTTAAAATATTAGCCCTTCATCTGAACCATTAAACCATTAATAATGTAGCAGAGTAACAGTTACAGAGTAAAACCAAAATGAGTGTACAAACCTTCTTTTCTGCATGGTCTCCTACGGAAAACAAATGAATGTACGGCACGGTCAACTAACATGGTCAAATCTCTAGCTACAAATCCTTCTGTTTCCTTAGAAATTTGATGGAGATCAAGATCACACAATCTATCCAGACTGAAATTAAGTTTATTTTTCAGTATGGAATTGAGTATTTCACATCTTTGCCCCTGGAAACAGAACACAGACAATTTAATCTGCTATCTAACAAAGAACTGAACAAAAACATGGAGAAAATAACGAAATTACAAAGCCCTTCGAAAAGACTAATTCTGAATAAACGATTTGTCAACTGCAAATGAGAGTGCTGATCAGAGTAATTTCTTTCACTGTTTTCAAGCACCTAGAACCTATATGCCCAATTTTCAATCAGAACATGAGGCTCCTATTTAGATAAGGCCTAGGCAGTTAATCGTTATGCAAGTCAGTCAATAGAAGATGTGTTTGGAGGATTTATTTATGGCACCTCTACTTCTCCAGACAACTTATTGGCCATGAGATAGTCAGAACACTTGTGTTCATCTCAGATGCAGACCCCACTCCCTGCCTTGGAACGGCTGGTCAGAGGCAGAATCATTTTTTTGGAGTGAAGGATGTGAGGAATGAAAAAGGATTGATTCTGAAAGAGTGAAACAATGGTGGGGAGTGCATTGGGGATGGGTAAGAGAAAGGAAATAGTATGAGGGAATGTGAGTTTTTGTGGCTTGGGGGAATTGTTTAAGTGGAAGAAGGTATAGGAAGGGAGCAGAGCAGCCCTTGCTGGATTAAACAGGTGGGTTTGACTAGACACTGGTTGTCAGCAGAGGTACTTATCAAAAGTTTGAGGTTGAGAATGCATCCCCTTTTGGCTACAGTAGAAAGATACCTTATGTTTGAGTTGTTCACAAAGGCAATAATCAAAGTCACCTTTTTGCACAGTACAAACTGGCATCTGAATGGAGCTATCCACTTACAGTAACTTACACAAATCTTTCATTTGGTTACCACCGCACTATGTGAGTCAGCGCAAGCTGACTTCCAAACTCACCCCTTCTTGTTAATCTCCTTCTTATTTAACAGTTAATTAGTTAATTCTGGGAAGATCTACACTGTCTAGTGCCTGGGTCAGTAATTCAAGTCAGGCTGAGTTTTGCTGGCCATTGAGGAGCGTGTTGGTTGAAGGGTGACATGGTTCATCACTTCCCCATTTTTCCTTTTCAACAATGCATTACTTATTAATACACTGGCTGGGTTACTTTAACAAATAACCTGGGGAATCTATGGAAGAAGAGCTCTTCCCAAGCCTACCTAATGGTGGCTGAAGCAGCCAGCTGAGTTGGGGAAGGGATGCCCTTAATCAACCGGTTCTGTGGTTGCTTTAGCAGCATGTGGGATGAGAGAGATTCATGTAACGTTTCTTTGAAAAGTTTGGATGTGCAGGCTTTCAAAAAGAAAATCAGCCACAATGCCAACGCACATTAGATGCTACAAACTAGCACCGACTTGCACGTAAAAGTAGGGGATGAGACATACTGCCACCATGAGCCCTTTGGGAATGGGTGGGGTATAAATATAAGAAAGAAAGAAATACACTGATGTCTCGTGACTTCATTTGGGGGCACAGCTAAGAACCTCACCATACATTTTACGCAATGACCTCAAATTACTCTGAAAAAAAATCCAACTGGTTTTCAATAACTTCTAGAAGCCCTGTGGCACCCAGTGGTAAGCCACAGTACTGCAGTCAAAGCTCTGCTCACAACCTGAATTCAGTCCCAGACTCAGCCTTCCATCCTTCCAAGGTTGATAAATTGAGTACTCAGCTAGTTGGGGGTAATGTGTAGATGACTGGGGAAGGCAATGGCAAACCACCCTATAAACAAAGTCTGCCTCGTAAATGTCATGATAGGACGTCATCCCACGGATCAGTAATAATCTGATGCTTGCACAAGGGGACTACATTTATCTTTTTAAAGTAAAAGTTATGTTTACCTGATTTGGAGCCTGGATATGCTGGGTGCATTGAAATAGGTGATTTCCTTGGGCAGAAACTAGGGAAGAATGTAGTAATCGTTCAGACGGACTTGTGGCAATCAGTGTAATCAAGCTGCGGGTGGAAATAGCTTCTTTTATCAGATCTTTCAATACTGGAAGTGGAAAAATAAATGAGCTCAGCTTTTAACCATAAACTTTTAACTTTTAACCACATGACAGCAACTGCATCTATTTTTTCAATGCATAGTTTGTTTCACTACAGTAAGTTTCATGTGGTATATGACCTACATCAATAGAACATAGCTCTATATAGGTAATATAATTATCTTCTACCTCTAAAACTAGTTATACCCTATAAACCAGAACTCTTAACTTCGCAACAAAACCAGAAGACTCTCTATATAAAGCAGACAAAATATATACAGGATCTAAAATTTGCAGATGCAAGAAATCATAATTATTGTGATTTAAGAGGCATCTGAAATTTTACATCGATGAACTGTCAGAAGGAAGGACAACAAAAAATATCCAAGCATAGATGTTAAATGTTTCAGATCCAGAAATCATACAACAGTTAATAAATATCAGTTTAAAAAACAGAGAGAAAGCAAGTTGCTACCATGAGCAAGGCGAGTGCTCTGCACTGCTTCAGGGCTGTTCTCGTGCTCTGGAGTCAGGGGAATCCCAACCACGTGATCAAGGTCATCTAACAGAATAACCGATGGCTGCCTCCAAACTGCCTCTAGAAAAGCCTCTTCCAGTTTCTTCCGTATATTTTCTAATCTTTTCCCTGTAACAAAAATATACTGTTAACAAGTATAGAGATAAAAACATGGGGCGTCCAATAGGATTGGAAGATTAAGAGGATAACCTAGACTTATATGATTGTATTCCACATTTTTGTTGCACCAGGGATCCAATACTAATCTATGATGGAATTATTTCTTAGTATTATCTCCCTTCTTTCTCCGTAACACAAAGGAAGAGCAGGTGTAGTACAGCAATGAATGGTATGAGGTACAATTCAGGAAAACCCTGTTTCAAATATCACTCCTGATATGGATTCATTACCTCACCTTTAACAAACTCTCTGATCTCAGTCACAACTCCTTTGAACACCTCTGCAAGATGGGGCTAATAATATTAGTAGTAAGGACTATAGTAGGGATTCATGTACAAGAAGTACTCTGAACAATCTATGGTGCCATATAAACATTAACTAACATTCTTCACACATTATGATGTGGACAGCCAAGAGGCAAGGGAACTAGTCAATCTATTGCAATGGCCACTGAAATAGATTGGGATTTTTAAAAAATTCTTCTTCTTAAATGGGATAAGATGCAGACAGCCCTCTAAATGAATCGTAGGCACAAACTGCAATTCTTTAATTTGGGGAGGTGGGGAAGAAGAGACAAGCATTCTTGCTGTTCAAAAAAGAGATTCTTGAAGAGAAAGAACTGTGTTTAATCAATTAAACAAACGTAGTTCCCACCAGGGCCTTTGAAGCCTGTTCTCTAGCCTGCTCGGTTTGTAATGTAAGTGTGGGGGGGGGGCACTGTGTGTGGGGCGCCGTGTGTGGGGGGTGCTGCCGGGGGGTGCCACACCTGGGGGGGGGGGGGGCAAAAAAGCCAGAATGCACACTGGGGGCACTCTGGCCCAGCTACACCTCTGTTGTGGGATGGCCTTAAGTAAAACACTTTCCCCTTAACTTAATTCTCACAGATGCAGTTGGAATTTTAGAAATGCTAAGAATAATAACATACTTTGTATGCTGACCAGTACCACACAAAAGACATAAATTGTACTCTTACCTTTTAAAGCTTTACAGTCAATTACTTCCACATGAGCATCTAGTCTATCAAATGCTTCCTTGCAGAGGGCTTTTGCTAAAGTTGACTTGCCGCTTCCCTATAAAATAAACTGGGGGTAAAATCTTCTGAAATGAATCAGATACTATATATATTTTTCCCTATGGGTTGTTTTTACCCTAAAGAAAGACTGAAAGGATAAAAGACACCAGGAATTTGTTGCTCACAACTGAGAATTGTAACAGGAGCCTTGAATCTCTGGAGCCCTATGGCAGTACCTTCAGAAGAGATTCACCTGATCAATGAATGGCCAGGCGCTAGAGATTTTCTTCCTGCCAAATTCTGTTATCAGGCACAGTCGCCTTACAGACTACTGTACCCCTCTGTCTAATGCCAGGTCCATGGTACCAAATGACAGTCAGAAAGCTTTAATTTTCCTCTATGCACTAAGTTAATTGCTACAGACAAGAAACTATCACATACATGCAATTGAGGAAAGAGAGAAAAATACATTACATATGTACACTTGTACATATATGTACACAAAAAGTTGTATAAATCACTAAGGCTCATTCCGCACATGCAGAATAATGCACTTTCAAACTGCTTTCAGTGCTCTTTGAAGCTGTGCAGAATGGCAAAATCCACTTGCAAACAGTTGTGAAAGTGGTTTGAAAATGCATTATTTTGCGTGTGCGGACATATTTAGAGATTAATTACAGAAAAAGAGATTAATTACAGAAACCAGTGTTTTTTAGATGCTTATATAAAAATGTAATGCTTGATAAAAATGTTAACATTCACCTTTGCTCCAGTAATCAGAATACCACCACTGCGCAGGCCTTCACATATATTAGCTAGCTTTTGAGAAAGCGGTCGTCCCAAAAGGCTGTGCGAGATGTGCTCTAACAGTGATGATTTGAGTTTATCCACTCCTCTGGAACACAAGATTTAACAAAAATAGAATGCCTTATCTCCTGACAATATAAAATCAGACAAGCTATTTGATAGTGTTATATTCAAACAGTACAATAAACTAGTTCTGGAAAGGCAACCAACCAATTCAGCTCTGCCAGTTATACCATCCTTAGTTGTGAGAACTACAAAAAAGTATTGAATGTTTTTAGCGTAATCACCTTCTCCATGGAAGTGAAGAAATAGTGCACGACATACAGAGAGATATCACTACAGAGACCACAGTCAGATCTACAGAGCTTGTAACAGACTGAATTATTTTGCTAATCCAGTCTCCATACATGTTTTTGTAATCTTTTTCTTGAGAAATCCATACTGAAAAATGCTTGACTTCTGCCTAATTTTTTTGGCTGAGTGAAATTAAGGAAATATTTAAATACTGACACAAATAAGACTCAAGGTTCTGGCCACATCAGTTTCTCCCCTGGCCTACAAAGTTGTTGACTCGCAGATTGTCCAACAGTTTTGATACTGTACATGTTTTTAAAAACCTTCAATTTTTACAGCTTAATTATTGCTAAGATTTATGACGGTATCAAAACATCTCACCCTAAACAGTTCAGACTGAGCCACAGAAGGACCTGGTCACACGATGGCTGCGCGCTGTCACCACTGGCAACTGAAGTCATAGGATGCTTCACGACCTGCACCAAATAAGTCAACTGTTACTCAGAAACTCAATATGCTTAAAAGTGGGGAAACTGCCCAGATGGGCTGTACCAGAAAAGGTGAAAACAAGACAAAACCAAACGTGCACAGAGAATCTTCAATAAATAAGCCATGTTCATTCAATGATCCTGACACATTTGTGTCAAAACACTTCCTCAGAGGATCAAACCTTGCTTTCAACAGCATTTCAAAAAGTTTCTCAAACTGCAACCATTTTTTTAATGGTTGCGGTAAGAATAGTTTCAGTAATAGGAAGGCCATATACCGCTCTGTAATGGCTCATGGAGGACAAAATACAATCTATGCACTGGTATTAAAAAATTAGACTGCTATTATGTACCAACTTCTAGCATATAATACAGTTAATGTATAATACAATTAGGCTATAATACAGTTAATGTCACATCAAATAAAATATGCACCTCAAAAAATACAGGAGCATAATGTAATTATCCCTTGGCTAAACCCACAGATATACTCAGGACAGAAAATTAAATTGTTGCACTATCAAATTTATAAGATTTCATATCAAATGTAGCATTATTTTCACATTTCCTTGGGTCTCCAACTCCTCTAAGCTCCTTTGGGCTTTGATCAATGTCATTTTTAAACTGAAGACAAAAGTTGTCATTTAAAAAATTTCAGAAAACTGAATGAACAGTACACTTTAAAAAAGTAACACAGCTGTAAGTTCATTTTGAAAGTGAAAGACTCTGCTTCAAATACTTCTTAAATCATGAACCTCAAAGATGACGCTGTGATGCAATTTATATAAGACATTCCCACCAATACCTCAAACTATAAATATATATAAGCAAAATGAATACAAATTACTCTGCACCTAATAAATGAAACAATTTGCTCTTTTAGCCAAATGCAATATGATTTAATCAACTGGATACCTTTGATAAGTGATATTTACTTGTATATTTGTTTGCTGCAGCGAGCTGGGACTCAAGATGTAAGTATTTTTTGATTTCTCTTCTTCAGTGTCTGGAGAAGTGATTAGACTGAGGACAAAGTCCTCTTGGCCTTTCAAAACACAATGGACACATTAACTTGTGATTTTAGGATTCCGTAACATACGCTGAATTAATCGAATATAGTGCAAACAAAGTTTAACAAATATATATAGGCACTTTTTGAGACAGCAAGTTATAAGTTAATCTACAGATTTTATAATTGAAGCCTTAATGGATTAACTGGCAGAGATCAAGTATGATGGACTAGAGTGAAGCTGAGAGCAAACTATTGAGACTGTTTTAGTTTTGATACGTTACTCCTTTCCTTCTAACAATACCCTTTTCTTTCTAACAATGATGAACATCATTTTGGAACAGTTTTAAGGAGAGTTACTCTTTCTAACTACAAGGTGCAACTGTGCTTAGGAGTTATTATTACACTGATTATTACACTGCTATCTCCCTAATGTCATTATCTAAAAAATACTGACTTTTTGTAATATTATTTATTTATAAGTATTTTACCCTACCTCATATTAGCACCTCTAGGTGGCTTACATAAATTAAGAACAATAAAAAACCACAATGAAATCATCATCAATATATAATGATTAAAACAGCAATAAAAATAATATTAAAACAACCCCAAACCCAATTCCCCCATCCCCAGGACCAGCAGCTGTAGAGGGAGGATTCCAGGGAGCCTAACCAAATGCCAAACGTGGGAAGTCTTCGCTATGACCTAAACCCATGACCGGACCAGACGGTACTCTGGACAACAGTGAAGTTCAATCTCATGCAGAATTGAATGACTTTATCCCCAACGTGCACAGCAAAACTATCATAGCAGATACCAGGGGGCACCCCAGCTGGCAGCCTCCAAGCGATTGACAGTAAGCTGTTAACCACCCTAAATACGGACACAATGTTACGGACACAATGAGGGCAGAGAAATACACCTTCTTTGCTTTTGCTGCCACCACATGGTAGGCCTTATAATGGGCTCTCATCAGTGTCCAGTAAGACTCGTCACACAGTTTACGCCACAGGAGCTCAAGCCCCTCGCCCCTCCTGCTTCACTGCCCTCAGATCCCCAGTATACCACAGGGCCCAAAGGGCTCTGCCAGTGGGGTGAGGGCACTCAGGAGCGATCATATCCATGTCCCTCCTGATCTCACAACATATGTAAACAGATTTAAATGCAAATGGTTAATAATCAATTAACTGTTAGAAGGCCAATGATTAATCAACTAAAAACTTTAATCTGTGAAGAATATTTTAAAAGGAAATGTAGAAACATTCACAATCAGCCAGCCACACAGTCATAGTCACAATGAAGGACACAATTTTGCTTACTATCTTTAAGAGTTAATTGTATAACATTTTTGTCTTCTATTATCAAAGGAAGAGTGGTGGTACTGGAATCCTCCAGCCATACATTAAAGGCATTTTTAATGTCGTCTTCGTTGATATCTTTATTCTAAAAAGAAGAAAGAACAGGGCATGGTTATCCAAAAAAAATATTTTGCTTGTTCATGCATATGGTATCAGAGGAAGAAAAGTGCTAATGGTTGAAGTAATTAGTGTTTGAGGATACACCCGTGATCACCAAAATATCTACAATTTTACTTTCCTTTATTTTGGTTCACAAGAAAAGCAGATATTGAAACTGAAAAAAATAGTAAGAATTACTTAAGGTATGTATGATATAGATTTGTCAACCAGTCTGGAGGGAAAGAGTTCTGTCCCTTTAACAGAGGCTTAATATTTTGAAATATGCAAGTGAAATTTTTCATGGCACAGAAGAAAACAACACCACCTGAAAAACAGTATCCCAGTAAAGTTCTATTAAAAGGTCAGGGCGCTTTTCTCCAACCATGTTAGCGACCCTATATACAGATTGAATTTTTTAGTTCATCAACTGTAGTACTAGTGCACTAAATTATTCCAAGATCAGATAGAGGCAATAATGTTGAATCATTCCGACCTATCTAGCCCAGCATCCTCCATCCTTTTACATTACCTCCTTCTAGCAATTTTCTTTCCATACAGTTTTAGAAGCTTCTTATTTCCAACGTGATCTTGGTACAGAGTTTTTCTATATTGCCCCTGAGGTTTGTGATCAAAAAGCAAAGCAATAATAATATATCCAATGATTCTGACTGCACATGCTCTCTGCCGTGCAGGCACAGCTGGTCTTTTGGGGTGGCATGGGGGGGGGGGAGAGAAGGTCTCTGCCAGGCCCCCACGGGCCCAGCAGAGGCCTTTTGGGGTGGTGGGTGGGGACAGAAGGTTTCTGCCAGGCTCTTGTGGGCCCAGCTCAGGCATTTTGGGGTGGCGGGTGGGGACAGAAGACCTCTGCCATGTCCCCACAGGCCCAGCGGAGGCCTTTTGGGATGGCGGGGGGAGGGAAGGCCTCTGCCAGGCCCCTGCAGGTTCCACAGAGGCCTTTTGGGGTGGCAGGGGAGAGGGAAGGCCTCTACCCAGGTGCCCGTGGGCCCAGGCCACGTCCCCACCCCTGCACCCCACTGATCTTAGGCGGCGCAGCAGATGGGGCTGGACCTGCCAGGGCCAAAGGACGACAGATGGCCATGCTGCCATGCTGCTCCTTCAGGAGCAGTCTGGCGGGGTGGGGATGAGGGGGGAAGTAGGAGGGGTGTAGGGGCGATTTTCTGCCCCCCACGTGACCCAATGGCAGCCTGCCCAGGATGTTTGCCCCCACACCGCCCTGCTATAAGTACGCCTATGATCTCCTGGAAATCTGCAGCCCGAAGGATATCTGGCTGGCTTCAGCTAGGGCTTTTTTGGCCCTGGCCCCAGCATGGTGGGACTCTTTATCATCTGAGATCAGGGCCCTGCAGGATATGGTAAAGTTCCGCAGGACCTTGAAAACTGAAATATACTGCTAGGTCAGTCGGGGCTTATCTGGCTTCCCTCTCCCATTTTAGAAATTAGAAGGTGGCGGTGGGGGTGGGTGGGGGGGCTTTGGGTCTTTGTGTACAAATTGAGAGGAGGTCCCTTGTGGAGGTCCCCTCTGGTATTTATATAACTGGGAAGCTCAAGATTTTAAATTGTCAAGATGATTAATTATTGAAGTTCAAATGGCAGAGGTTTTTAACTGAGATGTATTGTTCATTGGATGGTTTTATTGTTTGTATGTATATTTATGTTATGATGCTATTGTTCACTGCCCTGAGGACAGCTTTGCTGGGGTAGGACAAGGCATAAATGTGAAATAAAGTTTTTAAAAAGCTGGAAACAATTGACTAAAACATGAACCAAAAAACACAAACTCACTAGAATGGTCTTGGGATACAATTTCAGAGATTCTGGAATTTTAGGATCTGAATTCAGTGAAGTGAGTCTGACAGCTGTGTGCATTTCTATCTGCAGTCTCTTTCTCAAGCCACCTGGTATCTGAAATATAGGTAAGAAAATGATGTAAGCTGCTTTTCACCATTTCATTTAAAATCTTTGCGACATTTAATGATCGTCCTGCAAGCAAAAATTAACTTGGACTAACCCAAACTCTTCCAACATGCAATTTTTCCACATTGTTACCAAACAGGATGGCACCCTTTAGATCTTCAAATCCATTCCATATAATTTGTACTACAGCGATCTCACAAGATTTTTCATTTTCACTAGAAGTGAGCTGCTTTTGGTCTTCTATGTTACTCATCTCCTTTTCTTTCTTTGATATTAAATTTTGTTTGGATTCCAGATGGCGTTGTCTTGGGGAAAGAAGTTTACTAAGTTGTCCATAAGATACTTTAGTAGTGGCTTCTAAAGAAGTGAATTCTAGATTCCACGGGAAAACGTGAACCGCATTATGTTTCTGAAAAGCATGCATAGCCAAAGTACTTTGCAAACTGGGGGGCTGAGTCTGGCATACTCGGAAAATAGAATCCATGTGAATCAAGTTTAACAGGTTGCTTTTGACAGCACTCAGTTCACCAGAGACGTCGGAAGTTTGCTGTTTCTTGTCTGATGAGTAAGAGAAAATGTTTCCTATTAAATCCCATATGTTTGGCAGCACATTTGAACTGGATGATGTTTTTGCATTTAGTGTATGATCTTGGGCTCCTGCATTTAAATTCCTATCTTTGGCACACAGTTCCTTCATTTCTTCTCGTTTATCCAATTTGGTTTTAGAAGCATTGTCCCATGAAATGTCACTTATGGTAGAAGGCAGCAGGGTGGAGCTTTCTTCATGCACACGTTCTTTTGGTTGTATAGAAAGCTCCGTACGAGGTTCAAGTCTCCCGTAAAGAGAAGCTGGTCTTAGAGTAACTGGAATTAAGAGCGGGGAAAAACTTTATTCACACTAATTCACAATTGTTCATCTGAAATGAATATCATAAAAATGCTTTTATCAGGACTTACCAATTTGTATATAAATACAAGTGTGTTGTTCAACCCAAACTGGGAAGATAGCTTTGGGGAACACTATTCGAATTTGATCAAGAAGTCGGCTTTCAAGAGATGAAGCATGCAGCTCCTATGGTAATTGTACAGAATGTTAGAAAACTGATTTCATATTATACCTGAGTTGTGTTTCATGATAAAAACTAAAAGCTGATGCACTGAGCACAAAAATACATAAAAACATGAACTATGAAAGAAAGAGGAGAAAACAGGAAGAACAAAGCTGTGTGTTAAAAGCATCAGGAAATATATTTAATTTAAATTTGTTCATTACCAGTATCTCCCAATCATCTGCTGAAAGGGGTTCAACTTCTACTTGCTGACAGGACAAGACCTGGGAACACGGCTCGAGAAATATCTGACAAACAATAAACCTTTATGAAACAGCCACTCACAGAATTGCCAATATTGATATAAACAGCAACACACTAGGGACTAAACAGATATGTTATTATCTGGCCCAGAAGAAAAAAAAAGTGATGAATCATGGGACGGCCACTAGATGCACAATTCAAAGGCACCTGCATGACAGAGCAGTGCTTTCATAAAAGTACGTGTGTGGAGTGGGATGGGGGGGCTTGAACATTTATTAGACTGTCATCACCAACTAATATATTAATCAATATATATCACTCTGTTCTCCACTTCTGGAATCTAAGAGAGTACACATTAGGTTTCCAAAACATTTTCTATCCAGGCTCTGACCAAACTAATAACTGCTTGGTTTCAGCAAGATTGTGGTATCACATCTCAAAAACTTCCATAGTTACAGCAATGTTTGCCTATTATCTCAGGCAAATCTACAAAGCACATCTCCAACAGATCATATTTGAAAAAACAGTTTTAAGTTAAGGGCAGAACATGGTCAAAGACCAAATGACTGGAAAACAAACCCAATGTGTACATGTTTGTTTCTACAGGCATTAATCAGTGAATCACATACTACCACCCTGATAAAGCAAGGATGACTGATGTATTGAAACAGGTTTCAACATAATGATCCTATTCTGAATTAGGTTGTGCACTCAGAAGAGTATGCCACATACAGGAGAAAACAGGTGCATTCAGTACTTATAGTTGTCCACATTCCTTCCAAACAGATGGCTACTGCTGTCACTTCTGACCACCTCTGAGGAAGGTTTGATCTCCCATCATAGATCTCGGCAAAACGGAGAGTGCTGACCACCTGTTAGTCATTGAAATTCCTTCACACGGTTGCACAATCCACAGCCCAAGGAAAACACGAGGCCCTTGAGAATAACTCAACCAACATGTTTGCCTGGTACACAAATCTGTATCTCAAATCTGTATCTCAAACCTGTTGTCCATCCGTGATGCCGAGTTTCTCTGCTAGTTGTCTGTTTATTTCAACAGTGTTTTCACCATGCTGATCACAGTGTCTGATTTCTATCCAGCCTAAGAAGACATGCTGATGCTCCCAGGAAACTTTCACAGCTTGACCCTATTAAACAAACAAACAAACGAACAAACAGACAGACAGACAGAGGTTAAATAAATGGGCATATATCATTCACAAGTCTTTTTCTTGTGTGAAAAACACACAGGACTAACCCAGATCAAGAAAAGACAGCAAACCCCCATATACATTAATGGCTAATGAATCTTGTATCAAGGATTAACCAATCTGAACTGAGGTGGAAGATTTCTGGAAATTATGAAGTCGGGGGGGGGGGAATAGTTTGCAGGAGAAGGGTTTGAAGTCTGGACGGAACTTGAGATTGATGCAGTTTTCTATTTTCTTATCAAACCTGGATTTATTTTACTGCTTTAACAACATTACATGCATCATTTGTAACTTAGCTGGTAGATAAAACTGAATTATTAGGCGTTTTTGTCAGATTCAAAAATATAAAAGCCTTAGTTTTCAACAAGAAATATTACACAATACTTGAGAGAGAAAGAAGCTGGACCAACCTTAGAACACGCATCTTAGGATCAAACTTTCTGGAGTCTGTCTTCCCTAATTTTTTAAAAATAAATGGATTATGTAGCTCCCCAGTCCCAATTCACTTTCCCTATGATCACAGAGAAGCAACAGGTCTACTTAGAATCCTGTATGTATTAAGTGCCATTAAGTTGCTTCTGACTTATGGTGACCCTATGAATCACTGACCTCCAAATCATCCTATTGTGAACAACCTTGGTCAGGTCTTGAAACCTGAGGCTATGGTTTTTTTTATTGAGCCAATCCATCTCATGTTGGGTCTTCCTCTTTTCCTGATGCCTTTCACTTTTCCTAAAATTATTATCTTTTCTAATGATTCTTGTCTTCTCCTCTTCTTCAGGAAACATGACCAAAGTACAATAGCCTCAGTTTGATCATTTTAGCTTCCAGGGAGAGTTTAGACTTGATTTGTTGTAGAACCCACTTAATTTGTCTTTTCGGTGGTCCATGGCATCCACAAAACTCTCCTTCAGCACCACATTCTAAATTAATCAACTTTCTTCCTGGTAACTTTCCTCATTATCCAACTTTCACATCCATACATTGGGATGCACTGCTGACCCAGCAGCACCGTAAGTAGAGCGCTGGCACACCGGCGCCCTCACGGCTGCTTCTGGAGTCGCTTACCCGGCTCCCCACCCCTCATCCCAGTGGAGTCCACTTGGGTCATGGAGTACTACCTGGCTCTCTCCCACAACCACCCGGGTGTCCCAGGAACAAAGGGACAATGAGATGCTTGCCCTAAGGTGAGGATTAGGCCCAGGCAGATGCTCCTCCCCTCCTCCATACGTGATACAGCAGCCAGGTGAGATGGCCCATGCATCACATGATGATCTCTCAGTCTCACGCTCTCCCAGCTCTCGGAATTCCCCGATTCAATAGCCCTTCTACCGCGCCCCGCTAGAATCGCATAATAAAAGGTTGCAGGAACCAGCTTACTGGCAGAGTCGCTAGGAACCACGGACACCCAGCTCCCGCTGCTAGCACTCTCCACCGGAGAAATATTGTTATCACCGCGTCTAAATTCTGGTTCTTAAGCTGACCTGTGATCCCGGTCCGACCCTACAAAGCTGGTGCGAAACCGGGAATCCTCGAACCTCCCGCCCCTCGCACACCATACGTACAGGGAAGGGCAGCGGTACCGGCACGTCCGGCTGGATGGCGCGTCCAGGGACCCACCGCCGGTATCGCCCATCCCGGCTGGATCCGGCATCCAGGGACCCGAGTCCTAGGACACTCGCTCGTCCGGCGGACACTTACCGGTAAGTAGCGGGAGCTTCAAAAGCAGAACGCTTATGACAGAACCGCGTTAACGAACTAAAAGCGTTAAGCGAAGCAGCGGCGGTCCCCATAGCGAGGGGAGCTGCGCCAAATTGGTTGAGGAGATTGAAGCTCAATGTCCATGGTACCCGGAGGGACATTGAATCGCTTGGAAGTTAAGGGAAACATCGAGCACTCTTAGCACTGGGAGCCTCGGCCCGATGTCACTGCTACTGGCGATGGGGCAATGTTATGTTAAGCCATCAGCCTGCAGGTCTGTAAACCACTTGCTGTAGATAAGCCCTCCTTTCGACCTTTCAACTTCAGTTTCACCCCGAATTTTCTCTATCACTCTAAATTGGGCCGCAATATATTCAATGCCGCTGCCTTGCTCCCCTACCTCCTTTAATTCTCCCATGGCTCGCCCTTCCTCTACTGCATCCGCCTTCATTTTCTGGAAGCCATAGCACCTCCGTCAAGCCACATAATGGCGGAACGTTTCAAACCTCTAAGAGCGGTATTAGCCCGACCTGCGAAAGGAAACCCTAATGGAGAGCGATGCCGATATCCTGCAGCTCTATGCCCGTTTAAAACTTCCGCGGATACGAGGGGAGGATGGCATTGTTATTGAGTTGTCGAGTACCATCCTTTAAGTTATAATATCCTCCACCGAACTCCGCTTATAAGCGATCGCGGAATGATAGGAGTCCACCAGCCTATGTAGCAGAGGCATGCTGGAAGCGGTTACAGGAATCACCCTAATGGTTCGGTTGACTGGAAGACCACCTTTACCATGCTTTTGAGCCCTGCACAATATGTGATCTGGGAAGCGAGGTTCCAGCCAGCAATGTCTACGCTAGGGCAGCCTCGGTGACGCCTACACTACGCCATAACTGCGGCCGATGCCCGTAGCCAAGCTAGCGATCAGATTGTCCTGCCAGAATACCCTTATGGTGCATACCTCTGGAGAATCGCATACCTAAAGAGGCGTTCATCAAGTTTCCCCAATACCCGACCAGCCAACCCAAAGGGTTTCTCTGCCGAAATCCGGCGGCAAAACCCCAAGAACCCCTCGCTGGGTGGCCAGACAGGCTCCAGGAGGCTCTCAAGAGGCGGAGGTAGATGGCGAGGGAGACCCAAAGCGAGGCTCCTCAATGCTGCTTCGCCAGGAAGCATACTCCACTGGAGTGCCGCATGAGCAATCAAGGACTAGGCAAAGATCCTGAATTGGCCGACAATGCTTAAAGCTTGCCCGGGGACATGGCCGGATCCTCCCACCCACCAAGCTAGCCTCCCTGTACGCAGCACTCCTCTCCACGCCAGGGGAGACAGCCCCAGGATGGTGCTTTAGTGCGGCGGAGTCAGGGACTACTTCGGGAGGGGTGTAGGCAGCCAGCGGGGGGGGGGCCTACAATCCCGATGGAGGAGGGAATAACTTCCCCAAAGGCGAAGAAGGCCACGAGGCTTACCACCAAAACCCAATGCCCCGGTGCCAGAAGGCTTTCCAGCTGGAGAAGCGACTGCCCGTCAGGAAACTTCAGCGCCCGGGCATCTCCCAGCCAGGACCAAGGAGGAGTACTAGAACAGGCCCGAAACACCAAGACCCACGCAGGCCACCCCCCCCTCTACCGTGGCTGGTTATCTGGCTCCCGTGCTGACCAAGCCATCTCCTTCAAGTTCCCCACGAGGGTCCTGCATTAAGCCCCAACCCAGTATGTAGCAACCCATCCCTACGGGACCATTGGGCTGGTGCTGCCAAAGGCCTCCGCCCGCTGGTGAACAGGGATTGTTCGCCATACGTCCCGAATTGATGTCGACTCGCACGCACCAGGGACCCATCCAAATACTCCAAAGTCCTGGACAAACATCCGCCCAGGGAGTTGCCCGGCCAAGAACCAGCTGCGCTTGGCTTCCGATCCTCCCTGCCCATGTCGCTGCCAGCCATGTCGGCCCTTAATAAAGGCCACGCGAGCCCACGGCAGCCATCAGGCGCAGCCAGTACCACCATCCTTGGCCCGGTGGAAACACCCATCGGAAGCTCCAGCCCATATCACTGGAGCTCACCAGCAGAGGAGGGTATCTGTTCAAGGAGCCCTGGGTGGACACGGCTGATGTGACCGTCATCAAGAGCAGCGAGGTGGCCTGACCAGTAACCAACGAGACCCTGTCCGCACATCTGGGGGGTGGGGGGGAAGACCAAAGCCAGCGAGGCGGGCGTCCATACGCTCCGGCATCGGTCCCACAGCCAGGGCTTCGGCGGCAGCTCTGATCCGCCCATCATTCCTGGACATCCCATGTCAATCTCTGGGGAAGGGACCTCATGAGCCAGGTCCAAAGCGACCCTAGTCGCTGGGATGGATAAACCCATGCACAGATTATTGGCCAGTCCTAATTGTGCCTTCACAGACTCATTTCGCCGAACTTCCGCCAGGAAACTGGCTTCCCCCTTTTCTTTTTCCTTTTCTCTTCCCTCTATTTTTCAACCAGCAAAGGCCCGGGAGAGCCAATTGGCTGACTGGCCCTCCCTGGATTAAAATCTGGGCCCACGTCCTGGTACCGCAGCACTGCCAGGACAGGCCCCAGAGTTAAAGGGCTGCCACCATTATGCCCCTAATACCCAAACCTGTTTGGGTTATGGCTGCCTAGTGCCTGGCAACTTTACCAATACCGCGTCCAAAGAAAGCCAGGCGCTTAGCGAAGCCATACTAAGGGCGGTTTCCAGCGAGCGGCAATTCCCTAAGATAATTAGATTACAAATTCAGCACCATTTCCAGCCTCTTGCATTGGCCAACCACCAAAGGTCCGCGGTAAAGTACATTTTTCCCTGCAAAGAAAGGCCCCCCTCCCCTTTTTTATTGTGTGTGGAGTTTTACCCCTAACCGCCACAATTGCTTTTGTCTCCCTGGATGCATCCACCACCGCACCCAAAGCGCATCCATTACCTCTTTTTATGTTTGCAAATTAGCATGCATACCCACAGATTCCCCCAGGGGTCCGCTTGCCCCCTCACTCCCTCGAAGCTTTCGGACCACTTGCTCTGGCAACGCTTACCCTGATGGCGGCTCTGAAGCCAGCTTCCATCAGGATAGCCAGCCTACCCTCTACCCTTCCCTGTCAAACAATGAATTTAAAAGAAGAGGAGTGGAAAAATTTAGTTGACTGCATTACGAAGCAACCCTTCGCATGAGCGCCTGCAAGATAGAACTAGCTGCATTATATAGTCGTCTTATAATCAAACACTAAATCCAACAAAACTTGAGTTTTGACCTCCGCCATGCATCGGCTCTCCAAACTAGCGGGACCGACGGCCCCCCTCCTATAACCACCTGGGGAAGGGGTGTGTTTCGAATCCTTCTTCCTACGAGATCTCCGGTGGATCCCGACTTGCGCCGCGGCAGGGTAAGCCCATGGAGATAGGCCAGGAGGAAACCAACCCCATCCGCGGAGATGGAGCGAAGATCTCTTTGGAGGGATCCGCCCAGCGGCCTCAGCGAGGACGCGGCTTATACCGCGGCCCTTGAGGCAGTTCCAAAGAGGCCAGGATGACCTGGGGGAATGTCAAAGCAACGGCGCCAGCCAAGCTCAAAGAGCTGCTTGCGCCAGCAAAAGAAGCCACCCCAAGGCAGCCCGAGAACCTCTGGTACGCCCTGCTTTGCAATCATCACTGCCCAACTTCGGCTGACCACCATCCTTTTGCCTGCTCTGCACTGCCTCCTGCCAGTGGCGGTCGGCCACCCAGCAATGAGCTTGACCAAACCAACATCTGGGCGGAATTGCAATTTACTTGCGCTGCCAGCGTTGCCGATCCTTCTGCCTGGGCCAATTTACCCACAGAATTCGGGGAGCCCTGCCAACTTTAAGCTCCTGCCTGCTCCCCGTTTGCAAAGCCCCTGGAGACTTCCCTGGCGGAGTCTGGTTTAAAGAAGCCCCTTTATAGATGCTTCATCCATCAAATTACTCTATGGCGCTGACTGCAGGGACCCCGTCGTCCAAACCCTCCCGGTAGTAGCTGGCTCTCCCTTGTCACCAAGACTATGTCGTAATCCACCAAGTCCAATACTTGCGCCCGCATTGCCCGGTAGCGGCAAGGCCGAATGACCGACCCGGGCCCATTCACCCGGCTTCGACCGGTAATTGGAACTTCAACCATGCAGCAGGAGGACATTCCCCGTGTATGGAAATATCTTGCTTTCCCCAAGGGTTGGTTTCTGGACTTGCGGGAGAGAACTTTCAACTTCACATCCCTGCTGGAAGCTTTCTGCGGGACTCTCCTGTTGCCTTAGCCGCCTCACCATGCGTCCTGCCTCAGGCTCCGCACCCTGGGGAGCCGGACGGCCCGGCATGACAGCTCCTCACTCTGCCCCTTTCGACCCCTCTTGCGGGAGGCTTCATTGCGGTTGCCCCTCTCCAGGCGGAGTTCGTCTCCCTCGTGAAGGCTTCCCTGAGTGGGGAGTCCCGGACTTCGCTTCTTACAGCAGCCTTCAAGACCATTGTGGCCGGCTGGCCTGTGCCCTTCTCGCGAAGTCCATCAACTCCACCTCGGCATTGCTCTGGATGCTCTGGCCTCCGAGGCAGCAGGAACCATTCAAAGTGACTTGCTTAGATGGCTCGTGCTGCCTTCAATGAGTTATTTGTTGTTTATTGCATCCTGGGGTTGTGAGAATGTATACATGATATGTTGTTGTTTTAATCTTTCTGATAATTCCCATTTTGATTCATATGAAAGTCGCGTGAACTGCAAGATCAGTTGTATCCTAATCTGAAGTATGACGTTTTGCACCCCACTGGTGGTCAGCCCTCTGGAGCGTATGGCTACCCGAGGGAGATGGTTAAAGATGCTATTGTACAGCTCTGCATTGGCTTGATTGTGTCCCTCGTACATACGTAGGATGCTTGTTTCATTCCAATGTATATCTAATATGTTGCTTGTAACGTATAGTGCCAAGAAAACCCCTCGACTTTCCCTTACATCGCAACCAAGTTCTAATGTTGCACAAACAGCTCAACCAGCTTAGCCAAAAGCGGCCGGAGGAGAATGGCAGTCCCTTTAAATCGCATCCCCTAACATTTCCGGCCTCAGCGCTTCTAATGTGTAAAAAAAAAAGGAGGAGATGTAGGGGATGCACTGCTGACCCAGCAGCACCCGTAGAAGTGATAAACAGCTGGCGCACCCGGCGCTCCCTGCGGCTACTCTGGTCGCCACCAGCTCCCCCACCCTCGTATCCCGATGGAGTCCACGAAGGTCATGAACTTCACCTGGCTCCACAACCACGGGTGTCCCGGACAAAGGGACAATGGTCTTGCCCCCCCAGGTGAGGATTAAGAGCCCCGAAGACACTGATGCTCCCTCTCCATGCACGTGGCAGCCAGGTGAGATCATGCATCACATGATGATCTCTCAGTCTCCAGCTCTCCAGCTCTCGAATTCCCCGTTCCGCCCTTCCCTGCGCCCCGGCTAGAATCATAATAAAAGGTGCCAGAGAACCAGCGCAGCGGCAGAATTAAGCTGGGAACCACGCGGACACCCGCCAGCTCCCGCTGCTGGCACTCTCTCCACCGAGGTGTTATCGCAGCGTCGTGCGTCTCGTTGCTGCGCGGCTGACCACCCGCGGTCACGACTACACATACTAACTGAAGAAATGGGGAGACAAAATATATCCTTTTCTGATGCCTTTGCCAATTGAAAACCATACCGTTTCTACATATTCAGTCATTACTATAAGGACTGTTGTCCAGAGTACAAATTGCACATGTAATGGCACACTCATTTCTTTTAAAACCAACCATAACCTTTGCTGTAATCTATAAAGTACAAATCTGAAGACTGTGCAAGTGCCTACTGTAAATTTGACTGCAACACAGAACTTATGCAGATCAATTGTTTGGGAAATACTGGCTTTCTTCAGAAGTTTATCAGATTTCCTGAGGAAGTCCAATTAATGATGATGGGCAAGTTCTGTTACCAAACTTGTATGTTACCAAACTCCTACAGTAAGGAACACAGAACAACTCTGAAAAGGTTCTGCAGGGAACATTTTTGAGCAATGGTGAACCTCTGCAAGTCAGCCCTGTGTCCCAAATAATATGAATGCATTCTAGAACATATTCTAACTGAGGAACATAATAATGTATACTTTTCCATGAACACAGGAAGCTTTAAAAGCATAATTTAGATTTTTTGGTCACTGGGAAATTTACAATAACACTCGGGCAAATGAAGTTAGTGAGGGAAGCCAATAGTCTGTCTCTTATAATCCAATGCTCTAACCAGACATCACACTGGCTTTCAAGGAAAGAATGTATTCAATTTCAGGAAAATTTGCAGAAGAGGAGCAGAAAATTGTGCCACGTAAGGGTTTGGGGTGTGTGTGGGGGTGTAATTTTACTAGGATGGTTTTTTTCCCCAGAATCCCTTCTAAAATGTATCTATCAAGAAAGTGTGGCAGGTACTACTAATCAATAGGAATAAGAAAAAGAGAAGAAGAGTTTGGATTTATATCCCCCCTTTCTCTCCTGCAGGAGACTCAAAGGGGCTTACAATTTAAGCCTGCTGCCCTTCCCTCCCTCACAGCAAACACCCTGTGGGGTGGGTGCAGAGCTGAAGGAAACTCCAGCTGTGACTAGCCCAAAGGTCACCCAGCTGAGTGTGTCTGGAGGTGTACAGGCTGTCTAGATTCCCCAGATAAGCCCTCCACCCAGCTCAGGCTGACAGAGCTGGGGAATCAAACCACGGTTCTCTCCAGATTAGATACATGAGCTCTTAACCTCCTACGCCACTGCAGATCAGAACGTAAAATATGATTCGAAAGACTTTCGCTTTTCTGCTGGAGAAGTTTCTCACTCCCAATGCCGCAGCGAGTGTAGGAACCAAACAGACTTTATACTTCCTGTACATCTTATTGAAAACATACAAGCTCCTTCTTGTACTGGCAGTACAATCTGAAGCAGAAACACTAGATAGGCTGACTAACTTCAACGTACTTGAGATAGCAACTGTGCTACAGTGAATCCAGATTCCATGTTCGCCCACTTGTTGGAGGAAAGGTATAAATACCACCATGCCCTCCAAGTTGCTATCACAATGTTGGGGGGGGGGGAGGCTATCATGACGAAGGAGGTGGGCGTTGATAAGGGACCGGTGAGAGGACAGCCCCAAATCTATAACATCTCATGCTCCTCTCCATACGGGTCTTTTCTTTGCCAGGCCCCGGATGAAGGCGTCCTCCCCCGCTCCTATACCTGCTGCAGACGGAGACGGGACGTGGCAGAAGGCGGCAGGTGTAGGAAGCCAGTTCCAGAGCGCCACTCGAAAGAGACGCCTACTCACCGCCGCTACTCCAGGAACCCCCCAACCCCACATGATCGCCTGCAGAGATCCAGGACCATCCCAGCGCCCCGCAATTTACCGGTCGGCGCCTCAGCAGACCACCCATTCGCCAGCGGGACCCCCTTGGAACTCCTCGCCAGGACTCTAATCTAATAGGTTCAGCGCGGACCAATGAGGCAGCGCGGCCTGCCCATTTTCCTTCTCTACCATTGGTTGGAGGGTTTCGGCTCTGGGTCACTTCCCGACCAGTTCGAACGTTCACCCACTTCCGTACGTCACAGAGCCGCACCAATGAAAGAGCGGCTGTCAGTTCCAGCTCAACCCAATTGGCTGACTGGGAACAGCGGTTTGGACGCCGTTGTTGTGCGTGACGAAAAACAAAGATGGCGGCGGCGACGGAAGGGGGTGAAGTTGGCGGAGTTTATCAACACCACGCGCAGCGAGCGGTCTGCGCCTCGCGGGCCAAATATCGTGAGGGGCGAAGACCTCGAGCTGTCAAGGTACAGGGGAGGAAGAAAGACGATACAATTCCCTTGTCTTCCGACGTACCTTTGTTCGTCTAGTAGAGCAAAGGCAAATAAATGGGAATCTTGTGGCGTTTTAAAAGTTGACAGGTTTACCGTACGAAAAGCTTTTAGTGATTGGGCTTCAGCTGCCCGGGATATGTACATAAATGTGTTTGTGGCTCAGAGCGCACGCCTTATACTCAAGAAGGTCTTAGGTTTCTGTTGTCATTCGAGGAAGGCGACTCCACTAAGGCATCAGGGGATTTAGTACTACTGAGTTAATGCTTGGTTTCTCCAGGTAAAAAGATAGCGGGTAAGTAAGTGTCGTGAAAGCCTGTCCTCTGTTTCATAATGTCGAAGTTGCTGCTAGGCAGGGAAAATAATAAAACCAGAGAGGGAAATGCTGGTGAATATGTGTGGCATAATGCAAATTCTCTAAAAGTTTGGCTTCAATGCTTACATTCAGTTTTGGGTTTATCTTGGAATAGGTGCAGATGCTGATGTGCCATAAAATCTAATTCATTTACTTAGATTATATAGGAATAGGAAGAGTGAGAACAATTTCTTTATTTCCCAGTAGTCAGCCAACTTTAAAGAAAATTTAAGAAAATTCACATGAGAATGGGGGCTTTCATAAGCCCTAACAGGATTAGCTAAATTGTATTGCAATTAAAATCATAATTAAAGGACCACAGTTAACTAGCTTCTTGCATAAATCCTTGATTTTTTGTAACACTTCAGTGTAAGGTAACATCTACACTGTCTTCCAGAAATTAAAGAATGGAATGAAAAAGGCCAGTATGAATCTCAGGTTTGCTGAAAAAGGGAAATGACTATGGTTACTATACTATCCACGTGTGGCTCCCAGAACACTAAGTGAATATAACTGGCATGTTCAGTGATGGAGTTTGGACACAGCTGTAGTCTGTCCCTACAGACTATACATACAAATAGAATTATGAATTCATCTGCTGCCAGTTTCATCCATTCCACCCCTCCCCCTACTGAAACACCAAAGGAAACCTCCCTTGTCCGCGTACATCTGTCCAAACAATGCTTAGAGATGTGTGGAACCATGGTGCTCTGTCTGTTCTGCCAAAGCATTACTGATCGCACTTTTGTCTTTCAGTGGGAAAGAATATAGCATGCATGCTTTAAGATTTAAATGATTATGTTATGTTAGTCCAATTTTTATGAATTGTTCTACGCTAGAGTTGCTTGTATTATATCTAGATAAGTTGGTTTCAAATGGTGTAACAACGTATAAGAATGCTTTAACAAGAAAGTAGAACTTTGAGATTGAGGATAATATTACAAAATAAGCAATTTTTCCCCAGGTGTATACTATCAACTTAGAGTCTCGATACTTGTTGATACAAGGTGTCCCTGCCTTGGGTGTTATGAAGGAATTAGTTCAGCTGTTTGCATTGTACGGCACCATTGAAGAATATAATCCCATAGATGACTACCCAGCAGAAGAATTTACAGAAGTTTATGTGATCAAGTTTCAAAAGATACAGAGTGCAAGGTACTCATTTGTCACTTATGGTGACTTCTTTATATTTTCCCCACCATTTCTTAGTGGTTTGATTCTGAACTTTTAAAATGAAAATACCAGTTTTGTTGGTTTTCTCAATGTTGTAACTGAGAGCTTAGCTGTGAGTTAAAATAATTTTTAGAAACACTTAAACTGTCTACAGAAAAGGGCCCACAGCTGTGTTTAGGTGTAACTTTTTTTTTTTTTTGTTAGCAGGGTAGCCAAAGGGTGGATGAAGGAGACTTCTTTGGTAGTTTGCTGCATGTGTGCTATGCCCCAGAATTTGAGACTGTACAAGAGACAAGAGAAAAGCTACAAGACCGACGGAAGTATATAGCAAAAGTAATTAATTGCAAAGGTTTGTGGCCACTTATATACACATTTAAAATTAAAGTCCACAGTCTGTGGTTTGTTTGTTCCTATTTAGTTGTCTTCCATATTATATATTGAAGTGTGATGGGCTACAAGGATAGAATCAAACCCCATAACTTGTGCTGTGATTGCTGTGATTCCTGAGATGCTGTTTGAAGATTAGTTTTTATAAGATGAAAGTATGGGGGACAGGAAAAAGGAAAATCCCAATTCTGTCTATGTCTTCCTCCCTCTGGTTCTCGCTTTCCATGTTTGGATCACAGAGCTCTACTTGTTTATTTATGAGCTCATGTAGAAACCTCCCTCCCAATCTTTTGAAAGTTCTTGCTACTAGTACACATACATAAACATCAACGGAACCCTGCCTTCTGCTTTTCTCTGCGTGGATGTGGAGGGAAGCAGCAGTACCCGGCAGCAAGATCACTCAATGGCAGAGGCCCTTTCCGCATGGGCCAAAGCGCCCCGGCGGCCACGGTAAAAGCGCCAGCCCCAGGCCGCCATTACCACAGGCGCTGCTGCGCAACACAGCTTGGCGCCCGACCTGACTACCCTCCCAGAGGCGGCGTCAGGCGCAGCCTAAACAGCACTAACCAACTGGGGGGTTGTTGGAGAGCGTCTTCCAATGGCCCGGTGCGAACGCGCGCCGCCCGGCGATACTGCATCTCCCTGCCCGTCCCACTCACCTTGTCCCCGTGCGTCTCCTGCACAGCGTGAAGCCCATGCGCTGTCCTCCGACCCCTGAGGTGAGGGAGGGCAGCGTGGCTGAACTCAATAGGCGACGACGAGGAGCAAGGTGAGCTCTTTGTGGACGTAGTAGGCAGGCTGAAGAGGCGACTCCATGTGGAGCACGCCTGCTGTTCACCGGCCTCTGCTAGAGGCCCGTCCGCTGTCGTGCATCGCGAGCGGCTGCAGCCGCCAGCCTCCGCGCCGGCGTGAATTCTTCGCCGGCGATGGAGAGGCTGACAGGGTAGAACGTCTTGCGGAAACGGCCAGAGATTCTTCCATGGCTCTGATCCTGGCTGGTTCTTTATTTTTGGTCCCTGACCCTTGTAGTTTGTTGCCCACATTCCTAGCCATGACACCAGAGAAATAATAACTCTGTTTCTGCTGTGTTTTCCTTGCAAGTGACTCTACTATCACATGACTTCATATCACTTTTTTGCTGTGGGCCCAATGATAAATTGGCTTAATGTCTGAAAATGTGAGACTACTGGTCTAGCTGTATATACTAACTGACCTGGCTGCACAATTTTGTAGCCTGCCTTTTTTCTTCACCTCATCCTGAACTTGAAAGTTACAGTATGAGTGTATTTCTTTATCTCTCCTTCCCAGAGCTGTGTGGGAGACTTTGGGGGAGTGGCTTGGGGAACAGCACACATTCCTCCAGCTCTAATTTCATCCTGTAATCTGGGATAATTAAACATTTTGGGCGTTTCCTCCTCCATTTAAAAAGCGTTGGGATGATATAATTGATTGAATAGGACCACAGGTACACTTTTCCTCTGACCCAAATTAATAGGGTTCCTCTAGGTTCAAAGAATGTGAAAGATCAAAACATGAAAACTGATTTAGGAATACCACTAGTGCCAATCTTATTAATGAAATCCAGTTGTACATCATATAGTTGTTTTTCGCTAAAAATAAAATGGTATTCTAAATGTTTTTACTACTCTGTTTAAGATCAGTTTCAAGTGAAGAAACAGATTTTGAAAACGTGTTTTCAAAAGCCAGATGCTCCTGGAGTTCATACGTCTGAAATAGCTACTAATAACTGGAATGTACCTGCACAGTTACCCTGTTATAAACAGTCATTGAACAATGTGGCCTCTGCTTCTGAAGAGTGCTGTCAGGATACATTGTCAGCACCCCAGTATGCTAGTGACTGTGCTGAATCATCTGTGTACTGTAACCAGTGGTCACTAATGCCTCAGAATGTTCAACAGGGAACCCAGAGCATACCCGCTCACTGCAGCCTGCACAGAGAATTTGCTTGTGACAATGGACTCAGTAGATTTATGCCTCGAACAACTCAGTTACAGGAAAGAAAAAGACGACGAGATGAAGGCAACAGATTTGCTCTTATTGGGAAAGACTCTGATAATGCAGAAATACTTATTGGTCCAAGGCTGCCAGAACCACCTAAAATAGACATGGATGATGAATCGCTGAACACCTCAGCAGTCTTAATTCGAAATAAGCTTAAGGAGGTATGTTATGTGGTAAACTCTAATTTAATGTGGCGGGTAGTTCTAAAGTTACATGAAACGTTTTTCAGGAGTAAACGCAGCACTTCCATGGAAAGGAAAACAAGATAGTGTGCTTATATTTATCTTTTGTAGAGACTTTAATATTGGTAAATATGCAAACTCTCCAAAACTGACCATTATATTTCTAGTTTAATATTTACTGCTCAGGCTGTGGATTATCTAAACAATAGTTGGAAATAAGTTTTTAGAATTAGACGCAAACACCTTTTGTGACTAAGTTACAGCAGCCTCTCCTAAAATAGAAATTAGAAATTGTCTGTTTGAATCATAAGTATAAACTAATTTGTATATAGAGAATGCTTACCCCATAATTTATGGGGTACATTTGGAAGCAATTCCTTTTGATTTTGGCAAATTTGTACAGAAATGTGCTTTGGATTGCAATTTTTAGGGCCACTACATAATGCTAGAAGCAGATTCCTCAGTACAAAATGCATATAGTATCAGTGATTTAATACTGCTCATTTTGTGTGCATTGCAGATTTTTCCTCTCAAAATGTATCTGAGTGCTGAATGGAAAACTGTTGAGTTGCTCCTTGTGTATCATGGACAAGTTCTTTATGCTGTGAATGACATAACTATTAATTTAAAATCTGCTTTAAATATGAAAATGTATCACAGGCAGTAGTTCTCAGACTATTGCCTTTCACTAATCATTAGTTAAATGAGGGGCAAAATAATTTAAACTAGAACATGAAAGAGAAACTATTTCCTTTTTCTTTATATGAAAAGTATGAAGGCTATTTGAAATACTTTAGCCTCTTCCGCACATGCAGAATAATGCACTTTCAATCCACTTTCAATGCACTTTGCAGCTGGATTTTACTGTGCGGAATAGCAAAATCCATTTGCAAACAGTTGTGAAAGTGGATTGAAAGTGCATTATTCTGCATGTGCGGAAGGGGCCTAAGTCATCTTCTGTCCATGTAAGTGATTTCATTTTAGCCAAATTCAGTGAGGGCTCCCATTTGGTACCAGTTACCTGTCATCAGTTTCCCCACTCACTTGATGTCACCACCTAAAGCAGTGATATCGAACCTCTTTGAGACCAAGTGCCCAAATTGCAACCCCAAACCCACTTATTTATGGCAAAGTGCCAACACAGCAATTTAACCTGAATACTGAGGTTTTAGTTTAGAAAAAACAGTTGGCTCCGAGGCATGTGTTACTGGGGAGTAAGCTTGGTGGTAGTCGGTGGCTTTGCTTTGAAGCAACCGTGCAACTCTTCCAACAGGTGAATCACGACCCTAGGAGGGTTTACTCAAAAACAAGCCCCATTGCCAGCAACCGAGTTTACTCCCAGGTAAAGGATCACACTTTAGTTCTTCACATGAAAATCAGGGGGTTTAACAGCGCTTAACAGGGTTACCTACACTTCTTCCCCAAAAGTAGGTGTTAGGTTTAATGCTAATAATCAAGCCCAGTGGCCCAGGCCAGCCTAGATGTGTGGGGGAGGGGGGGCGACTCTGCACGTGCCCACAGAGAGGGCTCTGAGTGCCACCTCTGGCACCCGTGCCATAGGTTCACCACCACTGACTTAAAGCTTATAGTGCTTATAGAAGCAAACAGAACTTGCAGAGATTGTTTATAGGCAGTGGCTGAACAGACTGTCCTTGCTTTTGGGATGTGCTTGGGCACCATAGTGAAGGGGAAGAAGGTAAGGTGATCAGGAAATAAAATGAATGTGCAAAAGGGTTTGTTGGAAAGTTGTTCAGAGGATCCATTGAGATAAGGAGTCTCTACATGGTCCATCTTCTTCAATTATTAGATCATTATTAGTTTTAAAGATCTACAATAATGGTCGAATGAAAGGATACAACATACTAAGATCAGATTTTTCTCTCTTAAAAAAGGTTGCAATCCCTGATCAAGTTGCAGAACTATCTGGGGAGACATCACTGAATTGTCTCACAAAGCCAACTGTGAAACAAAGACGACGGATCTAAACACTACCGGCAGCATCTTTTGTGTATGTAAAAGATACTGTTTCGACTGTTCACAAAGCAATGTAGTACAGCTTGATTTCACAATATCAAAATGCTTTTTGTATGTTTTATTTTCCTATTCATTATGCTGAATTTTGTTTTAATTTTTTTGTCCCATTATTAAAGTGTCTATAAATATCTTACTTCACAGGAGATCAGGAACATCTCAATATTTCCCATTGTCTCTTATTCTCAACAAAAAAAATTCCCCAAACTGAGGCATTCTAACTGTTGGTAGGCAACAGATGACTTTCCTTCTTGACCTAAAAATGCTACTGGTGTTTTTCCATATTAAGTCACGTAGTGTATTTTGCAGAGCTACAAATCAGAGGACTCTTGAAACGCCTGTGCTTCAAATGCCATCCCACACTGAAAAAGAAAACATTAGGTTTGAAAAAACATTTAATATGTAATTAAAGAACTTTAATCTTTTAGAATATATTCCTCAATTTATATGTCTAAAGAAATACATTTTCTCAGTCTTTCTCTGTCTTTTTTTCTCCTGTTCTTTATTTTCATTGAGCTCTAAGAATTTACTTTAGTGTACAAGGACTTCCAGTTGGGCTTTAAGTAGCAGGTTCTTTCCCTCTGCGCTTCACATCACAATTTGGTCTGAGAATCCCATCAGCTAATAGCAATTTGGTACTTGAGAGGAGACATCTGTATGTCTCCCTTGGGCAGGCAGACCTAGATGTGCAGTTCTTTTGGATATTGATCTATGTATTTTATACTTTCTGTTGTATTTTGGCAGTTCTCTGCCATCTCATCACTAAATGTCATGACTGTTATGGAATTTGCATAGGCCCTTTCCGCACGGGCCAAAAACGACGGCCTAGGGCCGGTAAAAACGCCGCCCCCAGGCCACCGTTCGCACAGGCCATTCGCACAGGCCGTTCGCACAGCCGTTCACCCCCAGGCCGCCGTTTGACCTGACTGCGCTCCCCCTCCCCCAGGGCGGCGTCAGGCCGCCCTAAACAACAACCCTTTAAAGGGTTGTTGTTGAGGGGAAAGCGTCTTCCCGGCGGCGCGGTGCAAACCGCACCGCCGGGAACACGCTGTTTCCCCTTCCCTTTCCCATGTACCTCTCGTGTCGCCGTCCTGCTGGCCTCCTAAGTCCCTCCCTCGCTGTCCTCCGACCCCTGGAGGTCGGAGGGCAGCGTGGGCGGGGCTGAGGAGGCCCGCAGGACGGCGACACGAGAGGTACATGGGAAAGGGAAGGGGGGAAGAGGCGGCTCCATGCGGAGCCGCCTGCTGTCTGCCGACCTCTCCAGAGGCCGTCCGCATGCCTGCATGCGAACGGCCTCCGCCTCCACGCCGGCAGAATTCCGCCTCCACGCCGTGCGGAAACGGCCATAGAAAGATTACAGTATTTTTTACTGTAACCTACTCGTCGTCATACCTGCTAGCTTTGAATTTCTCAAAAAAAAATTTCCTGGTTTAAAAGTAGAAGCATGGTATCATTTGAGAACATAGAACAAAGCCAGTATACAGTTCTCATTCAAGGTCTGAGTTTCCTTATCAAATTCCCTCTTAGGTCCTTTTTCAGTTAGGAGAGTTATTTTCTGTTGTATCAAACTCTGCGTGCCCTAGACAATTGCTTCCCTGTAGCTCGGGACTTCCAAAGACATCTGGATTTGCTGTGCATCTAATATTAGTTAGCTAGTTGATTGGGTTGTCACTGGGGAGAGCCCTTTACTACTTTTTCGTTCTCTGCACTTACTGGTTGTTCAGTTATCCCACTGTAGTCCATCAACTATTTTTTATCCCTGTCACTGCATAACCAGTACTATGGAATGCCAATGTGGGAAGGAAGATGGAGAAGTTGCTTAGCACTTGATTTTCCCAGTCTAGATTTCCTTTGTACAGCCTTCACAGCCACACATGTGGTACTTCCCACTGATGCCCTTTGGAGTACCTGAACCCATAACAATGTATGGACTGGATCAAATATGGGATCTGCAGCAAACACAGAAGGAAAACACATCGTAGCAGGGTCCTCTAATATCTTTGTTCAACATATGTTTTTCTCTGGGGGTTGTGGAAGCAGTTAGTGCAACTCAATTTAAAAAATAAGCCTCTAAGCTGTAGTGCAAACGCCACAGACAGCCTTTACAGTCCCAGGAGAGAAGCATGTGCAGCATAAAGGTCCAATCCTTCTCTTGGTTAAATGCGCTGAAATCCTCTTGAAATCAATAGAATTCAAACATTTCTAAATTTGTACTGAATTGAATTAATTGCCTGGGAAAACTGAGTAAGGGTATCTGACTGAAATATTTAAGAAATCATTGTTTATGTTTATACAGATGGCTTGCTGATTTGACAAACATGGGTTTTGTTAAAATAAAAACATCCTTTTGTTAAGTTAAACCTTTCTGAGTTTAAGATCTCCATTTTGATAACCTTGATTTTTGTTTCTGTTGATCTGTTTGAACTTCCTCAGCCCCACCCACCTCATAGGGTGTTTGTTGTGAGCGGGGAAGGGCAAGGAGATTTCAAGCCCCTTAAAGTCTCCTACAGGAGTCTCCTACAGGAGAGAAAGGGGGAATATAAATCCAAGCTCTTCTTCTCATTGGAAAATGGACATTTCAGTGCACTGTACTTAATAGTTAATATTGGGGTTGGAAATTCACCCTAATATATTCAGCAAACAGTAAAATCTTATGCAGAAGAGTGTGCCACATTTAACACAACAAGGCTTACCTTGGAGTAAACATGCATAATGTATTGTTGAAGGCTTTCATGGCCAGAATCACTGGGGTGTTGTGTGGTTTCCAGGCTGTATGGCTGTGTTCTTGGAGAAAATGCTACTAGAACACAGTCATGCAGATAACCACATAACACCCCAAACATGCATAAGATTGTATTAGAATGGGTTTACCACATACATCAGTTCTGTGTTCTGATACACATTGGATATATACCTTCATATCAGGCAAACATGGTCCAAATGCTTCTAAAAGGAGATTTTCATCTCTTACAGCCTTTTCAAAATCCGTATAAGACAGTTTGCCATCATGGTCATAATCCTACAAAAGGAGAGCAGGCATTCTTAGCCATTTCAGTTGCCACCGTTAGTGTGCTATATGACTAAGTGAATATTTAGGATTTTTATTTATTTAAGTATTTAGTATTTAGTTTCTTCCATACTGGCAGTGGAATCAGTTATCTTCTATTAAGATGCATGTCAACAAACTGAAATCTAAAACAGTTCACATATAACATTACAACCCTGGGCATAGCTGCTGTATAGGACTCTATCGGACTTGCCTTCTGTTTTGAAAAATATTTTTGATCTTACATTCCAATGACGCTGCTGCCAACCAGTACAATTAACAGAGATTACATGGATTATATTTGTAGTTATTTTTGGAGTGACTGAGCTTGATCTTGTTACATATAAAGGTGAATCTGTAGATTGGATCATTATACACAACTCTTCTAATTCATAATTAAGATTAGATGTGTGCAAAGAATATCCGATATATCTGAGAAACTCGTCTTGCAGTTATGTTGCTTACCATTTTCTTTAATGTTATTTCTACTAAATCTTTAATTCCTTCATCAGGATCTTCTTCTGAAGGTTGTTTCAGAAGGCTGTTCTTCAGCATATGAAACATTTCCTCCCGTGAAATGTATCCATCGCTGTTCAGGTCATAGACATCAAAGCAGTCTTTGGAAAGCATAATTTATTTAATGTAAAGCAAGCATATAACAAAAGCTCTTCTCAGATCATCCAGGTACTACATAAATGTTGCTCAATGGTGGTTGTGTATGATTAAATAAATAACAAGAAAGTATTCCTCATGATAACATACTCATGGATATTTTGTGGGACTTTTTCTTAAGTTACTGTACAGGCATAATTTAGATGTGTGTGTGTGTGATTTGAACAATCTGACTGTACTCACATCTTTTTTCCCTAGAGCTGGACCTTTCTTTCACAACAAGAACCACTGATGTTCCATTAAAATGGTGTGTTTCTACAAACAGAACCCTAACACAGTTAACCCAAAGCATTACATCTTTGGGCCAAGCATATTCAAAACGAAAATTGACTTTCTTGGGAGTAAAAATGAAAGGAAACAGCATCAAAATAGATATGCTTCCTAAATTGGGAAATGTATCTTGAACCTGGTTTTTGAAGAAATACACAACAGGAGGTTGCTAAAGTAAAGGAACAGGAAGGAATATTTACTGATTGCATTAATATTTTTTCTGATGCATTTCTGAAGGGCATATGTGATAGCTGATTTTTTACATTTTTGTCTTAGTCTAACCACACTCTTCTTTGTTGTAAATTATAGTGTAACATCTCATACCTATATGTTTTTAATGTATTTTATATAGCATTCAAATAGAAAAAAATTGCCCTAGATTTAAAACTGACATAAACCTGCTTGTACTAAAGGAACCTTACATTTTATTTTTTCTTCCAGTGTCCCACGAAGAAATATTGATAAGCCTTCTACCCATTCTGTTACACTGACACAACTATCATTGTCTTTGTCAAAAGCACGGAACACTGAAAGTAGAACAAAGTACTTTTATGTATTCAACTGACATAGTTATGGTTAAATTAAAACTTTGCCTCTCAAATGTTGGCCAACCCAGCAAGGTTTTGAAACTCCAAGCTCAACATAAAAATAAATATGAGAACCTGGAATATTTCAGTACCCAGTTAAAATCTATATAGTCACACTAATTGAACTATTGCTTCGCCAAACTTTTCACTACATTAACATTCTAATCACAAGCACCTCTAGGATGCTTGTGCTTTTAACATCACAAGCAAGTCCAGAAAGGAGTTTTAACTCCACTATTTACCAGCCAGCTATTCAGAAATTGACTAAGAAAATTCCAAATAATTCTTTATACACAAGTCAGAATCTACAGGGCACTGCAATTACTGTCCACCCACCTCCACATTAGGTTTGTAATTCTCAAGCCACAGCATCCCCCTCATACACATGGCTAACCATTGTTGAAATCACTGAGGCTCATTCCGCACATGCAGAATAATGCACTTTCAAACTGCTTTCAGTGCTCTTTAAAGCTGTGCGGAATAGCAAAATCCATTTGCAAACAGTTGTGAAAGTGGTTTGCAAACGCATTATTTTGCGTGTGCGGAAGGGGCCTGAGACTTTCAAAAGCAATTTGTGAAATAACATGAGGACCTACTGTTGAAAAAGCGTACAACTATCTCTGGGCATGCAGCGGCCCTTAGCACCCCAGCTATAATTCAGAAACAATTCTACATCACTGTGAAATAAGAGCTTCAGATGATATCAGGTTAGAACTAGTAATTCATTAACAAAAGATGGTGGTGGTTTCATATCCTCTCACAATTTGCCCTCTTCCAGCAGCCATTTCTGAGCCTGGGAAATTTGATTGCTAGCATCACAAAACCAGGATGGATTAATAGTTGGATGGATCAGTGAGGGAGGGGGTAAAATCACTGTTCTTACCTCTTCCATTAGGGGACCTCTGCTGAGAGAAGAGATGAATAGATTTTGTCCCCATTTCCTTCCTCACTGCAGCCATCAACCTGCATGCCTAGCAGAATTAATCCACTTATGAGTACTTTAAAAAGTAAAGGCACTGGGTCATTACGGACCCATGGGGTGACATCACAACATGTCCTCCCTCTTCCAACGGAAACCAACTTCCGTCGAAAAGGAAGTACTTCTAGGTATTTATTATTTTATTTACTTTATAATCCACCTTTTGCATGCAGACTTATGGAACTTTACACAGTGTAAGTCAATGGAATCAAATATCACATCTGCTGAGCAATGCCATTCGATGACGAAAATTAGAAACAATAAACAATAAAGCAAATAAATAATGAAATGCATCATGAATAGTGAAATATACAACAAAACACTGAGGTAATGCAGGCTTGCACCAGGCTATCCAGCAAATTTTTAATCACCTGAAAATGATATATCTTTTCAAGACTTCTGTGAGAAAACACCTAAGTATATATTTGCAAAAATGCTTTTCCACTCACCTCTGTCCATAATCATGTCGTCTGTCATTCCAAATGTGACATGCAGGATATTTCGGAATGAGTTACGATCTAAGCCAACAACTGCATGTCGTTCACTAGGCTCTACTCCCAAGGTGTTGAAAAGTTTTATGAGGCATTCCACTTCAAATTTATTGACTATAAAATAAGCCAGGAAAATCATTGAAACGAAACAATGCTATGAAGGAACACACCGAAATATGTATTATGTGTCCTTTTATTTTAATGTATTTAATTATTAAATATCTATACACCCTTTCCTCAAGGTTCAAGCTTTCTCCACAGTTCAAAGATCAGTGCAGTTTATGTTATATGTAAATTTAGAAGAAGGAAAATAATTTTAAATAAGCATTCATAATATTTACTTAGCTTTTAGCTGCGAACAGATCTTTGTTCTTTTAACTTATGTGTGTTTAGAGTGTGAGGTTAGGATCCAGGAGACCTGGACTGAGATTCTGATTTAGGTTTGCCAGCTATGTGCTGGGAAAGACCTGGAGGGGTGGTGTTTTTTTTGGGTGGGGTGAAGCCTGGGGGCAGGTTTTGGGGAGAAGAGAGACCTTAGCAAGGTGCAATGCCATAGGGCCCACCCTCCAGGGGAACTTTTATCTGTGGTCTGGAAATCACATCTAATTCCAGGTGCTACCTGGAGGCTGGCAACCCTACCATCGACCTTAAGGTTACTGGGATCACCTTGGGACAATCGCACAGGTCTGTTGTGGGGATAAAATGAGGAAAGGAGAACCCTGTACTCTGCCCTAAGGGCCTTGGAAGAAGCGGTGGATGGGCTATTAATGACAGCGGCTGAGCAGGAGGGGAAAGAGCGGCAAGGAAGGGCAGGTTTTGAGAGAACGGGACTGAAATGAAGGGGCACGAGGGGGCAAGAGGCGAGGAGGAAGGCAAGGCTCGCCCCGTACTCACAGTGCTTAGCGCTTTTGCACAAGGAGTCGGTCAGCTTCTGCAGCTTTTTCCTGTTCATTCTCTCCGCGGCCTCTGCTGCTGCTGCTGCTGCTGCTGCTTCTCCACCCCTCAAAGCGGCTACCGTGGCAACAGACAGCGGCACTCCAGCCGAACCTCCCGTCAAGAGGGTGGGACTGGGAATGTAACCTCAGTGGGGAGGGAAGCCAGGGCCAAAAAAGGGCAACGCTGCTGCCTTTACTCATTCATTTAGTTCACCCAGTTAAAAGCCAAGTAAACAAATAATTGTAAAAAGTAGTTATTTGAGACGGCAAACGAGCAGCCTTTGAGGTCGCCCCCTCGAAGCCGGTTTGAGCTGGGAAAAGCTGTTTTGCGGTGGTCACCTCTGTGTTTTGCATATGGGGAGTTGCTAGGAAGAAGGGCAGACCGTGGTGAGGTTCTGGTTACTATGAGGAACACAGAATGCCCTGAGAGAACAATGGAGGGCGGGGGTGGAAGAGGGGCCATGAAAGATGGAAAAGGCTTGTTCTGAAGGACAGAGGAACGAAAGAGAAAGAATGGAAGAGGTTCAGCATAGAGGAAGTCTTAACTCCAAAAAAAGGAAGAAAGATAAAATGTACAGATGAGGGGTGGGGGTGGGGGAAGAGGCCATAGGAGGAGTGGTCAATTCCAAGTTGCGAAGCCCCTGAAGACTTCAAAGTGGAGGGTGGCTTGTAATGCCATACAGTTCCCCCCCCCCCGCCCCCCAGCAGTCATTTACTCCAGGAGAGCTGATCTCTGTTGTCTGCACATCAGTTGTCATTCCCTAAGATCTCCAGGCCCAGTTGAAGGATGGCAGTCCCAGTTATATGGTTCTCAACTGCCTGGAGGGGCGGGGGGAGCTCTTTTAGAACAGACTAGTTGACCCGATGATGTTATTTACTTCCATGACATAAAAAGCTTCCCCTGTTCATATCCACACTTAAGCTTATATAAGAGAGGAACAGGAGATTTCTCTGGTACTCTGTTGGCAAAACCTAGTGGTGACTGACACAGAAGACAGGAGCAACCACACCTAGGAAAAGGGCTCGATACCCATGGCAAAAGTTTTAACACCAAAATGCTGAGTTATTCCTTACGTTTATAACAAGGGATTCCACCCCTTGCTTCTCCACCCCTCAAAGCGGGTGATCTGGGGGTGGAATGGATCCTGGGGAGGGTGGTTTTTGGGGTGTGGAGGAACTCACCAGGTAAAATGCCACACAGCCCACCTTCCAAAGCAGTCGTTTTCTCCAGGGGAATTGATGTCTATGATTTGGAGGTCAATTGTGATTTCCAGAGATCTCCAGGCCCCACATATTTATAGCCCACATTTTCCCCAAGGATGCACTGATGGAGTCATCCAATTATTTCATCATAATGCCCCAAATAGATAGATTGGAATGAGAAACTGACCCAGGATCATGGGAATGACCTTCATGCATAACAGGGGATTCAGTGCCAGATCACCTGGTCCTGTTTCAGCTCTACAGTAACTATTACCCCACCCTATCAAGGTTTCAGTTTTACTGTGCCCATGTATATATGGGGCAGATATGAGTGGTAAGGAAAATTATTTAGGTGTTAGAGAACAGAAGGGTTGATAAGCTTGCTTGCAGGTTTGATTTAAAGATTCTTTGTGTATTTTGATTAGTTAACATTTTAAAATAATATCATTTATACAATAAAAAAGAATTGGTATATGCTTATCCTATTTTCCAACTCCTTTCCCACTGGTTAGGAAAAAGCAGGATATAAATATTTTAACTTTTAGAATAATAATTTTTATTTTTCTCACATTAGCAAACAAACACAAGGTTAGCAAACAAACAAGCTGTAAGGTTAGAGGATTTATGGGATCCTAATAACGTTCTGGTTCAAATCTGTAGAAAATTCACAATGGCTAGATTAATTTAGCAGGAAGCTGTGTATTGATTAAAGTAGAGTCTTGGCCTGATACTGATACAATAATGTTGTGGCTCACTGTCACCTTATATTCAGAGTGCACTAAAGAATATGCTCATGCTTCATTGTGTTTACACATGGAATAAATGATGAACAAGCTGTATTTCAAGCAAATGTTCTACTCAAACCTTCTGGAATGAACAAGTTAACAGAATACTCATCTTTGGTGCACAGTAGATCCTCCACAGAGTATGAAAGCTTTTTTGGATTATACTAATTGAGGATTTGGATAGTCATATGAGCTAATGACCTGTATAATTAGAGTGTATAAGTACTATATGGATAAGGATAAATGATTGAGCCTGTATTTAATTTCTTGAACCTTAAAAAAGATGGAATTTAAGATGTTGTAAAAGCAAATGATACGGATGTATGCAAGCTTCACAATAATTACTGTTTGATTTTAATTTTATGTGAATTTTTTAAATGTTAAAAAAGCATACTGCCATTACTGATCTTCTCCTTGAAGAACCTTAGCTTGCCCCAATGCAATTTAGATCCATACTTCTTTGAAAATGATGACAGCCCCACTCTAGCACATCCTGCATTTCAGAAGCACTGTATTCTCGGTTTGGGGTATTGAGCCCAAAGCTCGTTATGATCAGTCACTATCTGTCACTTACTTAGGAAGAGGCAGCTGTACATAGAGACAGTGGGAGGAGGCATGCAACCTGAGCCCCACTCTTGATTTCGCAGCATTTATAGATTCCAGAGGTACCTACCTGTTATTCTGTGAAGGGTAAGGCTTTCCACAGGTCCCAGAAGAAAATATATATTTCTGTTGACCTAAGTTAATATTGGGTGATTGCTCATCTCTCAAAAAGCAAATTGAAGAAGGAAGCATTCTGCAGTCTTGGGCCTTGTCATTTGTCAGAGAAACAAGTGGATGCCACAGAGGATAGTCCTTCTTCCAAGACATGCAGATGGTCTCCCTATGTCTCTCTTTTTGCTGTCAAGTTACAACTGACTTATGGTGATCCCACAGGGTTTTCAAGGTAAGAGATGATCAGAGTTGGTTTGCTATTGCCCACCTTTGTGTCACACCCCTGGCATTCCTGGAGGTCTCTCATCTGAGATTGCAAATGCCTTAGTAGACCAGGTGCTCAGGAGCAGCAGCAGAAGGCCATTGCTTTCACATCCTGCATGTGAGCTCCCAAAGGCACCTGGTGGGCCACTGCGAGTAGCAGAGTGCTGGACTAGATGGACTCTGGTCTGTTCCAGCAGGCTATTTCTTATGTTCTTACTTGCCAGGGTCAAGGGTAAGAGTGTGTGACTGGCCCAAGGTCACTCAGCAAGTTTCCACTTTGGGTATTCTAACCTGAGTTTCCCAAATCTTAGTCCTCTTTTAGTTGTACTGTTGCTTATTTATTATTATTGTACATGGAAACTATTGTTTGCCACCCTGAGCCCTGTGGGGAGGGCGGGATATAGATAAAAATATAAATAAATAAAATAAACAGGCTTAACCACTGGTCACATACTTTTAAAAGTTATTTCTGAAGCAGCTGAGAAGGCAATTAAGACTGGTCTGTCTTAAGCACCCTTCAGAGATAAGCTGACTCAGTTGCAATCCCATTCGTTCAATTTTACTAAACACACACCCTATTGTTCTCACAATGAGCTCACGTTGTCTACCCTTCTTGGATTCTACTGCACTTTCAGCAACTGGCTCACAAGGAGGGTGCCACAATGCCAAGAGCCAAACATCTATATCAGGCTTGCACCCAGTTATTGGTGTTCTCTTTTCCCCCAGGGTGGAAACCAGAGGTGCAGAACGGATGTTTTAATAGCAGAAATGAGCTCATCATGTTTGTCACTACCGGTATATATCAGGCTAAATAATTCATCTATTTTTGGATTGCTTAGATGCAGGATAGAGGTTTATTTCTTCATGCTCTCTCAAGCATTTCACACACATAAAATCCAGAAAGACATTTTTGAAACATTTTCTTTACTGAGTGTCGGCCAGTAATTTTATATTCCAAGACACAGTTGCATAACAGGTCTATCACTGAACTAGTGTAGAATAAAATCAGCTTCAATATGAAGCTGTTTGATATCAAATCCCCCCCCCCCCCCAGCGTTTTACATGCTAAATATCTCTGGCAAGTATGTATTTAAACATAACCATGAATGCAATAGGAATTACAACATCTATAATAATGCTGCATGTGGAACATAATTATTAGGGAGAAAAAACAACCCACTGGTTACAACTGTATTTCTCTATTGGTTAATTTAAAAAATGGTACAAAACCACACAAAATATTAATTCTAAATACCTTAATTACAACACAAAGAATAAAAGTTTTGCCAAAAAAGCTCAGTCCAACTCACCAATATTTGAAATGATAGTAACGTGTATAATTAGCACAGTATTCTTTTAATTTAGTGGGATAAAAATCCACTTTTTGGAGGTCAGCTATGCATTGGTGTTTTTGCTAAGCTCTGCAGCATATGCTGCAGTTCCAGAATTAACTAACAGCCAAGCCAGATGTAAGGGGACAGGTACATTTGTTATCCATGTGTCTGGACTATTCTCATATAAAGTAGGGAAGTGAGATGTGGGCGTGACTTTTTTTAAAAGAATAAAAGGAGGAATAGAAGTTCAATCATTCCCCTATCTCACTTCCCCACATTCGATGCTGCAGGCACTTTTCTCCCAGGGCTGGGAAGAAGCTGGGTGAAGTATGGCAGCAGAGTTCCTCTCACCCATGTGAACCTTTCTCATAACTATTAGCCCATCCTACCTCCTTGTCAATGGGGAGGTATGGTAGCACAGGAACGTGGCGGCGCTGCCCATATGATCTATCTGCACAACTGCTCCCATGTAGCTCCCCTTTATTTCAACATGGCTTGCATAGGAAAAATGCCCAAGAAATTCTGCCCCATATCTACAGAGCAACAGATTGTTGACATTACACTTATGTGCCCAGCTACTATATTAGCAAGTACTGCTGCTGTCTGCAAGGATTGATGTGTTCTACTAATCCAAGACAGCATGAACATATTTCCCACCCCAACATCAAGCACAAAGTTACACACATCTACCACATATGTATGTTACAGGCATGTACCCATTTCAAGAAGCATCAGTAACAATTAAATGTCAAAGAAATTGTTATGGCATGTCCATCTTTAAAGAGGAATTTTGCAAAAACATCTTCCTAGTGAACAAACTAAATATTAAATTGCCATACTGACAAAAATAAATACACAAAGCAACTTTTGAATCATTATGGGCACAGCAGTTCCACCGCATATACTATCCACAAAGTCACTGTCCACCAAGCCTGTTCCATTAACAACAACTGATGGAACTGATCCATATTCACAACTGCTTTGGATTGGCAGAACCAGTTCCTTTCACTACAAGGTAGAGGAACCCATAACATATATAAACTGCACGTGTGCAACAAAGCACTGTCGAAACCCCAACTCCACAGTGCTGCTGAATCATTTAAAACCATGTGCTCAGGAGTCCTTTAAGAACATTCAACACCAGTTATGAGAGAGAAAGACAGAGAGAGAGAGAAGGAAAGAGGTACTACATGTTTTAAGCATCAGGCAACGACAATGGCTGCTTCCAGCTCCACAGCGCTGGGCAAGCTGAAAGTCTAGAATATTGTTAACACACAGGAGAGCTCATGCAGTTTGGTAAAGTCGTCATTTTCACAGTTGCAGTTTTCTCTAATCTCATTGCACTTTCGATTTGTAGGAAAAAAAATCTCGACTGAAGTTATTCCGAGTGAGAACTTGGGCTAGCTTCTTTTACTTCCTTTTCCCATGCTTCTTGTGCTTCTTTCGTTTTTTTGTTTTATCCTTTGAAAACAGAAAAAGATCAGAAAATCATTTCATGAGCCCAAATTCCAAGACTGAGTATGCATATTTTTAAATGAAAATGAAATTTCTAACAGTCCAATCCAGATCTCTTTGGAAACAGGGACGCTTCCACTGTGGCCCCACCATTTCCAAAGGGGTTTTCTATGGTCCAGGAAGTCCTCCCCCCCCGCCCCCGCCAAAGGAAAGCACCATCTGGCTAAATCCCCCATGGGGGGATAATGAACGTATGCCATGAAAAACATGGTGTACCTCCCAAGCAGGTTCTGTGGCACATGGGGGGTTGGGAGGGTAGTAGAAACCGTCTATGGTCAGCTCCACCCCCTGGAACGCCCCTAGCCATGTCAGAATATCTTTCTATGCTGATGGGACTAGGACTGTGGTGACGAACCTTTGGCACTCCAGATGTTATGGACTACAATTCCCATCAGCCCCTGCCAGCATGGCCAATTGGGGCTGACAGGAATTGTAGTCCATAACATCTGGAGTGCCAAAGGTTCACCACCACTGGACTAGGGAATGGTGGCAGCTTTTGGGGTTAGGTGCCACATGGCGCCTGCCTGATATCTCCCCTCCCACCTTGTTGACACATTTGCCCCTTCCACTGACTCCTAAGGTGAGTCTCCCCCGCCCCCCTGGATTGCGCTGTTAGATACACTAACACAATCCAAATTAAACTACTGAATAGCAAAGGCAGGGTGGGATTAAGACATGTGGAGGCGCCACAGCATTACCAAAACAATGTAATTTAGATCTCCCCCCCATTTAGGGGCCTCTCATCTAACCACTCTGGAGCCCTAACATGTGGCTTAATTTGTGCAAAAACCCAGCTCTGTGCAGAGGCACTGACAGAGTGGTTCTTCTAAATATCTGAAGTTCTAAACTCAGTCCTGAAACATCAGATAGCAAAGTCTGGGAAAGAATATCTATTCAAGACGCAGACTAGTCAGTTTGAAAAATGCTGCCAGGCATGTTTGGCTGGCCTATATTAAATGTCTCATTCAATGGGAGACCCATCTAGACCCTTGCCACTGATCACAAGATAAAAGCAACAGAAAAAAGTAGATCCAACTTCCCAAAGGAATTATTCCCTGGTCTATTACTCTGTAGCCACAGAAGCAAAGGGAAGGTCATTCTTGCCCTGCCACTAATCGGAAGGCCAGTGGCCACTGGGTAATGTTCACTCTCAGAAACAGAACTTTAGCCTGGTTCTAGCAGGATGTAAATATGTACTAACAAACTTCTCTGTGACGCTTTCAGATTGAGCTCCTTTCTCCTTCCCCCTACTGCCTCATGGGCATTATTGTATCCCTAACAGCAGGGCCCAAGATTTATTTTTATTTATATACAGTGCGCTTACTTATGAACAGCAGTGTTATATGCTGAATTCTAATAATTTTTTTCTAAAAAATATTATTCAAATATAATTAATATATAAATAAAATTAAAATTTACTGTATTGATGACTGTACACAAATTCAACAGTATCTATTCAGCACATTTTTATCTTGTCTCGCATACAAAGAGGTCTGAATGGAGTGAGCGTGTGTTGTGTGTATGTTGTGGTAGCGGGTGTTTATGTTCATCTTCAGGTTAGGACAAGTACATTCTGAAGGTTATTGGTTAATGAATATGCTCACATTTTTTTCTTTTTCTTCATTGTTTTTCTTCTTTTTTGTTGGCACCTAAGATGTGGGACAGTAAAAGAACAGAACACTGTTTTCAAACATGCTCACATGCAGAATTTAAATACCGTATATACTCGTGTATAAGCCGACCCGTGTATAAGCCAAGGCACCTAATTTTACTGCCCAAATCTGGGAAAACTTATTGACTCGGGTATAAGCCGAGGGTGGGAAGCTGGGAGGCAGAGGGAGTTCCATATTTGGGCAGTGACTCCCCCTGATGTCACTGCCCAAATAAGGAGCTCCCTCTGCCTTCCGGGGTTTGACCAAGCCCAGTCTCCGAGGAGGGGAGCAACAAGCAGCTTCCCACCGGCAAGGAGGTTGTCCTGACCCCGCCCCCAGCCTCCTTGTGATGGATAGAAAATGGTGACTCGCGTATAAGCCAAGGGGGCTCTTCTCAGCCTTTAAACAGGGCTGAAAAACCCGGCTTATATGCGAGTATGTACGGTAATGAAAGCAGAAAACAAGGCTGGAGAGTAATTCCCTTCTCAGATGCACTGCACAGTAATCTTCAGTTCTCCAGGAGAAATTGGATGAGCAACTTCTTTGGTACAATTTTTGCAGCAGATGCAAAACTTTTCTATTAAAAGCTTTTTTCTCGTTTATGTTTCCAGATGAAATGTTTTGTTTGTTGAAAATGTTGATCTTACACCAAGTATTATTCTATTATTTTATTGTAATAATTTAATGACTTGTTTCTAATGTTGCACAAATGCTTAAAATAAATGTTAAAAAATAACTGTATCATGTAGCTCCCAAATTACCAAAGTAGAATTTGCAGAATAGGTTTCTATTACATTGGTAATGACATGATATGAATACCAACCTCCTCTATATGGTCAGATTCCGAGGCAGAATCTGATGATAACAGGGCATCCCCACGCTCATTTTTTATCCTTTTCCGAACAAGGGTTTTGCTGTCCTGCACAAAAAAGTGTCACATTTCATTTACTAATAAACAACAGAGATTTAAAACTTTCAAAAATTAAAGTTTGGATCTGAACATTATGTTGATTTATTTGTGGGTAACTGAATTAGAAACTAAAAGTGAAAACAGAAAACTCGTTCAACCAATATTTATGCCCTCCATAGCTATAATTTCATCCATGCTGATAAATTCTGGGAATGAATGAATGGGACAGGTGTATTTAGTTTATTACAGGATAAAAAGCAACTAAATGTGTATCTTACCTTTCTGCCCAATCACTGCTCACTGGGGTTCTATACAGAATCCAGTGCAACTCTACTCTAAATAAAATTAGCCCCTGAATAAAATAGACTTTAGCAACCACATTTTTGTTTCTGAAAGCTTAATGCATGCAGCTGCTTGACAAAAAACAAGGATATAATTAGCCTGTATATTTGTTGCAGGGGATTATTTTCTTTGCACGATTCAACAGATCTGACAAGCTAATCTAAATATGGGTTATAGTATCATTTGCTTCCAGCTAAATGTGACAACAGAAAGATATTTTATGGCATGCATCTTAACTGCCAATCACCTCTGGGCTGCCTGTCTGCAAGCCCTGTCTGTCTTGGCTGCCCTGCCTAGCTGAACTACTGATGTCAAAGAATGTGTCAGTAATCAGAATCTTGGCAAACTCTGCAATTTCTGATAAGGTAATGAAAGATACATTTTACTAGGGAACACCTCTGAAAAACCCAAGAGCAGAAAGGGAAACAATGAGAAGATATACGGGGCGGCGGCGTAGAAGCAGTAAGAAAAAAGACAGCATAGTAGGCGAACTCAGGAACAGGAACTTGGGAGCAGAATAGAAACGAGATAAACTTGAGGCATTTCAAATCTAGTCACTGAAAATGGGAGTTTGTGGAAGAAACCCACACAGGACTGAAGGAAGCAAAAGATGTATCTGTCAAGGAGAAGACGATACAGAGGTGTTAGCAGGCACAGAGATTAATGCAAGACTCCCAACCTGTTTGATCTTGTAAGCACCTTTGGAATTCTGACACAGGGTGGCGGACATAAATACAAATTGGCTGCTGCAGGAGACCCAGCTAACTACAAAATACCAGACAGTGAGATCATGCATAACTCTAATAGTAACTCCTCACTGTTTCGGGAAACAGCTCTATTTAATAAGATGCCTTTCAAAAGGAAAACACTTTGCCTAACCAACCAGATTTCCAATGGTCAACCAGAAATCTTGTGGGGCAAAAGCCTGACATGGACGTGCCTGCTTTCTAAAAATTCTTGGCAAGCATCAGGAAATGTGTAGGGGGAACCATGATGCCCATGGACAGCATGTTGGGGACCCCTGGGCTAAAGACTGAGAAGAAAGGAGGAGAGTAAAGCAACATAGAGGATGATAGAAAGAACTGCCCTATAGCAAGTGATTAGTTGTGCGAGCATGCATGTTAGTAAAACAAGGGAAACAATGAGTCTGGGAGAAATTTTGCACATAAGTTATGAGCATGAGTATCTTCATGCCATTGGCAGGAAGGACCAGTCAGGCAAGAAAGCTAAAGAGGCCATAGTGGAAGTAGTGATGAAAGTAGTATATGATTTTCAAATCAGTCAAATCTTTGTCTATAAAGTTACTATCACTCATCTGAATGTAACTTGGTACAGTTTGACATTCTACAACAGCAATCCAATGAAGAGACCAGGCAACAGACTTTTTAGTCAGGGATCTTGAAACTACTTCAGCACCAAGGAGTGCCTACCGACATCCTTAATTCAGAAGATGCTTGAAAAAAACACCTCACTTTGCAACACTGGAAGAAACACTTCTGAAAATAGAGGTATTCAAGTTTCATTTGACAAATGCCACGAACTGTGTCTGTGGCCTTTTAAGAGATTCAATAAAAGTGTATGAAATTTTACCTTTTCTCTTTCACGATCTTCCTTTGATCTTTTATTTTTTAAACTGTCCTGAATAAAATATTAGGTAGTTATTATTTAAAATAAAATGGCTGTAGTCTCTCCTCCCCTTCCCCTACTTCCTTTACTGAGGCAACTAGTGTCTTCTTGATGAAAACCTCTCATCATTCTTCTTTATGCCTTTCAAAGAACTTGGGTTGAAAGGTCTCAGCATGTTCCCAGCAGCACACTACTCCTTCTCATACCACACAACCACTCTCAGTCTTCTCCACCCCAAATTCTTCATTTGCCCTCTGCCCTTTTGCCTGTAGTCCATCTCTCTTTCTTTATCCCTAAGCAGTTGCCTACTGAAAGGGTCAGCCTTGTAGAGCAGGCAGTCCCATTCCAACCAGGCGGTGGTGGGCTGTTATGCCGATGTGGCATCGCCACGCTTGTCCCATGGCGGCATGAACAGTAAAAAGCTTCCTGCCACCGAGAAGTCCCCACCAGACTGGATGGATTTAAACTGCTTTTTTTACCATGTAAATATGAGGCCCAGCCCACTGACGTAATGTCAGAAGGCTGGCTATGCCCCTTCCCCACCTTAGCCCCAGGGTGGCTACATGCAAGTGGAATCGCCCCTCCACAAGGGCAAGGTGCCCCAGGGAGAGTGAATCTGCCAGCACAGCCATGCACCGCTTCCGCGAGCAGATTCAACCTTCTCCCTTTGGATGGGGCTGCAAGTCCATGATATAAATCCAAGATATAAAACAAGTTCTACTGTATTTTTGAAAAATGAGAAGATCACTTCACAGATGATTACATCTTACCTTGCTGTCAGATTCAGAATCTGAATTAGAGCTTTCAGACGACTTCCGGGAGGAGTGATACTTCTTTTTCCTTCTCTTTTTCCCTTTTTTATCCTGGTCGCAAACAAGAAAACAGTTTTTTTTAAATTCACACTGAATTTGTATCCAGTATTCCATTTGAAACAAAGCATAAGCTTGTAGACCAACAATCAGAACTGCCATGGCTTATACAAATTCCTGAAATTGAAGCTGCCTTTATCTAATAATGCTGTTGTGGACAGTTAGAGAATTATTGGACAAAAGTAACATTGATCTATTATTCACTGTTGCCTACTACTTCCCTCATAGATTTAATTCAGATAGCCAAACAAATATTTTAGAATTTTTAATGAGGAAATCAGTATAATCAAATCTCGAATATGGTCAAACAAATATTGTAAAATTGAAATACATTAATGAAATGTAACAATAAAATGACATTTAACATTACACTTTGCACAGCCAGTCCAACCAACTCACAGCCAGTCCAACCAATTTCACTCCAACCAATTTCACTCCAACCAACTTTTTCTTTCTTCAGGGCTAACATTTCAACCAGTTTCAAGAAATAAATGTTGTTGATATAATTGCAATCCTGAAAGAATTGTGTCCTATCAAGGCCTGTTACATTAACAGACACTTCCCCAGCACTGGAATTTAAGGCTTTGGCCCCAAAACCACTATGTAGGCATGTATAATATTTGCTGCTTTGCATAAAATAATTCCCTCTGAAGGAAACTGAAATGGTTTCTAATCAAAGCAGCCAGATTTCCCCTCCTTTCATCTGTACAGTTCTCTTTGTCAAACGATAACACCGCAGTAGTCTTTCGTGAAAAGAGTTAGATGGGCATTGCTGTGTTCTTCCATTCTGTTTTATAAATAAGCCGAATGGTCCTGGAGTTACACATCACACAGCCACTTTGTATATTAAAAATTCAGCCTCATTTCTGTGTTTAACACACAGGGGTAGGCATGTATAGTTTCCCCCTTGCTGGTTCATCTGCTGGTACAACAAAACAAAAATGGGGCTTTTGTTCTCTAAATTCACTTTAAAAAGAAAGTATTTTTCTAGGCCAATTTGTTGCAGAGATATGCATGATATCCCCACAATCAAAAATGAAAGCTGGGAATTCGGAAAACCTGATACACGTACTATTATAACAATAGGTACTGATTAAAAAACAAAAAAGCCCCTGGTGGTGTGTTGTGGGGAGAATTGGTGGTCAGAGGAACAAAGGCAGGGAAAATGGCGACCATGTGAGAGGAACTGGGAATATCCCACCCACACAGCAGCCATCTAGGATTTGCTGTGATCTCTGCTTCCAGACTTAGGAAAGACTGGAAGAAAGCTGTGGAAATCCCAGGTGGTTCACGAATGCACTAAGATGCTGTGGGTAAGCAGAAAAAGAAACATTTTCCAACAGCATTGAACCAGTGGCCATGGGAACATGGCCTTCTTCTGTGCGAAGTAGCATTGTGTGTCTGTGGAGAGTGATGTTCAGTGGATCCGGAAATGGTTATAATTTGTTCCTCACAATCCACACCCCCACCATTTTTCTACCACATGTCACTCTATGTTCATATTTCTGTCACAAAAACTGATCTGGAACTTCAACTGGGGGAAAAGCAGTATGGGGAGGAAGAGTTAAGCAAACACACCCTTTGCTGCTTACAAACTGTCCACTTCCAACACTACCTTGCAGAGAAACCACCATCATTCCCAAGTAAACCTCATCATCTTTAAAATAAACAAATGCTAAACCCTCTGTCCTGCAAGAATGGTAGGGGTGTTCATGCTTCCTAGCAGCAATACAAGTAGAGGGCCTGGCCAACTCCCAAGGCAGCTGCCCCAGAAATTCGCTTGTCTACTCAAATCATTGCAATGTCTGGGGTAGGCCACTTCACATCTCCCTACAAAAACTGTTCATTTTTGGCGGTGTCAATTAAAAAATTAATGTCAGCATAAACTGTTCTCCATTAAACAATATCAAATGTGGTTCCAAATAACACAGGCAAAATATATTTTGCCATCTAATGCTTAACACAGGGGTCCTGATCCATAGGTTCCCATTTTGTGAGCACCAGGGAGCTTTTCATTGACTGTTTTTTGCTTCAACTTGCCCATTCTCTTCTCTGGTGGGAGAATTTTTGAAGCTGTTTGATGTGTTATCCAGCGCAGGAGGGAACGGTCAGGAAAGACAAACCATAGCCTTTGGCAAAATACGTAAAAGACCTAGTGGTCCCTAAACTTCCTCACAGATGAGGATCAGTATCTCCACAAGCACTGGGGGCTTTTCAACCTCCTCTTTCTAGTCCTTGTTTAATTTAGGAGGCTCTGGGTAGTGACATGACACAAAATACAAAGAGCTATCACTTTAAGAGAAAATGGGTAGCTGCCCCCTCAGACACAGATCCCAGTGAAAATGTTTAGGATGTTGGTTTGGAACACAGCAACTATCTAACTTCATTCCAAAGAAAATGCCAACTGGGTCAGAGTTTTAGCTAAATACATCAAAACTTCAAGGTGCAAGGAAGACTGGCACAAGTCCATGGAAGGTACACAAAGCATTTAAAGTGGCAGGAACAGAATTCTTACCTCATCTTCAAAATCAGAAGAACTACTGGAAGAATCAGAACTTGATGAGGAAGAGGAAGATGGAGACAACTTGAGCAAATACAACAAAACGTAAACTTGTGAGATGCAGAATTGGTATACACAGTCCAAGAAGGAACGAAAAATATTCCTACATTTATAAAAACTACATTGTATTTCAAAAACAGAGTCTAGAAGATACTCTTAATTAAAGCTGCTAGAGTTTTAGCCAGTATTAACTACTAATCAAACAAAAGACAACTTTCAGATTTCTCCTTGAGAAAGTTAACCCAGTTTCAATTTAAGTAAATTTTTTTTAAAAAGCAACTGAAATCTTTGCTCACCCTACTGGATTTTTTCTTCTCCTTCCTCTTTTTCTAAAAAATGAACAATGCGCCAATTAGTCATGCACACACCACCAATGAAAGCATTACCTTTTAACATATAATCTGTCACAATAGCTATATTATTGCCCTAACAACAACAGTCCTCATAATGGGTACATCCAGTTCCCACTGTCCTTGACTGAATATATTAAAAGCATTTACCTCTTTCTTTCGTGAAGTGCTCTCACTTCCACTTAACAATTTCTCCCTATGCTTTTCCAACTCTTTCTTCCAGTTCTGAAAAACATTGAAAGAAATCATGAATCATTCTCGAAATAACCTTTAATGATCTCCAAGCAACTTTCGTAGGAAAGACGTCACTTGATACATTCAGGCAATTCTTTAATATTTTTTCCAGTTTTGGGACCTACATACAGAGAGAAACATTTGGTTATATGTGTTCCTCATGCAGAGGAAGAATTCAATTTGTCCCTGTAACAAGTCAATTGGAGCAGTCACTCACAGACAGCAATGGTAATCAGGTGTATTCAAAAAGTAAGTCTCATTCTATTTGGTGGGGGTTTAAGGAGTTCCTAGGATTGCTGTCATAGTTTAAGCAGTTCCTAAGATTGATCAGGACTTCAAAACAAAATGTCTTTAACATGTCAACAAAGCTGTAAAGATGTATTTTTGAACAGTGTGAAACAGACTTTTTTCTCTGATACACCTCTGAAGATGCCAGCCACAGATGCAGGCGAAACGTTTGGAACAAAATCCACCAGACCACGGCCACACAACCCAGAAAACCCACCAGAACCAAAGCTGTAAAGCTTTTACAGCAAGAATGAGAGATGGTCTTTCTAACTAGTGTTACATTCTTGTAAGTCCAATTTACTTAGAAGGTTCTAACCCTGCTTATCATGTAAGCCACAGAGCTGAAAATGACCAAACTTCCAGGTGCGTTGCCATAAGTCAGTTGTAACTTGATGGCTCTTTCTACCACACAACAGACCTCTGATCCCACCCCCTCCAGCTACTCCTGGCCAAACAAAGGTACCATTTTAAGAGGGGGGAAAAGCAGGAAAGCTGTGCTCCATAAACATAAATCCTTCTGTCCATGAAATTTGAGGTAGGATCCAAGCTTCCCTAGGACATCTCAGTCACCCTTAAAGGTACCTGTCATGCCCCTGGTGTTTATTTCTCCTGGTTCCTCCCCTTCTCTCTGGTGAGAACCAAGCTCCATTTCCAATGAAAGTGATCACATCCTCACCAGGTGGCATTATCATCTATTGTCTCCAGCCTGATGTTGACTCTAATAGGTATTAGCATTACTACCAAGCTATTAAAGCTTCATTGATGTTAACTTGTTGGAGTGATTCTGAATGCATTTGAAAGGAATTTCCAGAATCAAATTCCTGTATAGGCCTCATCCTTCTGGGGGCAAAAACTGGCAAAATGGAGCCCTGGCAAACAAGAAGCAGCTAGTTCTAAAAATAATGACATCCAGCAACATGACAGATGGGAAGGGAGGGATACTAGCAATATTTCTTGCTGCGGCTTTAAAACAAAATGCAGAAAAAGAACCAGCAGGTTGCTGAGAAAGGTGATCAAGACATTGATTTCATTATGCTAATGACTGTAGAAAGGAAAAATGTTGCTGAAACAACAAACCTCATTCATCTTTTCTTCAAATTCTGCTAAAGCCTTGGAGCCCTTTTTCTTCTTCTCCAGTTGTTCTTTTACTTCTTCCCTTTAATTAAAACAACCACTCATTTATGCAAATCTCCACAGTATCTAGCTGCATACTCCAGAAGCCTGACATTTAGATATAGACATTTACGTTAACCATGTTTATTTGGAACATATCTCATGATTCATTTAGAATTTTGGGTTAGATCTTAGCAGATTTTGCACTGATGAAAAAAAAGACTGTAGTTAAGAAGGGTAGTCGGGAGATATGGAGTAAAAAAGCTAGCTGATTGTCTTAAGCAACAATCCGAAGCAGACCTAAGCAGTGGGGCTTACTCTCAGGAAAGCATTTTTAGGATTGTTGCCTTAATTTCATTCAACTGGCCATGCAATCCTGTGAAGAGCTATTGTTTATGCATTTAGACAAGTAACTGTGACTGCATAGAAATGCACTGTCAGCGCCGTAGTGGAACTGTGCTGTTAGTTTGGATAAAGACCCTTACAAGTATCCATCGGATGTTTTATTGTTTTGTTTTAGCAAAAGTGAATTTTTGAAGAGTGCCCATTTATCTTATAATAGGCTAAGTACATGCCAGGAAAAAAGCATTGGCCACTGCTACTTATGACCCTTATACACACTGACACCAGTCTCCACAACGAAGTAAAAGTTAACACCTAGTGGCTTTGGACGAGTATGTGTCTCCTCACTGGCATGGAAAGACAGATCAAGTTAGATTGAGAGAAACTAAATGGGATGGGGATACATAACTAGGCATACATCATTGTCATCAAACCCCATGTGAAGAAGTCAACTTCCATCGGTCATTCCCCCTGTTGGATCAGGGTATTTACATATACACACAAACCTTCTCAGGCAACAAAATCACAATAATTTTATCTGGACTCACTTTGATTATTACTGTGAATGGGGCAGAAGTATCCATACTGCAGAGGAACATTACAGAGTATATTTTGGAGCACAGTTACTTTTGTAAGAGGAAAAATGTTCTCCTCCTCCTACATACCACGTTGGCCTTGGTCTATTCAAATAGTCTTGTATGGTGGGTCCTGATGATGGAGCAGGACCTCTTGATCGAGCCATTGCTATGGGATTCATGTAAGCCTGAAACAATGACAAATCAAGGCAAGATATAAGCGGAGTCATTCTACACTTAAAAAAAAAAGAAAACATTATCTTAACAAGAGGCTTCTGCAGGCAGCTTGCCAAACCACAAAAGACAACGAGTTGATAAACTGAAAATATCCGGGGGGAGGGAGTGTGTTGTTATCCGGACATATTCTGGCAAATCCAGGTGCTCAGTTATCATCCAGTCTCTTCTCTGCCTCTTACACAGTTTTAAAAAACTAAACAGAAGTTATGTTAAGCTTTAGGAAAAACAGTTCCCCCCTCCCAATCATAACAATATTTTTTTCCTAGTCTTGTTTTCTGGCTCACCGTAAACTGTGTTCACTCAGACTCTGGAAATCATTTTGCTTAAGAAACACTGGCATACTATGATTTACAGCTTGGGTCAATCGTGAAATTACCATTCAACTTGGTAGCACTGAACATGCAGTCTATACGACCATTTCACAAGCTTTCTCCCCCTTATCCTTGAAAGAAGTCTGTGTCACATGCCGCCATGGCTACAAAGAATAGAAAAGGAGTGATGGTCCAGATTCCTGAAGGACAGCATGGCCAAACCATCCTGGCTTATAAAGACATTAGGAGAGATTTTCTAAAGAAAAAAAAATCTACTCCAAAATTGTGGACATCTCCTTCAATAACTCCTGGAAGTCCTACTAGAACTGGGTTACCCGTCCCTCCGTCAAAGAACAGAGATCAGATGACAAACCAGTTGTGCAAAATGGGAAAATAAATCTACCCCTGTCAACCTGCTGCGTATCAGAGATGGTACAGATGAGAGCTGCTTAATTCTTCTCCTCCCCACCACTTCTCCTCCTCACTTGGAGCGAGTGGCTGCTAAACAGCTTCTCTCCCTGTTTTAATCTGAGTCGACATGAATTAGGTTTTTGTATACAAGAAATAAAGAACAACTGAGTTAAACCATAAGAACGTAAGAACATAAGAACAAGTCTGCTGGATCAGACCAGAGTCCATCTAGTCCAGCACACTGCTACTCGCAGTGGCCCACCAGGTGCCTTTGGGAACTCATGTGCAGGAGGTGAAAGCAATGGCCTTCTGCTGCTGCTGTTGCTCCCAAGCACCTGGTCTGCTAAGGCATTTGCAATCTCAGATCAAGGAGGATCAAGATTGATAGTCATAGATCAACTTCTCCATAAATCTGTCCAAGCCCTTTTTAAAGCTATCAAGGTTAGCTGCCATCACCACCTCCTGTGGCAGCATATTCCAAACACCAATCACACGTTGCATGAAAAAATGTTTCCTTTTATTAGTCCTAATTCTTCCCCCCAGCATTTTCAGTGAATGCCCCCTGGTTCTAGTATTGTGAGAAAGAGAGAAAAATGTCTCTCTGTCAACATTTTCTACCCCATGCATACTGGGTCTGTCAAAGCAGGGGCTGTCTTCTCTGACCAGCGACAACTATCTAGGGTTCCAGGTCTTTCACATCACTCCTTATCAGCTAAAAGGACCAGGAAATGTTGGATATTGGACCAGGAGCCTCCATGTAAAGCTGGAACCTCCATGTAAAGCAGATGCTCTAGAGCAGTGGTGGCGAACCTTATATCTCCCAGATGTTAGTGACTACAATTCTGTATCAGCCTCCAAGCACTGGCCATGCTGGCAGGGGCTGATGGGAATTGTAGTCCATAACATCTGGAGTGCCAAAGGTTCGCCACCACGGCTCTAGAGCTGATCGATGTTCTCACTTTCTTATGTGGCTGTTAGATTTTTGTTACATCGGTGTGCAATATTTTGCAAAACCTTTATGTTCAAATGCACCTCTGCAAATCTATCATGTGCAAAGGCAGGCGGATTGGTTGCATTCAGGTACATGTGTAAAGGAAGGTCGACTGGTTGAGGTCTCTCAGTAGCAGATCTGGTTAGCTGCTGAATGTAATGTATAAGTGTAGATTTACTATTTCCTCTTTTTCTCCATCTGCTTTTTTTCTAACATTTCTAACACTTCTGTACTTCAGTCCTGAATTGATATGGCATATGTATATCACTAATTGAACATGCCAAACTCAGAACCCTCACAACAGAGGTCTCTGTTTATCCAAGCAGCAAACCAGTGAGTCAATCTAAATTAGAAAACATTACCAACAACCACTATCCCTTTTTTTGAAGCTCCCCCTTACTTTCTCTTGTTCAGCACTATAGATAAAATCAACCCTGCAGGATGATACTATTTGGAAAAACATCAGTCAATACAAGAAATAATAATCTAGCAACTGCATACAGACAGTGGCTAATTCACACCGGTTTGGCTTTTAGACTGCTGTCTTTGCCATAAAATAGAATATCGTTAAGAAGGAATCACTGTATGCTATTTACTGCCATCTATTTACATGACCAACTTTCAACATCAGATCTCAGTGGATCTGCCATCATTTGACATAAGATTGTGGGGGGAGGAAGGTGAGAAGAGAACGTTTTTGTGCAGAAAGTCTGTCTCCGGATGATGCACAACACAAAGCATGAAATGAGCACAATTCCAGACCAGGCCAACAGCAACAAATGCTTCAAGAGGAGCCCTATGCGACGATGGGAGATTATCTTTGCTGTGGCAGTTATAAACATTAGCCTCGCCTGCTCTTGTTGAAGTGACTTAGCAACAAAGTGAGGGGAAGATTCCAGGATTTAGCAAATAAGTACAAATTGTCAAGTGGACTCAACAGAGTTGTCAAGCAGCTTTTTTCCATTACCCCCGTGCATCTTTTACTCCACCACCAAACTAAAGTGAGCACAGATCTACAAACCAGCACATCTCTCAAATCTCACTCCCAAAAGAACATATGAGCAAGAAACCAGCTGTATTAGTGTGAGGCCAACCCATATGCTTCATATGGAGGCCAACCCAATGCTTCAGGGTAATTCCCCCAATATCTGCCGCCACCCCCCCCCCCCCGTATTCAGGAATATGCTGCTTCCTTCCAGTTATCCTAGGTACTTACCCTTCCCCCGCCCTTACTTTTTGTTAATATAGTCTGACAAGGCCACAATTACTACTTGCCACTTGACAGGAAGGAAGCCTTTCGATTTGCATCCTCCACATAAAAAGCAACCCCCCCCCCCCCATCAGAATTTTAGAACCTCCCCCAGGCTTTTTAACCGGGGAGAGGAGAAGATTTGCAATCTGTTGGACAGACAAAGCCTCCCCTCCCCCTGAACCTCTGACTTTGCAAACCCTCTTTAGCTCCCGGGTCCCGGATCCCCACCCAAGCCCTGTTGCAGCCTCAGCAGGCCTCAGCGCCCGCCCGCGTCCCAGCTCACTCACCACCCGGTTGTCCCTCTTCCCCATGGCGTGCAAAAACTCGATTGCAACCACACCGGCCTAGCTGGGTCCCCTTTTCGGCTGTCCGTCAAGTTTTAACCCCAAATACTCCCGAGCATGCTCAGTTGCACGCAACATGCGCAGTAGCAGCAAAGGGAGGCGTCCGACTCTGCCTCCTCCCTCCAGCCCTGCCGGCACTTCGTCGGGATCTCGGGTTTCACGTGGCGCAGTGGAAACGTGGACTGAAGGATCAGTGCAAATGAATGGGGCCGGAGGCTCAGGGATCGCGCCGGGTGCACAGCACCTGCTGGCAGGCGTAAACGGAGCAGCACTCTGGAGGGGAGTGGGAAAGGAAGGTGCAGTGGGGCTGCGGGGACTCCAGGCCAGGGAAGTGTCTCGGACAGTCGTTGCGCCTCCCTGCTGAATGTGTAACTGTTTGCTGGCAAAAGCCCGAATGGGGAAACCTTTTGAGGACGCCTTCGCAGTCGCTGCATGAGCAGCTAAGGATGAGAAGCGGGAGGGTCTGAAGTGGGAGAGGACGGGGGACAAGTGTATCCACCCCTAAAGCACCAAGAGATTTCCACACTGGAGCCTTTTCATGTTATCCATGCAGAATAATGCATGTCCACTTCACAGCTGGATTTTACTGTGCGGAATAGCAAAATTCACTTGCAAACAATTGTGAAAGTGGATTGAAAATGCATTATTCTGCATGTGCAGAAGGGGCCATAGAAGCAACTGAGAGCATTGGGCTGGGAGGAGAGTCGAGTGCTGCACACCTTGAACTGCTTGGCTCTCTGGTTTCATATGCATCAGGACTTCAGCAACAGGGTGCCTTCCTTCAATGAGCTTCTGGTTGGGATGCAGTATGGTCACTATTATGGAAATGGCAGAGTTGCCACCTTTGGGTTTGGAAAGTCCTGGGGATTTGGGGTGGAGCCTAGGGAAGGTGGGGTGGGGGACCTCAGAGTTCACCCTTCAAAGCAGTTGTTTTCTCAAAGGGAATTGATCCTTGTAGTGTGGAGATTGCTTGAAATTCTGGGAGATCTCCAGGCCCTACCTGGAGGTTAGTAACCTTACTTGGAGCAGAAGGAGGTTCAGGGTTGGGGTGGGGGAACAAGTGTGTCCTCACAAGGATTTGCCTTGCTCATATGTGCCTAAATGTGATATTGTGCCTTCAGTACAATGATTTGTATGCCAGCGTAACAAAGAGTGTCAGGCTAGTATCTTGGAGACTCTGTTTGAATCCCCATTAGAGAGAAAAGCAGAATATTAATAAATGAATGCAGACGTATGCATTTGGGAGCTGCAGACCTGGTTGCCCATAGTTCTGCTGGTTTCCAGACTGCAGCTCCAAAATAGCTGCTCACACTACTGAATTCATCTAGCCAGGAGACATGTTTACATTTAGGAAACACCATCCAAAATAACAGTTCTTGGTAATCAATAATGGTCACTTGTGTGTAACGCATATTTAGAAACTTGGTCATGACTGAAGCCTTCTCTAATTTAGGAGAATATGATTGAGATGTTGATATGTCAGATGAATAACAGAATTATGCTCATAAAATTATCTGGCAATGCCTTTTACTTCCTGAATGTCCAATGTCCACAGCTAGGGTAGCTGCCACCACTGTACTGGCAATGTTCTAATGCATTTAATAGCCACTTGACACCTAGAAAAGTTAGCAAAAACATAATGGAAAAATCTGCAACCACGTTTTTGTGTGTTGGCTGAATGTTAAAGGCATAGGAGCAAAAATGTGGCAATCTTGCCCATAGCAAGTCTTATGCAGGAGCATATATTCAAGATCACCTTTCACAGATGAATGCAACTTGTAATTAGGGTGGTGCTGGCCAATAAAGCTAGCTAAAAAGGCGTAAAAGAATTTCCCACTAATGGCTATTGTGGTACTTCTAATATGTATTAATGATTGCACATGTAGAATCTGGGATAGAAAGTGTGGTCTTGTGTAGGTGGTACAGGATGGGTGGCCCTGTACTGGCTCTTTTCAATTATGAACTGGTTGTGGCTGGTTGTTATACTCCCTGGCTTCTGTTAATAACATATTTTAGCTGGGGAGGTTTGTTTGATCTCTGATTTTAAGTGCCATCAGTATATTTTTAAATATGTTTGAATTGCGGTATTTTAACAAAGTCTGTTTTAAGTGTTATTGGCTATTTGTTGTTAGCATCCTGAGCCCTGCTGTGCAGGAGGAAGGCAGGATACAAAGTGTAAATAATAATAAGTGGTGGTAGAAAGTGCTGTCAGGTTGCTGTGGCGACCCCATGGGGTTTTCAAGGCAAGAAACATTCAGAGGTGGTTTGCCGTTTCCTTGATGGTCTGCCATCCAGATACGTAGCAGATCCCTTATTTATGGGCTCTCAGCTCTAGTCTATTGGCTTCTGTCTGCCATTTTGTTTTACACCATTATACAGAAGGATCCATTTTGACTAGAAAAGCTTTTAAGTGTACCATGAGCCCAACACCCATGTAGTGGCCCAACTCTGAATTACATTTAGCGACAACAAATAAAAGTCAATTTCAGACAGGTTTTGGCAATCTTTGGCACATTTGCTGAGGGCAGGGTACAAGACCATTTTGGTTGGCACCCAGGGCCAGCTCTGTTCCCAAGCAACCTAGACATGGGCAGCATAGCTGGGATAGTGATATAGGAGAAGGTAACAGGTGCGGCTCTCAGGACAGCACAGTCATCAGCTGAGTCTAAGACAAATCCCCAAGATGGCAGTGCTACTGGTGCTTGGCTTGTGCCAAGTATATCTGGCCAAGTGCCACCCTTGTCTCTTTCTCCTCGCTCTTCTTCTTTGCTGGAAACCAACATCTTCACAGGTAAATGTAATTTTTTTCCCCTTGGCACTTGGGCCAAAAATACGCCTACTTCTGATTTAAATGAATACAGAGTACTATTTCCTCACCCCTAAGAACTGGTGTAGCTTAGTGTAGTGGGAAGGAGATCTGAAAGTTCACCAGTTTAAAACTCATCATAGTTCAGAAACTCACCATGTGGTCTTAGGCAAACCACTCTCTCTCATCCTCAGCTCCCCATCTGCAATGTTCTATTGTATAGCGTTGTTGTGTAACTGTGGTAATGTAGGAGAAATGATTTGGAAGAGCTTAGTAACACTGTCACTTAGTTCTTTTGTTGAGGATTGGCGGGGGGGGGGGAGTCTCCTAGGCTAGGTTTGGATGTGGATTTCAAGCAATTTGAATTTCAGCACCTTGTTTTTGGATAGTGTGTTGGACTTGTTATATATTTTTTGTAGCCACATCTCAATAATGAACACAGGCTGTCTTTGGGCTGTAACTATACATACAAATATATGTGTAATCTGAGGAAGCACAAGTGAGTTGCTCACTTGTGTACATGTTATTCATGTTTGAAATCAAGGTTCACAGAATGCAACTGAGGGGAAATGCAGTTGATCCCTGGGCGAAGATGAGAGAGACTTCACTGAGTTTTTATGGTATGAGTATGAGAGGGGCCATGGCTCGAGGAATACAGTACATCCTTTGCATGCAGAATGTCTCAGATTTAAGTGTCATCTCCAGCTAAAGGATCTCAGGTAGCAAGGTGGGAGGAAAAATCTTTTTCTCAGACCCTGGATAAAGTAAAAGAAAATGCTGAAATAGTTAGACCAATGGTCTGGTCCACTATAGGGCAGATTCATATGTTCCTCTATTTAAAAAGCACGATTCTTCAGTACTTCCTATACTTTAACATATCAATAATTTCTTGATGAATTATGAGACAGTTTGGGAAACAAATACTATACATGTGTATATTGCTACACTGGATGCCTAAAATTTGGTGTGGTTTGGCAATCCTAGGTGAATTTTGTGAATGAAAGAAATATAGTTTCCACACAGTGCAGTCTTTCATAAACAAACACATAATTACCAAATCAACCCTAAGATATGAAAGTACTCTCCAGAAATATTCTGGAATGTTCAGCAAAAATAAAGCAGAATGTGCATTCTGGCAGTAAAAAAGAACAAAATGTACAATATGTTTTTACAAAAGTATATAATTCCATAAGGACAACAGTCATTCAAAGTATCATGAAAAAATACACAAAAACTCCATATTATCAAATGTAAGTGTTTAATATGCTTTGCATTTATTGTTGCCTTTTGAGATGGAAAACATCTCCCTATAAAACTCAAAAGAAACATTGAATGGGATGTCTGGTAATATACAAAGAAACTTCTTGATTTGTTTCAATTTTTTTGTGCAATTGGAAACCCCCCTCAAAAACCCTGATACTGAAATATCATGATACTGATATCTCATCATCTAATAATAAATGCAAACAGAAAAGTATCCAATTCCAAGCCTGTGCTTTATGTAACTATACTCCTGAGAATTTAGTCTTATCAATCCAATCCACAATCCACTTAAACTGGAGCACTGCAATTTTGTTAAATTATACTAATTGTGCCATCCTAAATAGACTTACACACTCTAAATGCATTGAAGGATGGAACTATAGAGGTATCTTTATTTCTATTTCCTTTTATTAAGGCGTGTGTGTGAATGACTGCAATGTAGTTCTGAATGAGCTGGAAACCACGTTTTAAAATGGACTGAGAAGTTATGTGGGAAAGATGGGTCTACATTTGCAGTGAAAACTATATACACTTTTTGTCTCACGGTGGACAGATGTTGATTATCTGAAATAGGTAGACTTGCAGTCATTATGTCCAAAGAGCTGCATACTTCCCCTGCAAAGCCGGTGAGAGAGCATCTTCTTCCACACTAGAAGCAGGGGAGAATTGCAGTCTGTACAGCCGGATGAGCCTCACTGTCATCACATAACTAGTGGTGATATTTAAAAATATTTTCTGGTCACACGAGAAGCTTCCCTACACTTACGAAGCTTTGCTATAGTTTATGAAGCTGTCAATGGCATCTTCTGTAGATATTATATATACCCTTCTCTATACATTTAAGTGAATGTACTTAAAAGGGTGGAACGGCATAGAGTGGAACTGTAAATCGGCTTGAAATTCACCTATTAGGTTTAAATGGATTGTACTGCCTAAATGTCAGCTTACATGATTTCCTTATGCCATCATTACGAAAGCCAGACGATACGATTTGTGTGCATGTTCTGAAAAACCAAATATGTCTGAACACATTTCAGTGATCTAAATAACAGTCTCATCATAACATCTAACTTAGCCAAGGAACAAACTCCAGAATATACTGGTACAATATCACACCCCGGTTTTCTTAACAAAATAATCAGGCTTGGCTGTGTTATGGTGGCATACAGTGGTACCGTATGTTATGTCAACTCACTGGCTTAACATGATAAAAAGCACGTAAAAAAGTAGGAGGCATATCATGAATACAATTTTCTCCTTGTGTTGCAAATGACCAAAAAAGGTTGTTTCCTGCTGAATGAATTTAACTCACTGCAATGAGATACATGCATCTTTTTTACAGCAATGGTTATGTATGCTCTGGGCAATTCATGCACTTTTGAAACAAAACAGTAGTATAGGTAGACTTAACAGATGGTTGTTGTGCATTGAAAGTGGACTGAAAGTGCATTATTCTGCATGTGCGGAAAGGGCCTTAGTCAGCTGTGACTTTGGGGCAAAAAAGAGATAAAATAGCTTCCTTCGCACACTCGCTTGCCATTTAAAACCACTAGAGGGCAATGATTTATCCATATTGCACTAAATACCTAGGTCCAATCTATAGGGATTCCTCTCAGACTGTGAGTTACTACTTTTGCATTCTTAGCTTTAATTTATGATCCAACAATAAGGATGCTAACTTATTTCCCCAGGTTTTGTTCCTGTGCCTTTAACAGCAGCTTAATCTACCTAATAGAAGGAGATAATATTTATCTCAACAAAAACATAGGAACAGCCCAGGCATGTATGTTTTCCTACTTAATTGACAATGCCATCCATCAATTGTGGACCACTTTATAGTTCTCAAACCAAACTTCATCAGAACTAAAACTTTTTAAAGTGATCAGAAGTCCATGAAAACAGTTTAGCTATCTCTCAGCAGCTGATTTCTATAGCTACTACTAATAAAAATGCAGTTAGAAAAATGAATCAAGGAGATATTTTCTAATTTTAATTAACACAAAATCCTTTCCCAGCTTCACAATTTGATGTGTAAATTTTACTCCACCATAACATTTCAAAGTAAGCCATTATTTACATATATACCGGTACTCTCAAAAATCCAAAAATGCGGCATAAAAGGTACTATGTCCAGTAAGCTTTGTCTCTTTAGTTGCAAATTGCAAATATTATACTAAGCAGCTCATTCAGATAATTTATGTCCTACCAACTTTTTGGTTCCTTTAAATCAAACTAGCAGCTTGCATGTCTAAAACAAACACTTTAATGCAAACTAAACTATAAAAGCGCATGCCTTTTACACTGGCAACTAATGATACATTAAGGTACCCAGTGCTGTTACTTTTGAAATTTTGAGAAGGTGGGTACCCCCATAAAATGGCCGCTATAGGCAATCCTAACCATCTCCCATGCATATTTTAAACTAAATTTTCAGTTACGTTCAGTGAAGGAGATAAAAGATTTTAGTTTTTGCATGGGGCCAAGAAAGTTTTTGGTTAATAGTGTAATTGCTGAAGGTTACTAATTTTTGTCTAATTGATTTTTTTAATGTGTTAGTTGGTTTAGTTCTCATTTGCAGCTCTTTGTGAGACTGATGACTCAGATGGGCAATCCAGTTGAAACATGTATGGATACCATAGACCCCTGTACAGTTGATTTTATGTGAGTGAGTACTCTGACTGTAAGGTTGCCAGGTTGCTGGGAGACTTGGGGAAGGTTAGGAACTTACCCAAATTATATCTCACAGCACCATAACATCACATCTGATTATGACACCATCATGTTGCAGAATTCACACAGATTTCTCCAAATCCCTACAGCAAAAACCATAGAGATTTAGGGGAACCCGAGAGCATCCTATAACATAGTGATGTCACTTCTAGTTATGCAACTGAAAGTAGCATTGCAGGATGCTGTTTTGTCTCTCCCCCCACTTTTCTCCTCCACTGCCCTATTAAACAGTGGCATGGGACCAAGGGCAAGGGGGGGTTGCCTCGCAAAGTGGGCAATGTAGACTCCCTATCAGGATGTGGCAGATGCCACGAGAGTGTGTTGGTTTTCCAGGATGGGAATCCTGTTCTTTCACAGAATGTGAAAGGTGACAAAGACTGCAAAAGTAGGTAGTGTGAGCACAGTGATAGCCATAGAAGGGAATTTTAAAAGGGATAAGGAAGGAGTGTGTAAAGAAGAAGAAGAGTTTGGATTTATATCCCCCCTTTCTCTCCTGTAGGAGACTCAAAGGGGCTTACAATCTCCTTGCCCTTCCCCCTCACAACAAACACCCTGTGAGGTGGGTGGGGCTGAGAGAGCTCCGACTAGCCCAAGGTCACCCAGCTGGCATGTGTGGAAGTGCCCAGGCTAATCTGAATTCCCCAGATAAGCCTCCACAGCTCAGGCGGCAAAGTTGGGAATCAAACCCGTTTCCTCCAGATCAGAGTGCGCCTGCTCTTAGCCACTACACTACTGCTGCTCCCTAAAGAGTGCCAAGGGCCAGGAAGCAGGTGCCAGGGAACATATTAGTGGGTGGGCACAAGAGCGGCTGCTGTGGATTGGCTGTAAGGCCAGTACTACATCCTATTTTCTTTTAGCCCTAAGCTACAAAGGCATTTTACATTTTAGTTTACAGTAACACACATTAAACTAGCAATTATTTACACTGCAGATAAACAACTTGGATACAGACGTCCATCTTTTCAATAAATGCGAACCCGTTAATTGGGTTTGAGTGCTGTCGCTAACCATGTGTCCTCACTGGTTCATTCAGTTGCTAACCTGAAACTGCAAACATTCTTGCAAAACTTACTCCCAGGTAAATCTCACTTGTTTCAATGGGAGATGTTCAAGACGTAATTGTGTTTAGGTCCAAGAGTCACAGGTGGTAATCCTGAAACGAGTTGCTGTGCAACGATCCTGCAGAAAATCTTTAGGAAACTTGTGTAATACTCAGAAATAAATAGATTGGGGATTAAAATCTAATTCTGGTCTCCCAACAGCCCAAACCAGCTGAGCTAGAGGACCTGTTTTAAGATTATTTGCAGTTCAGTCATAAACTTTCTCACTGCCACATCTGTTTACAAAATCAGAATAAACTTGTGCTTTTTGCCATTTTACTAGGTTGACATGTGGGATATTGCATCAGAAGCATTTAGGGATAGGTATCTACAGGAGCTTCTCCATTCATTTTAATGGGACGATACCGCAATGCGATAGCTCAGCACATACCTGCTAATCCCTTCTGTTAATGTGAACAG